>NC_091436.1:138621697-139221697 GCF_964237555.1 Oryctolagus cuniculus
AGGCAAAGGAGAGCCCTCAGTGGGTCCATGGTGTCCACCTAAGGGCAGAGAGAGCTGAGCGCTGAGGGAGGGAAAAGGTCATCTGACTTCCCGGAAACCAGGGCTGGCTCAGCAGCTTCTTCATTTGCTGCTAGAAAACGAAAACTAGGGAGTGGCGAGGGGGATGGCTTCTTGTTAGGGATAAAAACAAGCAGGACTGGGGCTGAGCTGAGGACCAAACCTTTGCCCCGTCTCCACACTCCTCATGCCTCCGCAGAGGAGGAGGGCGCCACGGCAGGCTCTATTTACAGCGCCCAAGCTCCACCTGCTGCACCCACGTGCACATGCACACACGTACACACGTGTCCTCATGCTTGACTAGCCTAAAGCACACAAACCCACAGACCATCCAGGATACTTCCAAGCATTTTATTCAAGTAAACTTCTCGTTTTCTTTCAATTTTGCCAAGTGCATTTTACTCTCTGAGAGCCCGGGACCGTGCTGCCTTTGGAATATAAGCTTCCAAGGGATTGAGATGGATTTTCTTAGAATTTCTGGATCAGTAGGAAGAGTCACAATCCTTTTCCTCCCTGCAACCTTTCCCCCAGAAAGAATCTGAAGATACAAATGAAATCAGCGCTTAGCTGTGGAGCCAGGAAAAACGTTTAGAACATTTTTATGGGATCTCCCAGAAGATAAAATTCCTAGCTTACATCATAAATGAATTTGGGGTTGGCTACTTGAAGGAAATAAAATATTTGAGGGTTGAGATGTTCCTTTAAATCATAACCTACAGGGCCAGCCCTGGGGCATAAGCAGGTAAAGCCACCTCCTGTAGTGCTGGCACCCCATATGGGTACAGGTTTGAGTCCCAGCTGCTCCACTTCCCATCTTCTCTGCTATGGCCTGGGAAAGCAGTAGAAGATGGCCCAAGTCCTTGGGCCCCTGCACCCACACAGGAGACCCAAAAGAAGCTCCTGGCTCCTGGCTTCGGACCAGAGCAGCTCCTGCTGTTGCGGTCGATTGGGGAGTGACCCAGTGGATGGAAGACCTCTCTCTCTCTCTCTCTCTCTCTCTCTCTCTGTGTGTGTGTAACTCTGCCTCTCAAATAAATAAATATTTAAAAAATAATAACCTGCATGTAGATGAAATGTGGGAAGCAAAGAAACTAAGTTAGTGTGTTGGTCTCCCCATCCTGGAGAAGTATCTCTCTCTCTCTCCTCTTTTTTAAATGTATTTTTCACTTTGAAAGAGTTTCTTCAATCCCCAAATGCCCACAACAGCCAGCACTGTCCCAGGTGAAAGCCAAGAGCCAGAAACTCAATCCTTGTCTCCCACATGATTGGCAGGGGGCCTCCTAGGGTGCACACTAGCAGGAAGCTGGATCAGAAGCAGAGTAGCCAGTACTGGAACCAGGCACTCTGATATGGGAAGAAGGTGTCCCAAGCGGCTTCCTGTGGGGAGCAACTGAGACTAGACTAAGTTACTGGAATTAAGACTTATTCTATGCATCTGCTCTCCCACAATATGGCGCTGAGAGAGAGAGAGAGACCAAACAACCTCTACTCAGCTGCCTCATCAGTTTGATAAGCTGCAGGAGCTGATCCTGCTCCTGATTGGAGGAGAGCAGCGTGCTCAGCGTGTGGGCAGCAGAGTTGGGATTGGTGGAAGAGGACTATAAAGGAGGAGAGACAACATGCACCAGGAACATCTGAAGGAACATCTGAGCAGCCCCCGAGAGAGCCGGCTGGTGGTGTGCCGCTCCTCCGCGGAAGCGGGGAAAGCGGCGGGGGGGTGCCGCCCCTCCACCTCCGTGGAGGAGCCGGCAGCTAACCCGGGACGGCGTCATTCCTCCACAAATGAGGGGAACGGCAGCTAACCCGGGAAGGGCCGAGCAGACAAAAGAACAGCGCAGGGTCCAGTGTCATTCCTCCGCGAATGGGGGAGCGACAGCTTCCTAACTGCTTAAGTAGTTTGTCAAACAATGTGGGTATAAATAAATAAGACCAATCAGAAGCGAAGACACTGGGTGAACATTTAACCTGGTAGCTAAGACGCCCATGTCGGAGTCTGATGTCCAGTCTCCAGCTTCCTGCTAAGGCAGACCCTGGGAGACAAAGTACTGGCTCCAGTAATCGGGTTCCAGTCTTCAGCCTGGGAGGCCTGAACCGAGTTCCTGGCTCCCAGCGGGGCCTGGCCCAGCCTCAGCTGCCGCAGATGGAGGATGGGAACTCTGTCTCTCTGTGTGGCGTCTCCGCCCACCTAGATCTGCTGATCTGCTTCTCAAAAAAAAAAATTTTTTTTTTGACAGGCAGAGTGGACAGTGAGAGAGAGAGACAAAGAGAAAGGTCTTCCTTTTGCCATTGGTCCACCCTCCAATGGCCGCCGCAGCCGGCGCACTGAGGCCAGCGCATGGCTCTGATCCAAAGCCAGGAGCCAGGTACTTATCCTGGTCTCCCATGGGGTGCAGGGCCCAAGGACTTGGGCCATCCTCCACTGCACTCCCTGGCCACAGCAGAGAGCTGGCCTGGAAGAGGAGCAACCGGGACAGAATCCGGTGCCCCAACCGGGACTAGAACCCAGTGTGCTGGCGCCACAAGGCGGAGGGTTAGCCTAGTGAGCCACGGCGCCGGCCCTCAAATGTTTTCTAATGAAGGTCAGACCTCTCTGAAGTGACCATTAAGTTCATGGGAACTCTTGATTTAAAATAACTGATCAGAATCATGTGTATCCAAAGTGGGATTCACCGTGGACAGGATTGAGTGCATGAAAACCATGACACCCCTGGTATTGTGGGGTCCCAGAGCTGCTGTGCCCCCCGCCTCTCTTTCCCTTTCCTTTTACGGTGATGTTTAGGTGATGTTTAGGCAGGCACACAATCACTCAGCTAAATACTACAATTCCTGGGGCTGGCGCTGTGGCATTAATGGGTTTAGCCACTGCCTGCACCGCCAGCATCCATGTAGAGCACCATTCAAGTCCCGGCTGCTCCACTTCCAATCCAGCTCCCAGCTGTGGCCTGGGAAAGCAGTGGAAGACGGCCCAACTGCTTGGCCCCTACACCCACATGGGAGACCCGGAGGAAGTTCCTAGCTCCTGAATTCATCTTGGCCCAGCCCCAACTGTTGTGGCCATGTGGGGTATGAACCAGTGAGTAGAAGATTCTCTCTCTCTCTCTCTCTCTCTCTCTTTCACATAAACAAAATAAATCTTTTTTACAAAGGACTACATTTCCCAGCAGGTGGTCAGGTGATTTGGTTGTGGCCAATGAGATGTAAATGCAACTTATACGTGTAACTTTCAAGTTATCCTCCTAAATTGGAATATAACCCTTCCATCATTCATCACGAAGATGACGGCAACCTTCTGGGGATGACAGAGCAAGCAAACAGATGAGCTTGGGTCCCCGACGCTGTGTTGATGTCAGGCCAGTCCTACTGTGTCAGGCCCACCCACTCAGATTGTTATAAGAGAGAAATAAATTATTTAAGGATGGAGGTATTTAGGGATAGTCACAAATAGTGTGACTTTGTCTCCTTTCACATGGTGGGACCATATGTTCCCATCTGTTTGCTTTAGCCAATGAAATGTGAGTACAAGTGGGGTGTGTCACTTCCAGGCGGAAGCTCTAAGAGTGAAGGCACTTTCCCTTTGTTTTGCAATGTTTGAGATGGTGGCTGCTCCATTAGCTTGGATCTCAGGGTGTAACACCAAGAGCAGAATTCTCTGCTGACCCTCTTTGGAAATGCCATACTAGCAAAAAAGTAAACTTTTGCTATTTTAATCTACTGCATTACTACCGATACAAGAATAAACAAGTATTGCCCCAAATGCAGGGGTTTTAAATGATTATTCTTTCCCACGGTTCTGCAGGTTGGCCACATGGTTCTCCTGCTGGTTTTCCCTGGGCTGAGTCAGGTGGTTGTGGTCAGCTCAAGCAGCGGGGTCCCTGTCACCCACTGGGAGACTTGGATTAGGTTCCTGGCTCTTACCTTCAGCCTGGCCCAGCCTCCACTGTTGTGGGCATGTGGAAAGGGAATCAGTGATTAGTGAGTTCTCTCATAAATAAATAAATAAGTAAAAAAAAAAAGTTTAAAGGCATCTTTCTTTCATGGGTTTCTCCCAATATTTTTTAAGTAACATGAACTTGGCAAAATGTGGCAGAATCCATTTTCTTCTTCTTTAAGTAATAACATGCCAAGTTTTTCCAAATTTTCCCTGGGCCCCTGGAGTATGCTCTTTTTTTTTTTTTTAAAGATTTATTTATTTAATTGAAAGTCAAAGTTACACAAAGAGAGAAGGAGAGGCAGAGAGAGAAAGAGAGGTCTTCCATCCACTGGGTCACTCCCCAATTGGCTGCAATGGCAGGAGCTGCGCTGATCAGAAGCCAGGAGCCAGGAGCTTCTTCTGGGTCTCCCACGCAGGTGCAGGGGCCCAAGGACTTGGGCCATCTTCTACTGCTTTCCCAGGCCATAGCAGAGAGCTAGATAGGAAGTGGAGCAGCCAGGTCTTGAACCAGCGCCCATATGAGATACCAGCACTGCAGGGACAGCCACCTTAGGCCACATGGTGATGCTGGCAAAGAAACAAAGCTACCAACAGGATTAAACTCCACTCACCTGCAAGGGCAAAGGTGCTTGAGAACACTGACCTCTTCCCTCCCATTTTTCCACTCCCCTACCCAGGTTTCCTGGGACGGTCTCCCACATGCACTGCTTGCACCTGACTCATTGTCTCAAGGTCTGCTTCTGGGGGAAGACTTTGTAATTACTAGGATCTACTACGTGTCAGACACTTTTCTAAACCCTTCATAGGGATCTGCTCACTTAATCTTTCCACCAGGCCTTGAACACAGTTTCTATCATTTCTACCATCTTACAGAGCGGGAAACCAAGTCACATGGTTAAGTGAGCACTCACCTTGGTAGTGCGTATACTAAAGAAGACCAACGACAACAAGTGCCTGAGCTTTGCCAGCTTCACACAGGTACTAAGTGGCCAAGCTGAGATCCCGCCCCAGGCAGCAGGGCTCCTGTGTGCACACCATCTGCACCATCTGCACCGTCTACACCATCTGCACCATCTACACCATCTGCATCATCTGCACCATCTATACCACAGTGCCTCTTGCTCACACCTCTGCAGCAGCCCCCTGCATCCCCCCAGGTCCAGCCCACCCCTGGCACTGTGGCTCTCCCAGCCCTCCCTCCCTGAGGCTCTAGCCTCCGGCTCCTCCTCCTCCTTCGACAGCTCCTTCTCCATCCTCCTCGGAGCCCTCACCCTCCAGACTCCTACAGAGCCAGCGCGTTTCACCTCCTGCCTCCCAGTTATTCATGTGCTTGGTTCAAACTCCCCAGAGGAGGGATCCCAGGAATTTTTGTTGAAACAATGAGCTCTAAAAGTAAGCTCAGGACTAACACTCCTCCTAGTCCTTTCCTCACTCCCAAATAAATAGCATCCAAATAAATAGCATCGGCAGCAAAAGTGGCTTTGGTTTCTAATCTCCCCATTGTTGCATTTTTTTAATAAATATATTTGCATTGGGTCAGACCACCCACTTTCCAACACAGGCTGCCACGCAGTCAGTCAGTCGCTATGTACACACACGAGTCCCATCCCCTAGTCACCGACCTATTTACTTTGAACTGATTGCCCAACTGTGACCTAAAGGAAACTTTGCCTATGAAAGGTCTTCAAAAAGGTCGTGGCAAAGCGGGGAAAGCCATTGCCTGCAGTGCCAGCATCCCATAGGGGCACCAGTTCGGAGTCCCGGCCACGTGGAAGACCCGAAAGAAGCACTTGGCTCCTGGCTTTGGAGGCGCAGTTCAGGCCGGGGCTGCCATCTGGGGAGTGAACCAGTGGATGGAAGACCTCTCTCTCTCCCTCTCTCACTCTGCCTCTCCTCTCTCTGTGTAACTCTTTAAATAAATAAATAAATCTTTTTAAAAAAAAAAGGGTAGGAAAAATACATCTTATGAAGAAACAATGCATGTATTTCTAATTTTTTACTTTCCATGAACTTTTTGAAGTCCCCTCATCCCTCCCCCCACTTCGAGCCTCAGGAAAGGGTTATGACCAACCTGACCCTGGCTTCTCCCCACTCCCAGGCTCCTGTAGGACCCAGAGGCCACCCTAGGGATAGACACTGAGCCTCCCGCCCTCACTCATTCGCCGCAGAAACAATTCTGAAGAACTAGACTGGAACTAGAGCAGGGCGAGTGGCGACGCCCCGGCCTGGAGTTTGCCAGGGTGTCCGTCTGCCCACACCACAGCTCTTACCTCACTCCTGGGTCCCAGCCCTCTGAGGTCTCTGCTGTCTAGGAGGCCAGGGGTGCACGTTAGCCACCCTCCCCCACACACAGATGTTTTGCTACCAATGACGGGCGGGCGCTGCCCTGCATAACTCAAGTGCCAGGATGGTGACCATGGCAACCAAGGCTTGAGTACTCAGTACTCACGGGTGGCCTAGGGCTCAACCACCCCAGCTCCTGCCTCACCACCCCCGGCCCCAGCTCTGGACTTAGCTTTGGTGGCAGGGGGTTATCTAAACACCCGCCCTCCCCTCTGTCATTCAAAATCACTGGTAATGTTTTCCTTGTCTCCCAGTGGGGGAGATGCCTCTCTCCCTCCGCATTCCGGGTGCCAGGCTCCTCCTACGAAAAGAATGGCCCTGGGAGCCTGGGCTGGGACAGCCTCCTGCCCTCACCCCCAGGTGCTGCCAAGGGGCACAGAGGGAATTTTCCAGATAGAAAGGGCACACAGTCATGCTGTGCTTTCCCGCCAGGCACAAACTAAAGATTTAGCCCCAGGGCCCAGACCTAAGACAGCCCGGGATTTCAGGTTCAGTCTGGCAAAATGACTATTTCATAACCCCACTCACCCTATTTCGTCACTTGTCACACATGAAGCCAAATGTAAAATATAGTCACCTTAAGGTTACCTCTGCGAGTTAAGTCAGGACCATCAAAAGGAGAGGAGCTGCTGCCCGAGGTATGTGAAATGGTAAAGTCCAGGCGGGCCATCGTGATGTACAGGTGTGCACGGGTGATGTACCTGGATATTCCCTGCTGAATCCACTGTTATCAAGAACAAAGGCCTGGGAACAACCTGTGTCTATTGGCACAGTGCTCTGTGGTGTGTGGGCCCTGGAATCCTATGCAGCCTGGGAAAGCTTAAGGCTTCTCCAGATATACAGAGTGGAAGGTCTCAGGATATCATATGTGATATAACATCTACTTTCTTTTTCTTTAAGTATTTATTTATTTATTTGAAAGTTAGAGTTACAAAGAGGCAGAGACAGATATATAGAGAGAGGTCTTCCATCTGCTAGTCCACTCCACCAGTGGCCACAATGGTCAGACCTGGGCCAAACCAAAACCAGGAGCCAGGTGCCTCCCCTGGGTCTCCCATACGGGTGCAGGGGCCCAAGGAACCATCTTCCACTGCCTTCCCAGGCCATAGCAGAGAGCTGGATCAGAAGTAGAGCAGCCGGGATTCTAACCAGAGCCCATATGGGATGTGGCACTGCAGGCAGTGACTTTACCAGCTACAGCACAGCACCAGCCCCGTAACATCTACTTTCTAACTAAACAGACATATGTGTATGGGATGCCACCATTTATAGAAGGGATAAAAAGAGGTTGGTTGGTAGCCACAAGTGTGCTTTTTATGCGTGTAAACTCTCTGGAAAGGGGTACAAGAAGCTGGGTGGGACAGTTGCCTCTGGGGAGGATGGAGGCAAGGAGGGAGACTGGCCCTACGCCAAGCTCCTGGGTTATGGCTTGGACTTTTTACTGGGCACATGTGATCCCTATTCAAACACGTGGAGGGGAACACAGGGGATGAGGAGAAAGGTCTGGAAGCTGGCAGAGAGGCTCCCCCTGGACAGGGTTCTTTGGGGGAGGTCAATAATTCCTTTGTCTACTCAGGGTCCCGGGCAGGGAGGGGGCGGGGAGTGGGTGGGAGAAGCTCTGGGAAACTGCTACAGAAACAGAGGCTGGAGGGCTCTAACACGCGCAGGATCACCCCTGCTGGACCAAAACCAACAAACCCGAAGAGCGTCTCTAGATTTTTACTTCATAAAATTTCAGACAAGGAAAAGTAGAGAAATAGTACCATGAACTCCATGTGGCCACCGCTGGCTTCAACAGCCATCAACCTGGACAATCTGCTTTCATCTCTACTTGCCCTCTCCTTCTGAAATTGATTTTACATAATTCAAAACATAGCATTATATTGCACCACACACCAATAATACAATTATTATACATAGATTTAAAATCCACAATACCAAATCTATTTTTTAAAGATTCACTTATTTTTTTATAGAAAGCAGATTCACTTATTTATTTGAGAGGCAGAATTACAGACAGAAAGAGACATCTTTCACCTACTGGTTCACTCCCCAAATGACTGTAACAGCCAGAGCCGGACCAGGCCAAAGCCAGGGGCCAGGCCGAAGCCAGGAACCAGGAGTTTCTTCCAGGTCTCCTGCATGAATGCAGAGGCCCAAGCACTTGGGACATCTTCCACTGCTTTCTCAGGTGCATTAGCAGGGAGCCGGATGGGAAGTGGAGAAGCCAGGACTCGAAACGGTGCCCACAGAGGATGCCAGCACCTCAGGTGGAGGCTTAACCTACTACACCACAGCACCAGCCCCTCAAATCTATTTTGGCAAAAGTTAAGCACTGTGGTGTAGTGGGTAATGCTGCCGCCTACGGTGCCGGTATCCCATATGGTCGCCGTTTCAAGTACCGGCTGCTCCTCTTCCAATCCAGCTCTCTGCTATGGCCTGGAAAAGCAGCAGAAGTGGCCCAGGTTCTTGGGTCTCTGTATCCACATGGGAGACCCAGAAGAAGTTCCTGGCTCCTGGCTTCAGATCGGTGCCACTCCAGCCATTGCGGCCATCTGGGGAGTGAACCAGGAGATGGAAGACCACTCTCTCTCTCTCTCTCTCTCTCTCTGTGCCTCTCTGTAACTCTGCATTTCAAATAAATCAATCTTTTAAAAAAAAGTTAAGCTGTCACTTCCCATGTGGCATCCATATCGGAGTGCTGGTTGGAGTCACAGCTACTATGCTTTTGATCCACCTTCTTGCTAATGCACCTGGGAAGGCAGTAGATGATGACCCAAGTACTTGGGTCCCTGCCATCTATGTGGGAGACCGAGGTGGAGTTCCTGGCTCTGACTTCAGCCTGACCCAGCCCTGGCTGTTGCAAGCATTTGGAGAGTGAGCCAATGAGAAGTTATCTCTCTGTCTCTCTCTGTCTCTCTGTGTGTGTGTGTGTGTGTGTGTGTGTCTCCCCCTCCCTCTTTCAAAGAAATTTTAAAAAATAAATCATTAAGGCTGGGTGTTATGGAGCACCAGGCCAAGCCACCGCCTGTGACGCCGGCATCCCATAAGGGCGCTGGTTGGAATCCCAGCTACTCCACTTATGATCCAGCTCCCTGCTAATGTGCCTTTGAAAACAACAGAAGATGGCCCAACTGCTTGGGCTCCTGCTACCCACATGGGAGACCCAGATGGAGTTCCCTGCTCTTGGTTTCGGCCTGGCCCAGCCCTGGCCATTTTGGCCATTTGGGGAGTGAATCAGTGGATAAAAGATCTCTCTCTCTCTCTCTCTCTCTCTCTCTCTCTCTCTCTGTAACTCCACCTTTCAAATAAATAAATGAATGTTTTAAAAAAAAATCAGAAGTAGTGCATCACACCCACAAGGATGTCTATGATAAAACAAACAAACAGAAAACAGATATTGGCAAGGATGTAGAGAATCTGAAATCCTTGCACAATGTGCTTATGGGACTATAAAATGGTTTAGCTACCAAACAGTAGAAAGCAGGTTGTCAATCCCTCAAAAAGTTAAACAAAGAATTACCAAATAATCCTGCAATTTCACTCCTAGATACAAAAATCCACTTATTGTATTACTCCATTTATAGGAAATACCCAAATACATGAAAAACAAAACAGCTACCAGCTGCTGCCACAGGCTGGGGGGGGGGGGGGGAGTTGACGGGGAGCTCAGGGGCACAGGGCTCCCTTTCAGGGTAGTGAACGTGAATGTGTTGGAAGTAAATCGAGGTGGTGGTCGCACAATGCTGTGAATGCACTAATGTCACCAAGTTGCTCACTTCAAAGTGGTCAAGTTTACTTTATGTGAATGTTATCTCAGGAACAAAAAGGGTTAAAAAAGTGAATCCTGGGGCCAGCGCTGTGGCTCACTTGGTTAATCCTCTGCCTGTGGCGCTGGCATCCCATATGGGCGCAGGGTTCTAGTCCCAGTTGCTCCTCTTCCAGTCCAGCTCTCTGCTGTGGCCTGGGAGGGTAGTGGAGGATGGCCAAGTGCTTGGGCCCTGCACCCGCATGGGAGATCAGGAGGAAGCGCCTGGCTCCTGGCTTCGGATCAGCACAGTTCCAGCTGTGGCAGCCATTTGGGGGGTGAACCAATGGTAGGAAGACCTTTCTCTCTGTCTCTCTCTCTCACTGTCTAAATCTAACTGTCAAAAAAAAAAAAAGTGAATCCTTGGGGCCGAAGTTGTGGCTCAGTGGGTTGGACGGCTGCCTGTAGGACCAGGATCTCATACGGGTGCTGGTTCGAATCTCGGCTGCTCCACTTCCTATCCCACTCCCTGCTAATGCACCTGAGAAAGCAGCAGAGGATGGCCCAAGTGCTTGGGCCCCTGCATGCCCTTGGGAGAACCAGAAGAAGCTCCTGGCTTCCAGCCCTGGCCCTTGTGGCCATTTGGGGAGTGAATCAATGGAGGGAAGACCTCTCTCTCTCTCTCTCTCTCTCTGTCTCTCCTCTCTGTAACTCTGCCTTTCAAATAAATGGATAAAATCTTTAAAAAAAATCCTTCAGTTTTGTTGAAAAGAAAAACAGGAAGAAAGTATTTGTTCCCCAGTGACAAAGCCACTGAATTCCTCAGAACCAACACAGATTTTGGGGAGTGCTCTTTTGGTGTCCTGAATGTCCTTACCCTCATAAAGTCCCCCCAGACCCTCTTCCAGTGGTAAGGAAGATTGGGCAAGGGGCGGGGGTGGGGAGCCTTCACAGGGACGCGCTCAGCCCCATCGATGTCCAATGTCCCCTGGGAGTGTCAGATCTGCGAACAAGTCCCTTTAAGCTACCCAGGTCTGCACACTCCTTGGACAGCCCTCTTGCACCAGGGGCCTGACGCAGATGCCCCCGTGTGAAGACTGCTGCTCTGAAGAAACTCACACAGCACACCTGGAGACAGGCAACAGGGAGAGCACAGAAACTGCGGCCGCAGCCACCAGTGTGAACAAATCAAGTGTCAGAGGGAAGGATGAACTAACAGTGGTATGAGCGCACAACACAAAGACAATGAATAAATCAAATGACCTAAGTCAACAGTGTGGAGTGAGAGAGCCGGCCCCAGAGCTGGTGACCAACGATCCATCCACAAGAAGACAGAACAGGCAGCGCGAAACAGTGTACCATCTGGGAACGCCTCCCACACCACAGTGCTACACGGGAGACCATCAGCAAGGGGGGTGCAGGGCATTCAGGATGGGAGCAGTTGTTTGGCTCAGTGGCTAAGCTGCACCTTGGGTTGTCCTCACCTGGTTAGAGTCCTGGCCACTCGGCTTCTGATCCAGCTTCCCGTTAGTGAACACCCTGGGAAGCAGCAGAGGACGGCCCCAGTGCTTGGGCCCCTGCCACTCAAGTGGGATACCCGGATGGAGAACTGAGCTCCTGGCTTTAGCCAGGCCCAGCCCTGACTATGGCGGACATTTAGGGAGCAAAACAGCAGATGGGAAAATTTCTTTTTGCTTCTCTCTCTGTCTCTGCCTTTCAAATAAAATGAAGATAAATCAGTTTTTAAAATTTGAAAAAAAAAAAAAAAAAACTAATTCAGGACAGATGTTGCCCTGCATGGAAGGGGTCACCGTGGAGCACACAGGACCCTCTAAGTTCCTGACCATTCCTTTGTTTTCAAAAATTACTTGTTTTCACTTTATTTGAAAAGCAAGGAGACAGAGACCGAGACAGAGAGATCTTCCATTTGCTGGTTCACTCCCCAGATGCCCAGCAATGGCTGGAGCTGGGCCAGGGCAAAGCCAGGAATCCAGTCCAGGTCAGCCACCGAGCAGGCGCCTGTCACTCCAGGGTGCAAACTACTAGGAAGCCGGAAGCAGATGGAGCCAGGATTCAAACGCAGGCGCTCTGCAATGAGAAGTAGGCATCTCTCCAAAATGGGGTTGTAACTACTGTGCCAAACACCCAGCCCCTGAATGTATTCCTTAAGTTGGGGTCAGGTACCCAGGTGAGTTTCATTCATTTTTTTTTTTTAATATTTATTTATTTGAAAGTCAGAGTTACACAGAGAGAGAAGAGGCAGGGAGAGAGAGGTCTTCCATCCGCTGGTTCACTCCCCAGAGGGCCCCAACGGCCGGAGCTGCAGCCATCAGAAGCCAGGAGCCAGAAGCTTCTTCCAGGTCTCCCACACAGGTGCAGGGGCCCAAGGACTTGGGCCATCTTCCACTGCTTTCCCAGGCCATAGCAGAGAGCTGAATTGGAAGTGGAGCAGCCGGGTCTCGAACTGGTGCCCCTATGGGATGCAGCACTGCATTATCCACTACGCCACAGCGCCGGCCCCTCATTCATCTTTATTTACACACACTCATTTAGTCCATTCTGCTTTGTGTGTGATACACTTTTTTCTTGTGATTTAATTTATTTGAAAGGCAGCATTACAAAGAGTGAGAGAGGAAAAGACACACACACACAGAGAGAGAGAGAGAGAGAGAGAGAGCACTTCCATCCATGGGTTCACTCCCTAAATGGTTACAACCGCCTGGGCGGGGCCAGGCAGGAAACCAGGAGCCAGGAGCTTGGGCCAGGAGTTTGGGCCTCCCCTGTGGCTGCAGGGGCCCAACACTTGGACCATTAAGCGCTGCTTTCAGCTCCCGTATGGGATGCCAGCATTGCAGGCAGCGCCTTAACGCGCTGCGTCACAGTGCCAGCCCTGTGTGACACGTTTTTGTTAGGAGAGAGTATGAGAGTGAAGAAGGGGTGGAGAGGGTGAACCCTCAGGTTGCTGGCTGTGCTGGGAAACGGGAAGTCCTGAGGCCAAGGTTTTGTTTGTTGTTGCTGTTTGCAGACTCTAAGTCCAAAGTAGTAAAAGGGATCGGGGTAGCTTGTAGGAAGGGATTGTGGCTTCTGAGAGACCAGGAACCAAGTCAGGGAAGTCTGGATGAGTAGAGGGAGGCGTTAGGGGCTGTGAAGGGAGGCCATCAGTGAGGAGACCCACGGCGCCTGCTGAGAGCAGAACGGGGAGCTGGCAGGGGACCCTGAGGATGGACAAGGTTGGACAGGAGCCGTGGAGGGGAGAGGGGCTCACGAGGTACACACAGCGGCACCACAGGTCCCCACTGAGTGAGAGGGGTATTGCTGGGGCAGGGGATGGCGCTGCAGTTAAGATGCTGCTGAGACGCCCACGTCCCATATCAGAGCGCCTGGTTCTGCTTCCAACTCCAGCGTCCTGCTACTGTGCACCCTGGGAGGCAGCCGGTGATCGCCCAAGTGTTTGGGTGCCTGCAGCCCACATGGGAGACCCAGATAGCGTGCCCGGATCCTGACTTCAGCCCGGCCCAGCCCCAGCTGTTATGGGTATTTTGGAGCGTGAACCAGCAGGTTGGAAGATCTCTGTTCTCATCTGTCTCTCTGTGTGCATCTCTCTGCCTTTCAAATAAATATAAATAAATGATTTTTAAAAAATAAGAGGCATCATGGCTGGACAGGGAAGGAGGAAGGGAGAAGGGTGTGATGGACCACGGCAGCCCGAGGCCGGAGGCGCTCCTGAGGGTAAGGCAGGCGCACTTGCCGCCTTCCAGGAGGCAGCAGCCTGTGAGCCACCTGGCATCTCAGCCTCACACAGGATGAAGTCCCAGGTGGTGATCATCACCTCTGCATGGTCTGGGAGGAAGTGGCTGAAACAGTAGAGACAAAGGTCATCAGAAAGAGGGCGCCAGCGTCGTGGGGCTGCAGGTTAAGCCTCTGCATCCAAAGCTGACCCACCCCCAACATAGGAGCACGGTTTGCAGGACGGAGTTTCAGACTCCAGGCTTCGTTGTGGCCACTAGGGGAGTGAACCAGCAGATGGAAGATCTCCCCCAACTTCTACCCTCCCACACACACATACACTTTGTTTCAAATAAATAATTTTTTAAAAAAAATTTTTAAAAAGATTTATTTATTTGAAACCCAGAGTTACACAGAGAGAGGAGAGGCACAGAGAGAGAGAGAGAGAGACAGAGAGAGGTCTTCCATCCACTGGTTCATTCCCCAATTGGCCAGAGCTGTGCCAATCCAAAGCCAGGAGCCAGGAGCTTCGGGACTCAAACCGGCACCCATATGGGATGCTGGCACTGCAGGCTGCTGCAGCTTTACCCACTACGGCACAGTGCCGGCCCCTAAATAAATTAAAAAAAAAAAAAAAGCTGGTGGGGTCAGCGCTGTGGCGTAGTGGGTAAAGCCTTCTCCTGTGGCACTGGCAACCCATATGGGCGCAAGTTCAAGTCCTGGCTGCTCCACTTCCAACCCGGCCCTCTGCTATGTCCTGGGAAAGCAGTAGAAGATGGCCCAAGTCCTTGGGCCCCTGAACCCACGTGGGAGACCTGGAAGAAGCTCCTGGCTCCTGGCTTTGGATTGGCATAGCTCCAGCTGTTGCGGCCCTCTGGGGAGTGAACCAGCGGATGGAAGACCTCTTTTTCTCTCCTTCTGCCTCAGCCTCTCTGTAACTCTGCCTTTCAAATAAAATAAGTAAATATAAATATAAAAAAAAAGTTGGTGCAAGAAAGTCAAGAAGCTTTGAAAAAACCACAAGTGGTTGCTGAAGGGAATGAAGGGAAGTGGAACAGGGAAGAGGAGAGGAAGGCCTTCACCAGGTACTTTTTTTTTTTTTTTTTTTTTTACAGAGAGAGGTCTTCCATCTGCTGGTTCACTCCCCAAATGGTCACAATGGACAGGAGCTGGGCCAATCCGAAGCCAGGAGCCAGGAGCTTCATCCAGGTCTCCCGTGTAGGTGCAGGGGCCCAAGGACTTGGGCCATCTTCTACTGCTTTTTCAGGCATATTAGCAGGGAGCTGGATCAGAAGTGAAGCAGCAGGGTCTCAAACCAGCACCCATGTGGGATGGCGACACTATAGGCAGCAGCTTTACCTGCTACACTATAGCACCAGTCCCATCAGGTACCTTTTATACTTTTTGAATGTTAAATTGTATAAATGATTTTTGAAAAAAAATAGCTTAAAAAAAAAAAAGAGTATGGATTGGGTTGTTTGCACCCGCAGGCCTGGGAGTCAGTGGTTTACCAGGGAGGAGAGGCGAGGAGAGCAGAGCAGACCGGTGAGGTGAGGCGGGGACGGAAGCACAGGGAAGAGCCTGCTCTGCCTGGGCCCCAGACCTGGTCCTCGGCTGGATCAGGGAATCAGGGAGCACGAGGACCTTCCTCTAAGGCAGGAGGGGAAGGAAGAGCTGCCAGGGCACTGAGACGTGAGAGCGTTCCAGAGAGCTGGGGCGAGTGCGCCCCGAGGAAGCAGGAGGCCGCAGGAGGAAGAGTCGGGGTGATGAGCACCCTGCAGGCGAGGGATGGCCTTCTGAAATCCAGCCTTGCATGGCAGCAGCACAGTGAGGGAGGCCCCGGGCTCTCACATGGTTCCTCTTCCCCAGCAGTGAGCCCCTGCCCCCGGGGGCAGAAGTGCCTGCACCATCCTCCACGGTCCTGATGGGACAGCAGAGCGCAGCGTGGGTGAAAGAGCTGGTTCACTCCCCAAACGCCCAAGATGACTGGGACTGAAACCCAGATCCAGAACTCTATCCTGGTCTCTCCTGTAGGCGGGAGGGACCCCATTCCTTGTGGGCCGCCTCCTAGACCACACAGGAAGCTGGAAGTTAGTGCAGAGAGCAGGGGTGGGACGGAAACCCAGGCGCTCCTGTACGGCATGCAGGCAGCCTAAGCAGCATCCTACCTGCTATGCCAACCCTTCCCCTCCCTCTCCAGATTTTATTTCTAAAGCCACCAGGAGTCCTCAGCGTATCTGTCGTGGGCACTACACCAGGACCCCTTGTCCTCCACTGGCAGCAACTGAAGAACAAGGAACAGGGATCTAGATGATTCCAGACCCTCTAGATGGGGTATGTGGGAAAACAGCCTCCATCACCTCCCCCAGACTGTACAGGAAATCAGCTTTGTGCACTCCGCTCGCTTCTGGATGGGCTGGACAGTGGGACACTCTGGCTGAGGGCTCCACCTTCCCCCAAGCACCATCTGCGCTAAGTGCCAGGCTGTGATCACCCCACCCACACTTTCAGAAACGAGTAGTGTGAAGCGGACAGTAATCTAAAGTTTCAAACTCTCACTCTCAACAGCCTTTCCCACCTCTGCTCTCACTGAAGCGTGTGCTTCTCTTTCGAGAAGTTCGGCAATGAGGAAAAGCAGAGATTACACAGGGAGAATAGAATTTTTAAGGTTCCTTAAAAAAAAAAAACTCACAGTCTGTCCCCCAATTAGGCAGAGGCGGAAGGAGCTAAGTACAGTTGCTTCAGCACCTACTGTGCACCAGAGTCACTTAAACCTTCCCTCGGCGGCCCACGGGGGCCTTGCCCTCAGCTACGCCGCTGTGGTTCAGGAGCTGAGAAAGCTGCCCGAGGGCCTTCACTTAGTATGCAGGGGAATATGGCATTCAGCCCAGGTGTGTCTGACACCAGAGCTTATGTTCTTCCACACCGCTAGACTACAAAGGAGGCATTTTAGTATAGGGAAAACAGAGTGGGAACAAAAAAGAGAATTTGAAAGTGAAAGGCGGGGAGAGGAGACCCCAAGTAAACACTGCCCCAGCCTCCCACCAGGGGCATCCCAGAGCTTGGGTATTCAGCCGAAGTCTGGAGCAAACGCTTTATGGGTGGAAGCTGGCTGAACTGAGAGCATTGACTTCAAGTCACTTACTGCCTTTTATTTGCAAAACATAACCCGCGCCATAATTCCCGCAGTCAGGAAGTTTACAGTCTCGTGGGGGGACCAGAACGGACAGCCAGAACTGAGACGTAAAGAAAATAAGCTGGTCTCCTGGAGGACTAAGAAACCCAACTGGCACCCTCACACAGACGTGGCTGGGTCGGGAACCGCTTCCACGGAAGGCGCAGCAAAGCGGGGCGCTGGTCAATGCTGGTGGTGCGGCTGTGAGACCACAGCTCCGGAGGGCCTGAGGGGCCCAGGCACAGCCTTGGGGGGTTTCCTTCAGGGCGGTGGACCCCCAAGCACCTGCAGACATGAGGGCGAGGAGGCGCTGGCGCAGCGGAAAAATTAAAGACAGCAGAATCATACTAATGTAAATAATCGCATAATTAGAATTATTGGTGCCGGGGTCAATTATACAGTAGAGGTGAAATGTTCAAGGGCAGGACAGCACAAGAGGCCTTTTCCTGGGCAAGAAGTCGGGAGAACGGGCATGATTTTAAGTGACCGTGCCAGCGGCAGGGGGAGCTGAGAGCAGCGGGTCCTCTGGCTGGGCAGGCAGTGGACTCCAAGGTCGCAAGGGTCTCCAAGCGTGCCCGGAGGAACGTGCGTGGGCAGCAGCGGCCAACTCCGACAGCCGAGCGGCGGCCTCGGGCCCTGGGAGGGGCGCCGGCCCGGCCCGAGCGGCAGCCGCCCCGGGAGCAGGTGGCAGCGCGGCCGCGGGACGCTGGGCCGGCGCGCGGGGGCGCGGAGCGGGCAGCGCCGCGGGCCGCCGGGAGCGGAGGGCGGGCCGGAGCGAGCGGGCCTCCGCGCGGCACTTGGCACGCACGCGCAGACGTGCCGCGGGCCCGGGAGGCACAGAGGAGGGGGAGCGCGAACGAAGGGGGGGTGTGGAACGTATTTCCGCTCTGGCGGACAAATAATCCTGGCCAAAGGGGAGGCGAGGCCGTCCGGCCCTTTAACCGCGTGGGGGTGCTGGCGAATAAAGGGGGGTCGGGGAGTGGGCTCCTGCTCCTTTAATTCCCTCCCCTCTTCCTCCTCCCCGAGTCCGCGCCGACGCCGCCGCGCGCGGGGCCTGGAACACTCGGCGCGAGCTGCCCGCGCCCCTCCCCCCTCACGCCCACGCGGAGCCGGCCCCGCGCGCGCGCCCCGCGAACCTCCGCGCCTGCGCGCTGCCCAGGCCCTGCCCGTGTTGTGTGTGGGGGGCACAGCCGGCCCCGGGGGGGTGGGGGAAATTGGGGGGAAAAAAACAGCGCGCGGAACCCGGCCAGGTGAGAGGCGCGTGCACTCAGGGTCGTGGGGCTGGGGGGGGGGCGTGCCACGGAGCTTTGAGCGTGGGGTGGGGGGCCGTGCACGATGCGTGCAAGAGGCGAGGGGGGGCGAGGAACGAGGCAGCGGGTAAAGGGGGCGGGGTGAGGAGCCAGCCGGCGGGGCCGCCCCCAAGTCCAGAGCCCTGGGCCTCTGTGCCCCCTTTTCTCCGTCCTTACCCCCACCCCGAGGGCGCGCGAGCGCGCCCCATCCTCGCGGGTTGCCGGACTGGGGGGTGTGGACGCCGCCGCCCCGCCCCCGGGAACCACGCCTCCCTCCTCTCCGAGGGCCAGCGCCTCCCCAGGGTTGGGGAAACTGAGGAAGAGGGGGCGAGGGGCCCGGAGCCTGGCTGCGGAGAGCCGGAGACCTTTGTCTCTGACCGGTTTCCTTCCCACCCAGGGTTGCCCGGCCCCGCCACAATGGCCTCGGGGGTGGAAGTGCTGCGCTTCCAGCTGCCCGGCCACGAGGCCGCCACGCTGCGGAACATGAACCAGCTCCGCGCGGAGGAGCGGTTCTGCGACGTGACCATTGTGGCCGACAGCCTCAAGTTCCGCGGCCACAAGGTCATCCTAGCCGCCTGCTCCCCGTTCCTCCGGGACCAGTTCCTGCTGAACCCCAGCTCGGAGCTGCAGGTCTCGCTGATGCACAGCGCCCGCATCGTGGCCGACCTGCTCCTCTCCTGCTACACCGGCGCCCTCGAATTCGCCGTCAGGGACATCGTGAACTACCTGACGGCCGCCTCCTACCTGCAGATGGAGCACGTGGTCGAGAAATGCAGGAACGCCCTCAGCCAGTTCATTGAGCCCAAGATAGGCCTCAAGGAGGACGGGGTCAGTGAGGCGAGCCTGGTGAGCAGTGTCAGCGCCACCAAGTCCCTCCTGCCTCCGGCCAGGACCCCAAAGCCAGCCCCCAAGCCCCCGCCCCCACCTCCTCTGCCCCCTCCGCTCCTGCGGCCCGTGAAGCTGGAATTCCCGCTGGACGAGGACCTGGAGCTGAAGGCCGAGGAGGAGGACGAGGACGAGGACGAGGACGTGTCCGACATCTGCATTGTCAAGGTGGAGTCGGCCCTGGAGGTGGCGCACCGGCTCAAACCCTCTGGAAGCCTGGGTGGAGGTCTGGGGATCGGGGGCTCCGTGAGCAGCCACCTTGGGGAGCTGGCCCAGAGTAGCGCTCCGCCTAGCTCCGTGGCCTCCCCGCAGGGGGTGGTGAAAGCTTGCTACAGCCTGTCAGAGGACGCGGAAGGGGAGGGCCTGCTGCTGATCCCCGGGGGTCGGGCCAGTGTGGGGGCCACCTCTGGCCTGGTGGAAGCGGCAGCGGTGGCCATGGCTGCCCGGGGGGCGGGGGGCAGCCTGGGGGCAGGGGGCAGCCGGGGACCCCTGCCCGGGGGCTTCTCGAGCGGAAACCCCTTAAAGAACATCAAGTGCACCAAGTGCCCGGAAGTGTTCCAGGGCGTGGAGAAGCTGGTCTTCCACATGCGGGCGCAGCACTTCATCTTCATGTGCCCGCGCTGCGGCAAGCAGTTCAACCACAGCAGCAACCTCAACCGCCACATGAACGTGCACCGCGGCGTGAAGTCGCACTCGTGCGGCATCTGCGGCAAGTGCTTCACGCAGAAGTCCACGCTGCACGACCACCTCAACCTGCACTCGGGGGCGCGGCCCTACCGCTGCTCCTACTGCGACGTGCGCTTCGCCCACAAGCCCGCCATCAGGCGGCACCTCAAGGAGCAACACGGCAAGACCACAGCCGAGAACGTGCTGGAGGCCAGCGTGGCCGAGATCAACGTCCTCATCCGCTAGCGCCGAGCGCGTGGGGGCCGCGAGGCTGGGGCCCCTGGGCTGGGTGGGCAGGGGGCGCCTCAGCCCAGGGGAGCTGGGGGTGGGTGGAGCCAGGGACAGGGTTCTTGGAGAAGGCCGAGGGGACGTGGGGTCCCAGAGACAGATTTTCTTCTCTTCGAGGTGCATGGATTATGCGGAGGGAGGGGCAGGGGTCCCGTAGAGTAAGGAAAGGCAGAGGCTGGACAATTGCATTCCTGGCTGACGCTGGCCAGGAGAAGGCTCTGACATTTCTTGAGGTAGGGAGTGTGGGTGGGTGGGAACGGGAGGGAATTGGCAGGAGGCAGCGTACGTGCCCCTGCTTAGAATAGATCCTGGGGAGAGGGAGTGGTGGGGGGAAGGATGATTGAATCCCAGACGAGGAAGTGGGAGACAGTTCTTGCATGCTGGGGAACCGGGACTGTGGGTACGAGGCTCGCCAAGGCGGACGGGAGGCAAAGCCAGGTGCCGGTCAGAGAACGCGGGTGAGCTGCCTGGGTAGATGTTGGGAACTAGGGGTTCACTAGCGAGAACCAGGGATAGTGGAGGGGTGGGGGTAGGGCACTTAGGAAAAAAGGACACAGGGCTGTTGCGGGGGGAGGGAGAGGAGTAGAGACGTATACAGTATTTTTTAAGAAAACGTATTTTTTAGGATTTTTTCTGGAGTTTGGGGTTTTAGTTTTTCTGCTTTTGTTTTCCACAAAATAAAAAGAAAACTTTTTTTTTCTTTATATTCTGGTAAGTGCGTGTGTATGATCATCCTGACACCGTGTGCTCAATACCCAGACGCCACCACTCAAGCAGGTCCAGGGCTGAGGTAGCCCAGCCCTAAACAAAGGGGTGTGACAAGTGAGGTCCTCTGGCCAGGGACACTCAGTGCCCCCTACCCCCATTCTGCAGCCTCAGCCCCAGCCTGATACCTCGCAGCACAAGTGATCGGCAGTCCTGGTGCTCCATGGGTTGAGTTGGTACCAGCGCTAGGGCTGGGCCACAGGTGGCGGTGTGCCCAAGGAAATTGTGCCTGTACTGGGGCTTTTTTTTTTTTTTTTTTTTTTTTTTTTTTTTGGGCGGGGGGACATGGAGAAATGCTTCCTGTCTCCAGGAAAGCAAAAAAAAAAAAAAAAACCCTCACCAAGTTTGGGTTAGGGTGTGGGAAGACTACAATTCCCAGAAAGCTCTGGACTCACGCTTCAGCGAAGAGAACTACAGTTCCCAGAAGGCCTTGAATTGGCCTCAGGTGCCCCACATCCCAACCACATAGCTATGTGAGATACTGCTTGTGAAACCAAATGGTTATTTCCAAACTGACCAGGTCTTAAGACCTAAGAGGGCGGTACATAAATTCTGCTCTGCCAGGGCTGTATGTCTATGGTGTATATCATTCATGCCGAAACTCAGCTGGGCAACATAACCCACGGAGTAAGGTGCCTACCTGTGCTTGTGACGTGTGGCCAAAAAAAAAAAAAGGTTCCTTATGCAAGGTCACGAGCCAGTGACTGTCGGGCGGCTGGGCTTACCTGGATTTCCACTGCGCGTGGCTGCCTAGAGGAGGCACTGAGACCCAGGGTTTCAAAAGGGGACGCCGCTCCAGGAGAAGCCAATAGTCACGGTGTCTCCTGTGCGTCCCTATCGCTCCTTTCCGTGCTCGTTTATGAAGGCGAGGCCTCGACCCGAGGCAGAGCCTTCCCTGTGGTGAACCAGAAATAGAAAAGCTAGATGCGGGGGAAGGATCAGCGGGCCAGACACAAACACAGCCGCCGCCGTTGCGTCCGGAGGCTCGGACACCCGGCTTGTTACCTAACCCGAGGTGGGGATGGGGAAGCTACATTTGAACCCGGGCGGCCCTCGTCCTTGGCCCTCTGCAGGGCCGACGCCGGGAACGACAGGAATTCTATGCAGGCCCCAGTGTAAGGACAGCCACTGCCATCGCCAAAGCCGCTCTCAGGGGAAAATGGCCCGGCTGCGTGCCGCGGCTCCTTTAAGGCCCCTCCCCGGCCGCCCTCCCTCGCCCACGTGATCCGGGGCGGCCGCGCGCCGGCTCAGCCCCCCGCGCAAGCGGCGATGGCGGCGGCGGCGGGAGCTGCAGCGGCGGCGGCCGCCGAGGTGCGGAAGGGGAGGGGGAGAGGCGGGTGCATGCCCGCGCGCGCGCCCGGGGGAAGCGCGCGCCCGTGCAATGCTCCGGGGGTGCAACGGGGCCGGGGGGCCCGGGCGGGACTTGCAGCAAACCGGGGGGCCAGCACCGGGGGCGGATGAGGGGACCAGGGGGTGGGAGGTGGGGGGAGTGGGCACGGAGGCGCGCATGCAGCCGCCGGCTGCCCCCGAGTGGGCGGCGGGTGCCGGGGCCCCAGGAGCGCGCGCGAGGGGCACGAGGGGCCGTCCACCGGGCTGGGGGGCAGCGGGCGCTGGAGGGGTTGGTGCCCGGGGTCCCCGCGGCCTGGGGGACAAAGGGGGAGCGGCGCGTGCAGCCGGGAGGAGGGGGCGGGGCCGGGGCGCTGAGGCCCCGCCCCCTCCCCCTCCTCTCCTCTCGGCCCCAGAGATGCGGGGTCTACCGAGAGGGAGGGGGTTGATGCGGGCCCGGGGGAGGGGTCGTGCGGCCCCTCCCGGCAGCCGAGGCCGAGGAAGAGGGGCGCCCCATAGAGGGAGAGGTAGGCCCCGGAGCCTCCTCTCTCTGCCCAGGGCCCAGGCTTCCTGGGCCCCCCAGCTCTCTCCCAGACTGACCAGCCCACCCCCTGTCCCTTGTCTCCCCTCCCAGGGGGAGGCCCCCGCTGAGATGGGGGCGCTGCTGCTGGACCAGGAGCCGCGAGGAGCCACCGAGAGAGGTGAGTGCAGCAGGAGCCGGCTGAGTTGGCCCCGGGGCTCTCCTGCCGCAGGGGCCCGGAACCCTTAGCCCTGAACTTTTTCTCTTCCTCCACAGTTCACGGCTCCCTGGGAGACACTCCTCGTAGCGAGGAGACCGTGCCCAAGGCCAGTCCCGACTCCCTGGAGCCTGCTGGCCCCTCCTCTCCGGCCTCTGTCACTGTCACCGTGGGCGATGAGGGGGCTGACACCCCTGTAGGGGCTACACCTCTCCTTGGGGACGAACCTGAGAGCCTGGAGGGAGATGGGGACCTGCCTGGGGGCCGAGTCCTGCTGGGTGAGAGGCTGGGGAGCCTGGGCTGTAGGGTGGGGGAACCGTCTAACCCTGCCTGCCTTCTCACCCTGTCCTCTGCCTGCCTCTTTGTCTCCCAGGCCATGCCACAAAGTCGTTCCCCTCGTCTCCCAGCAAAGGGGGTGCCTGTGCGAGCCGTGCCAAGATGTCCATGACAGGGGCGGGGAAGTCCCCCCCATCTGTGCAGAGCTTGGCTATGAGGCTGCTGAGTATGCCGGGGGCCCAGGGAGCTGCAGCAGCGGGACCTGAGCCCTCTCCAGCCACCACCAGCCCAGAGGGGCAGCCCAAGGTCCACCGAGCCCGGAAAACCATGGCCAAACCAGGAAATGGACAGGTGAGGATCCCGGAGTAGGACTGGGAGAAAGCTGGTCTTTTTTCAATTTAGCATTAGGCCTAGTCTCTTCCTTCCACACCTGGTGTTTATGAGGGGGCTACTTTGTGTCTGATATTCAGATGAGCCTGAGCACAGACTGCTCCCCAACCCCCTCTGGAGTTTGCATTCTCGGGGGAGGAGTGGTGAGAGTAGAATACAGATGTTAAAGAGTTAATTAAATAGCTAATGTCGTATTTACTCTTATGATAATGACCATGTAAAGGAATTTCTAACCACCCTTCCTTTCTACCTCAAAGCAAGCCCTGAGGGAATTTTTCTTTCCTTCTTTGAAACTGCCCTAATTTTTGTTGTTCTAAGATTTATTTATTTATTTGAAAGTCTGAGTTAACCAAGAGAGGAAGAGGGAGGGAGAGAAAGGTCTTCCATCCATTGGTTCACTCCCAAATGGCCGCAATGGCCAGGGCTGGGCCAGACCAGAGCCAGGAGCCAGGAAGTTCCTCCAGGTCTCCCCCGTGGGTTCAGGGGCCCAAGCACTTGGGCAGTCCTCCACTGTTTTCCCAGACACGTTAGCAGGGAGCTGGATTGGCAGTGGTGCATCCAGGACTTGGAACCGAGGACTGTATGGGATGCCAGCAACACAGGCAGCAGTTTAACCCCCTGCACCACAGCACCGGCCCCAAAACTGCCGCAGTTTTGTATGTAAAGTTTTCACTGAGAATCCCTACTAGGAAGGAGATGGAGGCCACAGAAATGTTGGCAGAGGGAAATGATGAAGGCTCCAGCATCCCAGAAGCAAGATTTGTTTACTATTCGGAAGGCAGAGATCTTCCATCTGCTAGTTAACTCCAGACAGTGCCGTGGCCGTGGCTGGACCGGGCAGAAGCCAGGAGCCTGAACCTCCATCCAGGTCTCCCCCGTGGGTGGCAGGGGCCCGAGCACTTGGGCCATCTTCTGCAGAGCTGCAGAGTGTTAAGGCTCTTGGTATTGTGTTCTGGGTGTGGTTTGGGTAGCCTCAGTGAAGCCTCTTTTCTCATGATAGAATAGGTATAATGTAAAGTTTGCCATCTAAACTACTTCTGTGGTATTAAGTATATTCATAATGTTGTACAACCAGCACTCTACATAATTTTCAGCTTATAAAACTAAAAGCTATGCCCATTAAGCAGTAATTCCCAGTGCCAGCACTGTGGCTATCTACAGTACTGGCATCCCATATGGGAACCAGCTTTTCTACTTCTGATCCAGCTCCCTGCTAATGCGCCTAGGAAAGCAGCGGTCTTCAAGTTCTTGGGCCCCTGCACCCACGTGGGAGACCTGGATTTGGCCTGGCACAGCCCTGGCCATTGCAGCCATTTGGGCAGTGAACCAGAGGATGGAAAAGGATGGAGATTCTCTTCTCCCCCTCTCTCTCTTTCTCTCTCTCTCCCTCCCTCCTTCTCTCTATTTATGCTTTTCAAAAATAATAAATCTTTTAAAAAATTAATAACTCCCCTATTCTCTCCCAAGCCCCTGACAACCGTTTTGTTTCTGAGTTTGAGGACTTAGAAGCTTACTTCACAGTTTGTGGGAAATGCATATTATGAAAACACTATGTATGGATTTCAAAATCTTTTATTCTGAAATATACTTGAAAATTTTCTTTTGATTTTATTTGAAAGGGAGAGAGACAGAGAAGTCTTCCATCTGCTTATTTACTGCCTAAATGCCAGGCTGGACCAGGCCAATGCCATGAGCCTGGTACTCCATCCTGGTCTCCCATGTGGGTGGCAGTGGCCCAAGTCCTTGAGCCATCAGCTGCTGCCTCCCAGGTCCATTAGCAGCGAGCTGGATGGGAAGCAGAGGGACCAGGCACTCTGTTTTGTGTTGTGTGTGTCCCACGCGGTGCTTTGACTGCCCCCATTATCTTCCCATCTTCCATGAACTTCCTCAAGCATTGGCATACGCGTAATCGTGCAGCATGTCTTTTTGTGACTGGCTTGTTTCAGTTAGCATAACGTGCACTGTCTGTGTGGTGGTAGAATCTCCCTCCTGTTTATGGCTGAGGGATACTCCACTTTGTGTCCAGCAGTCCTTCCCGGAGATGGGTGGGGGGTTGGCTCCAAGACTCCCACCCACCCCCGTACACAGCCTCCTAATGCATTGACTTCCAACACCAACACCTCATGCAGTGTAGGTGCTGCATGGATAGTTGTTCTGCTGTGTTGTTAAGAGAATCTTGATGAAAAAGAAAGTCCATGTGTTCAGTACAGGCAGTGTTTATCTTTTTTTTTTTTTTTTTTAAGATTTATTTATTTTTATTTGGAAGAGTTACACTGAGAGAGGAGAGAGAGAGAGAGAGAGAGGTTCTCCATCCGATGATTCACTCCCCAATTGGCTGCAATGGCCAGAGCTGGGCCAATCCAAAGCCAGGAACCAGGAGCTTTTTCTGGGTCTCCCTGGCGGGTGTAGGGGCCCAAGAACTTGGGCCATCTTCTACTGCTTTCCCAGGCCATAGCAGAGAGCTGGATTGGAAGTGGAGCAGCCGGGTCTTGAACCAGCACCCACGTGAGATGCCAGCACTTCAGGCCAGGCCAGGGTGTTAACCTGCTGCGCCACAGCGCCGGCCCCTACCTTTCTCCCAGTATTTCCAACCTTGGTGGAATCAGTGGATACAGGAAGGAGCTGACTGTCTGTCTCATTTCTGCACTCATCTGTCAGCAGACACTGGTCGCTCCCACGCCTTCGCTGTCGGGAACGATGCTGCTCTGAATGTGGTCTTTAAGCTTGCTAACTTTGTCTTCTCCTCTGCACACTGGGACAGGGGGCCCTGCCTCTGCTGGGCCTCAGTGCTGGGTGGCTCACTGCTGCCCCCCTAGCTGGGCTCCCGGCCAAGCCCGCTAGGACTGTAGGTGCTGTGTGACCCTAACCGTGCTCCTCCTCATCCCCAGCCCCCTGTCCCGGAGAAGCGGCCTCCTGAAGTGCAGCACTTCCGCATGAGTGATGATGTCCACTCGCTGGGGAAGGTGACCTCCGGTCAGTCCCGTGTCCTGCGGCCCACCCCTGCCCCGTTGTTGACATGGCCTTGCCTGAGGCTTTGACAGTACAGGCCTCACTGCTCACCTCTCTCTCTCTTTCTCTCTCGTTCCCTCTTTCCCTCCCTCCCTCCCTCTCTCTCTCTCTATCTCTCCTCTTCCAGATGTGGCCAAAAGGAGAAAGCTGAACTCAGGAGGTGGCCTGGTGAGCAAGAGAGCAGGGAGCAAGACCTCTCCCCCCGGGGCTGCTCCAAGGGAGCTGGGGCTGCATCCAGAGAAGTGGGGGGCAGGGGTGGGAGAGCACAGTGGCCTCAATTTCTCTGATCTTTTCCTAGTCAGAGGAGTTGGGTTCTACTCGGGGTTCAGGAGAGGTGACCCTGGAGAAGGGGGACCACAGGTCCCTGGAGGAGTGGGAGACGGTGGTGGGCGATGACTTCAGTCTCTACTATGACTCCTACTCTGTGGATGAGCGCGTGGACTCTGACAGCAAGGTGAGCCGCCTGCCCTCCCGGCTCACGCTCGTCTTTCCCATCCTTCCCTGTTCAGTCTCCCGAGCACCCACTCAGTTTATTGCCCCATGCTGTCTGCAGCTACTTCCAGAGTGTGCTCCACCCCGTCCCCGCCCCCAGCATCCTGTACCTGCGGGTCAGCATCCCATCTTGTTCTGTGTGTGTTTGCTGTTTCCCTGCTCTGGGTTTGGCTTTATCTCATGTTTGCCTACATCATATGTTCAGCCTTGCCCGTTTTGCTCTTTTAACATTTTTGTCATGGAAACTTTCAAGGATACACAGAGGCGAAGAGTGAGCCCCCATACGCCCAGCACCCAGCTCCAGGGTGTTAGTGCAAGCCCATTACTAATACACAGCCATTCTCGACCCATCTATTTCTCCCTCAGCACACGTTGGCTGAATCATTTATTTTATTTTCTCATCTGTTTGAGGGAGATCTTCCATCTGCTGGTGTATTCTCCAAATGCCCACAACAGCCAGAGCTGGGTTGGGCTGAAAGCCAAGAGGTCAGAACTCCATCCGGGTCTCCCACACGGGTGGCAGGGGCACAGGCACTGGGAACATCCTCTGCTGCTTTCCCAGGCACAGTAGCAGGGAGCTGGATCAGAAGCAGAGCAGCCGGGACTTGAATTGGTGCTTATCATATGGGATGCCGGCACTGCAGGTGTCAGCTTGACCTGGCACCAGCTGAATTTTCAAGCAAATCCCAGGCGTCATCATTTTATCCAGAAATATTTCCATGTGTATCTCTGCATATAAATCTACTTTTTGTTTTTTAACATCACTATGCTACTATTTCACGCCTAAAAATATTAGTGATGATTTTTTAATATCATCAAATATCAGTCTTCATACTTTTTCAACTGTTCATAAGCAGTCCAAAATGGAGTCCACATGTTGATTGGTTGACATTTGTCTTAGGTTTCTCTTGATATATGGGTTATGTCATTTTCTTTTTTCTTTATTTCTTTTTAAGATTTGTTTGTTTATTTACTTGAAAGGGAGTAACAGAGAGAGAGAGAGGGAGAAGGGAGTATCCATCCCCTGGTTCACTCCCCAAATGGCCCCAACGGCCAGAGCTCAGCCGGTCTGGAACTAGGAACCAGGAGCTTCTTCCAGGTCTGCCACGTGGATGCAGGAGCCCAAGCACTTGGGCCATGTTCCTTCTCTTTCCCAGGTACATTAGTAGGGAGCTGGATCAGAAGTGAGCAAACAAGACTTGAACTGTCGCCCTATGGGATGCTGGCACCACAAGCCAGGGCATTAACCCGCTGAGCAGCACTAGCCCCTGTGTCATTTTTTTTTTTAAAGATTTATTTATCTATTAGAAAGGCAGAGAGAGAAAGAGGGAGCAAGAGGTCTTCTGTCTGCTGGTTTATTCCCCAGATGGCTGCAGCGGCCAGAGCTGGGCCAGTCAGGAGTCAGGAGCTTCCTCCTGGTCCCCAACGCAGGCGCAGGGGCCCGAGGACTTGAGCCATCTTCTAGTGCTTTCCCAGGCCATTAGCAGAGAGCTGGATGGGAAGTGGAGCAGTCAGGACTCGAACTGGTGCCCATATGGGATGCCGGTACTGCAGGCGGTGGCTTTACCTGCTATGCCACGGCGCCGGCACCATGTGTCATTTTCTTAAAAATCCTTTTTCACACCATTTGGTTATTGAGAAAGTCAGGTCATTTGTCCTGTAGAATTCCTTGCGTGTTGGGTAGGCATGGACACGTTCCTGTCTGCTGGGTAGTCTCTTGTACACTGGTAGATCCAGAAGCTTGCCCAAGCATCCTTTTTTGGCAGGAAGACCAGACAGTGGGTGTGGTGGCCAGGTGCCAGGAGGCATGTCTTCTTTTTCTTGTTAGGAACTGTAAGGTTGACCAGTGGGTTCGGGTGAGATCGACTCAGTCTCTCCGTTGTAAAGTTCCTTGTGATATGTTTGTCATTATGTTGTTGGCTTTTGGGTTTTGTGTTTGTTTTGTTTGTCTTAGTCGGTTTGAGATTCAGAGAGAGAGAGCCCCCATATCTGCTGGTTTACTCCCCAGATGTCTGTAACAGCCGGGGCTGGGCCAGGCTGAAGCTGGGGTGCCAGGGACCTGACTACTTGTGTCACACCCTGCCACCTCCCCAGGTGCACATTAGCAGGAAGTTGGAAATGAGAGCTGACCTGGGGACTCCAGCCGGGCACTCTGATGCGGGATGCAGGTGTCCCAGCTGGTATCAACCCTCAGGCCAAGACACACCCCACACCCCACCCCACCCCTGCTCAGCTGCGCCATCTGGTGTTTTAAGTCACTGGTAGCCTTGTCTGTTTGTGAACTTCCTAAGAATGATGTCACCCTAGATGTTTGTCTCCTGGAACTTTTTTTTTTTTTTTTTTTAACTTAATATTAATATTGCCAAGAATCACACACATGGTTGTGTGAGGGGTCTTAAAGTCCATGGAAAATGGATATTATGAAGAAACCACACACGGATCTACTTTTTCCTTTGACCTGAAATACATTTATCTTGTAATTCCATTGGCCGTGGAGTTTTTGAATGCCCTGCTGCATAACCGTCGCAGCTTTTTCACTGCTGTGTCATCTCCTGTGCCTTTCCGTCCTCCCGGGAGCCATCCCCGGGCGACGGTGGCAGAAGTGGCCGTCTGTCCACCCTTTGAGTCCTGGGGTTGGATCTGTCCTGCCCTGCCCCCTCCCAGGGTCTCCCTGCAGAGTCACCGTCCCCCCAACACCGTTTTTCCTCTCTCCAGTCTGAAGTGGAAGCTCTGGCAGAACAACTGAGTGAAGAGGAGGAAGAAGAGGAGGAGGAGGAAGAAGAGGAGGAAGAGGAGGAGGAAGAAGAGGAGGAAGAGGAGGAAGATGAGGAGTCAGGCAATCAGTCAGATAGGGTAGGAGGAGCCGGGTGCTGGTACCCCGAGAGGAGTGAGGGACTGCGGTCCGAGCCTGAGCCCTCAGTGGAGGGCAGGTGTGACGCGGGGGCCCCGGGCCCTGACTCCCTGCCTTCCCCCCAGAGCGGTTCCAGCGGCCGGCGCAAAGCCAAGAAGAAATGGCGGAAGGACAGCCCATGGGTGAAGCCGACTCGGAAGCGACGGAAGCGGGAGCCTCCGCGGGCCAAGGAGCCTCGAGGTGAGAGGGCTGCTCTGCTTTTGGGTGCCCTCCTCCAGCCCCTCCTGGCCCTAGGGCGCATGCACCTGCACCGTACACACACCTGCATGTACCCATGCGCCCAGGCACCGTGAGCTCGCACTCTCACTCTCTCTGTCTCTGTGTCAGGAGTGAATGGTGTGGGCTCCTCAGGCCCCAGTGAGTACATGGAGGTCCCTCTGGGGTCCCTGGAGCTGCCCAGCGAGGGGACCCTCTCCCCCAACCACGCTGGTAATTGCCGGGACAGGGAGCCACCAGGGGGCGCCCTCGGGGCCGGAGGGAAAGGGGAGGAGGGAGACCCCGGCGGAGCTGGGGTGTCGGTGGCCAGGCTTTGAGGGTTCTGGAGCACGGAGGGAGAGGAAGGGTGGGAGTGAGCGGACTCACCCTGGGAGTGAAGGACAGGGCCCCCCTCACCTCCCCGTCCCTCTGTCCAAGGGGTGTCCAATGACACATCTTCGCTGGAGACCGAGCGGGGCTTTGAGGAGCTGCCTCTCTGTAGCTGCCGCATGGAGGCGCCCAAGATCGACCGCATCAGCGAGAGAGCGGGGCACAAGTGCATGGCCACTGAGAGTGTGGACGGCGAGGTGGGCCTGTGGGCTGCTGGGAGAGGTGCAGGGCTTCCAGCTCCCTGGGCGCCAGCCTCACGCCACCTTCCCGCCCACAGCTGTCGGGCTGCAACGCCGCCATCCTCAAGCGGGAGACCATGAGGCCGTCCAGCCGCGTGGCGCTCATGGTGCTCTGCGAGACCCACCGCGCCCGCATGGTCAAGCACCACTGCTGCCCAGGCTGCGGCTACTTCTGCACCGCGGTGAGTGAGCAGAGGCGCAGCCAGGCAGCGTGTCCCCCGCAGGTGTCTCTCCGAGCCTGACCACATCACTTCCCTGCCCCCAGGGCACCTTCCTAGAGTGCCACCCGGACTTCCGCGTGGCCCACCGCTTCCACAAGGCCTGTGTGTCCCAGCTGAACGGGATGGTCTTCTGTCCCCACTGTGGGGAAGACGCTTCTGAGGCCCAGGAGGTGACCATCCCCCGGGGGGATGGGGTGACCTCCCCAGCTGGCACTGCAGTTCCCGTGCCCCCAACCCTGGCCCAGGATGCCCCTGGGAGAGCAGACACGTCCCAGCCCAGGTACTGGCCTTCTCTACCCTGCTGTCTGTCCCCTTCTCCCTCCCCACTCCCTTTGTCCCCAGGTACCAACACCACCTCCTGTCTCCCGCAGCGCCCGGATGCGTGGGCATGGGGAGCCACGGCGCCCACCCTGCGACCCCCTCGCTGACACCATTGACAGTTCCGGCCCCTCTCTGACCCTGCCCAATGGAGGCTGCCTCTCAGCTGTGGGGCTGCCACCAGGGCCAGGCCGGGAGGCCCTGGAAAAGGCCCTGGTCATCCAGGAGTCAGAGAGGTGAGCGGGGATGCCCTCCGGCCTCGGGGAGTGGGGCTGGGGCCGGAGGAGCGGGTGTCGGAGCCACCTCGTCTCCCTCCTGTGGCAGGAGAAAGAAGCTCCGGTTCCACCCCCGGCAGCTGTACCTGTCGGTGAAGCAGGGGGAGCTGCAGAAGGTGATCCTGATGCTGCGTGAGTATGGCACTCCTTGCTCGGCTGCCCCTCTCCCCGTAGCCTCACTGTACCCCAGGCACTGGGCTCCGGGGAAGACAGCCGCAAAGGGAGCAGTGGGGTGGGCGAAAGACGCATAACCTGGATGATGGAAGCGGTGGTGCTGTTCTGAGGACTGCTACGTCTTTACCGTTAACCTCCTGGCGTGGAGGTGCAGACACGTTGAGTGCCTTGCCCAGCATGCAGTGGTCCTGAACTCGGGCGCAGCCAGGGCTCTCAACTCCATATTCTCTTTAAGTGCCATGTGGAATGCCAGGAGGGGCCCCGACCCAGCTTGGGACCCCCCAAGAAGCCTTCCAGTAGGAGGCGCCACCTGCCCCCTAGCTTGCTTACCACTTGTCCCCCTCCCTCTGCCGGTGTGGCGGGCTCTCCCCACAGTGGACAACCTGGACCCCAACTTCCAGAGCGACCAGCAGAGCAAGCGCACGCCCCTGCACGCGGCCGCCCAGAAGGGCTCCGTGGAGATCTGCCACGTGCTGCTGCAGGTCAGCACAGCCCCAGCCCTGGGACCTCTCCCCTGCCCAGTGCCTCCCTGATGCCAGCCCGTACACCTGCCCTTTGCAGGCTGGAGCCAACATCAACGCGGTGGACAAGCAGCAGCGGACACCCCTGATGGAGGCTGTGGTGAACAACCACCTGGAGCTGGCGCGCTACATGGTGCAGCGAGGCGGCTGTGTCTACAGCAAGGTGCGGCCTGGCTGGCTGCAGGCACAGCCAGCGGGAGTCGGGGCTGGGGTTGGGTGCAGCCAGATTCTCACCCATGTGCGTGTCTCCCTCAGGAGGAGGATGGCTCCACCTGCCTCCACCATGCAGCCAAAATTGGGAACCTGGAGATGGTCAGTCTGCTGCTCAGCACGGGACAGGTGGACGTCAATGCCCAGGTCAGCGGCCTGAGCTGCCCGTCCCGCCCGGGCGCCTGGCCTCAGCAGGGGCCTTTGGGCCCCCGTTCACTCTGTGTCAGGCTGCCTGGGTCTGTGCCGTCTCTTCCTCTGCATTTCTCTTCACCCTTTTTCTTGCTTTCTTCCTCTTTATCTTTTTTTTTAATTAATTAATGTATTTATTTGAAAGGCAGAGATACAGAGGCAGAGGCAGAAGGAGAGAGAGAGAGGTCTTCCATCCACTAGTTCACTCCCCAAATGGTCTCAATGACCAGAGCTGGGCTGATCTGAAGCCAGGAGCCAGGAGCTTCCTCCAGGTTTCCCACATGGGTTCGGGGGCCCATGCACTTGGGCCTTCACCCACTGCTTTCCCAGACCATAGCAGAGAGCTGTATGGGAAATGGAGCAGCCAGGTCTCGAACCAGCACCCATATGGGATGCCGGCACTGCAGGTGGTGGCTTTACCCACTATGCCCCAGGGCTGGCCCCCTCTTTATCTGTTTTTAGAATGAGTTCCTGCCTTAACTTCTTTTGTTTTCATTATTTACGGAATACTTTATTAGTTCTGTAATCAAACCCATGTAGATAAGACCTTACATATTTAATACAGTGCGTTATCCCTGTACAAATGGGAAAAAAATTAACATTTCTAGACCAATGTGGCTGTTAGTTTCTGTACAGTGCTAAGTCAACACGGTAAACTGAGATACTGTTCTCAAAGTTGACAGCACAGCTGCAGTTTCTAAAAATTAAATTACATTTATGTATATATATAATTATATTTCTGTAAAAAGACCAGTAATAGCAGAGTGTTTTGTATCAATAGCAGAAACAGCTTTTCCAGTTTCTGCAGTCATTTGAACCAAATTATAGGGACATCTAGCACACTCCATTTAAAAAACTAAAACAAAAACCCCTCAAACAGCAAAGTCCTGTTACTGTTGTGGTACCTGGCACCGTTTTTTTTTTATTAGCTTCTCAGTCATCATCGGGAAAGAAAGCATTCTAGAATAACATCATTAAAAACAGCTCTGATAAAGCACGGTCACTACGACGTGTCGTGAAGCAGGTACAAGATGCTTTGCGCTCCCAGAGGTATGCTCCAGCACCGTCTACACCTGCAGCACTAGAGGGTCCGATTCAGGAGCGTTGGCGAGCTCCCTGCTGCTCTCCGGCAGAGCTGCCTAACTCCCAAGGCGTCCAGTGTGACTCTTAGTAACTGCCGGCGGAGGTGTTTCTGTTTTATTCTCATTCTTGCCGGCCTCGGAATCGCGCTGCCTCTGTCCAGGACTGGGCTCTCGAGGTGGGCTTCTGTGGCCTTTGACCTGACCTCTGCCCTCTCCGCAGCTTTCCTGCCCCAGACTCCGTTTTGCTAAGAAACTTGGGTTCCTTGACCTGGGGAGTATTTTATAGGAAACACAGCCCGGGTTCTGACTCCTAGACTTTTGAGCAGGCAGACTTAGCAAATGCTTTTTTTTTTTTTTTTTTTTTTTTTAAAGGAAAGCACTCGCTTCGTTGCCTCTGCAACCTTGGATAGTAGTCAGGGTCCTACAGCTTGTGAGTGGTGGAGCTGGGACTCCCAGTCACTTGGGCGCCAGGGTCAGCCGCTCCCCACCCTCACTGGCTTCCCACCCGCAGGACAGCGGAGGGTGGACGCCCATCATCTGGGCTGCGGAGCACAAGCACATCGAGGTGATCCGCATGCTGCTGACACGGGGTGCCGACGTCACCCTCACTGACAACGTGAGTGACAGTTTGCTCAGGGTGGGAGGAGGCCAGGCGGAGGCTGGGCCCTGGGGCTCAGCGGCCTGCAGCCCAGCCCTCTCTCCACCCCACCACCTCCCCAGGAGGAAAACATCTGCTTGCACTGGGCCTCCTTCACCGGCAGCGCTGCCATCGCTGAGGTCCTCCTGAACGCCCGCTGTGACCTGCACGCCGTGAACTACCACGGGGACACGCCCCTGCACATCGCTGCCAGGGAGAGCTACCACGACTGTGTGCTGTGAGTCCCGCCCGCCCGGCCAGCCCCGCCCCCTCCGCCCCAGCCCCACCTACCCGCTAACCAACCGCCTGTCCTCGCCCCAGCCTGTTCCTGTCGCGCGGCGCCAACCCCGAGCTGCGCAACAAGGAGGGGGACACCGCGTGGGATCTGACCCCGGAGCGCTCCGACGTGTGGTTCGCGCTGCAGCTCAACCGCAAGCTCCGGCTCGGGGTGGGCAATCGCGCCATCCGCACGGAGAAGATCATCTGCCGGTGAGCCCCCGCCCCAGGCCCCGCTGCATCCTCAGAGCATCCCCAAAACCCTCCCCGTGCTACGTCGAATCCAACCGCTGCCCTAGCCTCCCTGTCCCCCACCCCAAGCTAGGACAGGCAAATGCATGCTTGGTTGACATAAGGATGCCCCTGCAATACTTGGGACATGCTTATGCTAAAGTGTCTTTGCTTGTTCACCTGAAATTCAAGGTTAACTGGGTGTCCTGCCTTTTATTGGGCAGACTTCTTCCCCACGGTTCTATCAAGCCGCCCCTGGCTCCCTGCCCTGGCCCGCAGCCCCGTCTCCCCCCTTCCCGTGCAGGGATGTGGCTCGAGGCTATGAGAACGTGCCTATTCCCTGTGTCAACGGCGTGGACGGGGAGCCCTGCCCTGAGGATTACAAGTACATCTCAGAGAACTGCGAGACGTCCACCATGAACATCGACCGCAACATCACGCACCTGCAGGTGAGCGGGGCCCAGGGGCCTCCCCGAGAGACCTGTGGGCTTTGCAGGCTGCGTCCAGCTGGGGGCGGTGCTGGGAGCCAGTTCTGGAGGTTGAGCTGGCCCTCTGCCTCCCCTTCCAGCACTGCACGTGTGTGGACGACTGCTCCAGCTCCAACTGCCTGTGCGGCCAGCTCAGCATACGATGCTGGTATGATAAGGTGCGTGCCCGCAGAGGCCCGGTCACTCCTGCGAAGGAGCTGGCCTCTACTGCCAACTCCCCAAGACCTTGCTTCTCACCTGCTGCCCCCTTGGGGGAAGTGACAGAGAGGGCGGGGCGAGGCCTGGGACAGTGCCAGGACTGTGCCAGGTATATGCAGATCAAGGGTGTGGCTCGTGCATTTCCTGTTCTCTGACCTCAGAGCCTGTGTGAGGCCTCCCCAGCCTCCCCGTCTCTGGGTTGGGGTCGGCAGTGGCTTTCTCCCTGGAGGCGTGGGGGTCCTGGGCAGCCGAGGTGCACCCCTACTGAAACCACTTTCCTCCCTTCCCTCTGCATCCCAGGATGGGCGGCTGCTCCAGGAATTTAACAAGATCGAGCCCCCCCTGATTTTCGAGTGTAACCAGGCATGCTCCTGCTGGAGAAACTGCAAGAACCGGGTGGTGCAGAGCGGCATCAAGTGAGGCCCCGCCTCTCCGGCCACCCCCAGCCCGCCTCCCCTCCCCTCCCCTCCCCTGCCCTGCCCTGCCCTGGGGGCTTTTCCAGTTCCCTGTGCCGACCTCACTCATCCTCTCTCCACCCCCAGGGTGCGACTGCAGCTCTACCGGACAGCCAAGATGGGCTGGGGGGTCCGCGCCCTGCAGACCATCCCCCAGGGCACCTTCATCTGCGAGTGAGTCAGCAGGGGGCGCCCTGGCACCTGCGGGGGAAGCCACGTGGCCACTGCGGACTCCCAGGCTCCCCCCCCCCCCCCCCCCGCTGTCCACCCTCCTGCCAGCCTCTCCTGGCCCCCGGCCCCACGGCCGAGGACCAGGCTGCAGGGTGCTCCTCTGCACCGCCTATGCCCTGCCCTTCCTGCTACCCCTGCGAGTCCTGGAGCCGCAGGCAACCCTCCTACTAGCTAGGGGAAGCACCAGGTTCAGAGGCAACTTGAGCTAGTCCTGCTGCTGGGTATTCTTGATCAAGTTGCTTGGCCTCTCTGAGTCATACTTTTCTTGTCTGTAAATCGGATGTGACAGCAGCCACCTTTCCGGCTGCCTTCTCTGGGGCCTGTCCTGTTCTTATCAGCTTCCCCTGCCCGGCACCTGCAGTCATCCTGTCTGTTATCTCCCCTGAACTGACAGCTCTCAGGCTCCCTAGGTCTCTTGAGTCCCATTTGTTTGGCTGTGCAAGGGACCCTCCAGTCTGGTGTCAGCTCGCAGCTTCTCAGACAGATGGCCCCTACCTCCTGGGCCCCAGCCTTCCCACCGTCTACTCGCCGCCTGGCCCAGCCAGAATCTGTGTTGCCCTCACCCTCTGCTGCTGCCGCCTCTCCACAACCACTCCTGCCCTGCGTGCCTCCGTCTTCATTCACTGCGCTACTGTCCACCCCGTAGACCACCCCAGCTCCCGTAGTGGTGGCCCGTACCTCTCTCCACCCCATCCCTCCTTCCTCCTCGGCAGCTCCTCTTCCTCCCTCTGCTGTCGAATGCCTGTCCTCACCCCTGACTGTTGACATTCCTCACTCCACCCTGCATCATCTGCCACCTGCTGGGTGTTTCCAGCACACACCATAGACCCCACCGGTTTCCATGGCTGAGCCAGCTGCCCAGTTACTAATCCCCATAACCACAGAGGCTCAGTGGCACAGCGCTGCCTCTCCACGGCTTCCCTGATTCACCGCCCAGGGCTTTCCCCACCTTGCCGGTCCTGTTGTTCCAGTTGTCCAGCGGGGGGACCCCAGCTGGCAGGATTGTGTCCTGGGTGGCTCCCCTCACACACCTGTGTCCCATTCTTCCTCCTGACCATCGGCCTCCCCCCTGGCCCGCGGTGTCCACTCTCCTCTGGGCCCTCTGTGCCTCTGGTCTTCCCCCTGTGAGTTCAAAGACAGGGCAGGGCAGTAGCGGAAGAGGCTTCCACAGGTTGTGAGGAAAGACGTGGCCTGGAGCTCTGGCTCCCTTCAGCACCACCGATTCCTGCCCCACAGGTACGTTGGGGAGCTGATCTCCGACGCTGAGGCCGACGTGAGAGAAGATGACTCTTATCTCTTCGACTTAGACAACAAGGTGTGCAGGAGACCCCTCTGGCCCTGGCCCTGCGCCCTCAGCGGCCGGCTCCCTGGAGCTCTGGGGAGGAGGGCCTGGGCAGGCAGGCTGGGGTGGATGTGAACGGTGATGTGCCCCCTCAGGATGGAGAGGTCTACTGCATTGATGCCCGTTACTATGGCAACATCAGCCGCTTCATCAACCACCTGTGCGACCCCAACATCATCCCCGTCCGAGTCTTCATGCTCCACCAGGACCTGCGATTCCCACGCATCGCCTTCTTCAGCTCCCGCGACATCCGGACCGGAGAGGAGCTGGGGTGAGGCGTCCTGGGGTTCTGCCCGGAGTGCGGGAGGTGCCGCAGCCTGGGAATCTGACGGCCGGAGGGCGCCCGCTTTCCAGGCTTGGGTTGGAGTAAGACTTGGCAGAGCCCAGTGTCCATAGTGTTAGGCCTCACCAAGAGATCCGGTACATCTAGGGGAGGGCCAGATCCGCGTTTCTAATGAGTCTGCAGGCCGTGCTGATGCCCCAAGTCCACGGGACACACCGGGCCTGGAGCCCCTCTGTAGCCAGCGGGGCTGGGTAGCCTCAGTCCCACAAGCTCCTGTGCTCCTGACAGATTTGACTATGGTGACCGCTTCTGGGACATCAAAAGCAAATATTTCACGTGCCAGTGTGGCTCTGAGAAGTGCAAGCACTCAGCCGAGGCCATCGCCCTGGAGCAGAGCCGCCTGGCCCGGATGGATCCTCACCCCGAGCTCCTGCCTGAGCTCGGCTCCCTGCCCCCTGTCAACACCTGAGCCTGGACCAACCCTGCCTCGCCCCACCCCTGCCCCACGCCCAGCAGCCTCCTCTGCCACCTGCCCGCTCCTCCCCTACTACCCCGGCACACATTCCTGGATCAGAGACCCCAGCCAGGCCCTGGAGGTCTGACAGCCCCGTCCCCCAGAGCTGGTTCCTCCCTGGGAAGGGGGCTTCAGGGCTGGCCGTCCCCTGTTCCCCGTCCTCAGCTGACTTTTTGATGAATTGAAATTGGGCCTCAGCGCCAACTGGTTTCTTTTTGTTTTCAGTAAATGTTGGGTTTGGTAATAAACTGTCTGGGTAATTGTTGCGGGAAGGCGAGGAGGAAGCACACACCGGGACAGAGGGTCCAAGGAGCAGTGGGAAGCAGGGTGGACAGGTGTGGCTGCTGTGGGCAGCGGCCCAGTGGGGTGGAGGGCTGGGGTGGTGCTGGCAGCAGGGTCTAGCGAGCTTCAAGGCAAATCTGGAGAGTGTGGGCTGGCGCACCCCATACGGGGAAAGTCTGCAAGATAATGAATTGTTTTCTTACTGGAGCGTGCCAAGGCCTTCACACTGTGGTCACAGCAGCTCCGAGTCCCGGTCCCAGGCTCAAGTGTCCCGGCCCACTGGGCAGAGTGGGGAAGCAGGAACTAGTGTGTCCTGTGTCGGGGACCACAGGTGGGGGTGGGGCTCTGACGTGTGGGAGGGCGGGGCAGGCAGCAGGTGAGCCGCCAGGTCTCCCGGGCTCCAATCACTCCGGAGACTGAGCCATGGGGCGAAAGCCGGACAAGGACGGGGCCTACGGTGAGGCTGGGGAGGAAGGGAGGGAGGCCGGCCAGGCAGGCAGGGTGCCTGGGGCTGGCTGCAGGGAGAGGAACTAGGAAGAGTCCAGGGGTCCCCGAGGACAGGGCCGGGAAGCAGGAGCCCAAGGAAGGAGGCAGAATGGGCGTTCTGGGAGGGAGAGGGGGCTCGGGCCTGAAGCCGGTGCTGGGGGCTGCCGCTGGGGTTGGGGGGTGTGAGGATTTGGAGCTGGGGTCCCTGGGGCGTTTCAGTCCTGGGCTCTGGGTCCCTGAAGGCAAGGCCTTGACAAACAAAGCCTGCGTGAGGTGGCCGGGGAGGATCTTGAGCAGGAGAGTGGGGTTTAAGGCAGGGAGGGCTGGGGCTGGGGGAGGCTCTGCAAGGCCTTGTGGGCAGCAGCAGCTTCAGCCCGGGCCCTGCGGCTGGGGGTGGGAGAGGAAGGGGCGGGGCCAGCTGGTCAGGGTCGGTGAGGGATTGGGATCCTAACCAGGCTGGGGTCTGCCTGCAGGGGTCTCTCCTCTCTGTGGAGGAGGGGCTGGGGCCAGCCACAGGGGGAGTGGGAACCTGCCTGGAATGTTCTGAGCAATAGAGGCAGGGCCTTTGGTGGTTTCTGTGAAGGGTGAGGCCGGAGGGGAGAGGGGCAGGGAGCCAGATCTCAGAGGGATAAGGGCTTGAGCCTGGCGCAGGGGGCGTGGGGAGAGGGCCCCCAGGAGAAGGGGTGCAGAGGGCGTGGGGGGAGGGCCAGCTTCAGATCCCTGTGAACAGTGAGGCCTGGGTGCCTGGGGCTTGAGGGTCTGAGTTCCTGTTCTGGAGGGGAGGGAACCCTGGGCCTTGGCCCCTAGGGGGATAGGGAAAGGGGCAGATGGAACTTCCCAGTAGACTTCCTGGAGCAGCTTTGGGTCAATCATTCACCTCCTGTTCATGGCCCCGGAGGAACAGAGTCCAGAGCACCAGGGGAGAACGGATCCCACCCTTCCCAGACTTGCCCTGCCTCTGGGTGCCTGCGGGGACCCTTCCCAGACTTGCCCTGCCTCTGGGTGCCTGTGAGGACCCTGGCTGCCAGGCCCCACCTCCTCCCAGTGTGTACTCAGGGAGGACCAGGAACAGTGTGCGGCCACAGTCCCAACAGGCCAGCTCAGGTGTCACCCTGACTTCCCGCTTGGGGACTGAGGTCCCTTCAGAGTGGGGGTCCACAGGGGCCATCTCCGTCTCCGGACCTGGGAGGGGGTTGACACCTGTGGACTTGAACCATGGATGGAGGTGGGACCTGGGTACCTGTGGGGAGGAGCCATGACCTGCCAGAGGGGCTCCAGGTCTGTGCAGTCTGGAAGGAGCTTAAGGGAGAGGCAAGGGACAAGGGGTGGGGGTGGGGGGGTTGGATGGATATGAAAGCCACTAAGACACGGGGTCCCACGTGCCAGCTGGAGGGAGACTCAGGAGAAGGGGAACAGGGTGGGAACAGGGGACCAAGAGCCTGGGTGGAATTCCTGGGGATTTGGTGACTGACCAGGCTGGGACCCTACCTTTCCTGCCCCCTCCCAACCCTGTCCCCTACTCCTGCCGGCAGTGCCCTGCCATTACCACCCCCCCTCAATACCTGAGGGCTGGTTATGGGGGCCTCACTGCCCACCCTCCTCCCCGTGCCCCTCAGGGAAACCAGCCAAGTACGACCCCTCCTTTCGAGGCCCCATCAAGAACAGGTGAGTTCTGAGCACTGCCCGGGGTCGGTGTGGGGGCAGAGTCAGGGGAAGAGGTCATTTTGTTTGCTTTTGCTTTATCTTTGCTGAAATATTAGTAAGAAGCAGAAAAAAGAACCACCACCACCCCCCCCAAAAGCGTGGTGCCTTGGGACGGATTGCTGTGTCCTGTGTCCTGCTGCGTGGTGCCTTGGGGCGGGCTGCTGTGTCCTGGGGCTCCAGGGCTTTCTAGATGCTTGAGATGTTTGTTCCCTGGTTTGGGTGCTGGCTACACCTACTCGTGCCCTTTGGGAAAACACTCAGAAGAAGACGTACCCAACCAGACTCAGAGATTCCCTTTAATAAGCCCTGCTGCTGCCGCCCACTCGCACCCCACCCCCCCGCCACTGGCCAGCCTGGGACCCCAGGGGACGGCACCCCACACAGCCCCTCCCGGAAGCAGACTCCCCCAGCTCCCATCCCCATTTCTCTCCCAGGGGCTGCACAGATGTCATTTGCTGCGTCCTCTTCCTGCTCTTCATTTTGGGTTACATTGTGGTGGGGATCGTGGGTGAGTTTCCAGCCGCCCAAAGCTGGGGCAGTGGGGGAGGGGCAGGGACCACGCCCACAGCTGCTGCCCACTGAGCCCCTACCAGTGTGATTCATTTGTGTCTGTCTCCAGCCTGGGTGTATGGAGACCCTCGGCAAGTCCTCTACCCCAGGAACTCCACGGGGGCCTACTGCGGGATAGGCCAGAACAAGTGAGTGCAAAGGCGGGCAGAGGTGGGCGGGAGAGTAGAGGACACACAGGGCTGGTTGCCACCCCACCCTGGGCCTCCTGGAAGCTGACCTCTCCAGGCCGCATAGAAAAGCCTCCTATGCTGTCAGCCCAGACCTGGGAGGCAGTGCAGGATCATAGTTAAGTGCATGGTTTTGGAGTTCAGAGATTGGAGTCTGGACTCCCAGCTGGGTTTAGTTCTGGTTGTGTGGCCTTGGGCAAGACACTCAGGATCTCCGGGCTTTGACTTCCTCGTCTGAAGCAGACGGATGTCTTCAGAAGCAATGCTCTCAGTTCCTACAAGCAGGATGCTCCATGCATCATAGGACCTCTACAATTTCTATACCATTCACTATGTCCCAGGTAGGCAGTGCAGGAGGGCCCCCTTATCCGTGGGAATGGTCCCAAGACCCCCAAGGGATGCAAAACCTCAAATAGTGTGTAGAGTCTATTTATTTTCTTAGACATACCGATCTATGATAACGTTTAATTTGGAAATCAGGCCCAGTAAGAGATTAACAGTAATCAATGATAAAATAGGACAGTTATAATGATAGAGTATAATCAAGGTTATGCGAATGCTCTCTCTCTCTCTGGAAATATCCTGTACTTTGACCTTCTCACATAAAGGAAGCACTTTATGGCTTCTTTCTGGTGTAGATGAGTCACCAGCATCACTGTCCTTGTGCTTTGGGGCCGTTATTAGGTAAAATAAGGGTTAGTCAAGCACAGGCACCGTGAGGCCACGATGGTCACTCTGGTGTCAGGGCGGTGCACGGCGTGGACACGCTGGACAAGGGCCAGACAGAGTGAACCATCAACACTCTGCTCGCAGTGAGGAGCGCTCTGAAACTTACAGATTCCTTCTTTCTGGAATTTCCTATTTAGCATTTTCTTTTTAAAATACGTTTTGGGGATAGGGCCGGGGCTGTGGCACAGTGGATTAAATCACCACCTGCAGCACCAGCACCCCCATATAGGCGCTGGTTTGAGTCCCAGCTCCACTTCTGATCCAGCTCCCTGCTACTGCACCTGGGAAAGCGGTGGAAGATGGCCCAGGTGCTTGGACCACTGCACCCATGTGGGAGACCTGGAAGAAGCCCCTGGCTCCTGGCTTCAGATTGGCACAGCTCCATTTGGGGAGTGGACCAGCAGATAGAAGATTCTCCTCCTCCCCCCCCCCACTCTCTCTTTTTGTCTCTCCCTCTCTCTGTGTCACTCTGCCTTTCAAATAAATAAACAAAATAAATCTTTAGAAAAATAAATTACCTTTTTATTTATTATTTATTTTAGTTGAGAGTCAGAGACAGCTTCCATCTGCTGGTTTGCTCCCCAAAGTGGCCCCAAAAACCAGGGCTGGGCTGGGGCAAAGCTGGGAGCCGGGAACTCCATCCTGGTGTCCACATACCGTTTGAGCTGAGACCGGGAGGCGCATTAGCTGGAAGCTGGGACTGGACTCAAGCCTGGGCGTTCTCTTGCAGAGCGCAGGCATCTCGTGGGCTGTCCCAACCCCTAGGCAAAACGCCGGCCTCTATTTAATATTTTCTGACTGTGGTTAGCAAGAGTAATGGGAGCTGGAGACAGCGAAGCTGCGTAAGGGAGGACTACTGGACAGGTGCACTGGACACCCACAAGTGCCGCTCAGCCACTGCTTGAGGTCATAATGCTGGTAGGAGGGTGTTTGGCCCTCAAGTTCAAGTGTGTAGCCACCTTTAGCTGCGTCAATGCTAAATGACTCAGAAGCCTTGCGGGCGTCTCCCCGCCTCCCTAGCTGAGCCAAAGCCAGGAGCTGGCTTGTGAAGTCCTGAGGCCACACTGGCCCCCCCGCTGTGCTCTTGGGGAGACCCCCTAGCCATGCCTCCCCTCCCCCAACACCTGGCCAGGCCCCCACACGCAGGCCTCCTCCCTTGCTGCAGAGAGAAGCCCTACCTCCTGTACTTCAACATCTTCAACTGCATCCTGGGCACCAACATCATCACAGCCGCCACCAACGGCCTCCAGTGCCCCACGCCCCAGGTGAGAGCCCCAGACCTGCCTCCACCACAGAGCTGCCCCTGGGGTTCCCAGGGGACTGCCCCTCAGCCTCAGCGCGCCCGCTTTCCCCAGGTGTGTGTGGCCTCCTGCCCCGGAGCCCTGTGGGTCCCGCAAGAGAGCCAGTACTCACAGACGGTGGGCGAGGTCTTCTATTCTGAAAACAGGAACTTCTGCCGGCCTGGGGTGCCTGGGGATCTGGTGAGCTCTGCCCCCAACCCGCACTGCTGCCCAGAGGGCCCATAGCAGCCGGGGAGGGTGGGCCAGCTGAACCCCAAGGTGGTGGTGGGTGATGGCGGTGGTGAGGGCACCCACTTCTCTATTCTGAGTCTGGGCGTCTGTCTGTCCTCCCCCACCCCCACCCCCACCCCCACCCCAGCCGGTGCTCCAAAGCCTGGAACAGGAACTGTGCCCCCGTTTCCTGCTCCCGTCCTCTCCAGGTGAGAGCACACACTCCTAGCCCTGGGCTGGTGTCACCCGTGAGCGAAAGTCTGGCCCGGACAGAGTAGGGCCACACAGCTTGTCTGTGACCAAATGGGGATTAGCACCAGGCCTTCCCGTCCCTCTCTGCTGCACGACACCCCAGTGAACTCACCACTGCTCATTGGTTCTGGCTGTGTGCCAGGTACTGGGGACGGACGCAGGGAAGAACATTCTCCCTGCTGAGCTGTGTTCTGGGCACATGGACCGGAGATGTTCACAGAGAGGCTGTAAGAATCCCATGACACACTGGGGTGTCCCTGGGCACACACTGATGTGTGGCCTGGGGGCACGCATCCAAATGTTGCAAGTGAGTGTGGCTGGGCAGTGGAGTCGCAGCCCACCTCTTTTTTTCTGATGCTCTTCTTGCCAATAGCAAATGTTATTTTTAAAAGCAAATGTGGGCTGGCACTGCGGCTCAGTAGGCTAATCCTCCGCCTTGCGGCGCCGGCACACCGGGTTCTAGTCCTGGTCCGGGCACCGGATTCTGTCCCGGTTGCCCCTCTTCCAGGCCAGCTCTCTGCTGTGGCCTGGGAGTGCAGTGGAGGATGGCCCAAGTGCTTGGGCCCTGCACCCCATGGGAGACCAGGAGAAGCACCTGGCTCCTGCCTTCGGATAGGCGTGGTGCACCAGCCGTGGTGGCCATTGGAGGGTGAACCAATGGCAAAGGAAGATCTTTCTCTCTGTCTCTGTCTCTCACTGTCTACTCTGCCTGTCAAAAAAAAAAAAAAAAAATCAAATGTGAAAACATTACAGAGGCAGAGAGAGAGAGAGAGAGAGGTCTTCAATGCTCTGGTTCACTCCCCAAATGGCTGTAATGGCCGGAGCTGTGCCAATCCAAAGCCAGGAGCCAGGAGCTACTTACAGGTCTCCCACACTGGTGCAGGGGCCCAAGGACTTGGACCATCTTCTGCTGCTTTCCCAGACCATACTAGAGAGCTGGATTGGAAGTGGAGCAGCTGGGACTTGAACTGGTGCCCATATGGGATGTTGGCATTGCAGGCAGAAGCTTTACCTGCTACACCACAGCATCGGCCCCACAATGTTATTCTTTTTTTTTTTTTTTTAATGGAAAATGTTCTTTGTTAACTTATAAGAAAAGATACCCAGTTCTTTGTGTAAGTGCAACAAGCAGTATCTCAAACAAATACTGAAAAGCCAGATACATCTAAGCTGAAATCCCTGCACTTCCCAGCTGCGTGGGTTGGGGACAGTTACTCAACCTCTCTGAGCCTTGTTCCTCATCTATAGAATGTAGATGGAAAAGCAAGCCTGCATGGCCAAGATGATGTGAGAGTGGCAGCCAATGGCTCTGCAGGAGCCTCGGGAAATAGGGGTGGGGTGGGAGGGCTTCCTGGGGGAGCTGAGCCGGAGCTGGGGCTGACCAGGGGAGAGTGGATGGCGTTTCTGGGGGCCCGGGAAGCTCTGAAAGACCCAACAAGAGCAAGCATGGAGCCGAGGCAGCAGTGAGCAGGGCTCGGCTGGCAGGACCTGGAAGCCTGGCCAGCGAGTGTGGACCGGCCCTGGAATGATGAGGCCTGTTGGTCCTCCCAGAGGACGGACTGAGATGTGGCAAGGTCAGGGGTGGAAGTTATAAGGTCCAGGCCAGAGGGGGAGCAGGGGCTGAAACAGGGTAGCAGTGGAGACCGGGGGTGGGGGGCTTGGGCTCTGCAAGCCAGGAGCTCCCATTGGCTGCTGGGGGTGCCGAGCCAGCACTCCTCCCCGCCCCCTCCAGGGCACTGTGGCCTGGGCAGGGGGCAGAGCCTTCCCAGGCAGAGGTCTCCTGCCCAGCACTCAGTACCCAGCACCCACTTCTCCCCTGCAGCCCTGGGCCGTTGCTTTCCGTGGTCCAATGTGACCTCCCCAGAACTCCCAGGAATCAGCAACACGTCCATCTCTCAGGGCATCAGGTAGGCATCCCCCAGCCCGCACATCTGCACCCCTGCCCTTCCCCCACAGCGCCCCCTGATTGTCTCTCCCCAACAGCGGGGTTCTTGACGCTCTCAATGCCCGAGACATCAGCGTGAAGATCTTTGAAGACTTTGCGCAGTCCTGGTATTGGATTCTTGTGTGAGTCGCCAGAGCCCCACCCCATTTTCCCTTCTCCCCCTCCCTGGTCCCCTCTCCCAGCCTGATTTCTGAAACAGAGGCTCTGGCCAGAGCAGGAGGGGCCTTAGCTCAGAACGGACCCCTAGCCCGGCAGGACTTACAGGGGAGGGGCACTGGGGGTCCTCTGACAAGGCTGACCCTAAGCTCCCCACGCCGCCTGCAGTGCCCTGGGCGTGGCTCTGCTCCTCAGCCTGCTGTTTATCCTGCTTCTGCGCCTGGTGGCCGGGCCCCTGGTGCTCCTGCTGATCCTAGGGGTGCTGGCCGTGCTGGCCTACGGCATCTACCACTGCTGGAAGGAGTACCGGGTGCTGCGGGACCAGGGCGCCTCCATCTCCCAGCTGGGCTTCACCACCAACCTCAGCGCCTACCAGAGCGTGCAGGAGACCTGGCTGGCCGCCCGTGAGTGCCCCGCACGCCCCAAGCCACCAGCCGTCCAGGGACATCCTGGGCTGTGCCTGGCCCGGCCCCAACACAGGTCCCCCTACCCCTGCGCCCCGCAGTGATCCTGCTGGCCGTGCTCGAAGGCATCCTGCTGCTGATGCTGATCTTCCTGCGACAGCGGATTCGCATCGCCATCGCCCTGCTGAAGGAGGCCAGCAAGTGAGGAATGACGGGGCTGCGGCAGGGCTGCGGGCCCAGCTAGGGGGTGGCGGGGAGCCCTAGAGGAGGAGGGCAGAGTAGTGCGATGGCTAACACAGCTGTGTGACTTGGACGCTCAGAGCCTCAGTTTTGCCATCTGTAAAATGGGTATAGGTTATCACCGAGATTAAATGAGTAAGCCCTGTCCAGTGCCTAGAACGTGGAGTAGGCCTTCTAGAAGGGTTGGTAGGAGCGTGGTGGTTGTGGGTAGGAGGCCAGAATCCTGGCAGGGAGAAGCAGCAGCTTGCCCCCCAACCAGGAGCTGCCAAATCTACAAGAGACTCTTCCCTCACCCCCTGGAAGCCGCCGCGGTGGCCTCTCTGCCATGCTCGCTTCTTCTGCGGGACCTGAATCTGGTTGATGCAGTGGGCACCTGCCCTAGGAGCTGGGGACACGGGCAGGAACGACTCTGAGGCTGCCCGGTGGCTCCCAGCCTGCAGGGTCAGAGGTCAGCCCAATGAGAAGACCCGCGGGGCCGTGTTGGCTGCAGCTCTTCCCTCCCCCACAGGGCGGTGGGACAGATGCTGTCGACCATGTTCTTCCCGTTGCTCACCTTCGTCCTTCTGCTCATCTGCATTGCCTACTGGGCTATGACTGCGTTGTATCCTTTGCCCTCCTGGATTTGCGGGGCCGGGCGGGGTGTGTAGGAGCGCTTTCCTGGCAGTGCCTCAGTGCTGTTGGGAAGACACAGCCCCTGCAGGCCAGAGTTGAAAGCACGGGCACCGCGTGACCTCCAGCCCGCTTTGTGCACCCAGGAACAGGTCTCTAGGGCGCGGCCTGCGGGCGTTCCAGCTCATGCTTTCCTTGACGCCCCAACTGGATACCTGGCCACATCAGGGCAACCCCAGTACGTCTACTGGGCCCCCAACGCCAGCTTGCCCGGCTGTGAGGAAGTGCCGATGAATACGTCGTGTGACCCGATGGTGAGGGGACATGGAGTAGATGTGGAGGGCACGTGAGGGGCCACTGATCAAATCCTTCCTTGCACAGAGGGGGCTGATGCCCAAAGAGGGTGAGGAGCTCGCGCAAGGCCACACAGCAGGGCAGGAAGCAGCCAGGCCACTGGCCCCTGATCTCACATTCTTCTTGTGGAGCCTGGGACAAGAGCCTTGGCCTGATGGGGAGGTAGCAACTGGGGCTGGATACTGGGTCGGTCCTCTGCCTGGAGGCCCATGAACCACCCCCGCGCCCCAGCCACTCCCCTGTAAGATGGACATGATCTTAATACCTGTCCATGTGGGTGGCTGAGACGGTTCAATGACATTGGACGTGCACGGTGCTTAATACAATGCCTGGCACCTATTAAGAGCTCACCACTGGTCGGGTCGTTTTGTTTTGCCCTCCTTCTTGAGAATGCGGCCCTATGCATACACAGGTGCAGGTGGGAGTCCTTAGGGCACGGGGGATGGGAGACAGGGGGAAGCTGCTCCCCAAAGTCCCCTGCGAGGGTCCCGGGGCGGAGGCTCACTAGCCTGCTGGGAAGGGGTTGTCCTCAGTGCTTTGCGCCAGGTCATCCACTGGGCTGAGCTGGGCCCCTGGGCTGTGGCTGCGGGCATTAGCCCCACTCTGTGAAAGGGAGGCTCTGACATGTCAGAGGGCCACTGCATGCCAGGCCCTGGGGGAGACAGCCCAGAAGGACCTGCTGCTCATTTTCAACCTGTCCTCCAGCCAGCAGTGAAGATGGACGCAGCCTACAGTTCTGCACAAAGTGAACAGTGGTTCATTTCTTTTAAGCTTGTTTACTTTCATCTGCTTGCAAGGCAGAGAGAGAGAGAGAGAGAGGGAGAGGGGAGAATTTTCCATCTGCTGATTCCCTCCCCAGATGCCCACAACAGCCAGGGCTGGGCCAGATGCGCATTAGCCAGAGGCTAGATCAGAAGTGAAGTGTAATGAGACTTGAACCCACACCCGAATCTGCACTCTGACCTGGATGCAGTTGTCCCAAGCAGCAGCTCCAGCTGCTGTGCTACAACACCCGCCTCAATTTTCCTATCACAGGATTTCACACTCTGTTCCAGAAACTACCTAGACTGTGTGTGTCATATTTGCTGAACAGGGTTGTTTTTTGTGCATTTTTCCTTTTTTTTTTTTTTTTTTTTTTTAAGATCTACTTATTTATTTGAAAGGCAGAGAGAGAGAGAGGTCTTCCATCTGCTGGCTCACTCCCCAGATGGCCGCAACAGCTGGAGCTGGGCCCATCTGACCCAGGAGTCAGGAGCTTCCTGGTCTCCCACATGGGTGCAGGGGCCCAAGGACTTGGGCCATCTTCTACTGCTTTCCCAGGCTATAGCAGAGAGCTGGATTGGAAGTGGAGAATCTGAGACTCGAAGCAGTGCCCATATGGGATGCCACCACCACAGGCGGATACCTAACCACAGCGCTGGCCCCTCATTTTTACATTTTACTATGGAAAATTTCAGTCACATGCAAAGGTAAAGATAGTAATACAGGGACAGGCAGGCTTTGTGGTGCAGTGGGTCAGGCCACCACTGGGGATGCGTGCATCCATGTCGGAGTGCCAGTTTGAGTCCCTGATGCTGCCAATCCAGCTCCCTGATAGGCCTGGAATCCCGGCCACGGATGACAGCTCAGGGAGCTCAGTTGCTCCCACTACCTGGAAGACTCGGATAGAGTTCCTGGATCCTGGCTTTTGGCTTCTTCCTGGCCCAGCCTTCCACTATTGCCGCAATTTGGTGGGCTGAGCCAGCAGATGGAAGATTCATTTTCCTTCCTTCCTTCCTTCCTTCCTTCCTTCCTTCCTTCCTTCCTTCCTTCCTTCCTTCCTCCCTCCCTCCCTCCCTCCCTCCCTCCTTCCCTCCCTCCCTCTCTCTCCCTCTCTCCCTCTCTCTCACTCTCTCACTTTCTCACCCTCACCCTCACTCTGGTTTGACTAGCCATGCCTGGCTCTGTCTCACTCTCTCTGGGTTCGATTGGTTCTGCCTCTCTGTCACTTTGCCTTTCAAATAAATGCATAATTTTTAAAGAAAAATAGTGCAATGAATCCCTGTACCCAGACTTACAGCTCTCAACTTTGCTATTCTTATTCCATCTACCCCCTCTGCACCTGTAATTTTTTTCTGGAGTTTTTTTTTTAAGACAAATTCTAGACATCATACCATTTCACCTGTAAGTATTCCAGGATGGATCACAATAGATGAGGACTTTTAAAGAGTGTAACCACTGTTCCCTCCATTATCACACCTTACACATCAGCAATAACCCCTTAACCTCACCATGTACCCGTCTGTTAGCTGACTGGGAAGTGTTTTGGGTGTCATTGCAGAGGCGCTGTGGGAGGGGCTGCTAGTGGGTATGGCAGGCGGCCTGCACACACACCATGGTGGCTTGGCCCAGATGGCCTGGGAGCTCTTGTGCCAGTCTGAAGACAAGGAAGCTCATCTGGCTCACATGATAGGCAGGCGGAGCCCAGCGTGAGCCTGGAGACGGAACTCCAGGCGGCCACTTCCCTCCCTCGCCCCTGGGAGGGACAGGCGCCAGCTGGCCTTGGCCAGAGGTGGGGGCCCTGCACTGAGGTCTCTGAAGCCTGGGCCTGAACCTGCTCTGCTGCCCCGCCCACTCCCAGGCCCCGTCCAGGAACTACTCGTGCCCAGGGCTCATGTGCGTCTTCCAGAGCTACTCGTCCACAGGCCTGGTGCAACGTTCTATCTTCAACCTGCAAATCTACGGGGTCCTGGGGCTCTTCTGGACCGTTAACTGGGTACTGGCCCTGGGCCAGTGTGTGCTGGCCGGGGCCTTTGCCTCCTTCTACTGGGCCTTCCATAAGCCCCGAGACATCCCCACCTTCCCCCTGGCCTCTGCCTTCATCCGCACACTGCGGTAAGCCTGGGACAGGGGCTGCGGGATTGAAGTCCCCGGGGTGCCAGGGCCGCCTGCCTGACCGTCCAGCTCCCTCTGCAGGTACCACACTGGGTCTCTGGCGTTTGGGGCCCTCATCCTGACCCTGGTGCAGCTGGCCCGGATCGTCTTGGAGTACATCGACCACAAGCTGAGAGGTGAGCTCCAAGTCCGGTGCTGGGCAGCCGGGTCCTTGGCCAGGGCTCTCAGCGAGCAGAGAGCAAGCAGGAGCTGCCTCTGCCCCCAGGAGCCCAGAACCCTGTGGCCCGCTGCATCATGTGCTGCTTCAAGTGCTGCCTCTGGTGTCTGGAGAAGTTCATCAAGTTCCTGAACCGCAACGCCTACATCATGGTGAGCCGACAGTGCAAGCGCCCCTCCTCCCCGCTCCAGTGCCCCCGGCCCGGCCCAGGCAAGCTCAGCACAGGCGATGCCCACCCTCCTGCCCTCCCTCCCTCAGATCGCTATCTACGGCAAGAATTTCTGCGTCTCGGCCAAGAACGCCTTCATGCTGCTCATGCGAAACATTATCAGGTCAGGCTGTCCCCCCCACCCACGGAGTGGAGGGGTCCCCTTAGATCACCCACCCACAGCTGTGCGTGCTGTGCTGGGAAGGGCCCTGCGTGCCATTGGAGGCCCGGCTAGCACCACTGGAAATGCGAACAGTTTTCAGTTTGCACCTGTCGAGCGACGTATGTAGCCCAGCACCCACCCCCACCACGGCCTCTCACCCCCCCCCCCCACTCGCCCTAACTTCCGGTACAGGGTGGTGGTCCTGGATAAAGTCACAGACCTGCTGCTGTTCTTTGGGAAGCTGCTGGTGGTCGGAGGTGTTGGTACGCGCCAAGGCCAAGCCTGGTGGGGACAGAGGGTCGGGGTGCCTGGCGGCCTCAGAGGAAAGCCCTAACCTCTAGTCCTCTCCCACAGGGGTCTTGGCCTTCTTTTTTTTCTCGGGCCGAATCCAGGGACTGGGTAAAGACTTTGAGAACCCCCACCTCAACTATTACTGGCTGCCCATCATGGTGAGTGACCCCGCCCCCTCTGCCGCACACCCCGACTTTCCAAAGGAACCTAGCAGCCCCATTGGGCTTTCTGTCTTCCAGACCTCCATCGTGGGGGCCTACGTCATCGCCAGTGGCTTCTTCAGTGTTTTTGGCATGTGCGTGGACACCCTCTTCCTCTGCTTCTGTGAGTGACAACCCCGGCCACACACACACACACACACACACACACCGTGGACACCCTCTTCCTCTGCTTCCATGAGTGACAACCCTGCCTGTGCACACACACACACACACACACACACAACAAACACCCCTGTCCAGTCCAGCCTCAAGGTTCCAGGCTGTTCAGGTGTTTCCTAGAGACTTGGTGTTTCCAGAAACAGCGTTTTGTGAACCAGGGGAGGCAGAGGGAGTCCCTTCTGACATCCTGTGCCCAGGGGTTTGGGAAGAAAGGAAAGAGCGAACCTCCCCACTTAAGGGGCCGCAAGGGGGACTTCCCAGCAGGTGGCTGTAATGAGGGCGCCTCCTTACCCCGCGGGGTGCATCACCGTGCCGCGCGTTTGCAGTTTATCCTCAGCATCACTCTAGGGTGATCCCACTTACAGTCCACAAAACCCGGAGAAAAAAACCCGGGAGCCACACAGGCCCACCCAGCGGGAGCGGGGACGGACTTCCCACCCCTTCTAACCCGTCTTCGTTGCGGCTCAGTGGAAGACCTGGAGCGGAACGACGGCTCCCGGGACCGGCCCTATTACATGTCCAAATCCCTTCTGAAGATTCTGGGCAAGAAAAACGAGGCGCCTCCGGGGGACAAAAAGAGGAAGAAGTGAGGGCCCTGGCCCTGACCCAGGACTGCACCCGCCCGTACCCTCGCCCAGCCACACTTCGCCTCACAGATCTCTATTTTGTAGTATAAAGATTTTATTAAAGATTGAGATTTTTGTTTCTCAGTCTGTGACTTCTACTCCAAGACGTCCGGCCTTTTTCCCCCTCCGTCTCGCGCCGGCTCTTTAAAAGTCGGCCCCGCCCCTCGTGACGTGGCCCGGGTGCCATAGCCAATCATAAGGCTTGGACGGAGGAATGCCGCCCAACTTCGCGCGGGTCAATTTGCTCTCCGCCGAGTCACGCGCTCCGGCGCCTTTGGGAGAACCATTCAGGAGGTCGCGCTCTCGGGCGCTACCGAATCGCATGGGCGGGCCAGGATGCTTTCGGGCCAATTAGAGGCGCGGCGGTGCGGCTGCGCGCCCCGCGGCCTGGCTGCTCGGCGCGGGGCGGGCTTGAGGGTGACAACTCGGCGTTTAAAGGGCCCGGGTCAGCTGATCGGCTCCAGCCCATGTCTAGTTTCGCGGAGAGGGTCGCGGCCGCCTGAGGAAGCGATGACCGGCGAGCGGCTGGGCTCAGCGCTCCTGGCCGGACCCTGGGCACCGCGGACGCTGGGTTTGCGGAGAGGCGGTAGGGCGCAGGTGTTTGCGGCTCTCTTCCAGCTGCTGTTGACTCTGGCCGGGCTCGAAGCTGGGGCTAAGAATGACTTCAGCCTGGTGAGTCACCCCTCGTCAATCTCCATCCCTACTGCCGCGGGTGGTCGCTGCCCGGTCCCGCGATGGGACGCCCCTCGCTTCTAGAGGCCGCTCCGCACCCGCTCTCGGCCCCTCTTCCTCCCCAGGTCCGCGTTCCTTCTCTCCCCGTGGCGCCTCTTCCGCTCCCAGCCACCAGCCTCGCTCCAAACTCTCTTTTCAGGTTCCCCTTTCCTGCACTAGGATCCCTAGTGCTTCTGGGAATCCCAGTTACCCTCACTCCCCTGAGAACCCGAGTCCGAGTCGGTCCCAGAACCCTGACTCAGGCTGGTCCGTGTTGACCCTTGCTCCTCCCCGTGGCAGGTGCAGCCGCTGGTGACCATGGAGCAGCTGCTGTGGGTGAGCGGGAAACAGATCGGCGAAGTGGACACTTTCCGCATCCCGCTCATCACGGCCACCCCTCAAGGCACTCTCCTAGCCTTCGCTGAGGCCAGAAAAATGTCGGCATCCGACGCGGGGGCCAAGTTCATCGCGCTGCGGAGGTCCACCGACCAGGGTATGAGGATGCTTGGATCCAAAGAGCAAGTGCTGGGTTGGATGCATGGGGAGCGCGCACTGCTCAGGGGCTCCCAGGGGTAGGAAGAACCTGAGGAGGGAAGGCGTCCAGGGCCGTGATCTGGACATTGGGATTGGCAATAAGTGAATGTTCATTCAAAAAATATTTATTTAGTAAAATGGCACAGTCTTACCTGTGGCGGGATCTACGCCCTGGACACCGTCCTAGGCTCTAGCCCTCTGCGACCACTGCTGGAAACCAGGTGACCCCATGGCCCAACCACAGGTGCCAGTTCCACCCCCACCCTAATGGGATTCACTGCACCTGCTTCCCTGCCTGTCCCCCCTCCCCCCGCAAAGGTTTAACAGGAGCTGTTCCCAAACACGTGCTCTCTTGATCTCTCTTTCTTACTCTCTCACCCTCTTTCCCTGGCCCATTGGGCTTCTTACACCCAACAATAAACCTTTCCTCTAAAAAAAAATGATTGGGCACCTACTACATACCAAGTCCTGTTTTGGGGTGTTTTTGTTTTTCATTTAATGGCAGAGTGACAGAGAGAGGGGTAGCGGAGAGAAAGAAATCTTCCAACTGCTTATTCACTGCCCAATGGCCACCACAGCTGGGGCTGGGCAGGCCAGAATCAGGAACCTGGAACTCCATCTGGGTCTCCCACGTGGGGCCTCTTCCTCTGCTTTCCCGGCTGTGTTAGCAGGGAGCTGTATCAGAAGCAGAGCAGCTGGGATTTGAACAGGTAGAGCAATACAGGATGTCATCATTATAGGTAGTGGCTTAAGCCCCACTGGGTACCCCATTCAAGGGAACGCAGCCATGAACAGACCCAAATCCCTGCCCCTTCTGGGAGTTATGTTCTGTTGGGAGGAGCCCCACAATGAGCATACTAAATAGATTTGTGTGTGTGTGTTGAATGGGATCGATGCTAGAGGCGCGGGGTATGCCCGTGGTGGACTGCGACTGTAAACAGGTGACATTCCAGCAAAGACTGGAAGGAGGCGAAGAGTGAGCCGGGACGAAGGGTGCAGACCTGAGCGGAGGCCTGCAGGAGGGGAGGTATTTGAGGAATGGGAAGGATCTGCTGTCGCTGGATGGAGTGAGCAGGAAGAGCAGATAAGATGCCGATGGTCACGGGGCCCTGGGGCCACTGTAAGCCTTGGGTGCCTGGCTGGTGGCAGGACATTAACAGAAAGTGGTCGGAAGGGGACCTTGTGCGTTCTCACGGTGCTTTCTCCCTGTTTTCTTTCTCAGGCAGCACATGGTCCTCTACTGCATTTATTGTAGATGACGGGGAAACCCCCGACGGGCTCAACCTGGGGGCCGTGGTGAGCGACGTGGAGACGGGAGTGGTGTTCCTTTTCTACAGCCTCTGCGCTCACAGGGCCGGCTGCCAGGTGGCCTCCACCATGCTGATATGGAGCAAGGATGACGGCATTTCCTGGAGCTTGCCCCGGAACCTCTCGCTGGATATTGGCACTGAGATGTTTGCCCCTGGCCCAGGCTCTGGCATCCAGGTCTCTGCTGAGAGATGAGTGGACGGGCCTGCCTTGCGGACACACTGGGGGCATGCCTTTGAATGGGCTCCTTCCCGGGGAAGACGCTGTGCATCCGGTCTTCTGTCTTGGGTGGGATTCCCTGGTAAGAAAGGATGTCCTGGGAGGAACCCCCTAGCAGGGAGGACAGAGCTTTGCCACTGGCTTCCCACCTGGGGTTGTACCTGCTCTTAGGCAAGGTAGGCAAAGACACCCCTAACTTCAGGCAGACCCAGGCCAGTGAGGGGGTGTAGTTTGGTAAGTGAGCTTAGGTTTGGGTTTTTTGGTTGTTTTCTTAAAGATTTATTTATTTATTATTTTTAAAAAATATTTATTTATTTGAAAGGCAGAGTTACAGAGAGAGGGGATACAGAGAGATCTTCTATCTACTGGTTCTCTCCTCAGATGGCCGCAATGGCCAGAGCTGGGCCAATCCGAAGTCAGGAGCCAGGAGCTTCTTCCGGGTTTCCCATGCAGGTGCAGGGGCCCAAGGACTTGGGCCATCTTCTACTGCTTTCCCAGGCCATAGCAGAGAGCTGGACTAGAAGTAGAGCAGCAGGGACTAGAACCGGTGCCCATATGGGATGTTGGCACTGCAGGTGCCAGCTCCTATTTATTTCAAAGGCAGAGTTACAGAGAGGCAGAGGCAGAGAAAGAGGAATCTTCCATCCCCTGATTCACTCTCCAGATGGCTGCAATGGCTAGGCTGGGCCAGTCTGAAGCCAGGAGCCAGGAGCTTTTTCTGGGTCTCCCATGGTATGGCGACCCAAGGACTTGGGCCATTCTCTGCTGCTTTCCCAGGCCATTGGCAGGGAGCTGGATCAGAAGAGGAGCAGGCAGGGCCTGAACTGCCGCCCGTGTGGGATGCCGGCACCACAGGAGGTGGCTTTACCCGATACACCACAGCACCGGCCCCCACGGGTTGGGTTTTAGCCCTGAAGCTGCCCTGTGGCTGTGTCCCTCTGTGCACAGCATGTCTCAGAAAGAGCTGCTTAATTCAGGCAGTCTGTCTGTGGGGTCCTTCCAGGACCTCAGTGAGGAAGGGCGGACCTGAAGGGGAACACACATGTCCTCATGCCTGGGAGGCCATGAGCTCCCGACCCTGTCTCAGAGCCCCCACTGCGTCGCCGTCTGTGACACCCAGCTCCGCTCCCCACAGAAACAGCGCGAGCCACACAAGGGCCGGCTCATCGTGTGTGGCCACGGGACGCTGGAGCGAGATGGCGTCTTCTGTCTCCTGAGCGATGACCACGGCGCCTCCTGGCGCTACGGCGGGAGGATCACTGGCATCCCCTACGGCCAGCCCAAGCGGGAGAACGATTTCAACCCCGATGAGTGCCAGGTCAGGAGCCCCGGCTAGGGGCAGGGTGGCGGGGTGGCACCCACTCCCTGGTCTGCCCTGTGCTCAGAGCACCAGTGAGCACACAGACCCGGGAGCTGGCCGCCCAGCTTGGTGCCACCCAGGCTGGGTGCCCTGAAGGCTGGAGTGTTGGCCCTGCCCCCTCCCTATCCCGCTGAGGCCCTGTGCTCTCTCCTCAGCCCTATGAGCTCCTGGATGGGTCCGTGGTCATCAACGCGCGGAACCAGAACAACTACCACTGCCGCTGCCGCATCGTCCTGCACAGCTATGACGGCTGTGATACGCTGAGGCCCCGGGACGTGACCTTTGACCCTGAGCTCGTGGACCCCGTGGTCGCGGCAGGAGCCCTTGCCACCAGCTCCGGCATTGTCTTCTTTTCCAACCCAGCCCATCCCGAGTTCCGTGAGTGCCCGATGGGTGGGGCCGGCTGGGGAGCCTGGTGTCTCCAGCAGACCTGGGCCCAGACACGCCCTCCCTCCCCTCCCCTCTCCCCAGGAGTGAACCTGACCCTCCGCTGGAGCTTCAGCAATGGCACCTCATGGCAAAAAGAGACAGTGCAGCTGTGGCCAGGGCCCAGTGGCTACTCATCGCTGACAGCCCTGGAGGACAGCGTGGATGGCGAGAAGCAGGCGTCCCAGCTCTACGTCCTGTATGAGAAAGGCCAGAACCACTACACAGAGAGCATCTCTCTGGTCAAAGTCAGCATTTACGGGGTGCTCTGAGCTGCGGCCCCGCCCCAGAGGAGAAGGCCTGGACTCCGCCTTCAGGCGCACGGTTCTTAGAAGGCCAGCTGGAGGTGCCCAGTGACGGTCCCACGTTCCTGTGGGCCCTAACCTTTTGCAAAACCAACTTCTTTTTGGTAGGACAATCCCTCTGTTAGCACTGAAGCCACTTCCTGTCCCACACAGGAAGTCCTGCTCTCACCCGGAAGTGCTTCCTCTGCTCGTTGCCGGGTGTGACCCTGGCCCCTCTCGGCCCTTCCAGGACAGTGATTTTTGTCCTTTTTTGGGCTGAGCCAGGTGGGCCTGTGGAATCGAATAAATGTGAACTCAGGGACCTGAGGAAGGCGGAGCCTCCTCTCTGGGGTTGGGGTGAGAATCTGGCTTTGGAGAGGGTTGGTGGAGGTTGCCAGGGGGCAGGATGTTTGGTTTCAGGGTAAGGAACTAGGTGCACCCTCCTGCCCATCACTATTTATGAATCAAACTGTAGGAACTCAGCGTTTTAATGAAGATGAACGTGTTAGAGCCTCCGTGTTTCTGTGCGTGTTTTCCTGAAGTTGCGAGACCGGGAGTGAGCTCTGGGGGAGGCGCTGAGTGCTGTGGCCTGTGAGACCTGGATGTGGCAGCTCAGCCCCTTCCCTCCGACGTTTCTGCCTCCCACAGAAAAACAGGCTGATCTTTGGGGGTAACGAGGAGAGAGAGCTGGGCCTGACACCTAAGTGCAACACTGCTGTGCTTTGAATCTCTCTTCTTTTTAATTAATTTACTTTAAAGGCAGAGTTGCTATCCACTGGCCCCCTCCCCAGATGCCTGTAGTGGCCAGGGCCGGGCCGGGGGCCAAACCCAGAAGCCCGGAACTCAGTCCAGGTCTCCCGCATCACCACTGCTTCCCACAGTCTGCATTAGCCGAGAGCTGGAGTCAGGAGCCAGCGGCAGGCTTCCAACCCACTCCAGTATGGGGAGCAGATATCTCAGCTGCTAGGCTAAATGCCTGCCCGTGTTTTATATTTCTAAGATGTGGTGGGATACTGACCCTGAAACAGGGAGCAGGTGTATAAAACGCAGGTAGGAAGTCGGTCCTAGGCCAGCCCGGCAGGGAAGCAAGTGCCGCCTGTGACGTGGTGTGAGAAAATGGCAATTTTGTGTTACAGCAGATGCTGCAGAAAGGGTGGAGCAGAGGCCAGCACCGTGGCACAGTGGGCTAAGCCAGGAGCTTCGATGCTGCCATCCCGTATGGGAACCAGTTTGAGTCCCGGCTGCTGCCCTTCTGATCCAGCTCCCTGCTAATGTGCCTGGGAAAGCAGCAGGAGATGGCACAAGACTTGGTCCCCTGCACCCACCTGGGAGACACAGATGGAGTTCCTGGCTCCTGGCTTCTGCCTGCCCAGCCCTAGCTGTTGTGAACCAGGGGATGGAAGAGCTCCCTTTCTCTTTCTCTCTGTCTCTTCCTCTTTCTGTTGCCCTGCCTTTCAAAATAAATCTTAAAAAAAAAAAAAAAAAAAAAACTATCTTGGAGCCAGCACTGTGGCATAGTGGGTTAAGCTGCTGCCTTCAGTGCCAGCATCCCATAGGGGCACCAGTTCAAGTCCCAGCTGCTCTACTTCTGATCCAGCTCCTTGCTAATGCACCTGGGAAAGCAAAATAGGATGGCCCAAGTGCTTGGACCCCTGCACCTTTGTGGGAGACCCAGAAGAAGCTCCTGGCTTCGGATCAGCCCAGATCCAGTCATTGCAGCCATTAGGGGAGTGAACCAGTGGATGGAAAACCACTCTCTCTGACTCTCCCTCTCTTTCTCTCTCTCTCTCTCTAACTCTGCCTTTCAAATAAATAAATAAATCTTAAAAAAAAAAAAAAAAAACAACCTGGGGCCAGCACTGTGGCACAGCAGGTAAAGCTGCTGCCTATAGTGCCAGCATCTCATATGGGCACCAGTTCAAGTCCCAGCTGCCCCACTTCCGATCCAGCTCTCTGCTATGGCCTAGGAAAGCAGCAGAAGATGGCCTTGGGCCCCTGCACCTGCGTGGGAAACCTGGAAGAAGCTCCTGACTCCTGGCTTTGGATCAGCCCAGCTCCAAACATTGCAGCCATCAGGGGAGTGAACCAGCAGATGGAAGACCTTTCTCTCTCTGCCTCTGCCTCTCTGTAACTCTGCCTTTCAAATAAATAAATAAATCTTAAAAAAAACTGAGATAATTCCTTTAATTAAAAAATATTTTTAAAAAACCTCTCTTTGCCTTTTAAATAAAGTGAAAATAAATAATAAAATGACCATTATGGTTATTATAAAACCACAATGCCTTTGCACACCCCAGCAATTAATAACATATCATCTAATACCCAGTTGACATTCAAATTTCATCAAATGGCTCAAAAATGTCTTATTTATAGTTGATTTGTTCAAATCAGGATCTAAAAAACAATGTGCACTTTGCCTTTTGCTGTATCTTCAGTCCCTCCTAGTCTACAATAGTCTGCTCTCCCTTCTGTTTTCAATGCTGTCTAGGCAGAATAGCGTCATTGTGGAGAATCTCCGTCTCTGGATTTGTCAGTGTGCCTTCTTGAGGTCACTTGTCTTCCTCCGCCTCTCATATTTCCAGTTACCAAACCTGTGACGGTTTGACTGGCGGGCAAGATGGCTTCCCAGGTGCCGTGTGCTTCCTGCCGGGCCCGCTCAGGGGCACAGCAGAGGCTGCAGCCTCCGTTCCGTGGAGTGAAACAGATTCAGCGGTGGGGGCAGACGGCCGGAGTCCGGCTCCTCCCTTGTAAGCTCCCCACCGTGGACGCTCCCGATGGTGTGTTACCCGTGGGTGACTTTGTCCTGGTCGGTTATTTCATGAGGAGTTGCAAAATAGTGATTTTAAAATTCTGCTCTTCCTCATTTGTGAGCATTAGCTGAAACTCTTCAGTAAAACAAACTTTTGGGGGCAGGCATTTGGCCCAGCAGTTACAACACCTCTTGGGACCCCTGTGGCCCACATCAAAGTGTGCTCTGCTTCCCATTCCAGCTTCCTGCTAATGTGCACCCTGGGAGGCACAGGTTATGGCTCAAGTAGTCAGGTCCCTGCCACCCACATGGGAGACCTGGATTGAGTTCTGGGCTCCTGGACTGGCCCCAGCTGTTACAGGCATTTTGGGAGTAAAGCAGAGGTTGGGAGATCTCTCTCTGTCTCCCGCTCAGTCTCTGTGCCTTTCAAGTAAATAAGAAAAGGTATTTAGAAAGCTTTTCTCTGGGTCCAGCAATGTGGCATAGCAGGTTTCAACCACTGCCTGCAACACCAGCGTCCCATGTGGGCACCCATCCGAATCCTGGCTGCTCCACTTCTGACCCAGCTCCCTGCTAATGTGCCTGAAAAAGCAACAGAAGATGGCCTGGGTCCTTGGGCCCCTGTACCCACATGGGAGACCCAGAGGAAGCTCCAGGCTCCTGGCTTCGGCCTAGCCCAGCTGCAGCCATTTGGGAAGTGAACCAATGGATAAAAACTCTTTCTCTCTTCCAAGTCTTCCTCTCTGTGTAACTCTGCCTTTCAAATAAATTGATATTTTTTTAAAAAATGTTTTCCTTGTCAAGGCTGTTGGCTTACCCTGAAACACGGTAAGCAAAACAGTATAGGAATTGCATAATAAATGACCACATTTCCCCCTTTAATGATCAGTTTTCAGAGTAAAGTTCAGTAATCATTCGCCTTTGTCAGTAAACCACTTTGTTACCCCATGGGACCAAACAGGAAGAATCTGTTGGCCCCAGGAAGTGGGGGAAGGGCATCCTATGAGCTCAACTGAGGCAGCCTGGGGGCCACCTTCCCAGCGCAGATGGCCACATAGCTGGGGAGGCGCAGCAGCCGGCATGCCCCGCTGCGGGACTTCCTCCACCAAGCCTAGCTGACAGTGTTGGGGAGGACGCTGGGAGTGTCTGCCCCGTGAGCAGCTGGCTGTGCAGCAGGTGCGGCTGCAGGCTTGCAAGCAGCTGCCTTCGTTCTTCACGGCCTGAGCATCCTCGGTCGTCCTCCAGGGCACCCTGCCCAGGCACCGGCAGCTGAGCAGAAACCAGAGCCGGGCCCAGAGCACACCTGCAGCGCCAGTGTCTCTAGAACAAGGTCCCAGAACGTGTGTTTCTAACAGGAACTGCGGAGACTGCCGCTGGGCTACCGGGGCAGCATCGTAAGAACGCTCCTGGACGGTAAACCTAGATTTAAGAAGAGATTTTGAAATACTGAAGAAAAAAAAATCTCAGAACATGTAGGCTGGGTGTTTGGTGCAGCAGTTAAGTCACTGCTGGGGATGCCCACGTCCCAGATCACAGTGCCTGCCTTGGAGTCCTGCTCTTCCCCTACGACCGCAGAAGGCTGAGGCCAGTGAGGTGCTGGCTCAGGGTGCTGGGCCCCTGCCACCCACGTGGGAGATGCAGGAGGGGCGCAGTGGGTTAAGTCACCACCTGGGATGCCCACATGCCATATCGGAGTGCAGGTTTGAGGCCAGACTACTCCTCATCTGATCCAGCTCCCTGCTAATGCGCCTGAGAAGCAGTGGAAGACGGCCCAAGTGCTTGGGCCCCTGCCACCCATTTGGGAGACCCAGATGAAACTCCTGGCTCCTGGCTTCATCCTGGCCCAGTCCTAACTGCTGCAGCCATTTGGGGAGTGAACCAGCAGATGGAAGATCTCTCTCTGTCTGTCTGTCTCTCTCTCTCTCTGCCTCTCTCTCTCTCTTCTGTTTGCTTTTCAAATATTTTTTTAATGCCAGGAAGAATTTGTGTCTTAGGAAATGAAAACCAGTTAACAGCTGTCGGGAACTAAACCTGCCCTTATCTCCCTCAGCATCTTGGCTGCCTGCCACACCACACAGCGTGTGCAGGGTGATTCATCCACAAGGAAAGACAAATATAGAATGCTGAGGCCTTGGGCCCCTGGTTCTCCAAGTGTTCCTGAACAGGTAGCAACAACCTGGGTGTAAGTTAGTAATGGCTGACCTGCCCACCACCCCGCTCCCCAGGCCAATCCCGGGCTGTGGAGGTGGGGCCCAGCTCCCAGAGCAGGAACAAGTCCTCTGGTGATTTGGGCCGGCACTGTGGCATTGTGCACCTGCTGACGCCAGCATCCTGTATCAGGTTCCAGTCCTGATTCGAATCTCAGCTCCTCTGCTTCCCATCCAGCTCCCTGCTAATGTGCCTGGGAAGGCAGTGGAAGATGGCCCAAGTACTCAAACCCCTTCCACCCAGAGGGAGACTCGGATAGAGTTCCTGGCCTCAGACTTCATTCTGGCCCAGCTCAGACCGTTGCAGCTATTTGGGGGAAACCAGAAGTTGAAGACAGAGATCTGTAACAGCCCAGGCTGGGCCAGACTGAAGCCAGGAGCCTTGAGCTTCATCCAGGTCTCCCACGTGGGTGCAGGGGCCCAAGCATTTAGGTCATCCTCCGCTGCTTTCCCAGACCATAGCAGAGAGCTGGATGGGAAGTGGAGCAGCCGGGAATCAAACTAGTACCCATGGGGGAATGCTGGCCCTGCAGGAGGCAGCTTTACCTGCTACAGCCCAGCCCCTGCCCCTAGACCACTTACCTCTTAAGCAAGTTCTAGCGTCTAGCTAATTTGTCAGGGAAAGGGTTGAAGAACCCCCCTCCCTTTTTTTCCAGGTCTTTTGCTCTTCCTACGAGGAAGATTGAGAGCAGTGACAGAAGACCGAAGGACGAAGGTGTGGCGCTCACCTGTGCAAATGTGACAAGTGGACCGGCCAGACCCCAGCCTGGATCTGCAGCCGAAGTCTAGCTGGAAGCTCCCCACTCCCGCCATCAGCCCTTCCCACTTCTCACTCTCCCCCCGCCACCCCTGTCTTACCAGCTGAACACGTAAACAACAGGAGAGCTGTAACAACACTGACCAGTAGCCAATACCAGGGACCAAGCACCATGTACAGTTTTTTCCATGAATTTATTTCTGTGAGGTTATGGTATATGGACACACACATATACACTGTCTTTTTGTCCACCATTCCTGGCTCAGAAATCCCTCGGCGAGGCAGGCCATAGAGGTAAGGTATGCCCTAGAAACTAATTGTCCCCACCTCTCCCTGACCCACCTGGTCTGACAAGGGCTGAGAAGACCCCCATTTCAGTGGGGGGTCCTAGCCCACGCCCTGGAGGAGGAATGCGGCCAGAGAGGCCCAGGACAACCTGAGCGCACGGGCCTCGCTGAGTCTCCACACCCCGCCTGGTAGCGTCAGGCCATACCCTCTTGTCCACTCAGATGTTGACACGTTGTGTGCAATAGTGGCCCCATAAAAGCCCCAAAGGACAGGGTCCAGAGAGCTTCTGGAAAGCTGAACACGTGAGGCTCCCGGAGGGTGGTGCACCCACAGAGGACACAGAAGCGCCACACCCTTCCTCCCACACCTCACCCAGTGCCTCCTTCCCTCGGTATCCGTGTGCTGTCCTTGGTAATGAACTAGTTCACCTGCTTCCCTGAGTTCTGTGAGCTGTGAAAGCTGAGGAGGGGTGATAGGAACCCGGATTTATAGCCATGGCGGGGCCGGGGGGGCAGTCATTGGTCTCTTGGGTGAGGATGCCACTCAGGATGCTCATCCCTTATCTGATGACCTGGTTCGAGTCCTGGCTCCTCCGCTTCCTAACCAACTTCCTGCTAATGCACACCCTGGGAGGCTGCACAGGATGAGCCAATAGTTGGGTCCTTGCCATCCACGTTAGAGACCCAGACTGAATTCCTGGCTCCTGACTTTGGTCTGGCCCAGCCCTGGCTGCTGCAGGCATTTGGAGACTGAACCAGTGGGTGGAAGATCTCTCTGTCTCTCTCCTTTTCAATAAAATGAAAATAAATAATAAATTTTGTAATAAAAAAGGTGCTACTTGGGACACTCATATTCCATCTCGTGAAGTCCCTGGGCTCCAGTCTCAGCTCCACTCCCAATTCTAGCTTCCTGCTAATGTGCACTCTGTGGGGGCAACAGGTGATGGCCCAAGTCCCTGGGTCCCCTCCACCCAAATGCGAGACCGGACCGGATTGAGTTCTGGGCTCCTGGCTTCAGCCTCACCCAACCCCAACTGTTTGTGAGCAAATCAGCAGATGGCAGATCTCTGTGTCTCTGTCTCATTGTCTCTCTGACTTTCAAACAGATTGGAATAAAATAACATACAGCCAGTTGGTCAGAAGCACAGGTAAAACTCCCTGGGGCTTGGGACCGAATGTCTACAGAGGAGACGCCAGTGTGTGGACTGTGCCTTCAGCCTGTGGGGTCTGGACTTGAGTGAATTCGGACACACCCAGCTGGTGTCTGCGACAGAATTGGTCATTTGCTGGAGGGAGGAAACCCTCATATCTTCCAAGGCCACACAAGTGATCTGTAGCCCAAGCGTAGGGGAGGAGAAGCTGAGTTGGAGTAGGATATGTTGTAGCCACACAAATTCTCACAAGCAAAAGCCATTACCAAGAAGGAGTAGCGAAAAATTGATCCTATTTGCCCAGACAAGGATCAGGAAGGAAGCCTAAAACACAGAGGCTTGGACTTCTTTTAGACATTAAAGATTTACTTGCTTACTTAGTTACTTATTTATTTGAAAGACAGAGTTACAGAGGGAGAGGGAGAGGGAGAGGGAGAGGGAGAGGGAGAGGGAGAGGGAGAGGGAGAGGGAGAGGGAGAGGGAGAGGGAGAGGGAGAGGGAGAGGGAGATATCTTTCATGCACTACTTCACTCGTCAGATGGCCTCAACCACCAGGGCTGAGCCAGGCTGAAGCCAGGAGCCAGGAGCCAGGAGCCAGGGCTCCCATGTGGGAGCAGGGGCCCAAGGACTTGGGCCATCTTCTGCTGCTTTTCCACGCACATTAGCAGGGAGCTGGATCAGAAGTGGAGCAGCTGGGACACGAGCAGGATGCTGGTGCTGCAAGAGGTGGTTTAACCCTCTGTATCACATCTGCCCCTTCTTTTTGACAATAATAATAATAATAATAATAATGACTTAAATGAAAGGTCAGGTCCCTCCTCTCCTAATATTCTGGCGATAAAAATAAATTCTGAGATGTCCCGTTGCAGTTGATTTCTCAACAATGTTGCAGTGGATTCTGAGAGGAGGAGCATGGGGGGGCAAGAGGCGCGGAGTTACCACACAGACTCCGGGAGTCCGGTGAAAGCAGGCTTGAGGCGAGTAGCCCAATTAGTATAACAGCTTATATAGTCAAGACCAGCCAATCCAGTCAAGAGGCAGTCTATGCCCCAACAATCATAGCCTGTTGCCAGGCAGTTTCCAAAGCCATCCAATCACAGCCTGTTGCCAGGCAGTTTCTGTTGTCAGCGGCCATCTTGGCATGACCTTTTCACCTCAGTGGCCATCTTGATATGACCTTTTCACCTCATTCCACCACAATGTCCTAAGTTTAATTATAAAGGCCAGAGGGTGGAAGTTGAAGAGATAAGGGAAATTAATCAGTTAACTGATGCTGATGAAACCAACTAAAAGACTCAGGGTGGCAGCATGGTGTAGTAGGTTAAGCCACCACCTGCAGTGCCAGCATCCTATATGGGTACTGGTTCGAGTCCTGGCAGCTCCACTTCCAGTTCAGCTCTCTGTAGGGCCCCTGCATGCATGTGGGAGACCAAGAAGAAACTTCTGGCTCCTGGCTTTGGCCTGGCCCATCCTTGGCCATTTAGGGATTGAATCAGCAGATGGAAGATCTGTTTCTTCCTCTCACTCTCTCCATCTTTAATGAATGGAATCTCTCTCTCACTCTCTCTCTCTCTCTCTAAGAAAGAAACTTAAATGTCATCAAGGTGGGCCACCAAGGGCCCTATTTACACACCTGTCCATCTCTTGAAAGCTGGTCCTAATCCTATCCCCTTGTTCAGAGCCCCTGCTTTGCTTCTCCCAGAGTTTCTAAAATTGCTCTTACCTCTGGCCCAGAAAAACTCTTACAACCACTATCTGGCCCTGCTGCTGGAAACTGCAAGAACTTGTCCTAGAACTTGGTCCTGCCCCTATCGGGCAGCACGTGCACTGGCTCAGTAAGCCCTTTTATTCCAGGAATGTTTTGGCCTCAATTTTGAGCTTGATACTGGATAGTATGCACACACATACACACACTTCGGACAATATATACATATATATATTTAAAGATTTATTTATTTATTTGAAAGTCAGATTTACAGAGATGTCAAGGCAGAGAGAGAAAGAGAAAGAGAGGGAGAAGGAGAGAGAGAGGTCGTCCATCCGCTGGTTCACTCCCCAAATAGCCCCAGTGGCCGGAGCTGTGCTGATCCAAAGCCAGGAGCCTGGAGATTCCTCTGGGTCACCCATGAGAGCAAAAGGGCTCAAGGACTTGGGCCGTCTTCTGCTACTTTCTCAGGACATAGCAGAGAGCTGGATCTGAAGTGGAGCAACCAGGACTCGAACTGGCGCCCATATGGGATGTCGGCACTGCAAACGGCGGCTTTAACTGCTATGTCACAGCACTGGTCCCTGGATAGTGTGTGTGTGTGTGTGTGTGTGTGTGTGTATAAATACATATATATTATTTATTTGAGAGGTAGAGTTACAGACAGTGAGAGAGAGAGACAGAGAGAAAGGTCTTCCTTCCATTGGTTAACTCCTCAGATGGCCACAACGGCCAGAGCTGCGCCAATCCGAAGCCAGGAACCAGGAGCTTCTTCCAGGTCTCCCACGTGGGTACAGAGGCCCGAACACTTAGGCCGTCTTCTGCTGCTTTCCCAGGCCATAGCAGAGAGCTGGATTGGAAGAGGAGCAGCCAGGACTAGAAGCAGTGTCCATATGGGATGATGGCGCCACAGGCAGAGAATCAATCTATTGTACCACGGTGCCGGCCCCTGGATAGTATATTTTTAAAAAGACATTTTGAGTATAAGGGTTAGCTGCCAGGAAAGGAAGGGAAACCCTTAGAAGCCACGAATGACACAAGTAAGAGTCCAAAACAGTAAATGATTTCTGGAACTTCTGGCTTTTGCCCTGGGGGATTTGGTCAAATCCCAGTGCTTAAATCAAGGTCTCAGTAGATCACGGGTTTGCAGTCCAAAGACAAAACCAGGGTTGTGAAAATGGTGGGAAGTTAAGCAAGAGGGAAATTAAACAAGAGGGACCCTTGCTCTCAACAAAGCAGGATTTCAGGGGACACCAAAAACTCAGTAAAAATATAGATAGATAGATAGATGATAGATAGATAATAGATTTATTTGTCTGAAAGGTAGAGTTACAGAGAGAGATCTTTCACTCTTCAAATGGCCATTCTAGCCAGGGCTGGGTTAGGTGCCCATACAGGACGCTGATGTTGTAGGCAGTGGCTTACCCACTATGCCACAGCGCTGGCCCCTGCCTTAGTATCTTAAGCCAAACCAAGAAAACCTTGCAATGTTCCTATCAGTAAATCAATTTACAAGGCACATGTGTTTGTTGTGTTCCGGATTGCCCAGATAGAAAGAACCAGCGAGACTCACCGAAACACAAGGAACAAAGGGACTTTATTTGTAGGTCCAGCATGCTGGGGCCCCGGCCTTCCGTGCAGTGCTGGGAGACCAAGACCCCCTTCTCTTTGTTCCCAGGGTCTTTATAGTCCCCGGGCAAATAAGTATTACATCCGCATTCCTTCCTTCCCCTGGCCCTGCAGGACCAAGGACTGCCCACCTTATTGGTTGCCCCACCTGGTCCTGCCGGACCAAGGACTGCCCAGTGTCAGGTTTTGTCTTTTCATACCAGGCGCATCCTGGGTCTAGCCAGTTTTTTTTTTTTTTTTGTCTTGTGAGAAGCCTGTCACGACGTGGCTCTGGCCTCTCACAGTGTTGTGTCAAAAGATAAAATTGGGACCGGTGCTGTGTGGTAGTGGGTAAAGCTGCCACCTGCAGCGCCGGCATCCCATATGGGCGCTAGTTCGAGTCCTGGCTGCTCCACTTTCAATCCAGCTCTCTGCTGTGGCCTGGGAAAGCAGTAGAAGATGGCACTTGGGCCCCTGCACCCACATGGGAGACCCAGAAGACGCTCCTGGCTCCTGGCTTCGGATCAGTGCAGCTCTGGCCATTGCAGCCAGTTGGGGAGTGAACCAGCAAATGGAAGACCTCTCTCTCTCTCTCTCTCTCTCTCTCTCTGCCTCTCTGTAACTCTGCCTTTCAAAGAAAATAAATAAATCTTTATATATATATATATATATATAATTACAACAAATTTAAAGATCTGACTGGCATTTGTTTGCTATCCCAGACTAGGGTAACAACTCATTCTATAAACTAGAGCGAACCTTCCATAAGCTGAGAAAAGCTGGCTTTATGAACAGAAACGGGCTGAGGAAAGCCAAAATGAAGGCAAACAGCAGCTGGTTGGTTTCCAAGCTACTTTCCCGGTAAAGGGTAAAGCAGAGGGATTGGCCTGCTTGGAGATCGGATCATTATCTCTCCTGATTTCCTGGCAGATCAGATTAAAAAAAAAAAAAAAAAAAAAAAAACCCTTTGTTTCAACTTGGTGATGTGGCACTAACATGAGTGACTCCACTTGACTGGATCTGCTAGGCCTGGTGTGGGCTTCAGTCCAAGCCGATGGTCTCCTATGAATGCTGTGGAACCGCTGTTTGCCCTTCTACCACTGAGAGATGGGGGTTGGGGTGGAAAACAATACAGTGTGGGTCTGATGCAGAGAAAGGTCTAGGAGCTAAGGTGGGTTCTCTGAGGGCGCCGGGCTGGGTCTACACCAGAACCAGTCCTTGGCCCCAGGGCTGGCAGGAGGAACGAAGGGTAGGACCAGTGTCTCAGCACATCTGGGTTTCAGAAGAAGTCTGGTAACGGTCAAAGGAACAAGAGTGAAATTTCCTCGTCTCATGTATACAAAAGAGGGGGAAATTCATCTGGCGGCCTTAGAAAAGACTTTACATCAATTCTTTTTATGCACTGTGATCTTGTAAATAAAGGAAAAGAATGAGTCATTTATACTGCCTCTGCAGTGTTTATTCAGGTCAATACCAACTGATGAGATGATTTATTTATTACTTCTTGTATGAAGAATGTCGGCTAATAGCTGTTAGAAGAATAATCAAAGGAGAAAATCACGATTTTGCAAACCCCAGTGAAGTAAGTCGGGCAAACATCAACAATGGCTGCTGAAATCATTACATAAAAAAAAGTTGATAGGGAACTGGATTTACTCACATGAGGTCGAAGAATTCATGACCGCACTCTTGGCAACCACAGAGGTGTGGGGGGAAGGATTTGGGGGTCATCACGGCCACCTGGTGATAAGACCAGGGACAGCAGGAGAAGCAGAGGCTGATGCCCGGATGAGGGGTCTTGGGAGGACGCGGTGGGCAGCAGACTGAAAGGTAAGATTGGATGCACACATCGAATAGAAAGGAGGCAGCAAGGTGACCTTGAGTGGAGGTGAGAGTGAGGTGACCACAGGCACAGGTCAAGCCAGGTCGGCGGCTCCCAGACGCTGGAGGCGGCAGCAACAATTCCCCTGAGGCCTCGGGAAGGGGCAAGGCCCTGCTGGTATGTTGCTTTCAGCTCAGGACAAACTAATTTTAGGCTTCTGCTGCTGCATCTGGGAGAGCCAGTTTCTGCCTTTTTTTTTTTTTTTTAAGTTTGTGCTGTTTTAAGCCACTAGGTTTCCGGTAAGGTGTCAGCCCACTCACAGGAAACAAACAAACACATACTTCACTCGTGAAGCATTTGCCTACACGCCTTCGGGTTGAATTTCCAGTTCAAAAAGTGCAGATCAAGGAACGAGTTAGCAACAAGAGGGCACCGTCAGACGAAGCCACCACGCAGAACACTGTACACAACAATCTGTTCTCTTCAACAGAATGGAGGGGCATTTGGCGCAGCGGCTAAGAGGCCACTTGGGATGCCCCCAACCCGTATCTGAGTCCTGGGGTTTGAGTCCCAGCTTGGCTTCCACTTCCAGCTTTCTGTTAATGTGCACCCTGGGAAGCATCAGATGAGGGTTCAAGTACTGGGTCCCTATCACCCACATGAGAGGCCTGGATTGAGTTCCCAGTTCTTAGCTTCCACCAGGCTTAGCCCAGGCTGCTGTGGGCATTTGGGAAGTGAATCAGAAGATGGACGACCTCTCTCTCTCTCTCTCTCTCTCTCTCTCTCTCTCTCACACACACACACACACACACACACAATCTGTCCCTTGGCATTTCAAATAAAATATTTATTTTTAAAATAATCTGAGGGGCCGGCGCTGTGGAGTAGCCAGTACAACCACCGTCTAGCAGTGCCGGCATCCCATATGGGCATGGGTTTGAGTCCCGGCTGCTCCACTTCCAATCCAGCTCTCTGCTGTGGCCTGGGAAAGCAGTAGAAGATGGCCCAAGTCCTTGGACCCCTGCATCTGCGTGGGAGACCCAAAAGAAGCTGCTGGCTCCCGGCTTCAGATCAGCGCAGCCGAAGCCATTGTGGCCAACTGGGGAGTGAACCAGTGGATGTAAGACCTCTCTCTCTCTTTCTCACTCTCTCTCTCTCTCTCTCTCTCTGCTTCTCTTTCTCTCTCTGTGTAACTCTTTCAAATAAATAAATCTTTAAAAATAATTTGAAAATTAAGACCAATGTCACAGAAACAAGAAAACAAGGGGGCTGTTATAGAATAAACACTTAGAAATTAACAGTGAAGCACAGCGCTCGATCCCTGACTCACGGGGGCCGGTGTTGCAGTGTAGAAGATTAAACTGCGGCTCACAGCGCTGGCGTTGCCTGCCCAGTCACGGCTGCTGGGCTTCCAGTCCAGCTTCCTAACTGCTAATGTGCCTGGGAGGCAGCGGAAAATGGCTCACATACTTGCGTCCCACGCAGGAGACCAGGATGGAGTTTCTGGCTCTTTGCTTTGGCCCAGCCAAGACCTGGCTGTTGCAGCCGTTTGGGGAGTGAACTAGCAGATGGAAGACTTCTTATTAGCTTGCTCATTCTCCCTTCTCTTTCTCTCTCTCTCTGCCAAGTAAATAGATCCTTAGAGCAAATCAGCAAGGGCGAGTGCTTGGTGCAGCAGTTATGAAGTCTCTTGGGATGCCCACAGCCCGCATCAGAGTGCCAGTAAGTCCCAGCTCTGCTTCTCATCGAGCTTCTTTTTTTTTCTTTTTTGAGAAAAAAAAATTTTTTTTTGAAAGGCAGAGTTAGACGGTGAGAGAGAGAGAGAGAGAGAGAGAAAGGTCTTCCTTCCATTGGTTCACCCCCCAATGGCCACTACAGCTGGCATGCTGGGCCGATCCGAAGCCAGGAGTCAGGTGCTTCCTCCTGGTCTCCCATGCGGGTGCAGGGCCCAAGCACTTGGGCCATCCTCCACTGCACTCCCGGGCCACAGCAGAGAGCTGGACTGGAAGAGGAGCAACCGGGACTAGAACCTGGCACCCATATGGGATGCTGGCGCCCCAAGACGGAGGATTAACCAAGTGAGCCACGGCGTCAGCCCCCCCATTTTTTAAGATTTTATTTATTTATTTAAGAGGTAGAGTTACAGACAGTGAGAGGGAGAGACAGAGAGAAAGGTCTTCTGTCTGTTGGTTCACTCCCCAAATGGCTGTAATGTTCTGAAACCAGGATCCAGGAGCTTCTTCCAGGTCTCCCACGCGGGTGCAGGTGCCCAAGGACTTGGGCCATCATCTATTGCTTTCCCAGGCCACAGCAGAGCTGGATCAGAAGTGGAGCACGGCCAGTGCCGCGGCTCACTAGGCTAATCCTCCGCCTTGCGGCGCCGGCACACCAGGTTCTAGTCCCGGTCGGGGCACCGGATTCTGTCCCGGTTGCCCCTCTTCCAGGCCAGCTCTCTGCTATGACCCAGGAGTGCAGTGGAGGATGGCCCAAGTCCTTGGGCCCTGCACCCCATGGGAGACCAGGAGAAGCACCTGGCTCCTGCCATCGGATCAGCGCGGTGCGCCGGCCACATGGCGGCCATTGGAGGGTGAACCAACGGCAAAGGAAGACCTTTCTCTCTCTGTCTCTCTCTCTCACTGTCTACTCTGCCTGTCAAAAAAAAAAAAAAAAAAAAAAAAGTGGAGCAGCCAGGACTAGAACTGGCGCCCATATGGGATGCCGGTGCCGCAGGTAGAGGATTAACCTACTGTGCCACTGTGCCAGCCTCCTGATCAAGCTTTCTAAAGGGCACCCTGGGAGGCAGCAGGTGATGGCATATTGGTCCCTGCCACCTACTTAGGAGACCTGGAATGAGTTCCAGGATCCTGGCTTTGGCCTGGCCCAACACTGGCACAGGCATTTGGGGAGTAAAGCAATGGATGGAAGATTCTCTCTCTCTCCTCTCTTTCAAATAAACAAATAAAACTTTTTAAAATGTCTTAATAATAAAATCCATACGATATCTTGGAGACGTTTGAAAAGTTTGAATGCTGAGTAAGTAATTTTAGGGAACTCCAGTTAGTTTTCTCAGCTATGAAAATAGTATTGGCGGCTGGCGCCGCGGCTCACTAGGCTAATCCTCCGCCTTGCGGCGCCGGCACACCAGGTTCTAGTCCCGGTCCGGGCACCGGATTCTGTCCCAGTTGCCCCTCTTCCAGGCCAGCTCTCTGCTATGACCCAGAGTGCAGTGGAGGATGGCCCAAGTCCTTGGGCCCTGCACCCCATGGGAGACCAGGATAAGTACCTGGCTGCTGCCATCGGAACAGCGCGGTGCGCCGGCCGCATGGCAGCCATTGGAGGGTGAACCAACGGCAAAGGAAGACCTTTCTCTCTGTCTCTCTCTCTCACTGTCCACTCTGCCTGTCAAAAAAATAAATAAATAAATAAATAAATAAAAAAGAAAAAGAAAATAGTATTGGGTTGTAGATGCTGAATTAGAAAAGCTTATTCAAGGGCTAGGCCAGTGTCTCAGAGACACTCACACACCCACAGAGGTCTTTCATTACCTGTGTTTTGCCATGTGGGGGGCAACTGACAAATATTGCCTACTCATCTAGCCCAACTGTGTATTTCAGGACAAAGGACAGAAAGCGAATACCAACCCAATAAATATAGTATTGTGGGGGCCAGCATTGTGGCACAGCAGGTTAGGTCACAACTGGTGATACTGGCATCCCCTATCTGGTGTGGCTCCCAGTTGCTCCAATTCTGATGCAGCTTCCTGCCAATGCACCTGTGAAGTCAGAGAATGATGGTCCAAGTCCTTGGGCCCCTGCGTCTGGGATGGAGTTCCTGGCCCTTGGCCAATACCTGGCTATTGCAGCCATTTAGGGAGTGAACCAGCAGATTGGAGATCTCTCTCTCTCTCACTCTCTCTCTCTCTGCCTTTGAAATAAATAAATAAAACTTAAAAAAATATAGTTGATATGTAGATGAATATCCTCATTTTTTGGGAGATTTATGCTCAAATAATAAGGGATAAAAATGTCTTGATCTTTATAATTTACTTTGAAACAACCTGTCAAACACAAATAAATATGAACACAACTTTTTTTGCTATATTCACAAATATGGGAAAATGTTGACAAAGTGTTAGTCACTGTTGGATTTAGGTTGTAGGTATACAGATTTACCTGATACTATCCTTCCTTTAAGACTTATTTTATTTGGAAGGCTGAGGCAGAGAGAGAGGTCTTCCATCTGCTGGTTGCAACAGCTCACACTGTGGCATAGTACGCTAAACCTCCACTGGTGGTGCCAGCATCCCATATGGGTGTCGGTTCAGCTCCTGTCTCAGGGGTTCCTCTTCTGATCCAGCTCTCTGCTAATGGCCTGGGAAAGTAGCGGAAGATGGCCCAAGTGCTTGGGTCCCTGCACCCACATGGGAAACCTGGAAGAAGCTCCTGGCTCCTGACTTTGGATCCATGAAACTCCAGCTGTTTCAGCCATCTGGGGAGTGAACCAGTGGATAGAAGACTTTTCAATCTGTCTCTCCTTCTCTGTAACTCTACCTCTCAAATAAATAATGTTTTTTTAAAGTTTCCATAATAAAAAGTTGCTTTTTGGTTTGGTTTGGTTTTGTAATATTTGTTCAGCTTCTAGAAGAAATCAACCGCCCTGTGTGGTGCTGGAGGGTGGTCACTGCTCGTGCCAGGCCCTTCACAAACATCTCCCCTCTCCCAGCTTATAACCTAAGAGCACTTCCTGGAGGACTATGTGCCGGCATCTTTATCTTGACTACATTCTTTCGCATTTAATGGTTTAATGATGGTAATAGCCAGTCTAGAATGTGACCTACTTCTACCTGAGTTTCACTTTGGGGACAATGACATTTGCTGCTTTCAGAGTCAGCAGGTACTTTAACCCTTAGGACCATTTGTTTCCTTATTCTTTGGGAAATGACACAATCATGGGGCTCTGGTGTTGTGGCACAGCAGGTAAAGCCACCAGCATCCCATGTTCAAGGCCAAGTACCCGTTTCCAGTCTCAGCTGCTCCACTTCTGGTTCAGTTTCCTGCTAATGCGCTAATACACCTGTGAAGGCAATGCAGGATGGCCCGAGTATGTCAGTCCCTGCCATTCACGTGGGAGACCAGGATGGAGCTCCTGACTTCTAGCTTCTGCCTGGCCCAGCCCTGGCTGCTACAGACATTTGGGGAGTGAACCAGGAAATGGAAGAGCTCTTTCTGTCTTTCCTTCTCTCTGCCTTTCAAATAGATAAATAAATCTTTTAAGATTTTTATTTATTTACTTGAGAGCTAAAGTTATAGACAGAGAAGGAGAGACAGCGAGAAAAATCTTCCATCCACTGGTTCATTCCCCAAATGGCTGCCATAGCCAGAAATGGGCAGATCTGACGCCAGGAGCTTCTTCTGGGTCTCCCACATGGGTGCAGGAGCCTAAGGACTTGGTCCATCTTCCACTGCTTTCCCAAGTCAAAAGCAGAAAGCTGGATTGGAAGAGCAGCAGCTGGAACATGAACTGGCGCCCACATGGGATGCTGGCGCCACAGGTTGAGGCTTAGCCTACTACGCCACAGTGCCAGCCCCATATATAAATAAATCTTAAAATGAAAATAAAAGTAAACAAAACACAGGCACCAGCTTTGTAGCCCAGCAGGTTAAGTTTGTGACACTGGTATCCCTTTTCAGACAGCTGGTTCAAGCAGCAGCTACTCTGCTTCCAATCCAGCTCTTTGCTAATGCGTCAGGGTGATGGCCCAAGCCTGAGCATCTGCCACTCATGTGAGACCTGGATGGAGTTCCAGCCTCCTGACTTTGACCTGGCCAGCCAGGTTGTTGCAGCCATTTGTGGATTAAACCAGTGGATGGAAGATCTCTCTTTCCCTGATGTTTCCCCTTTCATATAAATAAGTACATTTTTGGGACAGGTACTGTGGCGTAGCAGATAAAGCTGTTGCCTGCAGTGCTGGCATCCCAAATGGGCGCCAATTTGAGACCTGGCTGCTCCACTTCTGATCCAGCTCTCTGCTGTGGCCTGGGAAAGCAGTAGAAGATGGCCCAGTCCTTGGGCCCCTGCACCCACATGGGAGACCAGGAAGAAGCTCCTGGCTTTGAATCAGCGCAGCTTTGGGCTGTTGCAACCAGCAGATGGAAGACTTCTCTCTCTGCCTGTGCCTTTAAAATAAAATAATTTTTTTTTTTTTTTTGGACAGGCAGAGTGGACAGTGAGAGAGACAGAGAGAAAGGTCTTCCTTTTCTGTTGGTTCACCCTCAATGGCCGCCGCGGCTGGCGCACTGCGCTGATCCGAAGGCAGGAGCCAGGTGCTGCTCCTGGTCTCCCATGGGGTGCAGGGTCCAAGCACTTGGGCCATCCTCCACTGCACTCCCTGGCCACAGCAGAGAGCTGGCCTGGAAGAGAGGGGCAACTGGGACAGAACCTGATGTGCCGGCGCTGCAAGGCGGAGGATTAGCCTAGTGAGCCGCGGCGCCGGCCAAAATAAATCTTAAAAAAGTACTTTTTTTTTTTTTTTTTTTAAGATGATCATAGGGAAGTAGGATGTCATGGAAAAGAAAGTACCATAATAAACTAACAAATGGGTCTGTGTTGCTAAAACCAGATGCTCCCATGCACCACTGGGAGAGCTGAAGATGGCACCTGGGGCTGCAGCAGGAGCAGGCAGCAGGGTGAGGGCAGCGCTGAACAAGCAGCACCAAGGCCGGAGCAGGCTGCTCCACGCTTCACGCTTCACGCCTGCTTCTAACCACCTCCAGCTTCTCTGCTCCACACGTTGGCTTTTTTTTTTTTTTTTCCTTTTAAGATTTATTTACGCGAGAGGCACACTTAGAGAGGTCCCCCATCCGCTGGTTCATCCCCAAATGGCCACAGCAGCCGGAACTAGGCCGATCTGAAGCCAGGAGCTTCTTCAGGATCTTCTATGCAAGTGCAGTGGCCCAAGGACTGCTTTCACAGGCCATTAGCAAGGACGCTGGATCAGAAGTGGAGCAGCCGGGACTCGATCCAGTACCCATGTCGCATTGCAGGCAACAGCCTCAGGTTTTTTCTTCTAATTCACTAATTTCCCAGTCTGTTGTTTCACCTGCTTATGTCAATTCTAGTCTGCTGCTCCTTCCTTTACAAGGCCCTGTCCTTGCACAAAGGACTAAGTCCTTTCTCCGAGTGCTGTCAGCCTCCTAATCCCACCTTGTAAGCTGTTATCTGTTTCCTGGCTGCTCAGTCACCTTTTATTACACCTGCTGGCTTGTTGCTGTGGGCCGGATCCCCCTGTGGTCCTGACCCTGGCTCCTAATGGTTGTCTCGCAAGGGAACTCCATGTGTGAGCGGGAGCACACAGGTATCCCAGTAGGACAGCTCAGTTTTTGTTCAGTCCTTTGGGAATCAGGTCACAACGTGTTGCTAAGCTACAGAGAACTGTTTTGGAAACATCAAGATTACTCAGTGAGCTCCCACAAACAGCTCCCTGGCTGCTCATTGGCCTCCCTACACACACTTCCACCTCTCAGCCCAAGGAACCACTACCCTGAGTTCAGTACCTGGGAGCTTCACAGTTCAGGAGAACTGTGCAGTATCAGGGCGGGTGGTACACAGCGCTGAAGACACTGCTCCAGCCCACAATGGAGTGCCTGGGTTGGAGACCCAGAATGAGTTCTGGGCTCCTGGCCACTGCAGGTATCTGGGGACTGAACCAACGGGAGCTTTCTCTCTGCCTTTCAAAAAGTTAAAAAAAAAGCATTTAAAAAAAAAGATTTATCTTTAAATATTTGAAAGTCAGTTACAGAGGTTTTCCATCCACTGGTTCACTCCCAAAACAGCCACAACAGCCAGGGCAGGGCTGGGGAAGCCGGGAGCCGGGAACTCCAGCCTGGTCACCCACTTGGGTGGCGGGAGCCCAGGTGCTTGATTCACCTTCAGTTGCCTTCTCAGGCACATCAGGGAGCTGAATGAGAGCAGCCGGGCTTCAAACCAGTGCTCCGGCGGATGCTGGTTTACAGGCAGTGCGCCATCTTGAGGCAGATGTCAGATGTCAGGTGCAGGAGTTAAGATGTCATGCCGGGATGCCTGCATTCCATACTGAACACTGGGTTTGAGTTCCAGCTTCCCGTAAATCTGTACCCCAGGAGGCAGGTCACAGCCCACGCACCACGGAGGACTCCTTGATCCAGCCCTGGTTGTTACAGGCATTTGAGAGAGCCACTGGTTGAAATGCTTGCCTCTGCCTTCAAAACAAAAACACCCAACTTTAATCCAGTTCTTTTAACACAGGGCTAGTTGTTTTGGGACAGGGACTAGAGCTCAGAACAGAAATGGAAGCAGGTGACCCTGTCCTCTGGAAACACAGTGAGCCAAAACACAATTAAGGAAAATAAATCCTCGCTGGACCAGTGGGATAGAAAAGCAGGAAACACTCCCTAAGAACACATACTGTAAGCCCCTTACAGAGATTTGCTTTCTGTAATTTATCTGTGTTTGGAATATTCTAGAAACAAAACTTGTCTTACATATTGTGGGGAGGGAGCCGGCACTGTGGCATAGCCTGCAGCGTTCACATCCCTTGGGTGCTGGTTCACCTCCACCTCAGCTCCCTGCTCATGCGCCTGGGAAAGCAGTAGAGGATGGCCCTGCACCCACCAGGAGATGCAGGTGGGGAGTGAACCAGCAGATGAAAGCTCTAACTCTACCTTTCAAATACATAAATCATTTTTAAACAATTTTATTTTCTTTTTCAAGTAAATTAGGGGGCCGGCCCTGCAGCATAGCTGGTAAAAGCACCCCCTGCAGCACCAGCACCCCAGATGGGCACTGGTTTGAGTCCTGACTGCTGCTCTTCAGCTCTCTGCCTCTCCTGTTGAACTCCTTTCAAATAAATCTTTAAAAAAACAAAACAAACAAAAAAAAACAAAAAAACAAACAAACCCTCACACCCAAACCGGTTCCTCTGGGCATTATCTGTTCTGCTCCCCACCTGTGCTCACAGCCCAGTTGTCTTCGAGGCAGCACCAACACAGGTGGTTCAAACTACATGAAAATGCCCGTTACCTGCGGCCAGTGCTGTGGCCATCACCATGCCGGCAGCCCCTAATAGAGCTGCAGTTCCAGGGTCCTGCCTCCAATCCAGCTCTGCAGTAACATGCCCGATAGTGGAAGGTGGTCCAAGTAGTTAGGCCCTGGCACCCCTCAAGGGAGACCCAAGGTTCCTGACTCCTGGCTTCAGTCTGACTGAACCCTGATCGTTATGGCCATTAGTGAGTGTACCAGTGAATTAGATCACTCTCAAATGTCTTAGAATTTTGAAGATGCACTTGTCCTTCAATTCCATTTGCACTTTCATGCTGCTGTCTCACCTCACACAGGGTACACAGTGGGCTGCAGTTTCCTGCTGTCACAGTCACCTGGGAAGCTGTCAGGGGCCCCGTTTTCACACAACCAGAAACTGAAAATACTGGACACGAAAGTACTCTGGTAATCCTATTTTACACCTGTCTGTAAAGAAACACTTTGGTGCCAACCATGGTGACTGTTCCCGGGTGTGATGCCACCTCCCACTTCTCTCAATTACTGCCTTGTGGGCCAGCGCTATGGCGCCTTGTTTGCACTGAGACCAATCCATTACTTGTTTTACTTATTTTATTGAAATTCTTTTGACAAAATTAGTAGTCATAACCTTTCCAGCTGACATGCAGGGGCCTCAAAATTTCTATTATTTTTGCATTTGTTGATGGTCGCTCAGGAAAACGCCAAAGACGCTGAGTTCCTATGGTCTGCCCCATCCTTGTCAGCAAACTCCTGAAAGTCCACAAAAGGAACAAGTGTTAGAACCATGCTGGCAACCAGCGGTGAGCAGCAGGCCAGCAGTAGGGGACATGCCGCCCAGGGTGCTGGGGGAAGCACAAGCACAGAGTGGATCAGGTGGTCTCAAAGATCCTCAGAGAAAGCTCAGAGACTCTAGTCCAACCAAGTCATCACGACCACTGTGTGCTGTGCTGGGAGCCCAAGCCAGCAACACTCACCACTGCACTCAGAGGGCCCGCTCCGCACTCGTCACAGCCCAGGGACGAAGCAGCAGGAACAGAAACATCAGTCAGCCCAGCTACAACTGAGGCCTCCGCGGTCTGTCAGGGGGCACCGCCCCTGGCTGTCTCCAAAGCTCTCATCCTAGAGAGGTGAAAACCGGACAACCATGAGACCAACCAGGAGCCACAGCCCTCGCAGAAACCCCCGTGTCCGGTCTCCTAAACGAGTCAGAACTCATTTTTGACATCAGGACCAGGGTCAGAGACTCTAGTCTGTGAAATCATCATCCCCTGTTTAGGAGACCTGGATCAAGGGATGCCATCTGGAAGAGACAGTACCCTCTAACAAATAAGGAAGCCAGGGATACAAGCAGTAACAGCTGCACAGGAAGTAAGATCCAAAAAGTGGTGCTTAGAGAATCACCAGGCAGAATACTTGCACCGTACCATGTGCTCATCAGGAACCAGGGAGACCTGGGGCAGGGTTGTGGAGTAGTGAATTAAGCCAGAACGGACACCCACACCCCATCAGAGTGCCGGGAGCCCCAGATGGTCTGCTTCCCACCCAGCTACCAGCTAATGCGCCTGGAAAGCAGAAGCTGGTTTAAGTACTGGAGTTCCTGCCAGGGACGGGGGCTTGCACTGCGGTGCAGGTCAAGCTGCTTTTTATGCCAACATCCATCGGAGCACCAGTTCAAGTCCTGCGCACTCTGCTTCTGATTCAGCTATTTGCTAACGTGCCTGGGAAGACAGCAGAAGATGGGCCAAGTGCTTGTGCCACTGCCACCCATGCTGACATCCAAGACTCAATTCCTGGATCAGGGCTTTGGCCTGGCGCAGCCCTGGCCATCACAGTAAACCAGCAGATGCGTGATCTCTACGGCTCTTTCAAATAAACAAATCTTACTAAAAAAATAAGGCCACTGGGAGGCGCCATATGCACTTGGGCTCACAACAGAAAAATGGGTGACGCAGACAGGTTTGAGGGGTGAACAAAAATACTGGGTATTGGAGCCAGCATCTCATATGGATGCTGGTTCAAGTCCTGGATGCTCTACTGCCGATCCAGCTCTCGGCTATGGCCTTGGAAAGCAATAGAAGACGGCCCGAGTCCTCGGGCCCCCGCACCCACATGGGAGACCTGGCTTCAGATTGGCATAGCTCTGGCCATTTTGGAAGTGAACCAGCAGATGAAAGACCTCTCTCTACCTCTCAAATAAAAAAAGGGCAGACCTGGGACGGGGGTTGTGGGGTACTGAGTTAACCCACACATGGTATGGCATGCCTCCCATACCAGGGTCCCACTTCCAATCCAGCTCCGTGCTTATACGCCTGGGAAGCACAAGACGGCTAAATACTGGAACTCCTGCCACCCGTGGAGGGGATGGGTTCCTGGCTCCTGGCTTCAGCCCGGGGAAGCTAAGCAAGGGACAGAAGACTTGTCACTCTGCCTTTCAAAAAAAAATAAAAACAGACCCCGAGAGCGCCCCCACGAAGGACAAACGTGGGGACGAGATGGTCAGCAAGCAGGAAGGCTCCCGCAGGCAACACTCACCTTTTCGCACTGGTAACACCGGGGGCCGCCTCACACCCCCTAGTAAGGGAAATAAGAGAAAGGTTACTAACTTGAGCCCTCCAGCCATCAACCTCCCCGAACCCGGGGTAGAGGGGCCGTCAGCGCGCTGCGGTGCTGGCGTCAGCGAGACACTCAGAGTCACCTGGGGTCATCATCAACCCTCGTCTGCCCACAAGGCCGCCAGCCACTCGGAGCTCGCCACCGCACGCGCGACCCACTCACCGGCCATCACGTCGCTGCGGAGCGGCCGGCACGCACCAGGAACCTGGAACCAAGTCAAGGAATTAGCAGAGCCAGGGGAGACTCCGGCGTTCCCGCCTGCGACCCGGGCTGGGTCAGTTCCAAGCAGTGGCGTCACAGAGACCTCAGAAACTCTAGTCTGTTAACAGTCGTTCATCCTGCTCAGCCCGGGAGTGCGGCCCCCAACCCCAGCAGGTCCCCGCGGTACCTATGCAAGCGAGTCTGCGCCGAGGCGGGCTACCGGCCTGCCCCATCCTCCATCGCGGAACAACAGCACACAGCAGAGCCGGCACCCACCGCACAAAGAAGCGGGCGAGCCAGGCGGGGGCTATTTATGGCGGCGCGGATCGGGGGCCTGATGGGCATGGCTGTCTTCTTATATGCCTGCCTCCACGTGCAGCATTTTGCCCATAGTTTGTCCAGATACGAATAAAACACAGGAAATAAAGGCCTTGAAAGTATGTTGCACGTCATTGCAGAGGCATGCTGCTAATACTGGGAGGTTTCTGTAAATTTTGGAAGACAGGCGGAAGAAAGTCCCCCGCAGCCGGTCTCGCGAGAGTTCGGCGCGTCCCCCAGCCGCGGCTCGCGAGGCCGAGGACCCCGCGCGCCCTCGCCCGCTATCGGCCGTCCTCGCTTGGGTCCGACCCGCGCTGCAGCACCCATCCGCTGGGTGCCGCCACAGTCGGAACTGGCTCCCGCGCTGAGCCGGCGGACCTGTTACGCGTATTGAGCTTCGTATCTTTTAAATATTCCAAATAGTTTTATTATACTGCTGCATAATTATTTGCATATAGTTGAAATATAAAATTTGGTAAGAGTTTTTTAGAAAATAATCTTAACGTCAAAATTTTTTAAATTGGGGCTGACGCTGTGGTGTGTTGGGCTAAGCCTTCGCCTGTGGGCGCCGGCATCCCATGCGGACGCCGGTTCGAGACCCGGCTGCTCCACTTCTGTCCAGTTCTCTGCTGTGGCCTGGGAAAGCAGTGGAGGATGGCCCTTGGGCCCTTGCACCTGCGTGGGAGACCTGGAGGAGGCTCCTGCCTTCGGATGGGCCCGCTGCAGCCGTTGCGGTCATTTGGGGAGTGAACCAGGAGATGGAAGACTAATGTCTCTCCTTCTCCTTAACTCTCAAATAAAAACAGTTTTTTTAAAAAAACATTTTTATGTAATTGTACATATTTAGGGCTTATTATGTGATAATTTGATACATGTACAGCGTGCCGTGATCAAATCAACTAGTATTCCAATCTCCTTAAACATCAAGTTTTTGTGTTGAGAAACTTCAAACTCTTCTGTTCTAGGTCTTTATATAACAAATTGTTATAATAAACTTAGCCATCATCCTTTTTAATGTAGTTCTGCGTTCAGTAAAATGGACATTGTCCTGCAACGCATCACCACCTCTCCAAACTGAAAAGCTATCCCTCCTCCTTACACAACAACTCCCTAGCCCCCCTGCGCTGTGCCCTTTCTATGTGCAGTGAGTGGGTTGGGAATTGACCAAAAATGGTGCGAGTGCTCAGTGCCCTCTGCCCAGCGCCAGTCCCCGGGGATTGGAAGCAAGCCCAGTTGGTGTGCAGTGGCAACAGCCAGGCCGGTCCCTTCCCCTCGAGGGGCTCTTCCTTAGTCCTGTGCTCTTCCCTTGCTCCCGCCACTGCAAATGTCATCCAGATCCCACCTCCTGGACCCTTATGTGTAGAAGCACAAGTCTGGTGATGTGCTGGCGTGTTTTCCTTCATCTTCGTGAGAAAGTCACATACAAGAGGATGAATTGGGGGACCCAAACAATACTCTGTCAGTCACACCCTTTCAGTTTCATAACACAGGTGCCAAGAAGCCTAGAGTAAGATTGGGACGGAGGCCACTGCGGGCACAGGAAACGTCTTTCCTTCTGCAGTTATTTCATGTCCTTCCTCTTCCCTCAAGGTTTCAGCCTTACGTAAAAACAACAACAAAAAACAAAAACAAAAACAAAAACAAAAAAAAAACCACACACACCAAAAACCACTTCCAAGAGGCCTATGGTATTCAGCCGTTTATTTGATATATTTCTCAGCTCCTATAGGCCAAGTTCCACCAGGGGCTGATGTTGCCAAGTGTTTCAAGCTCCAGGCCGTGCATGTGTGCAAATAGGCCATGATTGCTCATATCCTGGTATTGCTTCTATTTGAATGCCTTCCCTAATAAGGGAGTCATGAATGTGTTTACTCAGCCTCAGAGATTCTTTTCCCGCTCATTAAACTGCTGCTGGAGAGCTCCCTGGCCTCTGATGGCTGCTGGCCTCAAGCTCCGGCAGACTGCTTCTTGCCCACCAGCCACTGCTCCACGGAGCACTCACACTTTCCTGTCTTCCTTTCCCCAATTCCTAGTCCTCCTAAACATAAAGTCAGGAGCAGCCTCTGGTTTACTGGTTTCTCTCAACTTGGGCTGCACATTAGAAATACTTGGGCAGGGGCCAGTGTTGTGATATGATGTTTAGCCACCACCTGTGACGCTGGCATCCCATATGGGCAGCAGTCTGAGTCCAATTCCCATCCAGCTCCCAGCTAATGCTCCTGCAAAAGCAGTGGAAGATGGCCCACAGTCCTTGGGCCCCTGCATGGGAGACCTGGATGAAGCTCCTGGCTCTTGGTTTCAGCCTGGCCCAGCCCTGGCCATTGTGATTATTTGGGAAGTGAACCAGCAGATGGAACATCTCTACTTCTCTCTCTGTATAACTCTGCCTTTCAAATAAATAAAATAACTCTTAAAAAAATACTTGGGCGTTTTAAATAAAAATATCACTTTGGCCTACTCAGATTCTAAATTAGCCTGGGATTTGTATTTGTATTTTTCCCCAAAATGATTTTATTATACCATTAGGGTAGAACACCATGGCTCTAATGGCTTGAAGCTAAAGAATTGTTCCTTCTACTGCCTGTCAATTAAAAACAAACAAACTAAAAACCACTGAAAACAAACAATGAGAGAGAAAGCCTCACTTCCTGCTGCAGCAGTTGAACTATTCAGCATATGCTGTGGTCAGAGGCTATCACATTATAATTTACTTCTCTTGTGGAAACCACACCTTTGAAAAGTGGCTCAGAAGCCAAAGTAATTTTTGCTATATTTTCCTATACAAGCTTTCAAAGAGGATTTCCTGTACTTTGTCATTGCTAAAATATTTGATCTTGCCACCGGGTAAGGATTCAGTGACTGATATAACATGGAACGTTAATCAATCTGATTCTGGAAGAATCTTTCAGGCTGGGTTTAGGGGAGGAGAGAAGTCGGGATTCTCTCAGGCTAGTGGAGGCTTATGGACACCCAGCAGCTGCAGGAGGAGCCCATCAGGGAAGACTCTGCCTTGACCTTGCCTGGATCTCTCTGGCTCTGTGTGTACTGCTTTTTCTTTTCTTTCTTCACAATTAAATTTACTACTATGTTACACGGCTATAGTTTTGCAGGCCATTCATAAGTAGGGAAAAGAGCGTAATCTGGGGTAAAAGCCTCACTCACAGCCTGACATGAACTACCGAATGCCAACAGGGGTAAGAAGTGGAGAAAAACTTTAGGCACCAAACCATCTCTAACGCATGTCATTTACCACCTTACAACGAAAATACCCATGGCCATGACTCCAAATACCCATACTGCTCAGCAGCATACACTGTGATCTAAGAAAAATTCAGACAAATAGAGAACACGACTCCATTACACATCCAGAAACACAGAGACAAACATTATCAGCATTTTATTAATTATAGCTGAATAAACAAAATATAAAAATAAGCATCCCTAAAACTGTGATGATTTACAAAGCAGAGTTGTACAGAGGGTGGCAGTATTGATTCATCTGAGAGGAAGAAGACATCTTACAGTACAAACTTAGATTAACTACAAAAACACCAACGAATATCTAGGTTACAACAAACTAAGAACAAAAAAAAAGCTAATTACTATCAAGTTACAATATAACTTTAAAAGGAACTTACCAAGGATAGGGGTGACAGGTATTAAAGGACGACAGCAAAGTGCTTCAGTCAGTTATTTCGCAAATTAGTGAAATAAAGGAAATGTCCTTAATCGACCTCCTCGATGGTGGGCCCGGACCCAGGGCCGCCCCTGCCGCCTGCAGCCCCGAAGCCCCCGCCGGCCCCGGGGCCGCCCGCACCCTGGTAGAGCCCGCTGATGACCGGGTTGCACACCTGCTCCAGCTCCTTCCGCTTGTGCTCGAACTCGTCCTTGTCGGCCAGGGTGTTGGCGTCCAGCCAGGAGAGGACCTCCTGGCACTTGTCCAGCACGCGCCGCTTGTCCGCCTCGCTGATCTTGCCCTTGAGCCCGTCGTCCTCCACGGCGCTCTTCATGTGGAAGGCGTAGGACTCGAGCGCGTTCTTGGCCGCCACGCGCTCGCGCTGCACCTCGTCCTCGGCCTTGTACTTCTCGGCCTCCTGCACCATGCGCTCGATCTGCTCCTTGCTCAGGCGGCCCTTGTCGTTGGTGATGGTGATCTTGTTGGCCTTGCCCGTGCTCTTGTCGGTGGCCGTGACGTGCAGGATGCCGTTGGCGTCGATGTCGAAGGTGACCTCGATCTGCGGCACGCCGCGCGGCGCCGGCGGGATGCCGCTGAGCTCGAAGCGCCCCAGCAGGTTGTTGTCGCGCGTCATGGCCCGCTCGCCCTCGTACACCTGGATCAGCACGCCGGGCTGGTTGTCCGAGTACGTGGTGAACACCTGCGTCTGCTTGGTGGGGATGGTGGAGTTGCGCTTGATCAGCGGCGTCATCACGCCGCCCGCCGTCTCCAGCCCCAGCGACAGCGGCGCCACGTCCAGCAGCAGCAGGTCCTGCACCTTCTCCGACTGGTCGCCCATCAGGATGGCCGCCTGCACCGCCGCCCCGTAGGCCACCGCCTCGTCCGGGTTGATGCTCTTGTTGAGGTCGCGCCCGTGGAAGAAGTCCTGCAGCAGCTTCTGCACCTTGGGGATGCGCGTGGAGCCGCCCACCAGCACCACGTCGTGGATCTGCGCCTTGTCCAGCTTGGCGTCGCGCAGCGCCTTCTCCACGGGCTCCAGCGTGCCGCGGAACAGGTCCGAGCACAGCTCCTCGAACCGCGCCCTGGTGATGGACGTGTAGAAGTCGATGCCCTCGAACAGCGAGTCGATCTCCAGGTTGGCCTGCGTGCTGGACGACAGGGTCCTCTTGGCGCGCTCGCACGCCGTGCGCAGCCGCCGCACCGCGCGCTTGTTGCCGCTCAGGTCCTTCTTGTGCTTCCGCTTGAACTCCTCCACGAAGTGGCCCACCAGCCGGTTGTCGAAGTCCTCGCCGCCCAGGTGCGTGTCGCCCGCCGTGGCCTTCACCTCGAAGATGCCGTCGTCGATCGTCAGCACCGACACGTCGAACGTGCCCCCGCCCAGGTCGAAGATGAGCACGTGGCGCTCGCCCTTGCCGCTGCGGTCCAGCCCGTAGGCGATGGCGGCCGCCGTGGGCTCGTTGATGATGCGCAGCACGTTCAGCCCCGCGATCACCCCCGCGTCCTTCGTGGCCTGCCGCTGCGAGTCGTTGAAGTAGGCCGGCACCGTGATCACCGCGTTGCTCACCGGCTGGCCCAGGTACGCCTCGGCGATCTCCTTCATCTTGCTCAGCACCATGGACGAGATCTCCTCCGGGTAGAACGCCTTGCTCTCGCCCTTGTAGCTCACCTGCACCTTGGGCTTGTCGCCCTCGCTCACCACCTGGAACGGCCAGTGCTTCATGTCGGCCTGCACCACCGGGTCGCCGAACTTGCGGCCGATCAGCCGCTTCGCGTCGAACACCGTGTTCTGCGGGTTCAGCGCCACCTGGTTCTTGGCCGCGTCGCCGATCAGCCGCTCCGTGTCGGTGAAGGCCACGTAGCTGGGCGTCGTGCGGTTGCCCTGGTCGTTGGCGATGATCTCCACCTTGCCGTGCTGGAACACGCCCACGCACGAGTACGTCGTGCCCAGGTCGATGCCGATCGCCGTGCCTTTGGCCATGGCGCTGCTGCCGCGCGCTCTCGGCCGCGCACCGAGCCGGGGGTCTGGGGCCGGCGGGCGAGGAAGGCGGCTGCGGGCCGGGTGCTTGCCGGAAGCGGGAGGCGGACGGCGCCGCGCAGAGTGGGCCTCGGAGGCTGTGGGGCCGCGGGCTTCGCGCTGGGGGTGCGGCCGCCGAGCAGGGTCGCGGTGGTGTGCGCTGCAGTGAGCCGCTGTCGGGGGCCGCCCGGGTTCTGCCGTTCGCCCTGGGCGCCCGCAGCCGCCTTTATCCGTCGCGGCGCGCCCCGCCTGCCGCCGCCTCGGCCAATCAGCGAGCTCGGGGCGGCCGCCGGTCGGGAATCTTCCAGGGGTTTCGCTCGCGCCCCGCCCTCCTGCTCCCCGGGACCCGTTAGAGACCGGGGCGCCCGCCCTCCGCGGAGGGAACTTTCCAGACGCTTCTGGGAGTCCCTGGAGCGGCCCGGAGCCCCGGGGCGGGGGAGCCGCGGCGGGAGGCGGCTGTGGGCTCGGCCTGCGCGGCGGCGGTGCCCGGGCCCCTTAGTGTTAATCGGGAACTGCAGGGCGGGTGAGGCTGCGGCCCTGACACTGGTTCCGCGGTTTAAGGTGGGACTGAGGGCTCCGTGGGTGCGCGGACTCCCAGAGCGCAGAGGGTGCCCGGCTTTCCCGCAGGAGACGGCGCTCGGCGAGCTGTGGCCGCTCTGAGGGCCCGTGTGTGGGGGCGGCGGAGAAGGGACGCCTTCGGGTCGCCGTCCCGGGGTCCAGATGGGGGGGGGGGCGCTGGCCGAGGGCGCTCTGCCCCTCCCTCCGCACCCGGCCCTCCCCGCGGAGCGCTCTCCTCTTAGTTTCAAGTGGGAACCGGAGAGAACGGTGCAGTGTAATTTCGGACACTGTTTTTCACTTCATTGTGGAATATCCGGGCCGGGAGCTTGGGGTTGAAAAGACCCGCGACCCCGTGGACAGCAGGTGTTAGGATGCGGGGGCAGCTGTGACCGAGGACGTGGAGGCTGAGGTGGGGTGTGAGGGGCAGCGCTGTGTCAGTCGCTCCTATTACCTGGGACTGGACCCGTAGGTTAGCAGAAAAATTTTTTTCCCACAGGATGCTGGCGACTTCAGGCTTTGGGAGCTTGTTGGGTTCTTTCACCCCTCCTCCCCCCAGCATGGGTCCGGTTAGCCCCCCCCCCCCGCCCCTTCTGCCTGCTCCTCAATTCCTGCTTCATTTTGACATGGTGATTGGGCCATGGTTCTTAACTCCTAGTCTCAATCCGATCCGGGTGTCCCTGTGGGCCCTAAGCTAAACCATTTTCAGGATAAGTGTAGCAGAGTGTGAGCTTGCAGGGTGGGGCCGACCACTCCCTGCTTCCTAAAAGCGCACATCCACCACGCACCACAGCTGTTGGCAGGGGCCAAGGTGAAGGGAACCGGCAGGGTGAGGCTGAAGAGCTGACGCCAACTGCTAGTCTGACTCCTGCAGAGCCTCAGGTTTTTGGCTGCACTGAATTCATCCACTTAGGTTTTTATCCTGCATCCCCGCCCCGCACGGCCCTCCTTCACGTTTCAGCCACAATTACATTGGTCACCGGCTTTGCCCTTTTGTCTTTCATCGTTTATGGGAGGCAAGACTCCTTGTTGGGCCCCGAAGACATGAGGGACATTGAAATAATACCGCTGAGTTCACCCCCTGAGAAACACACCTGTCCCGCACCCGCCTGTCTGTGCACAGTGGGAGGGGGCAGTTTTTGACGCAGCAGTCCTGCTCTCCCCCAGTGGCGTTTGCAAACTCGCACACACACACATTCTCTCTCCCTGTGTGTCTCACGCCCACCATGAGAACACTGCTTCGTGGGACCCATGGTATTCAATTAGTGTTCCATGATTTGCTGATCGAAACCTATGCTGCAAGAAATACCTCTCCTGTGTGTGCACGCACCCTTGAGCAGACAGGCAGTGCTTTGAGGAGGGCGCAGCTCCCGAGGGAATCACCTTCTACAGACGGTGACACCTGAGGAATTTTCCGTTTCTCTGTGCGGACTCTGGCTGCACATTCCCCACACTTTCACTGTCAATGCCAAGTGTTATCACGTGTGAGACCCTTAGTCTGACCCCTCCCTCTGGGAGCAGTCTCACCATCAGCCCCACCACTGGCACTTCTGAATTCTCTGCTGTCTGCTCCACACACCTGCATTTTAGAAGACTTCTCTGCTGGTCTGAAGCAGACGGCACCCAGGGCATCTCCGCTGGCCGCCAGGCAGGCGTGGTGATGAGGCTCTGCCACTGCTGCTGCTGCTGGGTGGCAGAGAACGTCCACTGGGCGTGTCCTCCGGGAACCAGACCGTCGTGCACACACTGTGGCCGCATCTGAGTCCTGTGACCGCCCTAACGTTTGTGTACAGTTTCTCTGCACGGATGGGCCTGGAAAGCCACTCATCTATAGAACATATTCTGTGCCTATTTCTTGACAGGAAGAGGTCATCTAGATTTTGCCTTTTAGACTGAGGGGGTCCCACGGCGGAAGCCCAGTGACAGATTTGGTTGCTATATAGGGTGACTACAAGAACCCCAGGGAGAAATTAATTGGGTAAATTATGGAATTAGATTTCTGTTGGGTGTGATAGTTGGAAGGAATGAGGCTCAGCTCTCCTAAGCTGGAGGGCTATCAGGCACTGCGAAGAAGCATCTTGTGCGGCTGGCACTGGGGTGCAGTGGATAAAGCTGCTGCCTGCACCGCTGGAATCACAATGGGCTCCGGTTAGATTTCTGGCTGTTCCACTTTCCATACAGCTCCCTGCTAATTAAAAAGAAAGAAACAAAAAAGCAGGTTGACAGAGAGTGGAGGGCAAGAACAGTGACTCCACAGAGTGAGCTCAGGCCTTCCTCAGCCTGGGGTTAGTTGGACTTTATTTCTTCTCCCATTTTTATAGTATCTCAAATAGTACTCTTTTTCCCCTCAATTCTATTCCTTTTATTTTTAAAAGACTTATTATATTTACTCGAAAGTCAGAGTTACAGAGAGAGAGAGAGAGAGAGAGGTCTTCCATCCCCTGGTTTACTTCCCAGTTGGCCGCATTGGCCAGAGCTGTGCCGATTCCAAGCAGGAGGCAGGAGCTTCTTCTGGGTCTCCCACGTGGGTGCAGGGGCCCAAGGACTTCAGCCGTCTTCTACTGCTTTCCCAGGCCAGAGCAAAGAGCAGAATTGGAAGAGGAGCCGCTGGGACTAGAACCGGTGCCCATATGAGATGCCAGCACCATAGGTGCTTAGCCCACTACACCACAACACCAGCCCCCAATTAAATTTATTTTAAAACTGGTAAATTTCTAAGTCTATCCAGAAGAAAGCGAAAGTGTTAAAATATGAAGCCTGCAGGCTGCCTTCTGAACAACTAAATTGCAAAAGCTGCAGTGAGGTGGGAGCCCTGGCCGTACCAGCAGCAAGGACAAGCCTGTGGGAGGCCCGGGTTTGCATCTGCACTCTGCTTCCTTCTGAAGCCATTGTGCTTCTCTTCTTCCCATCAAGAACTTGCACACGAAACACGCCAGTCTCTGTCTGCTTGTCTCAAAGCAGAATTCATGTCTGTTTCCCAGGATGGTGAGGTCAGGAATTAAAGGACAGTGCCACATTGCCTGTTCAGAGTATGCTCTAGGAAGTTTGCTCCGTCTCTACCCTCCCCTTTTTTTTTTTTTGGAGGTCCACATCTCACATGTGACATCCCAGTCATTCCATTTTTTAATAAAAGATTCATTTATTTTATTTGAAAAGCAAAGTTACAGAGATAGATAGAGAGGGATATATACAAACAGAGATCTTCCATCCAGTGGCTCACTCCCCAAATCACTGAAATGGCCAGGGCTGGGCCAGGCTGAAGCCAGGAGCCAGAAGCTTCTTCCAGGTCTCCCAGGTGGGTGCAGGGGCCCAGGCACTTGGGCCATCTTCTGATACTTGTCCCAGGTTATCACAGGGAGTTGGATCAGAAGTGGAGCAGCTGGGTCTTGAGTTGGTGCCCATATGGGATGCCAGCATCTCAGATGGTGGTTTAACCGGCTATGCCATGATCTGTGCCTCCCGAAGCCCCGCCGCCATCCTCATCATTCTTACTGCTGTGAACACAAGGCTGAGACCACCCGAGGACGGTGGCATTACTGTCCGCGGAATCTAAAAAGCTGTCTTTAGGCACAGGCCATTCATTCCAACCTTTTTATTCTCACAGCTGAGCACAGCGGAACAAAGGTGTTGGCATTATTTGGTCATCCAGGTTATACGTAATCCAGAACCCGTGACTGGACACTAGTCTTTGCACTGTTTTACTGGCTCACTAACTTGATTGTTTTATTCTCTAAAAGGCGGAAAACATGGGCCTGGTTTGTGGCATAGCAGCCTGAAATGCTGGCATTCATGTGAGCACCTGTTTGGTTCCTGGCTGCTCAACTTCTGATCCTGCTCCCTGCTAATGCACCTGGGGTAGCGGTGGAGGGTAGTTCAAGGACATGGGCCCTGCCACCCATGTGGGAGACCCAGATAGAGCTTCTAACTCCTGCGATAGACCTGGCCAGCTCTGGCCATTTAAGTGACATGTGAGCATGTTGTCACGTTACTGAGGAGAAGTGCACCTGTGGTCAGGCGGCATCTTGGGAGAGCACTGAGAGCCCTGTGTGTAGACTGCACATTCCATGGCTGTGGGTTTGAGTCCCTGTTTCTCACCCTCTCATCTTCTGGGAATGGTGGATGGGGCTTTTCTGGACATGGAGCTCCTGAAAATCCTCCCAGGAGCTGAGCAGAGCAACGCTATCGACCTCAGTGTCCCCTTGGTGTATGGGGGGGGGGGGCCTCCTCCGAGCAGCCCCTGGGAGAGGGCTGAAGCCCATCTCGCAGTTCCTAGAGGAAAAGCTGTGACTCCAGGTGCAATGGCTGCTCAGCTTTCAGACCTTGTTGCCTCCGTTCCTTGTAAAAAATCATTTTCTTTACCAATTTTCATCCTTTTTAGCTCTTACACTCACAGGTGCTATGTATAAGCTACCTTCATAGGCAGAGAGGAAGGGGGCGGGAGTAAAGGCCAGCCAGGGGAGCATCCTCAGCACCTAGGGTATGTGCCCCTCCCCACTCCCCCTCCCCTTCCAGCTTCTCCTAGCCCAGCCCCCACCTCCCTACAGAACAGGCTGGCAGTCAGAATCGGGAGAAACCAGGCACAGCCCCGGGCCTTGGCAAGGCTGGGACGTGGTTCACAGAACCTTCTGGATGCTAATGTTGAGTCCTGACTCAGCCTGATATCCCGGGCAGGGGTGGGGTTGGGGTTGGGGTTGGTGCCTGGGGTGGAGTCCTTGTTTGTTGAGGAGTGTTCTAATTATAACGACAGGACTGTCCCTCCTGTCTGACCAGAGGATTCCTGGCACCGCCAACAATAGGGCAAAGCAGACCAAGCCTGAGCAACTGGGACGCAGGGGGCCAGACCGGGAGGCGGGGCCGCCGCGGAGCTGAGACCTGAAGCCCGCGCCTTCTTGGGCCTATGCCTTCTGCCGCCTCCAGGCCCTTTGCCCTCTAAGGACCTTTGGCAGGGAGCGGACCCGGATCCCCAGTCTGACCCAGGAGCCGATTGTGCACCTGCCCTCTGCTCCCCCCACCCCCGCCCCGTGCCCTCTCCCTGTCGGACAGGGGCGGGTGGGCTGCGTGGGGCGAGGATTCTGCCCCTGCCCCCTCTGCACCCCGTTTCAGGAAGCGTCCGTTTGGGTAGTGGTGCTAGGAGAAGGCGAGGGGCCGAGCTGCACGGCATCCCCCAGGAACACCCAGGGGGCACCCCGGGGATAGGCGCAGAGACCACCTAGAGGGGTGACCACAATCCCGGCTCCTCACCGCCCCAGCCCCAGCTTGACTTTGAGCCCCAGCCCTGCTCCTTGCCACTTCTCTCACTTTTAAGAAAGTGAATGTCCTATTGTTCCGGTATGGTTTTCTACATCTTTCTGAGGGTGACCAGCAAGGTCTTAGAAGTATATTCGTTTTTAACAGAGCAATATGCTGGGCCCTATACTACTGATTTACTACCATAGCCACCTGCCTTCTGTGGGCTGACATGGGAAGAACCAGGTGATTGGAATCCCAAAGGTAGCTTATCTATAAACACTTATTAATAGATTATAAACACATTTATTTGAAAGGCAGAGTGGTCAGAGAGAGAGAGGGAGAGAGACAGAGTTCTGTCATCTACTCGTTCATTCCCCCAGTGCACTTGGACGGCCAGGGTGGGCCAGACCTAAGACAGGAGCCAGGGACTCCATCCAGCTCTGCCACTTGGGTGGCAGGGACTCAAGCACCTGGGCCATCGTTTGTTGCTTCCCAGGTGGATTAGAAGGTGGCTGGATCAGACAGAGCCCCAGGAATCAAACAGGCCCTGAGGGGACGAGGGTGAGGGGGCAGCCATGTCTGTCACCCATTGGTCCTCGGGGTGGACTCCGCTGATCTGGCAGGCTAAGCGGGTGTCCCTCCTTCCCTCACCACTCCATGTGCGTCCCTCCACTCAGTCCAAGAGGGTGACCCTCCCCAAGAGGAGGACTGCTCTGTGGTCAAAGGTGCGTGAATGGCTGGGCTACCCTGCAAGACCTGCACTGAGCGGTGGGATGTAGGCACCCCGAGAGCTGGTGTAGCCTACTGTGCCACAATGCCCATCCCAGACACTTGATTGAAAATTCTCTCCACGCCTATCGTGTTGCTCCTGATGCCCCTCTGCTTCCTCAGATTCCCTCTGCTGCCCCAACGTCACTGCCTCCACAATTGCTCCTAATGATCTTGGCTCCTTGCTGGTGGCTTTGTCCTGGCCCGGTCCCAGCTGTTGTGGTCAATGGGGAAGTGAGCCTGCAGAAGTCTCTGTAACTCAGCCTTTCAAACCAACACATCATTTTTAAAAGGACTGTAAACTAAAGCACTAGTGTCAGCATTACATAAAAGCACTTTTCTTTGTTTTTTTTGTTTTGTTTTGTTTTATTTTTAAGAATTTTTATTTAAAAGGCAGAGTTGCAGAGAGAGAGAGAGAGAGAAAGTCTTCCATCCACTGGCTTACTCCCCAGTTGGCTGCAACAGCTGAAGCTAGGCCTCTTCTTCAGCGTCTCCCACATGGGTGCCAGGGCCCAAGCATTTGGGCCATCTTCCACTGCTTTCCCAGATCATAGCAGAGGCTAGATCGGAAATGGAGCAGCCAGAACTCAAACCCGCACCCATAGGGAATGCCGGCAATGTAGCGGCGGCCTTACCCCCTACACCCCAGCGCTGGCCCCAGGACTTTATTTTTTGATTCCCAGCTCAATGTGCAATAAACTTGGATGGAATCTTTAAGAAAATACAGAATTTTTGGAATGGCACATACAGGTACACTCTGCTTTGGAAGTCAGGAAATGGAAATGAAACCTAAGAGATGATTCCTTTCCAGCCCAGGCTAGAGAGGCACGGCTCACACACACCCACACACCGGTTAACCTGTAGCACTGGGGACTCCTGCCGTGGTGTAAATCTCCATGGGATGAAGCCTCTGCTATGGGACCCATTAGACCTACAGCAGCATTTGTAACTCTCATTTGCAGATAACAGAGTGACTTTTTCCTCTTTAAAACTTTTTAAAAATATTTACTTAGTTATTTCTACAGCAGTGAGAGAGAAAGAGAGAGAGAGAGAGAGAGAGAGAGTTCTTCTACCTGCTGGTTCATTCCGGAATGGTCACAACAGCCACGACTGGGCCAACTCAAAGCAGGAGCCAGGAGCTTCATCCAGGTCTCCCACAGGCTGTCAGGGGGCCAAGCACTTCCGCCATCTTGTGCTGCTTTCCCAGGTGCATTAGCAGGTTGCTGGGTCAGAGGTGGAGCAGCTGGAGCTCACAGGGGATGGTGGTGTTCCAGGCAATGGCTTAACCTACTGTGCCACAACACTAGCCCCACACCAATATTTTAAGACCCAAGCCTTGAGGGTTGTGGCAGGCATTCTCCAAGAAGGAAGCTTGGAGGGCATTACTTCCAGGATGTTAGGAGTTGGGACATAAAGCTTCTCAAAGACTGGAAGTAGGGGTGGGCCTTATGGCCCAGTGGGCTAAACCAAGTGCACTAAGTGCTTAGCACATCTGCATCCATATTGGAGTCCCGGTTCTAGTCCTTGCTACTCCAGGTCCCAGCCAGCTCCCTGCTAGTAATGCCTGGGATGCAGCAGATGATTGGCCAGGTGCCAGAGCACCTGCCATCCATGTGAGACCTGGATGGAGTTCTTGGCTCCTGGCTTCTGCCTGGCCCTGGCTGAACTGTTGCATCTGCTTGGGTAGTGAACCACCTACTGAAGATCTTTCTCCCTCTCCCTGAAACTCTGTCTTTTGAATAAATCAATCTATTAGTTTTAAATTTTTAAAGATTTATTTATTTATTTGAAAGGCAGAGTGACACACACACAGAGGGAGAGTGAGAGAGTGACAGAGAGAGAGATCTTCCATCCTGTTCACTCCCCAAATGGCCATAACAGCCAGAACTGGGCCAGGCAGAAACCAGGAGCCAGGAGCTTCTTTGGGGTCTCCCACGTGCATGCAGGGGCCCAAGCACTTGGACCATGCCCCACTGCTTTCCCAGGTGCATTAGCAGGGAGCTGGATTGGAGTGGAGCAGCCAGGACTTGAACTGGTACCATAGGTGACAGCTTTACCAACATGCCACAGCACTAGCCCCAATAAATCTGTGGGCTTCTGTTGTGGTTTAGTAGGTTAATCCACCACCTGCATCGCCAGCATCCTATAGGCCCTCAGATGGAGACCTGGATGAAGCTTCTGGCTCCTGCCTTTGGCCAGGTCCAGCCCTGGCTGTTGTGGCCTTCTGGCTGTGAATCAGCAGATGGACGATCTCTCTGTGTCTCTCCTCTCTGTCTGTAACTCTGCCTTTCAAACAAAGTTTTTTAAAAGAAGTGTTCCCGACCGGCGCTGCAGCTCAATATGCTAATCCTCCGCCTGTGGCGCCAGCACCCCGGGTTCTAGTCCCGGTCGGGGCACCGGATTCTGTCCCGATTGCCCTTCTTCCAGGCCAGCTCTCTGCTGTGGCCCGGGAGTGCAGTGGAGGATGGCCCAAGTGCTTGGGTCCTGCACCCCATGGGAGACCAGGAGAAGCACCTGGCTCCTGCCTTCGGATCAGCGCGGTGCGCCAGCCACATGGCGGCCATTGGAGGGTGACCAACAGCAAAAGGAAGACCTTTCTCTCTCTATCTCTCTTTCACTGTCCACTCTGCCTGTCAAAAATAAAATAAAAAAATAAAAGAAGTGATCCCTAGGCAACTGTACTTCGAGGCCATTCTTAAGCTTAGCTCTGTCTGTTCTTTAGACACCAGTTGTCTTGTCCAAGTGCCAGCACAGCATCACCTTGCAGGGAACTGTGTATCTAGAACATTCTGACAGGCAGTAAGGACAAAGTTCAAACAGAGAAACATATAACAAAGCCAATAAGAATATAACAAATCAAGTTGTTAAAAATAATGAACAGGGTTACCCGGTAACCAAATGTAGAAAGCTCTCAAGGTTAGCAAGCTTGAAACAATTAGCAATTCCATTTAAAAGCAGCTGTAGTGCAGTGGGGAAGCTGGCACTGCAGGGCACTGGTTGAAGTCCCAGCTGCTCCACTTCTGATCCAATTTGTGTTAATGTGCCAGAGAAAGCAGCAGAAGATGGCCCAAGTCCTTTGACCCCTCCACATGGGAGACCTGGAAGAAGCTCCTGGCTCTGGGCTTTGGAATGGCCCTGCTCCAGCTGTTGTGTCTTCTTGGGGAGCAAACCAGTGGCTGGAAGACTTCTATCTCATTCTCTCTCTCTCTGCCTCTTCTATCCATAACGCTCTGCCTTTTTTTTTTTTATTTGACAGGCAGAGTTAGACAGTGAGAGAGAGAGAGAGAGAGAGAGAGAGAGAGGTCTTCCTTCATTGGTTCACCCCCAAATGGCCACTACGGCCGGAGCTATGCCGATCTGAAGCCAGGAGCCAGGTGCTTCCTCCTGGTCTCCCATGCGGGTGCAGGACCCCAAACACTTGGGCCATCCTCCACTGCCTTCCTGGGCCACAGCAGAGAGCGGGACTGGAAGAGGAGCAGCCGGGACTAGAACCCAACGCCCATATGGGATGCTGGTGCCACAGGTGGAGGATTAGCCAAGTGAGCCATGGCGCTGGCCCCAACTCTCTGACTTTCAAATAAGTAAATACATATTTTCAAAATAAAAATAAAAAATAAGAGTCTAAAAGGGTGGGGCAGTGTTGTGGTGTAGCAGGTTGGGCTGCCACATCGATGCCCGTATCTCATATAAGTGCAGATTTGTGTCACGGCTGTCCTACTTCTGATCCAGCTCCCTGCTAATGACCCAGGGAAAGCATCAGAAAATGGACAAAGTTTTGGGCCCCTACCACCCACATAGGAGACCTAGATAGAGCTCCTTGCTCCTTGCTCCTGGAATCTGGCCCAGTGCTGGTCATTGTGGCTATCTGGGGAGTGAACCAGTGAACAGAAGATCTCTCTCTCTCTCTCTCTCTCTCTCTCTATCTCTCTGTCGCTCCCCCATTCGTGGAGGAACGACACAGGACCCTGCACTGTTCTTTCGTCTGCTCGGCCCTTCCCGGGTTTGCTGCTGGTCCTTCCCGGGTTGGCTGCCGTCCCTTCCACCTCCATGGAGGGGCGGCTCCCCTGCCACTTTCCCCACTTCCGCGGAGAAGCGGCACACCGCCGGCCGGCTCTCTCAGGGGTTGCTCAGGTGTTCCTTCAGATGTTCCCTTTAGATGTTCCTGGTGCATGTTGTCTCTCTCCTCCTTTATAGTCCTCTTCCACCAATCCATGCTCTGCTACCCACATGCTGAGCACGCTGCTCTCCTGCAATCAGGAGCAGGATCAGCTCCTGCAGCTTATCAGTCAAGTTGGCGAGAGGCAGCTGCGTAGAAGTTGTTTACTCCTCCCCAGCGCCATATTGTGGGAGAGCAGATGCATAGAATAAGTCTTAATTCCAGTAACTTAGCCTAGTCTTAGTTGCTCCCCACACTCTCTCTCTCTCTCTCTGCCTCTGTTTCTCTATAACTCTGTATTCCAAATAAATAAATGTTTTTTTTTTTTTAAAAAAAACATTTGTTAGAGTCTTTCTCCATCAATCTGATTGCAAGGGATTTTAAGGAATACAAAACTGCAGTTGACAAAAAATTTTAAATAATCCTGATTAAAATGATAAAGTATAAACCTCATTAATTGACAAGAAGAAGCACTTATGTTCACTCCACACATTACTTTAGAAAGCACTTGAAGGATTTTATAGACACTTTTCCCTGTTTATAAACATTTGTACCTTGTAGGCAGCTGGGTCTTTTATATAAAGATATATAAAGATAATCATAATGACTGGTAAGAATTAAATAAGATCATTAGAGTGTTATAACTTTTGGACATTTATGTCAATAGAATAAGTACATATTCCAAACAATTTTTAAAAGATTTATTAATTTTATTAAAGACAGAATTACCGAGAGGAAAAAACAGGAGGGGAGGGGAGGGGAGGGGAGTGAAGGGAGGAGAGGGGAGGAGAGGGGAGGAGAGGGCAGGGGAGGGGAGGAGATGAGAGGGGAGGGGAGGAGATGAGAGGGGAGGGGAGGAGAGGAGAGAGGAGATCTTCCATCTGAAGGTTCACTCCTCAAATGACCGCACTTGTCCAGGCTGGGCCATGCTGAAGCCAGGAGCCAGCAACTTCCTCTGGGTCTCCCACGTGAGTCCAGGAGCCCAAAATATGGGCCGTCTTATACTGCTTTCCCAGGCCATTAGCAGGGCGCTCAATCAGAAGTAGAGCAGCCGGGACTTGAATTGGTACCCATATGGAATGCCGGCACCGTAGGCAGCAGCTTTTTACCGACAAGTCACAGAGCTGGCCCCTCAGAAACAATTTTAACTTTGTTGTTTTAAAGGTTTATTTATTTATTTGAAAGGTAGAGGCAGAGAGGGAAAGAGGTCTTCCACCCACTGGTTCACTCCCCAGATGGCTTCAACAGCTGGAGCTTGGCCCATCTGACCCAGGAGTCAGGAGCTTCTTCCAGGTCTCCCACATGATTGCAGGGGCCCAAGCACTTGGGCCATCTTCTGCTGCTTTCCCAGGCCACAGCAGAGAGCTGGATCAGAAGCGGAGCAGCCGGGACTTGAACCAGTGCCCATATGGGATGCAGGCACTGCAGGAGGCAGCTTTACTCACTATGCCACAGCACTGGCCCCACCATTTTAACTCTTAAACTCAACTCCTTTCGGGCCAGCGCTATGGCATAGAGGGTTAAGCCTCCACCTGTAGTGTCACTATCTCATATGTACACAGGTTCGAGTCCTGGCTGCTCTCCTACCAATCCAGCTCCCTGCTAGTGTGCCTGGGAAAGCAGTGGAACATGGCCCAAGTGCTTCTGGACTCTTCACCCACATGAGACCTGGAGGAAGATCCTGGCTCCTGGCTATGGTCTGGCCTAACCCCAGCCAGAGAAGCCATTTAGGGAGTGAATTAGCAAATGGAAGAGTTCTCTCTCTCTCTTTCCCTTTCAAATAAATTAATAAATCTTTAAAAAAATGACTCAACTCTTTTCAACAATCATAATGTAGCAAAGATAAGACAACAGAGAACACAAGAGATTATCTTTATTTTTTAAAAGATTTATTTGGCTGGCGCCGCGGCTCACTAGGCTAATCCTCCACCTGCGGCTCCAGCACCCCGGGGTTCTAGTCCTGATTGGTTGCCCCACTTTTTTTTTTTTTTTTTTTTTTTGACAGCAAGAGTGGACAGTGAGAGAGAGAGACAGGGAGAAAGGTCTTCCTTTGCCGTTGGTTCACCCTCCAATGGCTGCCACGGCTGGCGCGCTGCGGCTGGCGCACCATGCTGATCCGATGGCAGGAGCCAGGTGCATCTCCTGGTCTCCCATGGGGTGCAGGGCCCAAGGACTTGGGCCATCCTCCACTGCACTCCGGGGCCATAGCAGAGAGCTGGCCTGGAAGAGGGGCAACCGGGACAGAATCCAGTGCCTGACCAGGACTAGAACCCGTTGTGCTGGCCGCGCAAGGTGGAGGATTAGCCTAGTGAGTCGCGGCGCCGGCGCACTGGTTGCCCCTCTTTCAGGCCAGCTCTCTGCTGTGGCCCAGGAGTGCAGTGGAGGATGGCCCAAGTGCTTGGGCCCTGCACCCACATGGGAGACCAGGAGAGGCACCTGGCTTCTGGTTTCAGATCAGTGCGGTGCGCCGGCCACAGCACACCAGCCGGGGCGGCTATTGGAGGGTGAACCAACGGCAAAGGAAGACCTTTCTCTCTCTCTCTCTCTCTCTCTCTCTCTCTCTCACTGTCCACTCTGCCTGTTAAAAAAAAATAAAAATAAAGATTTATTTATTTATTTGATAGAGTTACAGAGAGAGAAGGAGAGGCAGAGAGAGAGAGAGAGAGAGGCCTTCCATCTGCTAGTTCACTCCCTAATTGGCCACAACGACAGGAGCTGTGCTGATTCAAAGCAAGGAGCCAGGAGCTCCTTACAGGTCTCCCACGTGGGTGCAGGGGCCCCATAGCAGAGAGCTGGATCAGAAGTGGAGCCACTGGGTCTTGAGCTACGAGCATATGGGATGCTGGCACTGCAGGCGGTGGCTTTACCCACTATGCCACAGCGCCGGCCCCAAGATTATCTTAATAAAACACTAACTTTGTGTCTCCTTGTTAAGAGTTCGCACATGAGGCCAGCAGTGTGGTGCAGCAGGTTAATCCTCCACCTGTGGCGCTGGCACCCCTTAGGGGCACCGGTTCTAGTCCCGGCTGCTCCACTTCCAATCCAGCGCTCTACTGTGACCTGGGAAGGCAGAAGGTGGCCCAAGTCCTTGGGCCCCTGCACTCTCGAGGAAGACCTGGAGGAAGATCCTGGCTCCTTGCTTTGGATCAGCCCAGCTCCAGACGTTGTGGCCATTTGGGTAGTGAACCAACGAATGCAGAACTTTCTCTGTCTCTCCCTCTCACTGTTTGTAATTCAACCTCTCAAATAAATACATAAAATCTTTAAAAAATGCACAAAATCATCGCATTGATTTGGAACGATTTAACAATGTCAGCGCATAAAAGAGCTTACAGCAAAACCCTCATTATTTTGACAGAGGATCAGATTTTAATCTTTCATCAGTGTACCTTTATACTAATGTTAAGTTTTTGAAAACCCCCCTAATAGTATTTAAAAACTTGTAGTCAATATATTTTTTAAAGATTTATTTTATTTATTTGAAAGACAGAGTTACAGAGAGAGGTAGAGATAGAGAGAGAGAGGTCTTCCATGTGTTCATTCACTCCCCAGTTGGCTGCAATGGCCAGAGCTGGGCCGATCCAAAGCCAGGAGCCAGGAGCTTCTTCCGGGTCTCCCACATGGGTGCAGGGGCCCAAGGACTTGGGCCATCTTCTACTGCTTTCCCAGGCCATAGCAGAGAGCTAGATGGGAAGAGGAGCAGCTGGGACTAGAACCGGCGCCCTTATGGGATGCCGACGCTTCAGGCCAGGGCTTTAGCCTGCTGCACCACAGCGCTGGCCCCTATAGTCAATATTACTACACGTACTCCTTCAGATTTATTTTTCTCAAACCTTTTGTGACTTATTCAAACCTTGGCAACTTCCTTAAGCCTTTAGTTGTTTTTAAGTAGTCTTGAATTATTTGTCATACATGGACAATTTATAAAATCATGTTGGTTGGGGCCGGTACAGTGGTGTAGCAAGTAAAACAGCCACCTGCAGCGCCGGCATCCCATATGGGCACCGGTTCAAGTCCCAGCTGCTCCACTTCTGATCCAGCTCTCTGCTGTGGCCTGGGAAGGCAGTGAAAGATGGCCCGTGTGCTTGGGCCCCTGCACCATGTGGGAGACCTGGAAGAAGCTCCTGGCTCCTGGCTCCTGGCTCCTGACTTCAGATGGGCACAGCTGTTGTGGCCAACTTGGGAGTGAACCAGCGGATGGAAAACCTCTCTCTCTTTGTCTCTCTCTGCATCTGCGTTTCTGTAACTCTGCCTTTCAAATAAATAATCTTTTGAAAAACATGCTTGCTAATAAATCCCAGTAGTCCTTTTCCCATAGAATTTAAGTTGCTATAACTTAAGTGTGCATTCAGAGACATTTATCAACGTGCCTGGGACAGTGCAAGCGGCATTATCTCTTTTACCTTTACCCATTTTATACTTGGCCATTATACATAGATGACTTAGGAGACTGACATATTAGACAGAGCTCTCACTTTCAATCATTTTCCTGTCAAAGAAAACTCTATAGGCTAGCTCTTTGTACTTAACACATAGAACACAATAAACATTAGAGCATTACCTGAATTTTTACTATTTTACAAAATATTTTTATGTTTTTTAATGATTTATTTATTCATTTGAAAGTCAGAGTTACAGAGAGGCAGAGGTAGAGAGAGATGTTCCATCTGCTGGATCACTTCCCAGATGGCCATAAAGGCCAGAGCTGGGCCGATCTGAAGTCAGGAGCCAGGAGCCAGGAGCTTCCTTTGGGTCTCCCAGGTAGGTGCAGGGACCCAAGTACCTGGGCCATCTTCCACTGCCTTCTCAGGCCAAGCAGAGAGCTGGGTAGGAAATGGAACAGCCGGGACTCGAACCAGCGACCATACAGGATGCCGGCACTACAGGCAGCGGCCTCACCTGCATTGCCACAGCACCGGCTCCGGATCAATGCTGTTTTTGAACCTCTCTGCATTAGCTCACTTTGGTGTCACAGAATAGGCTTGTATACACAGAATTTCCCCACCTTCCCACCTTGTTTTCTTAATAAAACAACTTTAAGCTGGGAAACAGTGACATAAACCAGAGCTCCGTAAGTGACCAATTTCATTTGACCTCAGGGAGGACGGTAGCCAGGCAGTGTCACAGTAAAGCACTAACGTTTTCTTTCATAGGTTTAAAACGAAGGTTGTTTTTAAATTTTGCATAATGCATCATACAGGATATAAAAATGGGTCTCTGCTCACCCCCCTCATTCTGGCCAGACCTGTTTAAACAAATTACAAAACAAACCTGGCAAGGTCCAAAGCAAGTGTTTTCAGGCAGTGAGTTATTTATTTATTTACTTACTTACTTAATTACTTACTTACTTAGATCAAAGGGAGAAGTCCCTTTGACCCCAAAATGTAACCAAATTATCATGAAGCATATGACCCTGGCTTCATCAGGCATGAGATTGTTATAAACCAGTCACAGAGGCTGCAGCTGAGGTGCAGGGGAGAGTGGACCTTTTAGGCCCTTCTACAAGCACAAGAAGTCAGCTCTACAACCTGATAATGGATTAAAAAAAAAAGATTTATTTATTTGAAAGGCAGAGTTACAGAGAGGCAGAGGCAGGGCGAGAGAGAACTTCCATCTGCTGTTTCACTCCCCAGTTTGCCCCAACAGCAGGAGATGGACTAATCCAAACCCAGGAGCCAGGAGCTTCTTCCAGGGCTCCTACACAGGTGCAGGGGTCCAAGGGCCATCATCGACTGCTTTCCCAGGCCAGGGCAGAGAGCTCTATAGGAAGTGTAGTACCCAGGTGGACTCGTGCCCATATGTGAGGCTGGCACTGCAGGCAGCGGCTTTACCCGCTACTAGGCCAGAGGACCTGCTCTGTGATAGTGGATTTCTAAGCTAAACTTTGGGGAATGATCAGAGATGACAACATATCACCACAGAAAGTGGAGACTGAGGCAGGGTGAAATGTCTAGATTCCTTAGGAGGCCAGCTCTCTCCACCCTCCAGTTTGCAACCAGGCTAGTTAGTGCAACAGAAAAGATAAGACATTTCTTCTTTAGGTTCTGGGGGTCAAAAGAGTCCCGATAGTTAGAATACACCCCAAAGAGTGCCAGCTGGAGATGACTTGTTTCCCATCTGTAACGAGAGGATAAAAACAAAGATATTGGGGCCAGCATTGTGGCATAGTGGTTAGGCCACCTGTGACACCAGTGTCCCATATGGGTGCTGATTCAAGTCCCAGCAGCTCCACTTCCAATCCAGGGCCCTGCTAATGGCCTGGGAGAGCAGTGGAGGATGACCAACTACCTAGGCCGCTGCCACCACTCAGGGAGACCCAAAAGAAGCTCCTGGCTCCTGGTTTCGGCCTGGTCCAGTACTGGCTGTTGCGGCCATCTGGGAAGTAAGGCAGCAGATGGAAGATCTCTCTCTGTCTCTCCTGCTCTCTGTAATGCTGACTTTCAAAATAAATCACTCTTCTTGTATGGTGTCCCAAAGCTTTTACTTGTCCTTAGTTTGAAACATCTCTCAAAACTCCAACCTGTGGGACCAGATGAGCCCTGAACACCATAGTGAGGGAGGGGGCTACAGGAGCTAATACGCATGCTCAGACCCTCCTTGCCTGTGGTCTGGGGATTCCAACACCAGGTCTGAGGGACTGGGAGCAGCACCAGGTGCCCTGCCGGCATCACCCTCCTGGCTTCAGCGAATAGGAACAGCTGTCTTGTGACGCCCAGCTTTGAGCCATGTGTTATACGCCTGAATTTGGAAGTGAGCTTTCTTGAAGAGTCTCAACTAATAGCCTCAGGGCCGAAGTTTGGATGGAGGGCACTGGACCTTGCTACTAGACTAAAATAAGCAGAAGAGGGCATAAAGATCGTGGTAGGATTGTAATTTTTCCTAATGAGGGCCATTTTAGTCACTTTTAACTGGTTGACAGGGGCCTGGTATATTTGAAGAAAAATGACCATGTGGGCCAGCACTGTGGTGTAGCGGGTAAAGCCGCTACCTGGAGTGCTGGCATCTCATGTAGGCACCATTTGGAGTCCTGGCTACTCCATTTCCGATCCAACTCTCTGATGTGGCCTGGGTAAGTAGAAGATGGCCCAAGTCCTTGGCCCCTGCACCCATGAGGAAGACCCAGATAGAGCTCCTGGATCCTGGCTTCGGATTGGCCATTGCCATCCCATATGGGTGCTCATTCAAATCCTAGCTGCTTCACTTCTGATCCAGCAGCAGAAGATGGCCCAGGTACTTGGACCACTGCACTCAAGTGGGAGAACTGGAGGAAGCTCCTGGCTCCTGGCTCTGGCCATTATGGACATTTGGGAAGTGAACCAGCAGATGAAGGCCTCTCTCTCTCTAATTCTACCCTTCAAATAAATAAATAAATAAATAAATCTTTAAAAATTATTAAGATCCAGCTCTGGCCATTGCAGCCATTTGGGGAACGAAGCAGTGGATGGAAGACCCCTTCCCTCTGCCTCTGCCTTTCAAATAAATAATTAAAATCTTAATAAAAAAAGAAGAAAAAAAGCAACTATGAAGGAGAGTGAGGTTTCCAAAATGCAGAGGCAGAAGCAGGCGCTTCCTCACCCTTCTGATAATGATCGGAGTCACCAGGGATGTGACAGGAACTTGGAGCCAGTCGGTTCTTTGTCTCATGGCGATATAGACTTACACGAGGGACAGTAAGAGAGCAGAGTGAGCAAAGTGAAAGTTTTGTTGAGAGGTAGAGACTCCTGCTTGCCAGGAGGGGTCCCAAGGGCGGGATCCATCCAGGTCTAGTGTTGGGGCTTCCATAAGGCGTGCATGTCAAGCGATCAGTTCTGCTAGAGTTTTGCTCGTCAGGGGTCCGTTTTGTTTTCCTATGCCTGTTGTGTAGCAGTCGAGGGTCCTGACCAGATAACAAATGCTATCGTGTCAACCCTTGTGAGCTGTGAGAGCTGAAAGACTTTGCCGACCTGACCAGGGGAGGCAGGTGGTGCCTGTCTGCTCAGTGGCTGAGCACTGAGACCTCAGCTCTGTGCTGGGTTCTGGTGTGACGCCGAGCCTAGGTCCTCACACGGTGACCTGTGGCTGCGACCCATTGTGCTCCCTATCAATCTTCTCATTTTCTTGGGGCAATGACTTTTGTCCAGTCAGCGACGGCAGGTTTCCTACAAACACCTGGTTCCAGAGTCCCCCAGGAGTGTTTGCTCACGGCCTGCTAACCTTGCCGTTTCTCACAGTGAGAATTAACAAAGTCAGACCTAAAAGGCCCAAGAAAGTGCCTGCCACATTGGAGCGGTCAACTTTCAAAAAAATTTTTTTATTGTTTTATTTATTTGAAAGGCGGAGTAACAAAGAGAGAGGGAGAGAGAGCGAGATTTTCCAGGCCTTGGTTCAGCCCCAAATGGCCACAATGGCTAGGGCCAGGCCAGGCCTAAGCAGGAGCCAGGAGCTGCATCCCAGCCTCCCACGTGGGTCAGAGGCCCAAGCATGTGGGCCACCCTCTGCTGCTTTCCCAGGCATAGCAGCAGGGAACTGGACTGGGGGTGGAGCAGCCCTGACTGGAACCAGTGCCCTGTGGAATGCCAGCATCACAGGCAGCAGTTTTACCTGCTAAGCCACGGTGCCAACACCCTCTACTTTGTTAATTTTTTTATTTTTATAAGGGAAACAGATTTCACATGTTTTATATATACAGATTTAGAGGAATAGTGATACTTCTACGCAACCCTCCCTCCCACCCACACTCCCACCATTCATCCTCCTCTTTATTTTTTAAAGATTTTATTTATTTATTTGAGAGGTAGAGTTACAGAGAGTGAGAGGGAGAGACAGAGAGAAAGGTCTTCCCTCCGTGGGTTCACTCCCCAGACAGCCGCAACGGCCAGAGCTGTACCGATCTGAAACCAGGAGCCAGGTGCTTCTCCCTGGTCTCCCACGTGGGTGCAGGGACCCAAGCACTTGGGCCATCTTCTCCTGCTTTCCCAGGCCACAGCAGAGTGCTGCATTGGAAGAGGGGCAGTAGGGACTAGAACCAGCTCCCAGATGGGATCACTGCCCCACAGGCGGAGGATTAACATACTGCACCGCGGAGCCAGCATCCATCCTCCTTTCTTACTTTTTTGTTTATTGTGTATAATGACATATTTTCAGTTTATTTTATAATTATAAGCTTAGCACCCCCACTAAATAAGGAATCCAACAAATAGTAAGAAGGAGAAAACCTCTTTTCCTCAACACTATATCAAGGGCTACAAAGAATAATTGCTTCTTTTTTTCAATTTTATTTACATTATACAAGTTTCATGTATTTCATATATATAGATTTAGGAACATAGTGATAGTTCTCTCCCTCCTGCCTACACTCCAACCCATCTTCCTCCTCCCTCTCCCATTCTCTTAATATTTTAAAGATTTATTTACTCATTAATTTAAAGGCAGAGTTACAGAAAGGCAGAGGCAGGGAGGGAGAAAGAGAGAGGGAGGTCTTCAATCAGTTGGTTCACTCCCCAAAATGCCACAATGGCCAGAGCTCTACTGCTCTGAAGCCAGGAGCTTGGAGCTGCTTCTGGGTGCTCACATGAGTGCAGGAACCCAAGCACTTGGGCCATCTTCTACTGTTTTCCCAGACCCTAGCAGAGAGCTGGATTGGAAATGGCTGCACTGGCCAGGGCTGGGCCAGGCCAAGCTCAGGAGCCAAGAGGTTCCCCTGGGTCTCCTACCTGGGAGCAGAGGCCAAGCATTTTCCACTGCTTTCCCTGGTGCATTAGCACCATTTAGCTGGCTTGGGAGTGGAGCAACCAAGATTCAAACCTGTGCCCACATGACATGCTGACAAGCAGCGGCTTAACCCAGTACACCACAGGGCCAGCCCTAGGCATCATATTCTGAAAAGATCTTTTCCCAAGGGGGTCCCTGTGATACTGAAGTGGTAGGTGACAGACGCTAGGAATGTGGCATTTCTACTTCCGTATCATCAGAATTAGCTTCAGGCCAAGGCATCATGCCGACCCATTTTGGAAGTGGAGAGCAGGTGTCAGAGCAGCTAAGGGACTTCCGTATCACTGGGCACGCCAGGGCTCCAGCACCATCCCCTCACTGTCAGTTTTGGACTCTCCTACTTGATGTGTAGTCAGAAGAATCATCAGGGCGCTGCATGAAGCAGGCACAGTTACAGGAAAGAGCAGCGTGAATCTCCCACTCAGCCACCTCTTGTTCTTTATTTTCTAACTTAATTTTATTAAGGCTTCTTAATATGGAGAACAGGGATTTTAATGGGAAAATAACTTGTTACCCTTGCACGCCGGAATGGGGAGAATGCCTGTTGTTCTTCCCACTTCTCAGGAACACCCCTCCCACTGACCTAGGTAGGGGGTGTCTTTACAAGGCTTTACCTGCACACCCACCTTGATCTACCCAGCCAGCCTCACTCACTCAGCACAGCGGTCTATGGTGGCCACGCCCCCATCCCAAAACCCACACCCAATCATTCACCCAAGGACTCAGTTGTATCAAAAGGATCACAGTGCAGCGTAACCTTCCTTGCCCAGCCCCAGGTCCTGAATGAGTGAGGCAGGAGGCCCTCAGTTCCACACACCGTGAGCTAACTGCTCACCACCTTCTGACCACATAAAATAGAGAAACCAGCAAGACACCATTCAGATTTATGGAGGTTTATTTTCCTTGAAGTAACAAATAAAATTGGCTTCATTAGTACAAATGTGCAAAAAATATGACTATACACCGTCGCTACATTTAAAACTGGAAGCAGTAAGTTCAGCAGCAGTGAAAACTCTAGTCCCCGATGCAAAGAACACATGGAGCTCAGAGCTGAGGCACAGCAGCATACAAGGGAAGGGAAAGTCCGGGGTCGCAGCCACCTCTCAAAATAAACGTGGGGTGTCCCACCAAGGGCCCCTAATCGACCTCCTCGATGGTGGGCCCGGACCCAGGGCCGCCCCCGCCGCCTGCAGCCCCGAAGCCCCCGCCGGCCCCGGGGCCGCCCGCACCCTGGTAGAGCCCGCTGATGACCGGGTTGCACACCTGCTCCAGCTCCTTCCGCTTGTGCTCGAACTCGTCCTTGTCGGCCAGGGTGTTGGCGTCCAGCCAGGAGAGGACCTCCTGGCACTTGTCCAGCACGCGCCGCTTGTCCGCCTCGCTGATCTTGCCCTTGAGCCCGTCGTCCTCCACGGCGCTCTTCATGTGGAAGGCGTAGGACTCGAGCGCGTTCTTGGCCGCCACGCGCTCGCGCTGCACCTCGTCCTCGGCCTTGTACTTCTCGGCCTCCTGCACCATGCGCTCGATCTGCTCCTTGCTCAGGCGGCCCTTGTCGTTGGTGATGGTGATCTTGTTGGCCTTGCCCGTGCTCTTGTCGGTGGCCGTGACGTGCAGGATGCCGTTGGCGTCGATGTCGAAGGTGACCTCGATCTGCGGCACGCCGCGCGGCGCCGGCGGGATGCCGCTGAGCTCGAAGCGCCCCAGCAGGTTGTTGTCGCGCGTCATGGCCCGCTCGCCCTCGTACACCTGGATCAGCACGCCGGGCTGGTTGTCCGAGTACGTGGTGAACACCTGCGTCTGCTTGGTGGGGATGGTGGAGTTGCGCTTGATCAGCGGCGTCATCACGCCGCCCGCCGTCTCCAGCCCCAGCGACAGCGGCGCCACGTCCAGCAGCAGCAGGTCCTGCACCTTCTCCGACTGGTCGCCCATCAGGATGGCCGCCTGCACCGCCGCCCCGTAGGCCACCGCCTCGTCCGGGTTGATGCTCTTGTTGAGGTCGCGCCCGTGGAAGAAGTCCTGCAGCAGCTTCTGCACCTTGGGGATGCGCGTGGAGCCGCCCACCAGCACCACGTCGTGGATCTGCGCCTTGTCCAGCTTGGCGTCGCGCAGCGCCTTCTCCACGGGCTCCAGCGTGCCGCGGAACAGGTCCGAGCACAGCTCCTCGAACCGCGCCCTGGTGATGGACGTGTAGAAGTCGATGCCCTCGAACAGCGAGTCGATCTCCAGGTTGGCCTGCGTGCTGGACGACAGGGTCCTCTTGGCGCGCTCGCACGCCGTGCACAGCCGCCGCACCGCGCGCTTGTTGCCGCTCAGGTCCTTCTTGTGCTTCCGCTTGAACTCCTCCACGAAGTGGCCCACCAGCCGGTTGTCGAAGTCCTCGCCGCCCAGGTGCGTGTCGCCCGCCGTGGCCTTCACCTCGAAGATGCCGTCGTCGATCGTCAGCACCGACACGTCGAACGTGCCCCCGCCCAGGTCGAAGATGAGCACGTGGCGCTCGCCCTTGCCGCTGCGGTCCAGCCCGTAGGCGATGGCGGCCGCCGTGGGCTCGTTGATGATGCGCAGCACGTTCAGCCCCGCGATCACCCCCGCGTCCTTCGTGGCCTGCCGCTGCGAGTCGTTGAAGTAGGCCGGCACCGTGATCACCGCGTTGCTCACCGGCTGGCCCAGGTACGCCTCGGCGATCTCCTTCATCTTGCTCAGCACCATGGACGAGATCTCCTCCGGGTAGAACGCCTTGCTCTCGCCCTTGTAGCTCACCTGCACCTTGGGCTTGTCGCCCTCGCTCACCACCTGGAACGGCCAGTGCTTCATGTCGGCCTGCACCACCGGGTCGCCGAACTTGCGGCCGATCAGCCGCTTCGCGTCGAACACCGTGTTCTGCGGGTTCAGCGCCACCTGGTTCTTGGCCGCGTCGCCGATCAGCCGCTCCGTGTCGGTGAAGGCCACGTAGCTGGGCGTCGTGCGGTTGCCCTGGTCGTTGGCGATGATCTCCACCTTGCCGTGCTGGAACACGCCCACGCACGAGTACGTCGTGCCCAGGTCGATGCCGATCGCCGTGCCTTTGGCCATGGCGCTGCTGCCGCGCGCTCTCGGCCGCGCACCGAGCCGGGGGTCTGGGGCCGGCGGGCGAGGAAGGCGGCTGCGGGCCGGGTGCTTGCCGGAAGCGGGAGGCGGACGGCGCCGCGCAGAGTGGGCCTCGGAGGCTGTGGGGCCGCGGGCTTCGCGCTGGGGGTGCGGCCGCCGAGCAGGGTCGTGGTCGCCTGCGCTGCAGTGAGCCGCTGTCGGGGGCCGCCCGGGTCCTGTCGTTCGCCCTGGGCGCCCGCAGCCGCCTTTACCCGCCGCGGCCGCGCCCCGCCTGCCGCCGCCTCGGCCAATCAGCGAGCTCGGGGCGGCCGCCGGTCAGGAATCTTCCAGGGGTTTCGCTCGCGCCCCGCCCTCCTGCTCCCCGGGACCCGTTAGAGACCGGGGCGCCCGCCCTCCGCGGAGGGAACTTTCCAGACGCTTCTGGGAGTCCCTGGAGCGGCCCGGAGCCCCGGGGCGGGGGAGCCGCGGCGGGAGGCGGCTGTGGGCTCGGCCTGCGCGGCGGCGGTGCCCGGGCCCCTTAGTGTTAATCGGGAACTGCAGGGCGGGTGAGGCTGCGGCCCTGACACTGGTTCCGCGGTTTAAGGTGGGACTGAGGGCTCCGTGGGTGCGCGGACTCCCAGAGCGCAGAGGGTGCCCGGCTTTCCCTCAGTTGACGGCGCTCGGCGAGCTGTGGCCGCTCTGAGGGCCCGTGTGTGGGGGCGGCGGGGAAGGGGCGCCTTCGGGTCGCCGTCCCGGGGTCCAGATGGGGGGGGGGCGCTGGCCGAGGGCGCTCTGCCCCTCCCTCCGCACCCGGCCCACCCCCGCAGAGCGCTCTCCTCATAGTTTAAAGTGGGAACCGTAGAGAACGGTGCAGTGTAATTTCGGACACTGTTTTTCATTGCAGTGTGGAATATTGAGGCCAGGGTGCTTGGAGTAGAAAAGACCTGCGACCCCGTGGACAGCAGGTGTTAGGATGATGGTGCGGCTCCACCGAGGACGGGGAGTGCTGAGGTGTAAGAGGTAGCGCTCAGTGAGTCGCTCCTCTTTGCCTGTGACTGGACCCGGAGGTTAGCAGGAAAAAAAATTTCCACAGAACGTTTGAGATCTTTAAAGCCTGGGTGGTGTCTCCTGTCGCCCCCCACCCCCAGCCTGGTCCCCTCAGCCCCTCCCTCCTTTCTGCCTTACTTTGATTCCTCGTTTATTTTCCCTTGGTTAGGGGGGCCCAGGTTCATCAACCTGAGCCCCCCGTTCGATCATCTGCCTTCGTGTCATCTACACTGTTCTCTTTCAGACTAAAAGCAACTAAGTGGTGGCTGGCTTGGCAGAACGTTCAGGCTTTTACAGCCAATACTGTGGGTCACCACGGTTCGTCGGGGGCCTGGTTTTGGCAGACTTGAGGGCGAGGCAGAAGGGGTTGCAGGGCAAATTCCAGTTCTAGCTCTGTAATACCGGGTGATTTGTCAGGCATTGAAGTCACCCACTTAGGTTTTTATCCTGCATACCAATGCTCTGAGTATCCCCTTCCTCCTATGTGAACGCAGTTACACTTGGTAATTTGCCTTTTTTGTTCTTCATCCTTTGTGGGGATGCAAGGTCCCTGGTTAGGCACCCGAATAGAAACTGTGAGGGACATTGTAGTAGTGTTGACGCCCATGAACAAATCAAACCCTCTGCTGTACACACACACGTATCGTGCACAAGCGGGAGGAAGCCTGCTTCCGCTCAGCTGGCATTTTCAGGTACTGCCTGGCTGTCTCTCAGTGTTTCTTCTTCTCTCTGTCTCTTTGTGCCTGTCTCTGCTTTCATTTCTACAATCCAAATATTTTTGTTGGGATCCAAGGACGTTCAATTATGTATGCCACCATTTGCTGATCTAAACCTATGTTGCAAGCGGTAAGGATCCTGTGTGTGTGTGGGTGTGTGTGCGCGCGCGCGTGCACTTCCACGCGCTGTGCAGGCAGGCCGTGCTGCTGCGAGACACACGCAGCTCCAGAGTGAATCAGCACGTAGTCTAGTGAGACGGGTCGGACTTGAGGAACTTTCCATTTGCGTGTGCGGCCTCTGGTTGGGGATTCCCCGCACTTTCATCTAATTGGGGAGTGTTATCACTTCAGAGTCCTTGGTCTCACCTTCTCCCTCTGAAAGCCGCCTCCGCCTCCACATCAACAATTATCCTCCCTGTCAACCACCACCACTGCGATTCTGTATTCACTCCTTCCTTCTCCACTGATCGCAATACAGGATACTTCTCTGTTTTTTTTTTTTTTTCTTGAGAATTTATTTATTTGAGAGGTAGAGTTACAGAGACAGAGAGAGGAAGAAACAGAAAGTCTTCCATTCCATTTATTGGGCCACCGTGCCATCCAATACATTAATCTTTAAAAAATAAAACAAAAACGTTTATTTTTTGAAAGGTAGAGTGACAGAGAGGGAGCAAGAGAGATCTTTCATGAGCCGGCTCACTGTGCAGTTGGATGCAACAGTGAGCCTGCACCAGGCAGAAGCCAGGACCCAGGAGCTTCATCTGGGTCTCTCGTGTGGGTGGTCTGGGCTGAAACACTTAACTCAGCATCTGCTACGTCCCAGGCATTATTAGCAAGGAGCTGCTGGGGAACTGGAGTATCTGGGACTTGAACTGGGACTCCAACCTGGAATACAGACCTGCAAAGTAGCAGTTTAACCCTTTAGGCCATAAGGCCCACCCCTACTTCTTTGCCTTTGAGAAGCTTTATGCCCTGTATGCAGACATCCTAGAAGTAACGCCCTCCACAGCTTTAGGTAGTAAACCTCTTTGAAACTTGGTTGTAGGACTGGTGTATTGCAACAGCTTAAGTCATGGCCTGGGCTGCCATCATCCCATGTGAGCTCCAGCTGCTCCACCTCTTACCCAGCTCGCTGTGAATTTACCTGGGGAAGTAGCACAAGATGGTCCAAATGCTTGGCTGCCAGACACCCATGCAGGAGAAATGGACAGAGTCCCAGGCTCCTGGATTCAACCCAGCCCAGCCCTGGCTGTGGCAGCCATTTGGTAAGTGAGCCGGCAGATGGGAAATCTCTGTCTCTCCCGTGTCCCCCTTCCCCTTTTTAATCACTCTGCCTTTCAAATAAATAAAACTTTAAAAAACATTTTAAATATAAAAATTGGTTGTATCTGAAAGGAAGAAAGTGTCTTGCAACTACATAGAAGTGATAATTGGATAACATTGTAAAGGTACTAAATACCACTGAACAGAGCCGGCGCTGTGGTGTAGCGGGTAAAGCCATTGCTTGCAGTGCCGGCATCCCCTATGGGCACCGGTTTGAGTCCTGGCTGCTCCACTTCTGATCCAGCTCTCTGCTATGGCCTGGGAAAGCAGTAAAAGATGGCCCAAATCCTTAGGCCCTTGCACCTGTGTGGGAGACCTGGAAGAAGCTCTTGGCTCCTGGTTTCAGATTGGCATGGTTTTGGCCATTGCAGCCATCTGGGGAGTGAACCAGTTGATGGAAGACCTCTCTCTCTCGCTCTTGCTTTTGCTTTCTCATGCTCTCTCTGCCTCTGCCTCACTGTAACTCTGCCTTTCAAATAAATAAATAAATCTTTATAAAAACAAAATAAATACTAGTGAATGGCACACTTCAAAATGGTTAATTTTATATTAGTGAATTTTTCAACAAAGGACAGTACAACAGGGGCCCTCCTTGTGGCACAGAGGGTTAAGCCTCTGCCTGTGAGGCCAGCATTCCATATGGGCACTGATTCGAGTCCCCGCCTGTTCCATTTCCTATCCAGTTCTGTACTAATGGGCCTGAGAAAGCAGCTGGAAATGGCCCAGTCTTGGGGCCCCTGGACGCACATGAGAGGTCGAGATGGAGTTCCAGGTTCCGGGCTTCAGCTTGACTCAGCCATGGCCATTGAGGGTATTTGGAAGTGAACCAACAGATGGAAGATTCTCTCTCTCTCTCTCTCTCTCTCTCTCTCTCTCTAACTCTGCCTTTCAAATAAGTAAATACTTCTTTTGAAAAAAAAAATCACTACTATCAACATAACATAAAAGCACTTTATTTATTGGTACATAACCCAAAGCCCAACAAACTTTCACTGAATGTTGAGTAAAATGCAGAATTTCAGGAATGGCACATACAGGTGCACTCTGCTTTGGCAGTGGAGAACTGGAAAAGAAATCTAAGAGATGCTTCCTTTCCTATAGAGCCCATAGAGGCACAGTTCACCCACACAGTAGTTAAACTGTAGCACTGGGGATCTTGTCACAGTGTACATCAGTCTCGGGTACAAGCAGTTGTTAGAGGATGCCCTCTATCCACTAGACCTACAGTAGCATTTGTGACTCTGGCCTGAAGATAACAGAGTGACTTGTTAAGCCAGCAGCCAATACTATTCCTTTGGGGTTGGGAGAGGGTGGTTAGGAAGGGGTGCAAATTGGTAAGGAGCTACCAAATACTTCTCATAAGAGATAGAGATTAAAGTAACTTTGAGTTGAGAAAAGAGCTCCTATGATCATCAGATCAGTTAAGGTTATCCAGATGTGTTTAAAAAACTGACAGTTATTACCTGCCTGTGTACCCTAGCAGAGTATGTTCACTTTATAACCTCATGGAAGTCAAGTTGAGGGAATGGTAGAATTAGCAAAAACTATTCAATGCCATCTATGGAAGAAGTGATGTTTGGGGTAGCAGAGGGACTTTAAGAAAGAGGAGCATCAGGAAAAATAACTATACGTGTGGAAAGGAATTTGAATACCTGAGGTGGGTGTTGTGGCACAGCAGGCTAAGCCACCTCTTGGGACACCCACCCCATATCTCTGGGCCCCTTTAATCCTTGGGCACTCTGCTTCCAATCCAGCTATCTGCTGATGCACCTGAAAAGCAGCAAATGATGGCTCAGGGGCTTGAGTCGTTGTCACCCAGTGGGAGACCCGGATGGAGTTTCTGTCTCCTATCCTAGGCCTGGCCCACGCTGGCCATATTAGGCTTTTGGGGAATGAACAAGCAGATGGAGGCTCTCTCTGTTTTTCTCCCCCCTCTCTCTGTCATGCTTTCAAATAAACACATCTCTCTCTCTCTCTCTGTTTATTTATGTATTTATGGCAGAGAGAGAGAGGGAGATATCTTCCATCCACTGGTTCTCTCCCCAAATGGCCACAACAGCCAGGGCTAGGCCAGGCTGAAGCCAGCAGCCAGGAGCTTCATCTAAGTGTCCTACATGGGTGCAGGGGCCCAAGTACTTGGGGCATCCTCTGATGCCCTCCGAGGTGCATTAACAGGGAGCTGGATCAGAAGTGGAACAGCCAGAACTCAAACCAGCACCCATATGGGATGCCAGCACAGCAAACGGTGGCTTATGCCACAATTCTGGTCTTTCAACATAAATCTTTTTTTAAAAAAAGATTTATTTTATGTATTGTAAAGACAGAGGTAAAGAGAGGTAGAGAGAGAAGTCTTCCATCTGCTAGTTCACTCCCCATATGGCTGCATCAGCCAGGGCTAGGCCAGAAGCCAGCAGCCAGGAGCTTTTTCCGGGTCTCCCACTTGGGTGCAGTGGCCCAAAGACTTCAACCATCCTCCCATGCCCTCCCAGGTGCATTAGCAGGGAGCTGGATCAGAAGCAGCGCAGCTGGGACCTGAACTGGTGCCCATATGGGATGCTGGTGCTGCAAGTCTGGGCTTTAAATGGCTCTGCCACAGTGCCAGCCCCAAATACACAAATCTTTAAAAATCAAATATCTTCCCTGATTCCAAGCACCTAGGTCTTCCTATGCTAGTCCTCGGAAGGCAGGAGACATGGTAGTTAAGAATAGTTGTATAAGGCATCTGAACACAGAATACTGCTTTGTTCATAACTGTATACTCCTGAAAGATTCCTGATCTTCAAAAGATTACAAAAAGGGCCACTGCTGTGGCGCGGCAGGTTAGCTCCCTGCCAGTGTGCCCAGGGAAAAGCAGGGGAAGATGGCCCAGATGCGTGGGTCCCTGCACCTAGTGGGAGATCCGGAACAAACTTCTGGCTGCTGGTTTCAGACTGACCTTAACCCCACCCCCCCCACCGGCCCGTGGCTGTTTGGGGAGTGAACCAGCTGTGGAAGATGTCTCTCTGTGTGCCTCTGTCTCTGATTCTGCCTTTCAAATAAATAAAATCTTCAAAAAGAAAAGATTCTGAGAAAAGTACCAGGGCTACACAAAATTCACCTTTTCTTTTTTTTTTTTTTTTTTCCTTTTAAATGTTCATTTTTTTATTTGAAAGGAAAAGTAACCACACTGGCACCGCGGCTCACTAGGCTAATCCTCTGCCTTGTGCGCCGGCACACCGGGTTCTAGTCCCGGTCGGGGCGCCGGATTCTGTCCCGGTTGCCCCTCTTCAGGCCAGCTCTCTGCTGTGGCCAGGGAGTGCAGTGGAGGATGGCCCAAGTGCTTGGGCCCTGCACCCCATGGGAGACCAGGAGAAGCACCTGGCACCTGCCATCGGATCAGTGCCGTGCGCCGGCCGCAGTGCGCCGGCTGTGGCGGCCATTGGAGGGTGAACCAACGGCAAAGGAAGACCTTTCTCTCTGTTTCTCTCTCTTACTGTCCACTCTGCCTGTCAAAAAAAAAAAAAAAAAAAAGTAACCAAGATGGATGGAGGGAGAGACAGAGGCAGAGATCTCCCAACCACTGGTCACTCCCCAAATGGCTACAAGGAAGCCAAGAGCACAGAGCTTTATCCTGGTCTCCCACCTGGGCTTTCCCTGGCACATTAGAAAGGAGCTGGACCAGAGTGGAGGAAACCAGCGGTGGGCTTAACCACAAGCTGGCCCCTAAAATTCACTTTCTTAAAAGTGAGAGAAGTGGCAAGGAGCAGGGCTTGGGGCTCAAAGTCAAGCTGGGGCTGCGTCAGTGAGGAGCCGGGATTGGGGTCTCCCCTCTAGGTGGTCTCTGCGCCTGTCCTCGGGGTGCCCCCTGGGTATCCCTGGGGGATCCCGTGCAGCTCGGCCCCTCTCCTTCTCCTAGCACCGCTACCCAAACGGACATTTCCTGAAGCGGGGCGCAGTGGGGGCAGGGGCGGAATCCTCGCCCCACGCGGCCCGCCCACCCGTGTCCGCCAGGGAGAGGGCACCGCGGAGGAGCAGGGGCAGGTGCACAGGCGGCTTCCGGGCAGCCCGGGATGCAGAGCCGCTCCCTGCCACAGGTCCACAGGGGGCCCAGGGCCTGGAGGGGGCGGGGAGGCGGCGGCCCGCGGAAGGCGCGGGCTCCAGGTCCCAGCTCCGCGGCGCCCTGCCTCCCGGCCCGGCCCCCTGTGTCCCAGTTGCTCTGGCTTGGTCTGCTTTGCCCTATTGTTGGCGGTGCCAGGAATCCTCAGGTCAGGCAGGCAGGACAGTCCTGTCGCTATAATTAGAACACTCCTCAACAAACAAGGACTCCACCCCAGGCACCAACCCCAACCCCAACCCCACCCCTGTCCTGGGATATCAGGCTGAGTCAGGACTCAACATTTAGCATCCAGAAGGTTCTGTGAACCACCTCCCAGCCTTGCCAAGGCCCGGGGCTGCGCCTGGTTTCTCCCGATTCTGACTGCCAGCCTGTTCTGTAGGGAGGTGGGGGCTGGGCTAGGAGAAGCTGGAAGGGGGAGGGGGAGACTGTGGGGGGCACATACCCTAGGTGCTGAGGATGCTCCCTTGGCCTGGCTTTACTCCCGCCCCCTTCCTCTGTGCCTATTTGTTTGCCTCCTCTTATTTACGTTTGTTTTGAAAGCTTTCCTTTATTATTTGAAGGGCAGAGTACCCACAGAGGGGGAAAGACACACATAGAGAGACTAAGTGGTCTTTCATTACCATCCACTCTCCAAAATGGCTGCAATAGTCATGGCTGGGCCAAGGCTGGAGGCTGGAGCCAGGAGCCTGGAATTCCATCCGGGTACCCCAAGTGGACGACAGGGCCCGTGAACTTGGACTGTTTTCTGCTACTTTCCCAGCTGCATTGGCAGGGTGCTGGATCAGAAGCAGACCAGCCTGGACTGGAATGTTGCTCATATGGGGGCTGAGCCACAGCCAGCCCCTGTTTTCCTCCTTTTAGAGAATGAAACACTCAGGTTAGGGAGCCTGTAAAACAGTGCAAGGACACGTAGGTCCCCTCACTGAAGTTTACCTGTCATCTGGGTGACCAGATCAAGCCTCAGAACCTCCTTGATCCTGGTGCTCACTGTGAACATGGAAAGTTTGAATTGAATGGCCTGTGCCTAGAGATCTTATAACAGTTTTTAGGTTCAGCTGAAAGTAACTCGATGCTCCTGGTAGTGGTTCCCAGCCTCAGTAGGAACGACTGGGTTGTCAGATGCAACAGTGTGAGATCTCCTGCAAAAAAAAAAAAAAAAAAAAAAGGAGGGGTGGGCGGAGCAAACTTCTGAGTGCATATTCTGAAACAGGCAATAATTCTGCTTTAAAGATAAGCAGATGGAGACTTATCTGTTTAATGATTGATTGGAAAAGGATAAGAAAAGCAGCTTCAACAAGGAAGCAGCAAGCAGATAAAAACCCAGGCTTTTGTTGTTGTTGTTGTTGTTGTTTTATTTAGTTTTTTTGACGTGGCTGGAAATATCAGGGCTCCCATATCACTGCAGCTTTTGCAATTTAGTTTTTAAGAACAGCTGCCTGTGGGCCTCCTATGTTAACTCTTTTGCTTTCTTCTGGATAAATTTAGAATTATACCAAATGCATGCACTCGAGGAGAAAGCAATACTGTTGGAGAAACTATGAGTAAAAGGTGAGAGAAGGAAAGAAGATCCTGTAACATGAGGTGGAGGAAGGCGCTGCCCCCCGAACCCTCTCGCTGCTGTGGAAGTCACTGTTCTTGCCCTCTTCTCGCTGGTCCCCTTCCCCCCTAAAAGTACCTGACAGCCCACCCATCTTCTAAACTCCAAACCCATCTTAAAAAGTCTAACTTTATAATTAATCAGATTAAAATCTTCCTGGGGTTCTTGTAGTCACCTTAGATAGCAATCAAGCCCGTCACTGGGCTTCTGTCTTGGGAACCATCCAGCCCAAAAGACAGAATCCACATGACCCTCTTGTCGAGAAACAGACACGGAATGTCGATGTGTAGCTTCCCAGGTCAATCCATAGAGACAAACGGTACACAGAAAGTAGGTCAACTATAATACTGTAGACTTGACCACAGGAGTAGACGATCGATCGGCGGGTTCCCGGAGGACACGCCCGGTGGAGGTTTTCTGCCACCCCAGCAGCAGCAGTAGCAGAGCCTCATCACCCCGCCTGCCTGCCGAAGGAGATGTGCTAGATGCCATCGGCTTCAAACTCTGAATTGCAAATTTGTGGAGTAGAAAGAAGAGAATTCAGAAGTGCCAGTGGTGGTGGTGGTGGATGGTGAGAAAGATTCCACAGGCAGGGGTGAGACTTAGGGTCTATAACACTAGGCATTGAGGATGAAAGCGTGGGGGAATCTGCAGCCAGAGACCATACAGAGAAATGGAAAATTCCTCAGGTTTGACTTGTCTGACCAGACTGGGGAGGTGACTCACTTGGGAGCTGCATCTGATTGCCAAAGTATTCTCTACCTGCACAAGTGTGCACCTGCACACCGCAGAATTGTTATCTCTTGCAATATGGGTTTATATCAGCAAATGTGGAAATAAACTATTGGATATCCTTGGATCCCAGAAAGAAGTGTTTTGATTGTGGGTGGGTGGGGGGTTGGGAGAGGGGGGTAAGAGAAAGAGTCTGAAAATGCCAATTGAAAGGAAGTAGACAATCATCAAAAACTGCCTCCTGTCACTTGTGCAGAAGACAAAATGGTATAGTTGGGCCGGCGCTGTGGCATAGCGGGTGAAGCTGCCGCCTGCAGTGCCAGCATCCCATATGGGTGCTGGTTTGAGTCCCAGCTGCTCTTCTTCTGATCCAGCTCTCTGGTATGGCCTGGGAAAACAGTAGAGGATGGTCCAAGTCCTTGGGCTCCTGCACCCATGAGGGAGACCTGGAAGAAACTCCTGGCTCCTGGCTTTGGATCTGTGGCCATAGGGAAGTTAACCAGCGGATGGAAGATACACCCCCCCCCTCTGCCTCTGCCTCTCTGTAACTCTGCCTTTCAAATAAATAAATCTTTAAAAAAAGATAAATTAAAAATATGCTCTAGCAATGGGTTAATTTTTTTCCATGGGATGTGAACTCAGTACTGTTACTTTAACGTCCCTCACTTTTTCATTTCAGGCGCCTAACAGGGGATCTTGCCATCTCCCAAAGGACAAAGGCCAAAAGGGCAAAATAAATTACTAAATGTTCTGTTAAAACAAGAGGGAGACACGCGGGGCATTGGTCTCTAGGATAAAACCTGAATGGGTGAATTAACAAACAACCCGCGGTTTTACAGGAGCTAAACCAGAATCTGGCTTCAACCCTTCCGCTTGCCCAGACAATGTGCTTCACCAGGACCCCTGCCAAACAGCTGTGGTGCCTGTTTGCTGTTCAAGAAGCCGGAGCAGCCCGCCCCACCCTGTGAGCTCTCCACTCCTTAACATTTACAATAAAGGTGTTGAGGAATTTAGTGGCACAACCACAGGCAGAAGCTCAAACTGGGACTCTAATTAATGCTGGCCCCCGTCAGTAACCAAAATGAACCAAAAATTCAGAAGGGAGACCCCACACTGGGAACGGTGAGGAACCCGAGAAGCCCCCAAAACCTTCAAGTCCGCAAATGGTGTATGAATATTTTTAAAAGATATCTTTATTTGAAAGGCAGATTTACAGGCAGGCAGAGAGGAAGAGGAAGAGGAAAAGGAGAGGATGCCTTCCATCCACTAGTTAACTCCTGAAGTGCGCCATCAGAAGCCAGGAGCCAGGAGCTTCTTCCGGGTCTCCCACGTGGGTGCAGGGGCCCAAGGACTTGCGCCATCTTCTACTGCTCTTCCAGGCCGGAGAGGAGAGCTCCATAGGAAGTGGAACAGCCAGGACTCTAATTGGCACTCACATGTGATGCTGGCTCTGCAGGCGGTAGCTTTACCTCCTACGCAGCAGCGCCAGACCCTAATTATTTATCATTTTTCTTGCTAAAACCCGGATCCAGGACAAATCAAAGAGGAGCAACTGAGGCAGCGCTGTCCTCCCCCACCTCAGCGCTCCTCGTCCCCGGTCAGAGCCGCACCCGCATCCTAACACCTGCTGTCCACGGGGTCGCGGGTCTTTTCTACTCCAAGCACCCTGGCCCGATATTCCACACTGCAATGAAAAACAGTGTCGAAAATTACACTGCACCGTTCTCTCCGGTTCCCACTTTAAACTATGGGGAGAGCGCTCCGCGGGGAGGGGCCGGGTGCGGAGGGAGGGGCAGAGCGCCCTCCGGAAGCGCCCCCCCCCCATCTGGACCCCGGGACGGTGACCCGAAGGCGCCCCTTCCCCGCCGCCCCCACACACGGGCCCTCACAGCGGCCACAGCTCGCCGAGCGCCGTCAACTGCGGGAAAGCCGGGCACCCTCTGCGCTCTGGGAGTCCGCGCACCCACGGAGCCCTCAGTCCCACCTTAAACCGCGGAACCAGTGTCAGGGCCGCAGCCTCACCCGCCCTGCAGTTCCCGATTAACACTAAGGGGCCCGGGCACCGCCGCCGCGCAGGCCGAGCCCACAGCCGCCTCCCGCCGCGGCTCCCCCGCCCCGGGGCTCCGGGCCGCTCCAGGGACTCCCAGAAGCGTCTGGAAAGTTCCCTCCGCGGAGGGCGGGCGCCCCGGTCTCTAACGGGTCCCGGGGAGCAGGAGGGCGGGGCGCGAGCCTTAACCCCTGGAAGATTTCTGACCCAGCGTCCTGGAATATTTAAAATGGTTTTTTATCATCTGCAGTTATTATTCTCTAAAATCACCTGCAATCAGATTGATGGAGACTAACAAATGTTCTTTTTTAAAAAATATATATATATATTTATTTGAAAGAGTTATAGTGAAGCAGAGAGAGAGAGAGAGAGAGAGAGAGAGAGAGAGATCTTCCATTCACTGGTTCACTCCCCAGATAGCCACAATGACCAGCACTGGGCCAGAAGCCAGGAGCGAGGAGCTCCATCTAGGTCTCCTATGTGGGTGGTAGGGGCCCAAAACTTTGTCCATTTTCTGATGCTTTCCCTGGGTCTTTAGCAGGGAACTGGGTTGGAAGCTGGACAGCTGGGACAGGAAGCTGCACTTACATGAGTACTGGCATCAAGGTGGCAGCCCAACCTGCTACACCACAGCACTGCCCCACCCTTCTAGACCTGTGAGAGACCAGAGCCCCGCCATGACAGGCTTCTCACAAGACAAAGGAACTGGCTAGGCCCAGGATGCACCTGGTATGAAAAGATAAAACCTGACACTGGGCAGTCCTTGGTCCGGCAGGACCAGGTGGGGCAACCAATAAGGTGGGCAGTCCTTGGTCCTGCAGGGCCAGGGGAAGGAAGGAATGCGGACGCAATACTTGTTTACTCCGGGACTATAAAAACTCCGGGAACAAAGAGAAGGGGGTCTTGGTCTCCCAGCACTGCACTGCATGGGAGGCCGGGGCCCCAGCATGCTGGACCTACAAATAAAGTCCCTTTGTTCCTTGTATTTCAGTGAGTCTTGCTGGTTCTTTCTGTCTGGGCAATGCAGAACACAACAGACTCTTACTTTTTTATTTTCATTTTAAAAATATATCTTTATTTATTTGAAAGGAAGAGAGTTACAGAGAGAAAGAGGCAGAGAGAGAGAATGCGGCAAAAGTCTTCCATCTGCTGGTTCACTCCCCAAAGTGGCTGCAACAGCTGGAATGCCACCAATCCAAAGCCAGCAGCCAGTTTCTTCCCAGTCTCCCACGTGGGTGCAGGGGCCCAAGGACTTGGGCCATCTTCTACTGCTGTCCCAGGCTATGGCAGAGAGCTGGATCGGAAGTGGAGCAGCAGGAACTTGAACTGGTGCCCATATGGAATGCTGGCACTGCAGGCGTTGGCTTTACCTGCTAAGCCACAGTGCCGGCACCAAATTCTTTTATTGAAAGACCTTGGGGTGTGTGTGTGTGTGTGTGTGTGTGTCTGTGTTACTTCAGTTGTACTCAGTGCTTTGGGACAGCTTTGTAAACAGAAAGCTGTTTGCTGTTGTAAACAAAGCTGTTTGCTTTTCCCTCAGGTTAATTACTATAAAATTCAAAATTTTTCTGAGGCATTGTAGGTTCTCATGGCAAGGTAATCATATCTATGTTGAGTTCAGGGAAAATCTGTTCTCACAACAAGATGTAGTATAAGTTATTGGCATATCAGGGCTGGCATTGTGGTGTAGTGAATAGAACTGCTGTCTGCAATGCCTGCATCCCATACAGGTGCTGGTTCGAGACCCGGCTGCTCCATTTCCAATCCAGCTCCCTGCAAATGGCCTGGGAAAGGCAGCAGAAGATTACCCAAATTCTTGGGCCCCTTCCCGCCAGGTGGGATACCTGGAAAACTCCCCTGGCTCTTGGCTTCAGCCTGGCCCAACCCTGGCCATTGAAGCCATCTGGATAGTGAACCAGCAGATGGAAGATCGCTCTGTCTCTCCCTCTCTCTGTAACTCTTTCAAATAAGTAAATAAATCCTAAAAAAAAAATTGTTGGCATATCAATAGTTACACATCTTTTGTTACTATACTTAATACAAATAGTCAACCAACAAACTAAAACACATCTATCTTTATTTAAAAAGATTTATTTCATTTATTTTGAAAGGCAGAATTGAGAGAGAGAGAGAGAGAGAAGTAGTCACAATAGCTGGAACTGGGGCAGGCCAAAGCCAGGAGCCAGGAGCTTCTTCTCAGTCTCCCACATGGGTGCAGGGGTCCAAGGACTTGGGCCATCTTCTGATGCTTTCTCTGGCACATTAGCAGGAAATTGGATCAGAAGTGGAGCAGCTGGGACTTCAACCAGCACCCTGCAGTGCCAGCTTACCCACTGCACTACAGCTGCTATTAAATGTAATTGCTAATTGTTTCAAGCTTGCTAACCTTGAGAGCTTTCTACCTTTGATTAAGGATAACCCTGTTCATTATTATTATTATTATTATTATTATTATTATTACAGGAAGAGTTAGACAGTGAGAGAGAGAGAGAGAGACAGAGAGAAAAGTCTTCCTTCTGTTGGTTCACCCCCTAAATGGCCGCTACTGCCAGCCCGCTGCGCTGATCCGAAGCCAGGAGCTAGGTGCTTCCTCCTGGTCTCCCATGTGGGTGCAGGGCCCAAGCACCTGGGCCATCCTCCATTGCCTTCCCGGGCCACAGCAGAGAGCTGGACTGGAAGAGGAGCAACCAAGACAGAATCCGGTGCCCTGACCGGGACCAGAACCTGGCGTGCCGGCAATGCAGGTGGAGTATTAGCCTAGTGAGCTGTGGTGCCAGCCTTTTTTTTTTTTTTTTTTCTGTTCATTATTTTTAACAACAAACTTTATTTGGTATAGTCTTCTTGGCTTTGGTATATGTTTCCCTGTTTGAACTTTGTCCTTAATGCCTGTCAGAATGTTCTAGAAACACAGTTCCCAGCAACGTGATGCTGTGCTGGCACTTGGACAAGATAACTGCTGCCTAAAGAACAGATAAAGCAACACTTAACAATGGCCTCCAAGTACAGTTGCCTAGGGATCACTTCTTTTAAAAATTTTTATTTATTTGAAAGCCAGAGTTACAGACAGAGAGGAGAGACACAGAGAGATCTTTCATCTGCTGGTTCGTAGCCAGAAGGCCACAACAGCCAGGGCTGGACCTGGCCAAAGGCAGGAGCCAGGAGCTTCATCCAGGTCTCCATCTGATGGCCTATAGGATGCTGGCGATGCAGGTGGTGGATTAACCTACTAAGCCACAACAGAAGCCCATAGATTTATTGGGGCCAGTGCTGTGGCATGTTGGCAAAGCTGTCACCTATGGTACCAGTTCAAGTCCTGGCTGCTCCACTCCAATCCAGCTCCCTGCTAATGCACCTGGGAAAGCAGTGGGGCATGGTCCAAGTGCTTGGGCCCCTGCATGCACGTGGGAGACCCCAAAGAAGCTCCTGGCTCCTGGTTTCTGCCTGGCCCAGTTTTGACTGTGATGGCCATTTGGGGAGTGAACCAGAGGATGGAAGACCTCTCTCTCTGTCACTCTCTCACTCTCCCTCTGTGTGTGTGTCACTCTGCCTTTCAAATAAATAAATAAATAAACTTTAAAATTTTAAAACTAATAGATTTACTTATGCAAAAGACAGAGAGACAGAGAGGGAGAAAGATCTTCCATGAGGTGGTTCACCCAAGCAGATGCAACAGTTCAGCCAGGGCCAGGCAGAAGCTAGGAGCCAAGAACTCCATCCAGGTCTCACATGGATGGCAGGTGCTCAGGCACCGGGTCAGTCATCTGCTGCATCCCAGGCATTGCTAGCAGGGAGCTGGCTGGGACCTGGAGTAGCAAGGACTAGAACCGGGACTCCAATATGGATGCAGATGTGCTAAGCACTTAGTCCCCTTGGTTTAGCCCATTGGGCCATAAGGCCCACCCCTACTTCCAATCTTTGAGAAGCTTTATGTCCCAACTCCTAACATCCTGGAAGTAATGCCCTCCAAGCTTCCTTCTTGGAGAATGCCTGCCACAACCCTCAAGGCTTGGGTCTTAAAATATTGGTGTGGGGCTAGTGTTGTGGCACAGTAGGTTAAGCCATTGCCTGGAACACCACCATCCCCTGTGAGCTCCAGCTGCTCCACCTCTGACCCAGCAACCTGCTAATGCACCTGGGAAAGCAGCACAAGATGGCAGAAGTGCTTGGCCCCCTGACAGCCTGTGGGAGACCTGGATGAAGCTCCTGGCTCCTGCTTTGAGTTGGCCCAGTCGTGGCTGTTGTGACCATTCCGGAATGAACCAGCAGGTAGAAGAACTCTCTCTCTCTCTCTCTCTCTCTCTCTCTCTCTCTCTCTCTCTTTCTCTCTCACTGCTGTAGAAATAACTAAGTAAATAATTTTAAAAAGTTTTAAAGAGGAAAAAGTCACTCTGTTATCTGCAAATGAGAGTTACAAATGCTGCTGTAGGTCTAATGGGTCCCATAGCAGAGGCTTCATCCCATGGAGATTTACACCACGGCAGGAGTCCCCAGTGCTACAGGTTAACCGGTGTGTGGGTGTGTGTGAGCCGTGCCTCTCTAGCCTGGGCTGGAAAGGAATCATCTCTTAGGTTTCATTTCCATTTCCTGACTTCCAAAGCAGAGTGTACCTGTATGTGCCATTCCAAAAATTCTGTATTTTCTTAAAGATTCCATCCAAGTTTATAGGGCATTGAGTTGGGATCAAAAAATAAAGTCCTGGGGCCAGCGCTGGGGTGTAGGGGGTAAGGCCGCCGCTACATTGCCGGCATTCCCTATGGGTGCGGGTTTGAGTTCTGGCTGCTCCATTTCCGATCCAGCCTCTGCTATGATCTGGGAAAGCAGTGGAAGATGGCCCAAATGCTTGGGCCCTGGCACCCATGTGGGAGACGCTGAAGAAGAGGCCTAGCTTCAGCTGTTGCAGCCAACTGGGGAGTAAGCCAGTGGATGGAAGACTTCTCTCTCTCTCTCTCTCTCTCTCTCTCTCTTCAACTCTGCCTTTTAAATAAAAATTCTTAAAAACAAAAAAAAAAAAAAAACAAAAAAAAAACAAAAAAAAAAACAAAGAAAAGTGCTTTTATGTAATGCTGACACTAGTGCTTTAGTTTACAGTCCTTTTAAAAATGATGTGTTGGTTTGAAAGGCTGAGTTACACAGACTTCTGCAGGCTCACTTCCCCATTGACCACAACAGCTGGGACCGGGCCAGGACAAAGCCACCAGCAAGGAGCCAAGATCATTAGGAGCAATTGTGGAGGCAGTGACGTTGGGGCAGCAGAGGGAATCTGAGGAAGCAGAGGGGCATCAGGAGCAACACGATAGGCGTGGAGAGAATTTTCAATCAAATGTCTGGGGTGGGCATTGTGGCACAGTAGGCTACACCAGCTCTCGGGGTGCCTACATCCCACCGCTCAGTGCAGGACTAGCAGGGTAGCCCAGCCACTCACCCACCCTTGACCACAGGGTCGTCTTCCGCTTCGGGGGGTCACCCTCTTGGACTGAGTGGAGGGACGCACATGGAGTGGTGAGGGAAGGAGGGACACCCGCTTAGCCTGCCAGATCAGCGGAGTCCACCCCGAGGACCAATGGGTGACAGACATGGCTGCCCCCTCACCCTCATCCCCCTCAGGGCCTGTTTGATTCCTGGGGCTCTGTCTGATCCAGCCACCTTCTAATCCACCTGGGAAGCAACAAACGATGGCCCAGGTGCTTGAGTCCCTGCCACCCAAGTGGCAGAGCTGGATGGAGTCCCTGGCTCCTGTCTTAGGTCTGGCCCACCCTGGCCGTCCAAGTGCACTGGGGGAATGAACGAGTAGATGACAGAACTCTGTCTCTCTCCCTCTCTCTCTCTGACCACTCTGCCTTTCAAATAAATGTGTTTATAATCTGTTAATAAGTGTTTATAGATAAGCTACCTTTGGGATTCCAATCACCTGGTTCTTCCCATGTCAGCCCACAGAAGGCAGGTGGCTATGGTAGTAAATCAGTAGTATAGGGCCCAGCATATTGCTCTGTTAAAAACGAATATACTTCTAAGAGCTTGCTGGTCACCCTCAGAAAGATGTAGAAAACCATACCGGAACAATAGGACATTCACTTTCTTAAAAGTGAGAGAAGTGGCAAGGAGCAGGGCTGGGGCTCAAAGACAAGCTGGGGCTGGGGCGGTGAGGAGCCGGGATTGGGGTCACCCCTCTAGGTGGTCTCTGCGCCTGTCCCCGGGGTGCCCCCTGGGTGTCCCCGGGGGATCCCGTGCAGCTCTGCCCCTCGCCTTCTCCTAGCACCGCTACCCAAACGGACGCTTCCTGAAACGGGGTGCAGAGGGGGCAGGGGCAGAATCCTCGCCCCACGCAGCCCACCCGCCCCTGTCCGACAGGGAGAGGGCACGGGGCGGGGGGGGGGGGGAGGGAGCAGAGGGCAGGTGCACAATTGGCTCCTGGGTCAGACTGGGGATCCGGGTCCGCTCCCTGCCAAAGGTCCTTAGAGGGCAAAGGGCCTGGAGGCGGCAGAAGGCATAGGCCCAAGAAGGCACGGGCTTCAGGTCTCAGCTCCGCAGCGGCCCCGCCTCCCAGTCTGGCCCCCTGCGTCCCAGTTGCTCAGGCTTGGTCTGCTTTGCCCTATTGTTGGCTGTGCCAGGAATCCTCTGGTCAGACAGGAGGGACAGTCCTGTCGTTATAATTAGAACACTCCTCAACAAACAAGGACTCCACCCCAGGCACCAACCCCAACCCCAACCCCACCCCTGCCCGGGATATCAGGCTGAGTCAGGACTCAACATTTGGCATCCAGAAGGTTCTGTGAACCACGTCCCAGCCTTGCCAAGGCCCGGGGCTGTGCCTGGTTTCTCCCGATTCTGACTGCCAGCCTGTTCTGTAGGGAGGGGGGGCTGGGCTAGGAGAAGCTGGAAGGGGAGGGGGAGTGGGGAGGGGCACATACCCTAGGTGCTGAGGATGCTCCCCTGGCTGGCCTTTACTCCCGCCCCCTTCCTCTCTGCCTATGAAGGTAGCTTATACATAGCACCTGTGAGTGTAAGAGCTAAAAAGGATGAAGATTGGTAAAGAAAATGATTTTTTACAAGGAACGGAGGCAACAAGGTCTGAAAGCTGAGCAGCCATTGCACCTGGAGTCACAGCTTTTCCTCTAGGAACTTCGAGATGGGCTTCAGCCCTCTCCCTGGGGCTGCTCAAGGAGTCCCCCCCTCCAATACACCAAGGGGACACTGAGATCGATAGCGCTGCTCTGCTCAGCTCCTGGGAGGATTTTCAGGAGCTCCATGTCCAGAAAAGCCCCATCCACCATTCCCAGAAGATGAGAGGGTGAGAAACAGGGACTCAAACCCACAGCCATGGAATGTGCAGTCTACACACAGGGCTCTCAGTGCTCTCCCAAGATGCCGCCTGACCACAGGTGCACTTCTCCTCAGTAACGTGACAACATGCTCACATGTCACTTAAATGGCCAGAGCTGGCCAGGTCTATCGCAGGAGTTAGAAGCTCTATCTGGGTCTCCCACATGGGTGGCAGGGCCCATGTCCTTGAACTACCCTCCACCGCTACCCCAGGTGCATTAGCAGGGAGCAGGATCAGAAGTTGAGCAGCCTGGAACCAAACAGGCGCTCACATGAATGCCAGCATTTCAGGCTGCTATGCCACAAACCAGGCCCATGTTTTCCGCCTTTTAGAGAATAAAACAATCAAGTTAGTGAGCCAGTAAAACAGTGCAAAGACTAGTGTCCAGTCACGGGTTCTGGATTACGTATAACCTGGATGACCAAATAATGCCAACACCTTTGTTCCGCTGTGCTCAGCTGTGAGAATACAAAGGTTGGAATGAATGGCCTGTGCCTAAAGACAGCTTTTTAGATTCCGCGGACAGTAATGCCACCGTCCTCGGGTGGTCCCAGCCTTGTGTTCACAGCAGTAAGAATGATGAGGATGGCGGCGGGGCTTCGGGAGGCACAGATCATGGCATAGCCGGTTAAACCACCATCTGAGATGCTGGCATCCCATATGGGCACCAACTCAAGACCCAGCTGCTCCACTTCTGATCCAACTCCCTGTGATGACCTGGGAAAAGTATCAGAAGATGGCCCAAGTGCCTGGGCCCTTGTACCCATCTGGGAGACCTGGAAGAAGCTTCTGGCTCCTGGCTTCAACCTGGCCCAGCCCTGGCCATTTCAGTGATTTGGGGAGTGAGCCACTGGATGGAAGATCTCTGTTTGTATCTATCCCTCTCTATCTATCTCTGTAACTTTGCTTTTCAAATAAAATAAATGAATCTTTTATTAAAAAATGGAATGACTGGGATGTCACATGTGAGATGTGCACCTCCAAAAAAAAAAAAAAAAAAAGGGAGGGTAGAGACAGAGCAAACTTCCTAGAGCATACTCTGAACAGGCAATATGGCACTGTCCTTTAATTCCTGACCTCACCATCCTGGGAAACAGACATGAATTCTGCTTTGAGACAAGCAGACAGAGACTGGCGTGTTTCGTGTGCAAGTTCTTGATGGGAAGAAGAGAAGCACAATGGCTTCAGAAGGAAGCAGAGTGCAGATGCAAACCCGGGCCTCCCACAGGCTTGTCCTTGCTGCTGGTACGGCCAGGGCTCCCACCTCACTGCAGCTTTTGCAATTTAGCTGTTCAGAAGGCAGCCTGCAGGCTTCATATTTTAACACTTTCGCTTTCTTCTGGATAGACTTAGAAATTTACCAGTTTTAAAATAAATTTAATTGGGGGCCGGTGTTGTGATGTAGTGGACTAAGCACCTATGGTGCTGGCATCTCATATGGGCACCGGTTCTAGTCCCAGCGGCTCCTCTTCCAATTCTGCTCTTTGCTCTGGCCTGGGAAAGCAGCAGAAGACAGCTGAAGTCCTTGGGCCCCTGCACCCACGTGGGAGACCCAGAAGAAGCTCCTTTTAAAAAGAAGAAGCTTCTTTTAAAAATAAAAAGAATAGAATTGAGGGGGAAAAGAGTACTGTTTGAGATACTATAAAAATGGGAGAAGAAATAAAGTCCAACTAACCCCAGGCTGAGGAAGGCCTGAGCTCACTCTGTGGAGTCACTGTTCTTGCCCTCCACTCTCTGTCAACCTGCTTTTTTGTTTCTTTCTTTTTAATTAGCAGGGAGCTGTATGGAAAGTGGAACAGCCAGAAATCAAACCGGAGCCCATTGTGATTCCAGCGGTGCAGGCAGCAGCTTTACCCACTGCACCCCAGTGCCAGCCGCACAAGATGCTTCTTCGCAGTGCCTGATAGCCCTCCAGCTTAGGAGAGCTGAGCCTCATTCCTTCCAACTATCACACCCAACAGAAATCTAATTCCATAAATTACCCAATTAATTTCTCCCTGGGGTTCTTGTAGTCACCCTATATAGCAACCAAATCTGTCACTGGGCTTCCGCCGTGGGACCCCCTCAGTCTAAAAGGCAAAATCTAGATGACCTCTTCCTGTCAAGAAATAGGCACAGAATATGTTCTATAGATGAGTGGCTTTCCAGGCCCATCCGTGCAGAGAAACTGTACACAAACGTTAGGGCGGTCACAGGACTCAGATGCGGCCACAGTGTGTGCACGACGTTCTGGTTCCCGGAGGACACGCCCAGTGGACGTTCTCTGCCACCCAGCAGCAGCAGCAGTGGCAGAGCCTCATCACCACGCCTGCCTGGCGGCCAGCGGAGATGCCCTGGGTGCCATCTGCTTCAGACCAGCAGAGAAGTCTTCTAAAATGCAGGTGTGTGGAGCAGACAGCAGAGAATTCAGAAGTGCCAGTGGTGGGGCTGATGGTGAGACTGCTCCCAGAGGGAGGGGTCAGACTAAGGGTCTCACACGTGATAACACTTGGCATTGACAGTGAAAGTGTGGGGAATGTGCAGCCAGAGTCCGCACAGAGAAACGGAAAATTCCTCAGGTGTCACCGTCTGTAGAAGGTGATTCCCTCGGGAGCTGCGCCCTCCTCAAAGCACTGCCTGTCTGCTCAAGGGTGCGTGCACACACAGGAGAGGTATTTCTTGCAGCATAGGTTTCGATCAGCAAATGATGGAACACTAATTGAATACCATGGGTCCCACGAAGCAGTGTTCTCATGGTGGGCGTGAGACACACAGGGAGAGAGAATGTGTGTGTGTGCGAGTTTGCAAACGCCACTGGGGGAGAGCAGGACTGCTGCGTCAAAAACTGCCCCCTCCCACTGTGCACAGACAGGCGGGTGCGGGACAGGTGTGTTTCTCAGGGGGTGAACTCAGCGGTATTATTTCAATGTCCCTCATGTCTTCGGGGCCCAACAAGGAGTCTTGCCTCCCATAAACGATGAAAGACAAAAGGGCAAAGCCGGTGACCAATGTAATTGTGGCTGAAACGTGAAGGAGGGCCGTGCGGGGCGGGGATGCAGGATAAAAACCTAAGTGGATGAATTCAGTGCAGCCAAAAACCTGAGGCTCTGCAGGAGTCAGACTAGCAGTTGGCGTCAGCCCTTCAGCCTCACCCTGCCGGTTCCCCTCACCTTGGCCACTGCCAACAGCTGTGGTGCGTGGTGGATGTGCGCTGTTAGGAAGCCGGGAGTGGTCGACCCCACCCTGCAAGCTCACACTCTGCTACACTTATCCTGAAAATGGTTTAGCTTAGGGCCCACAGGGACACCCGGATCGGATTGAGACTAGGAGTTAAGAACCATGGCCCAATCACCATGTCAAAATGAAGCAGGAATTGAGGAGCAGGCAGAAAGGGGGGAGGGGCTAACCGGACCCCTGCTGGGGGGAGGAGGGGTGAAAGAACCCAACAAGCTCCCAAAGCCTGAAGTCGCCAGCATCCTGTGGGAAAAAAATTTTTCTGCTAACCTACGGGTCCAGTCCCAGGTAATAGGAGCGACTGACACAGCGCTGCCCCTCACACCCCACCTCAGCCTCCACGTCCTCGGTCACAGCTGCCCCCGCATCCTAACACCTGCTGTCCACGGAGTCGAAGGTCTTTTCAACCCCAAGCTCCCGGCCCGGATATTCCACAATGAAGTGAAAAAAAGTGTCCGAAATTACACTGCACCGTTCTCTCCGGTTCCCACTTGAAACTAAGAGGAGAGCGCTCCGCGGGGAGGGCCGGGTGCGGAGGGAGGGGCAGAGCGCCCTCGGCCAGCGCCCCCCTTCCGGACCCCGGGACCGTGACCCGAAGGCGCCCCTTCCCCGCCGCCCCCACACACGGGCCCTCACAGCGGCCACAGCTCGCCGAGCGCCGTCTCCTGCGGGAAAGCCGGGCACCCTCTGCGCTCTGGGAGTCCGCGCACCCACGGAGCCCTCAGTCCCACCTTAAACCGCGGAACCAGTGTCAGGCCCTGCAGTTCCCGATTAACACTAAGGGGCCCGGGCACCGCCGCCGCGCAGGCCGAGCCCACAGCCGCCTCCCGCCGCGGCTCCCCCGCCCCGGGGCTCCGGGCCGCTCCAGGGACTCCCAGAAGCGTCTGGAAAGTTCCCTCCGCGGAGGGCGGGCGCCCCGGTCTCTAACGGGTCCCGGGGAGCAGGAGGGCGGGGCGCGAGCGAAACCCCTGGAAGATTCCTGACCGGCGGCCGCCCCGAGCTCGCTGATTGGCCGAGGCGGCGGCAGGCGGGGCGCGGCCGCGACGGATAAAGGCGGCTGCGGGCGCCCAGGGCGAACGGCAGAACCCGGGCGGCCCCCGACAGCGGCTGACTGCAGCGCAGGCGACCGCGACCCTGCTCGGCGGCCGCACCCCCAGCGCGAAGCCCGCGGCCCCACAGCCTCCGAGGCCCACTCTGCGCGGCGCCGTCCGCCTCCCGCTTCCGGCAAGCAGCCGGCTCGCAGCCGCCTTCCTCGCCCGCCGGCCCCAGACCCCCGGCTCGGTGCGCGGCCGAGAGCGCGCGGCAGCAGCGCCATGGCCAAAGGCACGGCGATCGGCATCGACCTGGGCACGACGTACTCGTGCGTGGGCGTGTTCCAGCACGGCAAGGTGGAGATCATCGCCAACGACCAGGGCAACCGCACGACGCCCAGCTACGTGGCCTTCACCGACACGGAGCGGCTGATCGGCGACGCGGCCAAGAACCAGGTGGCGCTGAACCCGCAGAACACGGTGTTCGACGCGAAGCGGCTGATCGGCCGCAAGTTCGGCGACCCGGTGGTGCAGGCCGACATGAAGCACTGGCCGTTCCAGGTGGTGAGCGAGGGCGACAAGCCCAAGGTGCAGGTGAGCTACAAGGGCGAGAGCAAGGCGTTCTACCCGGAGGAGATCTCGTCCATGGTGCTGAGCAAGATGAAGGAGATCGCCGAGGCGTACCTGGGCCAGCCGGTGAGCAACGCGGTGATCACGGTGCCGGCCTACTTCAACGACTCGCAGCGGCAGGCCACGAAGGACGCGGGGGTGATCGCGGGGCTGAACGTGCTGCGCATCATCAACGAGCCCACGGCGGCCGCCATCGCCTACGGGCTGGACCGCAGCGGCAAGGGCGAGCGCCACGTGCTCATCTTCGACCTGGGCGGGGGCACGTTCGACGTGTCGGTGCTGACGATCGACGACGGCATCTTCGAGGTGAAGGCCACGGCGGGCGACACGCACCTGGGCGGCGAGGACTTCGACAACCGGCTGGTGGGCCACTTCGTGGAGGAGTTCAAGCGGAAGCACAAGAAGGACCTGAGCGGCAACAAGCGCGCGGTGCGGCGGCTGCGCACGGCGTGCGAGCGCGCCAAGAGGACCCTGTCGTCCAGCACGCAGGCCAACCTGGAGATCGACTCGCTGTTCGAGGGCATCGACTTCTACACGTCCATCACCAGGGCGCGGTTCGAGGAGCTGTGCTCGGACCTGTTCCGCGGCACGCTGGAGCCCGTGGAGAAGGCGCTGCGCGACGCCAAGCTGGACAAGGCGCAGATCCACGACGTGGTGCTGGTGGGCGGCTCCACGCGCATCCCCAAGGTGCAGAAGCTGCTGCAGGACTTCTTCCACGGGCGCGACCTCAACAAGAGCATCAACCCGGACGAGGCGGTGGCCTACGGGGCGGCGGTGCAGGCGGCCATCCTGATGGGCGACCAGTCGGAGAAGGTGCAGGACCTGCTGCTGCTGGACGTGGCGCCGCTGTCGCTGGGGCTGGAGACGGCGGGCGGCGTGATGACGCCGCTGATCAAGCGCAACTCCACCATCCCCACCAAGCAGACGCAGGTGTTCACCACGTACTCGGACAACCAGCCCGGCGTGCTGATCCAGGTGTACGAGGGCGAGCGGGCCATGACGCGCGACAACAACCTGCTGGGGCGCTTCGAGCTCAGCGGCATCCCGCCGGCGCCGCGCGGCGTGCCGCAGATCGAGGTCACCTTCGACATCGACGCCAACGGCATCCTGCACGTCACGGCCACCGACAAGAGCACGGGCAAGGCCAACAAGATCACCATCACCAACGACAAGGGCCGCCTGAGCAAGGAGCAGATCGAGCGCATGGTGCAGGAGGCCGAGAAGTACAAGGCCGAGGACGAGGTGCAGCGCGAGCGCGTGGCGGCCAAGAACGCGCTCGAGTCCTACGCCTTCCACATGAAGAGCGCCGTGGAGGACGACGGGCTCAAGGGCAAGATCAGCGAGGCGGACAAGCGGCGCGTGCTGGACAAGTGCCAGGAGGTCCTCTCCTGGCTGGACGCCAACACCCTGGCCGACAAGGACGAGTTCGAGCACAAGCGGAAGGAGCTGGAGCAGGTGTGCAACCCGGTCATCAGCGGGCTCTACCAGGGTGCGGGCGGCCCCGGGGCCGGCGGGGGCTTCGGGGCTGCAGGCGGCGGGGGCGGCCCTGGGTCCGGGCCCACCATCGAGGAGGTCGATTAGGGGCCCTTGGTGGGACACCCCACGTTTATTTTGAGAGGTGGCTGCGACCCCGGACTTTCCCTTCCCTTGTATGCTGCTGTGCCTCAGCTCTGAGCTCCATGTGTTCTTTGCATCGGGGACTAGAGTTTTCACTGCTGCTGAACTTACTGCTTCCAGTTTTAAATGTAGCGACGGTGTATAGTCATATTTTTTGCACATTTGTACTAATGAAGCCAATTTTATTTGTTACTTCAAGGAAAATAAACCTCCATAAATCTGAATGGTGTCTTGCTGGTTTCTCTATTTTATGTGGTCAGAAGGTGGTGAGCAGTTAGCTCACGGTGTGTGGAACTGAAGGCCTCCTGCCTCACTCATTCAGGACCTGGGGCTGGGCAAGGAAGGTTACGCTGCACTGTGATCCTTTCGATACAACTGAGTCCTTGGGTGAATGATTGGGTGTGGGTTTTGGGATGGGGGCGTGGCCACCATAGACCGCTGTGCTGAGTGAGTGAGGCCGGCTGGGTAGCTCACGGAGGGTGTGCAGGTAAAGCCTTGTAAAGACACCCCCTACCTAGGTCAGTGGGAGGGGTGTTCCTGAGAAGTGGGAAGAACAACAGGCGTTCTCCCCATTCTGGCGTGCAAGGGTAACAAGTTATTTTCCCATTAAAATCCCTGTTCTCCATATTAAGAAGCCTTAATAAAATTAAGTTAGAAAATAAAGAACAAGAGGTGGCTGAGTGGGAGATTCACGCTGCTCTTTCCTGTAACTGTGCCTGCTTCATTCAGCGCCCTGATGATTCTTCTGACTACACATCAAGTAGGAGAGTCCAAAACGGACAGTGAGGGGATGGTGCTGGAGCCCTGGCGTGCCCAGTGATACGGAAGTCCCTTAGCTGCTCTGACACCTGCTCTCCACTTCTAAAATGGGTCGGCATGATGCCTTGGCCTGAAGCTAATTCTGATGATATGAAAGTAGAAATGCCACATTCCTAGCGTCTGTCACCTACCACTTCAGTATCACAGGGACCCCCTTGGGAAAAGATCATTTCAGAATATGATGCCTAGGGCTGGCCCTGTGGTGTACTGGGTTAAGCCGCTGCTTGTCAGCATGTCATGTGGGCACAGGTTTGAATCTTGGTTGCTCCACTCCCAAGCCAGCTAAATGGTGCTAATGCACCAGGGAAAGCAGTGGAAAATGCTTGGCCTCTGCTCCCAGGTAGGAGACCCAGGGGAACCTCTTGGCTCCTGAGCTTGGCCTGGCCCAGCCCTGGCCAGTGCAGCCATTTCCAATCCAGCTCTCTGCTAGGGTCTGGGAAAACAGTAGAAGATGGCCCAAGTGCTTGGGTTCCTGCACTCATGTGAGCACCCAGAAGCAGCTCCAAGCTCCTGGCTTCAGAGCAGTAGAGCTCTGGCCATTGTGGCATTTTGGGGAGTGACCAACTGATTGAAGACCTCCCTCTCTCTTTCTCCCTCCCTGCCTCTGCCTTTCTGTAACTCTGCCTTTAAATTAATGAGTAAATAATTCTTTAAAATATTAAGAGAATGAGAGAGGGAGGAGGAAGATGGGTTGGAGTGTAGGCAGGAGGGAGAGAACTATCACCATGTTCCTAAATCTATATATATGAAATACAAGAAACTTGTATAATGTAAATAAAATTGAAAAAAAGAAACAATTATTGTTTCTAGCCCTTGATATAGTGTTGAGGAAAAGAGGTTTTCTCCTTCTTACTATTTGTTGGATTCCTTATTTAGTGGGGTGCTAAGCTTATAATTATAAAATAAACTGAAAATATGTCATTACACACAATAAACAAAAAAAGTAAGAAAGGAGGATGGATGCTGGCTCCGCGGTGCAGTATGTTAATCCTCCGCCTGTGGGGCAGTGATCCCATCTGGGAGCCGGTTCTAGTCCCTACTGCCCCTCTTCCAATGCAGCGCTCTGCTGTGGCCTGGGAAAGCAGGAGAAGATGGCCCAAGTGCTTGGGTCCCTGCACCCACGTGGGAGACCAGGGAGAAGCACCTGGCTCCTGGTTTCAGATCGGTACAGCTCTGGCCGTTGCGGCTGTCTGGGGAGTGAACCCACGGAGGGAAGACCTTTCTCTCTGTCTCTCCCTCTCACTGTCTGTAACTCTACCTCTCAAATAAATAAATAAAATCTTTAAAAAATACACAGGAGGATGAATGGTGGGAGTGTGGGTGGGAGGGAGGGTTGCGTAGAAGTATCACTATTCCTCTAAATCTGTATATATAAAACATGTGAAATCTGTTTCCCTGATAAAAATAAAAAAATTAACAAAGTAGAGGGTGCTGGCACTGTGGCTTAGCAGGTAAAACTGCTGCCTGTGATGCTGGCATTCCACAGGGCACTGGTTCCAGTCAGGGCTGCTCCACCCCCAGTCCAGTTCCCTGCTGCTATGCCTGGGAAAGTAGCAGAGGGTGGCCCACATGCTTGGGCCTCTGACCCATGTGGGAGGCTGGGATGCAGCTCCTGGCTCCTGCTTAGGCCTGGCCTGGCCCTAGCCATTGTGGCCATTTGGGACTGAACCAAGGGCTGGAAAATCTCGCTCTCTCTCCCTCTCTCTTTGTTACTCCGCCTTTCAAATAAATAAAACAATAAAAAAATTTTTTTGAAAGTTGACTGCTCCAATGGGGCAGGCACTTTCTTGGGCCTTTTAGGTCTGACTTTGTTAATTCTCACTGTGAGAAACGGCAAGGTTAGCAGGCCGTGAGCAAACACTCCTGGGGGACTCTGGAACCAGGTGTTTGTAGGAAACCTGCCTTCGCTGACTGGACAAAAGTCGTTGCCCCAAGAAAATGAGAAGATTGATAGGGAGCGCAATGGGTCGCAGCCACAGGTCACCGTGTGAGGACCTAGGCTCGGTGTCACACCAGAACCCAGCACAGAGCTGAGGTCTCAGTGCTCAGCCACTGAGCAGACAGGCACCACCTGCCTCCCCTGGTCAGGTCGGCAAAGTCTCTCAGCTGTCACAGCTCAAAAGGGTTGACACGATAGCATTTGTTATCTGGTCAGGACCCTCGACTGCTATACAGCAGTCATAGGAAAACGAAACGGACCCCTGAAGAGCAAAACTCTAGCAGAATTGATCGATTGACATGCACGCCTTATGGAAGCTCCCAACACTAGACCTGGATGGATCCCTCCCTTGGGACCCCTCCTGGCAAGCAGGAGTCTCTACCTCTCAACAAAACTTTCACTTTGCTCACTCTGCTCTCTTACTGTCCCTCGTGTAAGTCTATATCGCCATGAGACAAAGAACCGACTGGCTCCAAGTTCCTGTCACATCCCTGGTGACTCCGATCATTATCAGAAGGGTGAGGAAGCGCCTGCTTCTGCCTCTGCATTTTGGAAACCTCACTCTCCTTCATAGTTGCTTTTTTCTTCTTTTTTTTTTTATTAAGATTTTAATTATTTATTTGAAAGGCAGAGGCAGAGGGAAGGGGTCTTCCATCCACTGCTTCATTCCCCAAATGGCTGCAATGGCCAGAGCTGGATCTTAATAATTTTTTAAAGATTTATTTATTTATTTATTTATTTGAAGGGTAGAATTAGAGAGAGAGAGACCTTCATCTGCTGGTTCACTTCCCAAATGTCCACAATGGCCAGAGCTGGGCCAATCTGAAGCCAGGAGCCAGGAGCTTCCTCCAGTTCTCCCACTTGAGTGCAGTGGTCCATCTGCTGGGCCATCTTCTGCTGCTGGATCAGAAGTGAAGCAGCTAGGATTTGAATGAGCACCCATATGGGATGGCAATGGCCAATCCGAAGCCAGGATCCAGGAGCTCCATCTGGGTCTTCCTCATGGGTGCAGGGGCCAAGGACTTGGGCCATCTTCTACTTACCCAGGCCACATCAGAGAGTTGGATCAGAAATGGAGTAGCCAGGACTCCAAATGGTGCCTACATGAGATGCCAGCACTCCAGGTGGCGGCTTTACCCGCTACACCACAGTGCTGCCCCCATGGTCATTTTTCTTCAAATATACCAGGCCCCTGTCAACCAGTTAAAAGTGACTAAAATGGCCCTCATTAGGAAAAATTACAATCCTACCACGATCTTTTACACCCTCTTCTGCTTATTTTAGTCTAGTAGCAAGGTCCAGTGCCCTCCATCCAAACTTCGGCCCTGAGGCTATTAGTTGAGACTCTTCAAGAAAGCTCACTTCCAAATTCAGGCATATAGCACATGGCTCAAAGCTGGGGGTCACAAGACAGCTGTTCCTATTCGCTGAAGCCAGGAGGGTGATGCCGGCAGGGCACCTGGTGCTGCTCCCAGTCCCTCAGACCTGGTGTTGGAATCCCCAGACCACAGGCAAGGAGGGTCTGAGCATGCGTATTAGCTCCTGTAGCCCCCTCCCTCACTATGGTGTTCAGGGCTCATCTGGTCCCACAGGTTGGAGTTTTGAGAGATGTTTCAAACTAAGGACAAGTAAAAGCTTTGGGACACCATACAAGAAGAGTGATTTATTTTGAAAGTCAGAGTTACAGAGAGCAGGAGAGACAGAGAGAGATCTTCCATCTGCTGCCTTACTTCCCAGTACTGGCACAGTACTGGCAACAGCCAGTACTGGTCCAGGCCGAAACCAGGAGCCAGGAGCTTCTTTTGGGTCTCCCTGAGTGGTGGCAGCGGCCTAGGTAGTTGGTCATCCTCCACTGCTCTCCCAGGCCATTAGCAGGGCCCTGGATCGGAAGTGGAGCTGCTGGGACTTGAATCAGCACCCATATGGGACACTGGTGTCACAGGTGGCCTAACCACTATGCCACAATGCTGGCCCCAATACCTTTGTTTTTATCCTCTCGTTACAGATGGGAAACAAGTCATCTCCAGCTGGCACTCTTTGTGGTGTATTCTAACTATCGGGACTCTTTTGACCCCCAGAACCTAAAGAAGAAATGTCTTATCTTTTCTGTTGCACTAACTAGCCTGGTTGCAAACTGGAGGGTGGAGAGAGCTGGCCTCCTAAGGAATCTAGACATTTCACCCTGCCTCAGTCTCTACTTTCTGTGGTGATATGTTGTCATCTCTGATCATTCCCCAAAGTTTAGCTTAGAAATCCACTATCACAGAGCAGGTCCTCTGGCCTAGTAGCGGGTAAAGCCGCTGCCTGCAGTGCCAGCCTCACATATGGGCACGAGTCCACCTGGGTACTCCACTTCCTATAGAGCTCTCTGCCCTGGCCTGGGAAAGCAGTCGATGATGGCCCTTGGACCCCTGCACCTGTGTAGGAGCCCTGGAAGAAGCTCCTGGCTCCTGGGTTTGGATTAGTCCATCTCCTGCTGTTGGGGCAAACTGGGGAGTGAAACAGCAGATGGAAGTTCTCTCTCGCCCTGCCTCTGCCTCTCTGTAACTCTGCCTTTCAAATAAATAAATCTTTTTTTTTTAAGAAATCCATTATCAGGTTGTAGAGCTGACTTCTTGTGCTTGTAGAAGGACCTAAAAGGTCCACTCTCCCCTGCACCTCAGCTGCAGCCTCTGTGGCTGGTTTATAACAATCTCACGCCTGATGAAGCCAGGGTCATATGCTTCATGATAATTTGGTTACATTTTGGGGTCAAAGGGACTTCTCCCTTTGATCTAAGTAAGTAAGTAATTAAGTAAGTAAGTAAATAAATAAATAACTCACTGCCTGAAAAAACTTGCTTTGGACCTTGCCATCTTGTTTTGTAATTTGTTTAAACAGGTCTGGCCAGAATGAGGGGGGTGAGCAGAGACCCATTTTTATATCCTGTATGATGCATTATGCAAAATTTAAAAACAACCTTCGTTTTAAACCTATGAAAGAAAACGTTAGTGCTTTACTGTGACACTGCCTGGCTACCGTCCTCCCTGAGGTCAAATGAAATTGGTCACTTACGGAGCTCTGGTTTATGTCACTGTTTCCCAGCTTAAAGTTGTTTTATTAAGAAAACAAGGTGGGAAGGTGGGGAAATTCTGTGTATACAAGCCTATTCTGTGACACCAAAGTGAGCTAATGCAGAGAGGTTCAAAAACAGCATTGATCTGGGGCCGGTGCTGTGGCAATGCAGGTGAGGCCGCTGCCTGTAGTGCCAGCATCCTGTATGGTCGCTGGTTCGAGTCCCGGCTGTTCCATTTCCTACCCAGCTCTCTGCTTGGCCTGAGAAGGCAGTGGAAGATGGCCCAGGTACTTGGGTCCCTGCACCTACCTGGGAGACCCAAAGGAAGCTCCTGGCTCCTGGCTCCTGACTTCAGATCGGCCCAGCTCTGGCCTTTATGGCCATCTGGGAAGTGATCCAGCAGATGGAACATCTCTCTCTACCTCTGCCTCTCTGTAACTCTGCCTTTCAAATAAATAAATAAATCATTAAAAAACATAAAAATATTTTGTAAAATAGTAAAAATTCAGGTAACGCTCTAATGTTTATTGTGTTCTATGTGTTAAGTACAAAGAGCTAGCCTATAGAGTTTTCTTTGACAGGAAAATGATTGAAAGTGAGAGCTCTGTCTAATATGTCAGTCTCCTAAGTCATCTATGTATAATGGCCAAGTATAAAATGGGTAAAGGTAACAGAGATAATGCCGCTTGCACTGTCCCAGGCACGTTGATAAATGTCTCTGAATGCACACTTAAGTTATAGCAACTTAAATTCTATGGGAAAAGGACTACTGGGATTTATTAGCAAGCATGTGTTTTCAAAAGATTATTTATTTGAAAGGCAGAGTTACAGAAACGCAGATGCAGAGAGAGACAAAGAGAGAGAGGTTTTCCATCCGCTGGTTCACTCCCAAGTTGGCCGCAACAGCTGTGCCCATCTGAAGTCAGGAGCCAGGAGCCAGGAGCTTCTTCCAGGTCTCCCACATGGTGCAGGGGCCCAAGCACACGGGCCATCTTTCACTGCCTTCCCAGGCCACAGCAGAGAGCTGGATCAGAAGTGGAGCAGCTGGGACTTGAACCGGTGCCCATATGGGATGCCGGCGCTGCAGGTGGCTGTTTTACTTGCTACACCACTGTGCCGGCCCCAACCAACATGTTTTTATAAATTGTCCATGTATGACAAATAATTCAAGACTACTTAAAAACAACTAAAGGCTTAAGGAAGTTGCCAAGGTTTGAATAAGTCACAAAAGGTTTGAGAAAAATAAATCTGAAGGAGTACGTGTAGTAATATTGACTATAGGGGCCAGCGCTGTGGTGCAGCAGGCTAAAGCCCTGGCCTGAAGCGTCGGCATCCCATAAGGGCGCCGGTTCTAGTCCCAGCTGCTCCTCTTCCCATCTAGCTCTCTGCTATGGCCTGGGAAAGCAGTAGAAGATGGCCCAAGTCCTTGGGCCCCTGCACCCACGTGGGAGACCCGGAAGAAGCTCCTGGCTCCTGGCTTTGGATAAGCCCAGCTCTGGCCATTGCGGCCAACTGGGGAGTGAATGAGCAGATGGAAGACCTCTCTCTCTCTATCTCTACCTCTCTCTGTAACTCTGTCTTTCAAATAAATAAAATAAATCTTTAAAAATTATATTGACTATAAGTTTTTAAATACTATTAGCGGGGTTTTCAAAAACTTAACATTAGTATAAAGGTACACTGATGTAAGATTAAAATCTGATCCTCTTTCAAAATAATGAGGGTTTGCTGTAAGCTCTTTTATGCGCTGACATTGTTAAATTGTTCCAAATCAATGCGATGATTTTGTGCATTTTTTAAAGATTTTATGTATTTATTTGAGAGGTTGAATTACAAACAGTGAGAGGGAGAGACAGAGAAAGTTCTGCATTCGTTGGTTCACTACCCAAATGGCCACAACGTCTGGAGCTGGGCTGATCCAAAGCAAGGAGCCAGGATCTTCCTCCAGGTCTTCCTCGAGAGTGCAGGGGCCCAAGGACTTGGGCCACCTTCTGCCTTCCCAGGTCACAGTAGAGCGCTGGATTGGAAGTGGAGCAGCCGGGACTAGAACCGGTGCCCCTAAGGGGTGCCAGCGCCACAGGTGGAGGATTAACCTGCTGCACCACACTGCTGGCCTCATGTGCGAACTCTTAACAAGGAGACACAAAGTTAGTGTTTTATTAAGATAATCTTGGGGCCGGCGCTGTGGCATAGTGGGTAAAGCCACCGCCTGCAGTGCCAGCATCCCATATGCTCGTAGCTCAAGACCCAGCTGCTCCACTTCTGATCCAGCTCTCTGCTATGGGGCCCCTGCACCCACATGGGAGACCTGTAAGGAGCTCCTGGCTCCTTGCTTTGAATCAGCACAGCTCCTGTCGTTGTGGCCAATTAGGGAGTGAACTAGCAGATGGAAGGCCTCTCTCTCTCTCTCTCTCTCTCTCTCTCTCTCTCTGCCTCTCCTTCTCTCTCTGTAACTCTATCAAATAAATAAATAAATCTTTATTTTTTTTTAACAGGCAGAGTGGACAGTGAGAGAGAGAGAGAGAGAGAGAGAGAGAGAGAAAGGTCTTCCTTTGCCATTGGTTCACCCTCCAATAGCCGCCCCGGCTGGTGTGCTGTGGCCGGCGCACCGCACTGATCTGAAACCAGAAGCCAGGTGCTTCTCCTGGTCTCCCATGTGGGTGCAGGGCCCAAGCACTTGGGCCATCCTCCACTGCACTCCCGGGCCACAGCAGAGAGCTGGCCTGGAAGAAGGGCAACCGGGACAGAATCCGGTGCCCCGACCGGGACTAGAACCCGGGGTGCTGGCGCCACAGGCGGAGGATTAGCCTAGTGAACTGCAGCGCCGGCCGGGAACACTTCTTTTAAAAAACTTTGTTTGAAAGGCAGAGTTACAGACAGAGAGGAGAGACAGAGAGATCATCCATCTGCTGGTTCACAGCCAGAAGGCCACAACAGCCAGGGCTGGACCTGGCCAAAGGCAGGAGCCAGAAGCTTCATCCAGGTCTCCATCTGAGGGCCTATAGGATGCTGGCGATGCAGGTGGTGGATTAACCTACTAAACCACAACAGAAGCCCACAGATTTATTGGGGCTAGTGCTGTGGCATGTTGGTAAAGCTGTCACCTATGGTACCAGTTCAAGTCCTGGCTGCTCCACTCCAATCCAGCTCCCTGCTAATGCACCTGGGAAAGCAGTGGGGCATGGTCCAAGTGCTTGGGCCCCTGCATGCACGTGGGAGACCCCAAAGAAGCTCCTGGCTCCTGGTTTCTGCCTGGCCCAGTTCTGGCTGTTTATGGCCATTTGGGGAGTGAACCAGAGGATGGAAGATCATTCTCTCTCTGTCACTCTCTCACTCTCCCTCTGTGTGTGTGTCACTCTGCCTTTCAAATAAATAAATAAATCTTTAAAAATTTAAAACTAATAGATTGATTTATTCAAAAGACAGAGTTTCAGGGAGAGGGAGAAAGATCTTCAGTAGGTGGCTCACTACCCAAGCAGATGCAACAGTTCAGCCAGGGCCAGGCAGAAGCCAGGAGCCAAGAACTCCATCCGGGTCTCACATGGATGGCAGGTGCTCTGGCACCTGGCCAATCATCTGCTGCATCCCAGGCATTACTAGCAGGGAGCTGGCTGGGACCTGGAGTAGCAAGGACTAGAACTGGGACTCCAATATGGATGCAGATGTGCTAAGCACTTAGTCCCCTTGGTTTAGCCCACTGGGCCATAAGGCCCACCCCTACTTCTTTGTCTTTGAGAAGTTTTGTGCCCTAGCTTTTCCATATCCTGATTCCAAAGCAGAGTTTACCTGTATGTGCCATTCCCAAAATTCTGTATTTTCTTCAACATTCAGTGAAAGTTGATTGGGCATTGGGTTACGAATCAACAATTAAAGTGCTGGGGCCAGCGCTGTGCTATAGGCGGTAAAGCTGCCGCTGCAGTGCCAGCATCCCATATGGGTGCTGGTTCCAGTTCTCGCTGCTCCACTTCCAATCCAGCTCTCTGCTATGATCTGGGAAAGCAGTGGGTGAAGGCCCAAGTCCTTGGGCCCCTGCACCAGTGTGGGAGACGTGGAGGAAGTGGCCCAGCTCCAGCTGTTGCAGCCATTTAAGGTCTGAGCCAGTGGATGAAAGACCTCTCTCTCTCTCTCTCTCTCTCTCTCTCTCCTATGCCTTTCAAATAAATAAATCTTTTAAAAAATAAAAAGTGCTGTAATATTGACACTAGTACTTGTTTTACTGTTGTTTTAAAAAAGACTTATTTGTTTGAAAGGCTGAGTTACAGAGAGACAGAAAGAGAGAGGTTCCATCTGCTGGCTCAGTCCCACATAGACCACAATGGCTGGGGCTGGGCCAGGCCAAAGCCACCAGCAAGGAGCCAAGATCATTAGGAGCCGTCATGGAGGCAGTGACGTTGGGGCAGCAGAGGGAATCTGAGGAAGCAGAGGGGCATCAGGAGCAACACGATAGGCGTGGAGAGAATTTTCAATCAATTGTCTGGGGTGGGCATTGTGGCACAGCAGGCCACGCCACTCTCCTACATCCCACCACTCAGGGCAGGACTAGCAGGGTAGCCCAGCCACTCACCCACCCTTGACCACAGGGTCGTCTTCCGCTTCGGGGGGTCACCCTCTTGGACTGAGTGGAGGGACGCACATGGAGTGGTGAGGGAAGGAGGGACACCCGCTTAGCCTGCCAGATCAGCGGAGTCCACCCCGAGGACCAATGGGTGACAGACATGGCTGCCCCCTCACCCTCGCCCCCTCAGGGCCTGTTTGATTCCTGGGGCTCTGTCTGATCCAGCCACCTTCTAATCCACCTGGGAAGCAACAAACGATGGCCCAGGTGCTTGAGTCCCTGCCACCCAAGTGGGAGAGCTGGATGGAGTCCCTGGGTCCTGTCTTAGGTCTGGCCCACCCTGGCCATCCAAGGCACTGTGGGAATGAACGAGTAGATGGAAGAACTCTGTATCTCCTGTTCTCTCTCTCTCTCTCTCTCTCTCTCTCTCTCTCTCTCTCTCACGACTCTGCCTTTCAAATAAAGAAATCTTTAAAAATAAGCTACCTTCAGGATTCCAATCACCTGGTTCTTCCCATGTCAGCCCACAGAAGGCAGGTGGCTATGGTAGTAAATCAGTAGTATAGGGCCCAGCATATTGCTCTGTTAAAAACGAATATACTTCTAAGACCTTGCTGGTCACCCTCAGAAGGATGGAGAAAACCATACCGGAACAATAGGACATTCACTTTCTTAAAAGTGAGAGAAGTGGCAAGCAGCAGGGCTGGGGCTCAAAGACAAGCTGGGGCTGGGTCAGTGAGGAGCCGGGATTGGGGTCACCCCTCCAGGTGGTCTCTGCGCCTGTCCCCGGCGTGCCCCCGGGGTGTCCCTGGGGGATCCCGTGCAGCTCGGCCCCTCGCCTTCTCCTAGCACCGCTACCCAAACGGACGCTTCCTGAAGCAGGGCGCAGTGGGGGCAGGGGCGGAATCCTCGCCCCACGCGGCCCTCCAACCCGTGTCCGCCAGGGAGAGGGCACCGGGGGGGAGCAGGGGGCAGGTGCACAGGCGGCTTCTGGGCAGCCCGGGGATGCAGAGCTGCTCCCTGCCACAGGTCCACAGGGGGCCCAGGGCCTGGAGGGGGCGGGGAGGCGGCGGCCTGCAGAAGGCACGGGCTCCAGGTCCCAGCTCCGCGGCGCCCTGCCTCCCGGCCCGGCGCCCTGTGTCCCAGTCGCTTGGGCCTGGCCTGCTTTGCCCCACTGTTGGTGGTGCCAGGAATCCTCTGGTCAGGCAGGAGGGACAGTCCTGTGGTTATAATTAGAACACTCCTCAACAAACAAGGACTCCACCCCAGGCACCCCACCCCAACCCCAACTCCACCCCCAGGCACTCCACCCCAACCCCAACCCCACCCCTGCCCTGGGATATCAGGCTGAGTCAGGACTCAACATTTAGCATCCAGAAGGTTCTGTGAACCACGTCCCAGCCTTGCCAAGGCCCGGGGCTGTGCCTGGTTTCTCCCGATTCTGACTGCCAGCCTGTTCTGTAGGGAGGTGGGGGCTGGGCTAGGAGAAGCTGGAAGGGGGAGGGGGAGACCGTGGCGGGCACATACCCTAGGTGCTGAGGATGCTCCCCTGGCCTGGCCTTTACTCCGCCCCCTTCCTCTCTGCCTATGAAGGTAGCTTATACATAGCAGCCTGTGAGTGTAAGAGCTGAAAAGGATGAAGATTGGAAAAGAAAATGATTTTTTACAAGGAACGGAGGCAACAAGGTCTGAAAGCTGAGCAGCCATTGCACCTGGAGTCACAGCTTTTCCTCTAGGAACTTCGAGATGGGCTTCAGCCCTCTCCCTGGGGCTGCTCAAGGAGCCCCCCTCCCATACACCAAGGGGACACTGAGATCGATAGCGCTGCTCTGCTAAGCTCCTGGGAGGATTTTCAGGAGCTCCATGTCCAGAAAAGCCCCATCCACCATTCCCAGAAGATGAGAGGGTGAGAAACAGGGACTCAAACGCACGTCTGTGCTTTCCCAAGATGCCGCCTGGCCACAGCTGTAGTTCTCAGTAACGTGACAGCAGGCTCACATGTTACTTAAATGGCCAGGGCTGGGCAGGCCTAACCCAGGAGTTAGAAGCTCTATCTGGGTCTCCCATGTGGGTGGCAGGGCCCATGTCCTTGAACTACCCTCCACCGCTACCCCAGGTGCATTAGCAGGGAGCAGGATCAGAAGCTGAGCAGCCAGGAACCAAACAGGCGCTCACTTGAATGCCAGCATTCAGGCTGCTATGCCACAAACCAGGTCCATGTTTTCCGCCTTTTAGAGAATAAAACAATCAAGTTAGTGAGCCAGTAAAACAGCGCAAGGACGTGTGTGTCCAGTCACTGTGCTGGACTTACCTATCACCTGGGTCTCCAAATCAAGCCGCAGAACACCTTTGTTCCGCTGTGCTCAGCTGTGAGAATACAAAGGTTGGAATGAATGGCCTGTGCCTAAAGACAGCTTTTTAGATTCCGCGGACAGTAATGCCACTGTCCTCGGGTGGTCCCAGCCTTGTGTTCACAGCAGTAAGAATGACGAGGATGACGGCGGGGCTTCGGGAGGCACAGATCATGGCATAGCCGGTTAAACCACCATCTGAGATGCTGGCATCCCATATGGGCACCAACTCAAGACCCAGCTGCTCCACTTCTGATCCAACTCCCTGTGATGACCTGGGAAAAGTATCAGAAGATGGCCCAAGTGCCTGGGCCCCTGCACCCACCTGGGAGACCTGGAAGAAGCTTCTGGCTCCTGGCTTCAGCCTGGCCCAGCCCTGGCCATTTCAATGATTTGGGGAGTGAACCACTGGATGGAAGATCTCTCTTTCCAGATATCCCTCTCTCTCTATCTCTGTAACTTTGCTTTTCAAATAAAATATTTTTTTTTTTAAGTAGAGGCCGGTGCCCCGGCTCAACAGGCTAATCCTCTGCCTAGTGGCGCCGGCACACCAGGTTCTAGTCCTGGTCGGGGCGCCGGATTCTGTCCCGGTTGCCCCTCTTCCAGTCCAGCTCTCTGCTGTGGCCCGGGAGTGCAGTGGAGGATGGCCCAAGTGCTTGGGTCCTGCACCCCATGGGAGACCAGGAGAAGCACCTGGCTCCTGCCTTCGGATCAGCGCGGTGCACTGGCTGCAGCGCACTGGCTGCAGTGCACTGGCCGCAGCGCACTGGCTGCGGCGCCCATTGGAGGGTGAACCAATGGCAAAGGAAGACCTTTGTCTCTGTCTCTCTCTCTCACTGTCCACTCTACCTGTCAAAAAAAAAAAAAAAGGAAAAAAGTGAAATGACTGGGATGTCACATGTGAGGTGTGGACCCTCAAAAAAAAAAAAAAAAAAGACGAATCAAACTTCCTAGAGCATACTCTGAACAGGCAATATGGCACTGTCCTTTAATTCCTGACGTCACCATCCTGGGAAACAGACATGAATTCTGCTTTGAGACAAGCAGACAGAGACTGGCGTGTTTCGTGTGCAAGTTCTTGATGGGAAGAAGAGAAGCACAATGGCTTCAGAAGGAAGCAGAGTGCAGATGCAAACCCGGGCCTCCCACACGCTTGTCCTTGCTGCTGGTACGGCCAGGGCTCCCACCTCACTGCAGCTTTTGCAATTTAGTTGTTCAGAAGGCAGCCTGCAGGCTTCATATTTTAACACTTTCGCTTTCTTCTGGATAGACTTAGAAATATACCAGCTTTTAAAATGAGTAGAATCAGGGGCCAGGGTTGTGGTGTAGTGGGCTAAGCTGGCATCTCATATGGGCACCGGTTCAAGCCCAGGCTGCTCCTCTTCGATCTAACTCCCTGCTATGGCGTGGAAAGCAGTAGAAGACAGCCGAAGTCCTTGGGCCCCTGTACCCACGTGGGAGGTCCTGAAGAAGCTCCTGGCTCCTGGCTTCGGATCAACACAACTCCAGCTGTTTTGGCCATTTGGAGAGTGAACCAGCAGATGGAAGATCTCCCTCTCTCTCTGCCTCTCCTTTTCTCTCTGTGTAACTCTTTCAGTAAATATAATAAATCTTTTTAAAATAAAAAATAAAAGGAATAGAATGGAGGGGGAAACTATTGTTTGAGGAACTATAAAAAAGGGGGGGGGGGAAATAACGACTCTCTAACCACAGGCTGAGGAAGACTGCCTTCCCCGAGCTCACTCTGTGGAGTCACTGTTCTTGCCCTCCACTCTGTCCACACACACACACCCCGCTTTATTCGTTTGTTTCTTGTGTCTTTGTTTTAATTAGCAGGGATCTGGATTGGAAGTGGAGCAGTCAGGACTCCAACTGGTGCCCATACGGATACTTTTTTTAGAGATTTATTTATTTACTTATTTATTTGGAAGTCCGAGTTATGCAGAGAGGAGGGGCGGCAGAGAGGTGGGGGTGTCTTCCATCCGCTGGTTCACTCCCCAATTGCCTGCAATGGCCAGAGCTGTGCCAATCCTCAGCCAGGAGCCAGGACTTCTAGGTCTCCCATGCAAGTGCAGGGGCCCAAGGATTTAGGTCATCTTCTACTGCCTTCCCAGGCCATAGCAGACAGCTGGATGGCAAGTGGAACAGCCAGGATTCAAACTGGCGCACTTGTGAGATGCCGGCCTGCAGGCAGCAGCTTTACCCACTGCACCCCAGTGCCAGCCGCACAAGATGCTTCTTCGCAGTGCCTGATAGCCCTCCAGCTTAGGAGAGCTGAGCCTCATTCCTTCCAACTATCACACCCAACAGAAATCTAATTCCATAATTTACCCAATTAATTTCTCCCTGGGGTTCTTGTAGTCACCCTATATAGCAACCAAATCTGTCACTGGGCTTCCGCCGTGGGACCCCCTCAGTCTAAAAGGCAAAATCTAGATGACCTCTTCCTGTCAAGAAATAGGCACAGAATATGTTCTATAGATGAGTGGCTTTCCAGGCCCATCCGTGCAGAGAAACTGTACACAAACGTTAGGGCGGTCACAGGACTCAGATGCGGCCACAGTGTGTGCACGACGGTCTGGTTCCCGGAGGACACGCCCAGTGGACGTGCTCTGCCACCCAGCAGCAGCAGCAGTGGCAGAGCCTCATCACCACGCCTGCCTGGCGGCCAGCGGAGATGCCCTGGGTGCCATCTGCTTCAGACCAGCAGAGAAGTCTTCTAAAATGCAGGTGTGTGGAGCAGACAGCAGAGAATTCAGAAGTGCCAGTGGTGGGGCTGATGGTGAGACTGCTCCCAGAGGGAGGGGTCAGACTAAGGGTCTCACACGTGATAACACTTGGCATTGACAGTGAAAGTGTGGGGAATGTGCAGCCAGAGTCCGCACAGAGAAACGGAAAATTCCTCAGGTGTCACCGTCTGTAGGAGGTGATTCCCTCGGGAGCTGCGCCCTCCTCAAAGCACTGCCTGTCTGCTCAAGGGTGCGTGCACACACAGGAGAGGTATTTCTTGCAGCATAGGTTTCGATCAGCAAATGATGGAACACTAATTGAATACCATGGGTCCCACGAAGCAGTGTTCTCATGGTGGGCGTGAGACACACAGGGAGAGAGAATGTGTGTGTGTGCGAGTTTGCAAACGCCACTGGGGGAGAGCAGGACTGCTGCGTCAAAAACTGCCCCCTCCCACTGTGCACAGACAGGCGGGTGCGGGACAGGTGTGTTTCTCAGGGGGTGAACTCAGCGGTATTATTTCAATGTCCCTCATGTCTTCGGGGCCCAACAAGGAGTCTTGCCTCCCATAAACGATGAAAGACAAAAGGGCAAAGCCGGTGACCAATGTAATTGTGGCTGAAACGTGAAGGAGGGCCGTGCGGGGCGGGGATGCAGGATAAAAACCTAAGTGGATGAATTCAGTGCAGCCAAAAACCTGAGGCTCTGCAGGAGTCAGACTAGCAGTTGGCGTCAGCCCTTCAGCCTCACCCTGCCGGTTCCCCTCACCTTGGCCCCTGCAAACAGCTGTGTGCGTGGTGGATGTGCGCTGTTAGGAAGCCGGGAGTGGTCGGCCCCACCCTTCGAGATCACCACTCTGCTACACTTATCCTGAAAGTGGTTCACAGATTAGGGCCCACAGGGACACGCGGATCGAATTGGGACTACTGAGTTCAGACCCATGGTACCAATCACCAAGTAGAGTGAAACAGGAATTGAGGAGCAGGCAGAAAGGGGGGAGGGGCTAACCGGACCCATGCTGGGGGAAGGAGGGGTGAAAAAACCCAAGAAGCTCCCAAAGCCTTAAATCTCCAGCATCCTGTGGAAAAATTATTTTTCTACTAACTTCCGGGTCCAGACAGAATCAGAGAGGAGCGACTGGGCAGCGCTGCCCTCCCCCACCTCAGCACACCCCGTCCTCGTGCAGCGCCGAACCCGCATCCTAAAACCTACTGTCCATGCGGTCGGTCGCGGGTCTATACAACTCCAAACACCCTGGCCAGATAGTCCACAATGAAGTGAAAAACACTGTCCGAAATTACACTGCACCGTTCTCTACGGTTCCCACTTTAAACTATGGGGAGAGCGCTTCGCGGGGAAGGGCCGGGTGCGGAGGGAGGGGCAGAGCGCCCTCGGGCAGCGCCCCCCTTCTGGACCCCGGGACGGCGACCCGAAGGCGCCCCTTCCCCGCCGCCCCCACACACGGGCCCTCAGAGCGGCCACAGCTCGCCGAGCGCCGTCAACTGAGGGAAAGCCGGGCACCCTCTGCGCTCTGGGAGTCCGCGCACCCACGGAGCCCTCAGTCCCACCTTAAACCGCGGAACCAGTGTCAGGGCCGCAGCCTCACCCGCCCTGCAGTTCCCGATTAACACTAAGGGGCCCGGGCACCGCCGCCGCGCAGGCCGAGCCCACAGCCGCCTCCCGCCGCGGCTCCCCCGCCCCGGGGCTCCGGGCCGCTCCAGGGACTCCCAGAAGCGTCTGGAAAGTTCCCTCCGCGGAGGGCGGGCGCCCCGGTCTCTAACGGGTCCCGGGGAGCAGGAGGGCGGGGCGCGAGCGAAACCCCTGGAAGATTCCCGACCGGCGGCCGCCCCGAGCTCGCTGATTGGCCGAGGCGGCGGCAGGCGGGGCGCGGCCGCGGCGGGTAAAGGCGGCTGCGGGCGCCCAGGGCGAACCACAGGACCCGGGCGGCCCCCGACAGCGGCTGAGTGCAGCGCAGGCGACCGCGACCCTGCTCGGCGGCCGCACCCCCAGCGCGAAGCCCGCGGCCCCACAGCCTCCGAGGCCCACTCTGCGCGGCGCCGTCCGCCTCCCGCTTCCGGCAAGCAGCCGGCCCGCAGCCGCCTTCCTCGCCCGCCGGCCCCAGACCCCCGGCTCGGTGCGCGGCCGAGAGCGCGCGGCAGCAGCGCCATGGCCAAAGGCACGGCGATCGGCATCGACCTGGGCACGACGTACTCGTGCGTGGGCGTGTTCCAGCACGGCAAGGTGGAGATCATCGCCAACGACCAGGGCAACCGCACGACGCCCAGCTACGTGGCCTTCACCGACACGGAGCGGCTGATCGGCGACGCGGCCAAGAACCAGGTGGCGCTGAACCCGCAGAACACGGTGTTCGACGCGAAGCGGCTGATCGGCCGCAAGTTCGGCGACCCGGTGGTGCAGGCCGACATGAAGCACTGGCCGTTCCAGGTGGTGAGCGAGGGCGACAAGCCCAAGGTGCAGGTGAGCTACAAGGGCGAGAGCAAGGCGTTCTACCCGGAGGAGATCTCGTCCATGGTGCTGAGCAAGATGAAGGAGATCGCCGAGGCGTACCTGGGCCAGCCGGTGAGCAACGCGGTGATCACGGTGCCGGCCTACTTCAACGACTCGCAGCGGCAGGCCACGAAGGACGCGGGGGTGATCGCGGGGCTGAACGTGCTGCGCATCATCAACGAGCCCACGGCGGCCGCCATCGCCTACGGGCTGGACCGCAGCGGCAAGGGCGAGCGCCACGTGCTCATCTTCGACCTGGGCGGGGGCACGTTCGACGTGTCGGTGCTGACGATCGACGACGGCATCTTCGAGGTGAAGGCCACGGCGGGCGACACGCACCTGGGCGGCGAGGACTTCGACAACCGGCTGGTGGGCCACTTCGTGGAGGAGTTCAAGCGGAAGCACAAGAAGGACCTGAGCGGCAACAAGCGCGCGGTGCGGCGGCTGCGCACGGCGTGCGAGCGCGCCAAGAGGACCCTGTCGTCCAGCACGCAGGCCAACCTGGAGATCGACTCGCTGTTCGAGGGCATCGACTTCTACACGTCCATCACCAGGGCGCGGTTCGAGGAGCTGTGCTCGGACCTGTTCCGCGGCACGCTGGAGCCCGTGGAGAAGGCGCTGCGCGACGCCAAGCTGGACAAGGCGCAGATCCACGACGTGGTGCTGGTGGGCGGCTCCACGCGCATCCCCAAGGTGCAGAAGCTGCTGCAGGACTTCTTCCACGGGCGCGACCTCAACAAGAGCATCAACCCGGACGAGGCGGTGGCCTACGGGGCGGCGGTGCAGGCGGCCATCCTGATGGGCGACCAGTCGGAGAAGGTGCAGGACCTGCTGCTGCTGGACGTGGCGCCGCTGTCGCTGGGGCTGGAGACGGCGGGCGGCGTGATGACGCCGCTGATCAAGCGCAACTCCACCATCCCCACCAAGCAGACGCAGGTGTTCACCACGTACTCGGACAACCAGCCCGGCGTGCTGATCCAGGTGTACGAGGGCGAGCGGGCCATGACGCGCGACAACAACCTGCTGGGGCGCTTCGAGCTCAGCGGCATCCCGCCGGCGCCGCGCGGCGTGCCGCAGATCGAGGTCACCTTCGACATCGACGCCAACGGCATCCTGCACGTCACGGCCACCGACAAGAGCACGGGCAAGGCCAACAAGATCACCATCACCAACGACAAGGGCCGCCTGAGCAAGGAGCAGATCGAGCGCATGGTGCAGGAGGCCGAGAAGTACAAGGCCGAGGACGAGGTGCAGCGCGAGCGCGTGGCGGCCAAGAACGCGCTCGAGTCCTACGCCTTCCACATGAAGAGCGCCGTGGAGGACGACGGGCTCAAGGGCAAGATCAGCGAGGCGGACAAGCGGCGCGTGCTGGACAAGTGCCAGGAGGTCCTCTCCTGGCTGGACGCCAACACCCTGGCCGACAAGGACGAGTTCGAGCACAAGCGGAAGGAGCTGGAGCAGGTGTGCAACCCGGTCATCAGCGGGCTCTACCAGGGTGCGGGCGGCCCCGGGGCCGGGGCCGGGGCCGGCGGGGGCTTCGGGGCTGCAGGCGGCGGGGGCGGCCCTGGGTCCGGGCCCACCATCGAGGAGGTCGATTAGGGGCCCTTGGTGGGACATCCCACGTTTACTTTGAGAGGTGGCTGCGACTCTGGACTTTCCCTTCCCTTGTATGCTGCTGTGCCTCAGCTCTGAGCTCCATGTGTTCTTTGCATCGGGGACTAGAGTTTTCACTGCTGCTGAACTTACTGCTTCCAGTTTTCAATGTAGCGACGGTGTATAGTCATATTTTTTGCACATTTGTACTAATGAAGCCAATTTTATTTGTTACTTCAAGGAAAATAAACCTCCATAAATCTGAATGGTGTCTTGCTGGTTTCTCTATTTTATGTGGTCAGAAGGTGGTGAGCCGTTAGCTCACGGTGTGTGGAACTGGAGGCCTCCTGCCTCCCTCAGGTCAGGACCTGGGGCTGGGCAAGGAAGGTTACGCTGCACTGTGATCCTTTCGATACAACTGAGTCCTTGGGTGAATGATTGGGTGTGGGTTTTGGGATGGGGGCGTGGCCACCATAGACCACTGTGCTGAGTGAGGCCGGCTGGGTAGCTCACGGAGGGTGTGCAGGTAAAGCCTTGTAAAGACACCCCCTAACTAGGTCAGTGGGAGGGGTGTTCCTGAGAAGTGGGAAGAACAACAGGCGTTCTCCCCATTCTGGCGTGCAAGGGTAACAAGTTATTTTCCCATTAAAATCCCTGTTCTCCATATTAAGAAGCCTTAATAAAATTAAGTTAGAAAATAAAGAACAAGAGGTGGCTGAGCGGGAGATTCACGCTGCTCTTTCCTGTAACTGTGCCTGCTTCATTCAGTGCCCTGATGATTCTTCGGACTACACATCAAGTAGGAGAGTCAAATGGACAGTGAGGGGATGGTGCTGGAGCCCTGGCGTGCCCAGTGATACGGAAGTCCCTTAGCTGCTCTGACACCTGCTCTCCACTTCTAAAATGGGTCGGCATGATGCCTTGGCCTGAAGCTAATTCTGATGATACGGAAGTAGAAATGCCACATTCCTAGCGTCTGTCACCTACCACTTCAGTATCACAGGGACCCCCTTGGGAAAAGATCATTTCAGAATATGATGCCTAGGGCTGGCCCTGTGGTGTACTGGGTTAAGCCGCTGCTTGTCAGCATGTCTTGGGGGCACAGGTTTGAATCTTGGTTGCTCCACTCCCAAGCCAGCTAAATGGTGCTAATGCACCAGGGAAAGCAGTGGAAAATGCTTGGCCTCTGCTCCCAGGTAGGAGACCCAGGGGAACCTCTTGGCTCCTGAGCTTGGCCTGGCCCAGCCCTGGCCAGTGCAGCCATTTCCAATCCAGCTCTCTGCTAGGGTCTGGGAAAACAGTAGAAGATGGCCCAAGTGCTTGGGTTCCTGCACTCATGTGAGCACCCAGAAGCAGCTCCAAGCTCCTGGCTTCAGAGCAGTAGAGCTCTGGCCATTGTGGCATTTTGGGGAGTGACCAACTGATTGAAGACCTCCCTCTCTCTTTCTCCCTCCCTGCCTCTGCCTTTCTGTAACTCTGCCTTTAAAATAATGAGTAAAAAAATTAAGAGAATGAGAGAGGGAGGAGGAAGATGGGTTGGAGTGTAGGCAGGAGGGAGAGAACTATCACCATGTTCCTAAATCTATATATATGAAATACAAGAAACTTGTATAATGTAAATAAAATTGAAAAAAAGAAACAATTATTGTTTCTAGCCCTTGATATAGTGTTGAGGAAAAGAGGTTTTCTCCTTCTTACTATTTGTTGGATTCCTTATTTAGTGGGGTGCTAAGCTTATAATTATAAAATAAACTGAAAATATGTCATTACACACAATAAACAAAAAAAGTAAGAAAGGAGGATGGATGCTGGCTCCGCGGTGCAGTATGTTAATCCTCCGCCTGTGGGGCAGTGATCCCATCTGGGAGCCGGTTCTAGTCCCTACTGCCCCTCTTCCAATGCAGCGCTCTGCTGTGGCCTGGGAAAGCAGGAGAAGATGGCCCAAGTGCTTGGGTCCCTGCACCCACGTGGGAGACCAGGGAGAAGCACCTGGCTCCTGGTTTCGGATCGGTGCAGCTCTGGCGGTTATGGCTCTCTGGGGAGTGAACCCACGGAGGGAAGACCTTTCTCTCTGTCTCTCCCTCTCACTCTCTGTAACTCTACCTCTCAAATAAATAAATAAAATCTTTAAAAAATACACAGGAGGATGAATGGTGGGAGTGTGGGTGGGAGGGAGGGTTGCGTAGAAGTATCACTATTCCTCTAAATCTGTATATATAAAACATGTGAAATCTGTTTCCCTGATAAAAATAAAAAAATTAACAAAGTAGAGGGTGTTGGCACCGTGGTTTAGCAGGTAAAACTGCTGCCTGTGATGCTGGCATTCCACAGGGCACTGTTTCCAGTCAGGGCTGCTCCACCCCCAGTCCAGTTCCCTGCTGCTATGCCTGGGAAAGCAGCAGAGGGTGGCCCACATGCTTGGGCCTCTGACCCACGTGGGAGGCTGGGATGCAGCTCCTGGCTCCTGCTTAGGCCTGGCCTGGCCCTAGCCATTGTGGCCAATTGGGGCTGAACCAAGGGCTGGAAAATCTCTCTCTCTCCCTCTCTCTTTGTTACTCCGCCTTTCAAATAAATAAAACAATAAAAAAATTTTTTTTGAAAGTTGACTGCTCCAATGTGGCAGGCACTGTTCTTGGGCCTTTTAGGTCTGACTTTGTTAATTCTCACTGTGAGAAACGGCAAGGTTAGCAGGCCGTGAGCAAACACTCCTGGGGGACTCTGGAACCAGGTGTTTGTAGGAAACCTGCCTTCGCTGACTGGACAAAAGTCGTTGCCCCAAGAAAATGAGAAGATTGATAGGGAGCGCAATGGGTCGCAGCCACAGGTCACCGTGTGAGGACCTAGGCTCGGTGTCACACCAGAACCCAGCACAGAGCTGAGGTCTCAGTGCTCAGCCACTGAGCAGACAGGCACCACCTGCCTCCCCTGGTCAGGTCGGCAAAGTCTCTCAGCTCTCACAGCTCAAAAGGGTTGACACGATAGCATTTGTTATCTGGTCAGGACCCTCGACTGCTACACAACAGGCATAGGAAAACAAAACGGACCCCTGACGAGCAAAACTCTAGCAGAACTGATCGCTTGACATGCACGCCTTATGGAAGCTCCCAACACTAGACCTGGATGGATCCCTCCCTTGGGACCCCTCCTGGCAAGCAGGAGTCTCTACTTCTCAACAAAACTTTCACTTTGCTCACTCTGCTCTCTTACTGTCCCTCGTGTAAGTCTATATCGCCATGAGACAAAGAACCGACTGGCTCCAAGTTCCTGTCACATCCCTGGTGACTCCGATCATTATCAGAAGGGTGAGGAAGCGCCTGCTTCTGCCTCTGCATTTTGGAAACCTCACTCTCCTTCATAGTTGCTTTTTTTCTTCTTTTTTTTTTTTTATTAAGATTTTAATTATTTATTTGAAAGGCAGAGGCAGAGGGAAGGGGTTTTCCATCCACTGCTTCGTTCCCCAAATGGCTGCAATGGCCAGAGCTGGGCCAATCCGAAGCCAGGAGCCAGGAGCTCCATCTGGGTCTTCCTCATGGGTGCAGGGGCCAAGGACTTGGGCCATCTTCTACTTACCCAGGCCACACCAGAGAGTTGGATCGGAAATGGAGTAGCCAGGACTCCAACTGGTGCCTACATGAGATGCCAGCACTCCAGGTGGCGGCTTTACCCGCTACACCACGGCGCTGGTCCCCATGGTCATTTTTCTTCAAATATACCAGGCCCCTGTCAACCAGTTAAAAGTGACTAAAATGGCCCTCATTAGGAAAAATTACAATCCTACGACGATCTTTATGCCCTCTTCTGCTTATTTTAGTCTAGTAGCAAGGTCCAGTGCCCTCCATCCAAACTTCGGCCCTGAGGCTATTAGTTGAGACTCTTCAAGAAAGCTCACTTCCAAATTCAGGCATATAGCACATGGCTCAAAGCTGGGCGTCACAAGACAGCTGTTCCTATTCACTGAAGCCAGGAGGGTGATGCCGGCAGGGCACCTGGTGCTGCTCCCAGTCCCTCAGACCTGGTGTTGGAATCCCCAGACCACAGGCAAGGAGGGTCTGAGCATGCGTATTAGCTCCTGTAGCCCCCTCCCTCACTATGGTGTTCAGGGCTCATCTGGTCCCACAGGTTGGAGTTTTGAGAGATGTTTCAAACTAAGGACAAGTAAAAGCTTTGGGACACCATACAAGAAGAGTGATTTATTTTGAAAGTCAGCGTTACAGAGAGCAGGAGAGACAGAGAGAGATCTTCCATCTGCTGCCTTACTTCCCAGATGGCCACAACAGCCAGTACTGGACCAGGCCGAAACCAGGAGCCAGGAGCTTCTTTGAGTGGTGGCAGCGGCCTAGGTAGTTGATCATCCTCCACTGCTCTCCCAGGCCATTAGCAGGGCCCTGGATCGGAAGTGGAGCTGCTGGGACTTGAATCAGCACCCATATGGGACACTGGTGTCACAGGTGGCCTAACCACTATGCCACAATGCTGGCCCCAATACCTTTGTTTTTATCCTCTCGTTACAGATGGGAAAAAGTCATCTCTAGCTGGCACTCTTTGGGGTGTATTCTAACTATTGGAACTCTTTTGACCCCCAGAACCTAAAGAAAAAACATCTTGCCTTTTCTGCTGCACTAACTAGCCTGGTTGCAAACTAGAGGGTGGAGAGAGCTAGCCTCCTGAAGAATCTAGACATTTCACCCTGTCTCTCTCTAACTCTCTCCTCTGATACGTTGTCAGCTCTAATCATTCCCCAAAGGATAACTTAGAAATCCACTATCACAGAGCCGGCGCTGGGAGTAGCGGGTAAAGCCACTGTCTGCAGTGCCAGCATCACATATGGGCACCAGTTCAAATTCTGGATACTCTACTTCCTATTGAGCTCTCTGCTATGGCCTGGGAAAGCAGTAGAAGATGGAACAAGTCCTTGGTCCCTGCACCCCTTGGGAGACCCAGAAGAAGCTCCTGGCTCCTGGATGTGGATTGGTCTATCTCCTGCCGTTGCAGCCGTCTGGGGGTGAACCAGGGGATGGAAGGCTTCTCTCTCCCTGTTTCTGCCTCTCTGTAACTCTGCCTTTCCAATAAATGAATCTTCTTTTTAAATCCATTATCAGGTTATATAGCCAAACTTCTGTTGTGCTTGTAGAAGGGCCTCAAAGGTCCCCACTCACCCCTGCACCTCAGCTGCAGCCTCCATGGCTGGTTTATAGCAATCTCATGCCTGATGATGCCACAGTAATATGTTTCATGCAAATTTGCTTGCATTGGGGTCAAAGGGACTTCTTCCTTTTGGAGCTAAATAAATAAAAAAAGTAAAAAAAAGTAAAAAACCACTGCCTTAAAAAATTGTTTTGTACCTTGAAAACTTGCTTTGTAATTTGTTTAAACAGGTCTGACCAAAATGAATATGGCTGACCAGAGACCCATTTGTATAATCTTTATAATGTATTTTGCAAAATTAAAAAAAAAACTTAGTTTTTAAACCTATGAAAGAAAACGTTATTGAATTACTGTAACACTGCCTGGCCACTGACCTCCCTGAGGTCAAATGAAAAACGGTTACTTATGGAGCTCTGGTTTCTGTCATGGTTTCCCAGCTTAAAGCTGTTTCATTAAAAAAAAAGGGGGGGGGGGCGCCGAGGCACACTAGGTTAATCCTCTGCCTGAGGTGCCGGCATCCCATATGGGTGCCGGGTTCTAGTCCCAGTTGCTCCTCTTCCAGTCCAGCTCTCTGCTATGGCCCGGGAGGGCAGTGGAGGATGGCCCGATTCCTTGGGCCCCTGCACCCACGTGGGAGACCAGGAGGAGGCACCTGGTTCCTGGCTTCGGATCGGCGTAGCTCTGGCCATTGTGGCCATTTAGGGAGTGAACCAATGGAAGGAAGACCTTTCTCTCTCACTCTCTCTCTCTCACTGTCTGTAACTCTACCTGTCAAATAAATAAATAAAAATCTTTTACAAAAAGGAGGGGGCAGTGGGGAAATTCTGTGTATACAAGGTTTATGCTGTCACACCAAAGTGAGCTAATGCAGAGGTGTTAAAAAAAAAAAAATAGCATTGATCTGGGGCCGGTGCCGTGGCATAGTGGATGAGGTCGCTGCCTGCAGTTAGGCATCCCATATGGTTGCCGGTTCGAGTCCCAGCTGCTCCTCTTCCGATCCAACTCTCTGCTATGGCCTGGGAAAGCAGTAGAAGATGGCCCAAGTCCTTGGGCTACTGCACCCACATGGGGGACCTGGAAGAAGCTCCTGACTCCTGGCTTTGGATCAGCGCAGCTCCGGCTGTTGCGGTCAATTGGAGAGTGAACCAGCGAATGGAAGACCTCTCTTTCTGTCTCTCTTCTCTCTCTATGTAGCTCTGACGTTCTAATAAATAAATAACTCTTTTTTAAAAAAGTATTGATTCGGCCAGCGCTGCAGCTCTGTTGACTAATCCTCCGCCTGCGGCGCCGGCACACCAGGTTCTGGTCCTGGTTGGGGCACTGATTCTGTCCTGGTTGCTCCTCTTCCAGTCCAGCTCTCTGCTGTGGCCCGGGAGTGCAGTGGAGGATGGCCCAAGTGCTTAGGCCCTGCACCCGCATGGGAGACCAGGAAGAAGCACCTGGCTCCTGGCTTCGGATCGGTGCATCGCGCCGACCATGGTGGCCATTTGGGGGATGAACCAATGAAAAAAGGAAGACCTTTCTCTCTATCTCTCTCACTGTCTAACTCTGCCTGTCCAAAAAAAAAAAAAAAAAAAAAAAGCATCAATTCAAATGCCTGTGGGTTATGTAACTTAGATGAATGTTTGATAATCTGCTTTAAACTTTTTTTGAAAAATGGGTAAAGATATTTTCAAAATTCTTATCACATATTTGTACTTGTATTTGCTAGACAGGAAACACCATATTTCACTCTTATCAGTTATTTAAAACCATACAGGGCTGCTGCTGTGGCATATGGGGTAAAGCTACTGCCTGCAGCACCAGCACCCCATATGGGTGCCGGTTCGAGTCCCGGCTGCTTCACTTTCGATCCAGCTCTCTGCTATTGCCTGGAAAGGCAGTAGAAGATGGTCCAAGTCGTTGGGCCACTGTCCCCTCGTGGGAGACCCAGAAGGAGCTCCTGGCTACTGGCTTTGGGTCAGCACAACTCTGGCCGTTGCAACCATCTGGGGAGTGAACCAGTGGATGCAAGACCTCTCTGTTTCTACCTCTCTCTGTAACTCTGCCTTTCAAATAAATACTTATTTATTCAAATAAATACTTATTTATTTGAAAGGCAGATGCAGAGAGAGAGACAGAGAGGTCTTTCATTCGCTGGTTCTCTCCCCAGATGGCCACAATGTCCGGAGCTGAATTGACCCGAAGCCAGGAGCCAAGAGCTTCTTTCAGGTCTCTCAGGTGGGTGTAGGGGCCCAAGGACTTGGGCCATCTTCTACTGCCTTCCCAGGCCATAGCAGAGAGCTGGATCGGAAGTGGAGCAGCCGAGACTTGAACCAGTGCCCATATGGGATGTCAGCGCTGCAGGCAGCAGTTTTATTTGCTATGCCACAGCACCGGCCCCAACCAATATGTTTTTATAAATTGTCCATGTGTGGAAAATAATTCAAGACTACTTAAAAATATCTAAAGACTTAAGGAAGTTGCAAAGGTTTGAATAAGTCACAAAAGGTTTGAGAAAAATAAATCTGAAGGAGTACGTGTAGTAACATTGGCTATAGTTTTAAAATATTGTTTGCAGGGTTTTCAAAAACTTAACACTAATATCAAAGATACACTGATATAAGATTAAAATCTGATCCTCTGTCAAAATAATGAGGGTTTTGCTGTAAGCTCTTTCATGGGCTGACATTGTTAAACTGTTCCAACTTAGTGCAATGATTTCCTGTGCTAACTTTTTTCTTTAAAAAAAGATTTCATTTATTTATTTGAGAGGTAGAGTTAGAGACAGTGAGAGGGAGAGACAGAGAGAAAGGTCTTCCTTTGCCGTTGGTTCACCCTTCAATGGCCGCCGCGGCCGGCGCGCTGCGCTGATCCGATGGCAGGAGCCAGGAGCCAGGTGCTTTTCCTGGTCTCCCATGGGGTGCAGGGCCCAAGCACCTGGGCCATCCTCCATGGCACTCCCTGGCCACAGCAGAGAGCTGGCCTGGAAGAGGGGCAACCGGGACAGAATCCGGCGCCCCAACCGGGACTAGAACCCGGTATGCCGGCGCCGCTAGGCGGAGGATTAGCCTAGTGAGCCGCGGCGCCGGCCTTTTTTTTTTTTTTTTTTTTTTTTTTTTTTTTTTGACAGGCAGAGTGGACAGTGAGAGAGAGAGACAGAGACAAAGGTCTTCCTTTGCCGTTGGTTCACCCTCCAATGGCCGCCGCTGTAGCCGGCGCACCGCGCTGATCCGATGGCAGGAGCCAGGAGCCAGGTGCTTTTCCTGGTCTCCCATGGGGTGCAGGGCCCAAGCACCTGGGCCATCCTCCATGGCACTCCCTGGCCACAGCAGAGAGCTGGCCTGGAAGAGGGGCAACCGGGACAGAATCCGGCGCCCCAACCGGGACTAGAACCCGGTATGCCGGCGCCGCTAGGCGGAGGATTAGCCTAGTGAGCCGCGGCGCCGGCCTTTTTTTTTTTTTTTTTTTTTTTTTTTTTGACAGGCAGAGTGGACAGTGAGAGAGAGAGACAGAGACAAAGGTCTTCCTTTGCCGTTGGTTCACCCTCCAATGGCCGCCGCTGTAGCCGGCGCACCGCGCTGATCCGATGGCAGGAGCCAGGATCCAGGTGCTTTTCCTGGTCTCCCATGGGGTGCAGGGCCCAAGCACCTGGGCCATCCTCCACTGCACTCCCTGGCCATAGCAGAGAGCTGGCCTGGAAGAGGGGCAACCGGGACAGAATCCGGCGCCCCAACCGGGACTAGAACCCGGTGTGCCGGCGCCGCAAGGTGGAGGATTAGCCTATTGAGCCACGGCGCCGGCCTTTTTTTTTTTTTTTTTTTTTTTTTTTAACAGGCAGAGTTAGACAGTGAGAGAGAGAGACAGAGAGAAAGGTCTTCCTTTCGTTGGTTCTCCCCCAAAATGGCTGCTACGGCCAGAGCACTAATCCGAAGCCAGGAGCCAGGTGCTTCCTCCTGGTCTCCCATGCAGGTGCAGGGCCAAGTACTTGGGACTCCTCCACTGCTTTCCCAGGCCACAGCAGAGAGCCGGACTGGAAGACGAGCAACCGGGACAGAATCCGGCGCCCCAACCAGGACTAGAACCCGGGGTGCCAGTGCTGCAGGCAGAGGATTAGCCTAGTGAGCCACGGCACCGGCCTAGTTGAGTCCTTTTTTTTAAAGATTTATTTATTTGAAAGGCAGAGAGAGAGAGAGAGGAGAGAGAGAGAGACAGAGACAGAGAGAGTGAGCTCTTCATCTGCTAATTCACTCCCCAAATGGCTTCTCTGGCTGGGGTTAGGCCTGGCCATAGCCAGGAGCCAGGATCTTCCTCCAGGTCTCATGTGGGTGAAGAGTCCCAAGCACTTGGGACTGCTTGTTCCACTGCTTTCCCAGGCACACTAGCAGGGAGCTGGATTGATAGGAGAGCAGCCATGACCCAAACCTGTGCCCATATGGGATAGTGGCACTACAGGTGGAGGTTTAACCCTCTATGCCATAGCGCTGGCCCAAAAAGAGTAGAGTTTAAGAGGTAAATGGTGGGGCCAGTGCTGTGGCATAGTGAGTAAAGCTGCCTCCTACAGTGCCCGCATCCCATATGGGCACCGGTTCAAGTCCCAGCTGCTCCACTTCCAGTCCAGCTCTCTGCTGTGGTTTGGGCAAGCAGCAAAAGATAGACCAAGTGCCTGGGCCCCTATACCCGAGTGAGAGACCTAGAAGAAGCTCCTGGCTCCTGGCTTCAGATGGGTCCAGCTCCAGCTGTTGCAAACATTTGGGGAGTGAACCAGTAGATGGAAGACCTCTTTCTCTCTCTGCCTCTGTCTTTCAAATAAATAAATAAATCTTTTTTTTTAAAAAAAAAGAGTTAAAATTGTTTTTGATGTAGTGGGTAGAAAGCTGCTGCCTGTGGTACCAGCATTCCATATGGGCGCCAGTTCAAATCCGGGCTGCTCTACTTCTGATCCGGCTCCCTGCTGATGGCCTGGGAAAGCAGTAGAAGGTGGCCCAAGTGCTTGGGCTCCTGGACCCACCTGAGAGTCCCAAAGGAAGTTCCTGGCTCCTGGCTGCGGCATGACCCAGCCTGGACCAGTGCCGTCATTTGGGGAGTGAATCTTCAGATGGAAGATTCTCTCTCTCTCTCTCTCTTTTCTTCTCTATCATTTTCCCTCTCTGTAACTCTATCTTTAATAAAATCAATAAATCTTTAAGAAATTGATTTTGAATAAGTACCTATTCTATTGACATAAATGTGACTCAGTTATAACACTCTGATGTTCTTTTTTATTTGTTACCAGTCATTATGATTATCTTTATATATATATATAGAAAGTCTTATATATATATATATATATATATATATAAGACTCAGAGGCCAAAAAGGTACAAATGTTTATAAACAGGGAAAAGTGTCTATAAAATCCTTCAAGTGCTTTCTAAAGTAATGTGTGGAGTGACCATAAGTGCCTCTTCTTATCAGTTAATCAGGTTTATACTTTATAATTTTAATCATGATTATTTAAAATATTTTTGTCATCCACAGCTTTGTATTCTTTAAAATAACTTGCAACCAGATTAATGGAGAAAGACTCTAACAAATGTTCTTTTTTTAAAAAAATTATTTATTTATTTGAAAGACAGAGTTATATACAGAAGCAGAGGCAGAGAGAGAAAGGGAGAGAGAGACAGACAGATCTTCCATTCACTGATTCACTCCCCAGATAGCCGCAATGACCAGCACTGGGCCAGAAGCCAGGAGCGAGGAGCTCCATCTTGGTCTCCTATGTGGGTGGTAGGGGCCCAAAACGTTGTGCATTTTCTGATGCTTTCCCTGGGTCTTTAGCAAGGAGCTGGGCCGGAAGCCGGACAGCCGGGACAGGAAGCTGCACTTACATGCACTTACTGGCATCAAGGTGGCAGCCCAACCTGCTACACCACAGCACTGCCCCCCTTTTTAGACTAATTTTTTATTTTTGTCTTAAAAATATTTCTTTACTTATTTGAAAGGCAGAGAGTTACAGAGAGGAAGAGGCCAAGACAGAGAATGAGATAGAAGTCTTCCATCTGCTGGTTCGCTCCCCAAAGTGGCTGCAACAGCTGGAACGGCGCCAATCCAAAGCCAGGAGCCAGGAGTTTCTTCCCAGTCTCCCACGTGGGTGCAGGGGCCCAAGGACTTGGGTCACCTTCTGCTCCTTTCCCAGGCCACAGCAGAGAGCTGGATTGGAAATGGAGAGCCGGGACTCAAACTGGTGCCCATATGGGAGCCGGCACTGCAGGCAGCACTTTTACCTGCTAAGCCACAGTGCTGGCGCCAGATTCTTTTATTAAAGGACCTTTTGTGTGTGTGTGTGTGTGTGTGTGTGTGTGAGAGAGAGAGAGAGAGAGAGAGAGATTAAGAGAGAGAGACTTCAGTTGTATTCAGTGCTTTGAGACAGCTTTGTAAAGAGATAAAGCTGTTTGCTTTTCCCTCAGGTTAATTCCTATAAAATTCAAAATTTTTCTGAGGAATTGTAGGTTCTCACGGCAATGTGATCATGTCTATGTTGAGTTCAGGGAAAATCTGTTCTCACAACAAGATGTAGTATAAGTTGTTGGCATATCAGGGCTGGCATTGTGGTGTAGTGGATAGAACTGCTGTCTGCAATGCCTGCATCCCACACAGGTGCTGGTTCGAGACCCGGCTGCTCCATTTCCAATCCAGCTCCCTGCAAATGGCCTGGGAAAGGCAGCAGAAGATCACCCAAGTTCTTGGGCCCCTTCCCGCCACGTGGGATACCTGGAAAAATCTCCTGACTCCTGGCTGCAGCTTGGCCCAGCCCTGGCCATTGCAGCCATCCGGGTAGTGAACCAGCAGATGGAAGATCGCTCTGTCTCTCCCTCTCTCTGTAAACCTGACTTTCAAAAAGTAAATAAATATTAAAAAAATTTATGGCATATCAACAGTTAAACATCTTTTGTTACTGAAACAGTCAACCAACAAACTAAAACACATCTGTCTTTTTTAAAAAAGATTTATTTTATTTACTTTGAAAGGCAGAGTTAGAGAGAGGGAGGGAGAAATAGCCACAACAGCTGGAACTGGGCCAGGCCAAAGCCAGGAGCCAGGAGCTTCTTCTCAGTCTCCCACATGGGTGCAGAGGTCCAAGGACTTGGGCCATCTTCTACTGCTTTCTCTGGCACATTAGCAGGGAATTGGATCAGAAGTAGAGCAGTTGGGACTTCAACCAGTGCCCTGCAGTGCCAGCTCAACCTTCTACACTACACCTGCTTTTAAATGTAATTGCTGGCCAGCACTGTGGCTCAATAGGTAATCCTCTGCCTGTGGTGCTGGCATCCCGGGTTCTAGTCCTGGTCGGGGTGCCGGATTCTGTCCCGGTTGCCCCTCTTCCATTCCAGCTCTCTGCTATGGCCCGGGAGTGCAGTGGAGGATGGCCCAAGTGCTTGGGCCCTACACCTGCATGGGAGACCAGGAGAAACACCTGGCTCCTGGCTTTGGATCAGCGCGGTGCGCCAGCTGCAGCGCACCAGCCATGGCGGCCATTGGAGGGGGAGCCAACGGCAAACGAAGACCTTTCTCTCTGTCTCTCACTCTCCACTCTGCCTGTCAAAAGAAAATGTAATTGCTAATTGTTCAAACTTGTTAACTCTAAGAAATTTTTATTTATTTGAAAGCCAGAGTTACAGAGAGTAGAGACACAGAGAGAGATCTTTCATCTGCTGGTTCATGCCCTAAAAGACCACAGCAGCCTGGGCTAGACCAGGCCAAAGACAGGAGCCAGCAGCTTCATCCAGGTCTCCATTTGAGGGCCATATAGGATGCTGGTGATGCAGGCGGCAGATAACCCACTAAGCCACAACACCAGTCCATAGATCTATTGGGGTCAGCACTGTGGCATGTTGGTAAAGCTGTCACCTGTGGTACCAGTTCAAGCCCTAGCTTCTCCACTGTAATCCAGCTCCCTGATAATGCACCTGGGAAAGCAGTGGGGCAAGTATTTGGGCCCCTGCTCCCACATGAGAGACCCCAAAGAAGCTCCTGGCTCCTGGCTTCTGCCTGGCCCAGTTTTGACTGTGATGGCCATTTGGGAAGTGAACCAGAGGATGGAAGACCTCTCTCTGATGCTGTATTGTTCTCCCCCTCCCCCGTGTCACTCTGCCTTTCAAACAAATAAACTTTAAAATTTTAAATATAATAGATTGATTTATTCAGAAGACAGAGTTTCAGGGAGAGGGAGAAAGATCTTCCATGAGGTGGTTCACTACCCAAGCAGATGCAACAGTTCAGCCAGGGCCAGGCAGAAGCCAGGAGCCAAGAACTCCATCTGGGTCTCACATGGATGGCAGGTGCTCAGGCACCGGGTCAGTCATCTGCTGCATCCCAGGCATTGCTAGCAGGGAGCTGGCTGGGACCTGGAGTAGCAAGGACTAGAACCGGGACTCCAATATGGATGCAGATGTGCTAAGCACTTAGTCCCCTTGGTTTAGCCCACTGGGCCATAAGGCCCACCCCTACTTCCAATCTTTGAGAAGCTTTATGTCCCAACTCCTAACATCCTGGAAGTAATGCCCTCCAAGCTTCCTTCTTGGAGAATGCCTGCCACAACCCTCAAGGCTTGAGTCTTAAAATATTGGTGTGGGGCTAGTGTTGTGGCACAGTAGGTTAAGCCATTGCCTGGAACACCACCATCCCCTGTGAGCTCCAGCTGCTCCACCTCTGACCCAGCAACCTGCTAATGCACCTGGGAAAGCAGCACAAGATGGCGGAAGTGCTTGGCCCCCTGACAGCCTGTGGGAGACCTGGATGAAGCTCCTGGATGAAGCTCCTGGCTCCTGCTTTGAGTTGGCCCAGTCGTGGCTGTTGTGACCATTCCGGAATGAACCAGCAGGTAGAAGAACTCTCTCTCTCTCTCTCTCTCACTGCTGTAGAAATAACTAAGTAAATATTTTTAAGAAGTTTTAAAGAGGAAAAAGTCACTCTGTTATCTGCAAATGAGTCACAAACGCCACTCTAGGTCTAATGGGTCCCATAGCAAAGTCTTCATCCCATGAAGATTTACACCATGGCAGGAGTCCCCAGTGCTACAGGTTAACCGGTGTGTGGGTGAACCCTGATCTCCAGGCTGGTCTGGAAAGGAAGCATCTCTTAGGTTTCTTTTCCATTTCCTGACTTCCAAGGCAACGTGTACCAGTATGTGCTATTCAAAAGATTCTGTATTATCTTCAACATTCAGTGAAAGTTTATTGGGCATTGGGTTGGGAATCAACAAATAAATACTTGGGCTGGTGCTGTAGCATGGTGGGTAAAGCTCCTGCCTGCAGTGCCAACATCCCATATGGGTGCCGGTTGTAGCTCTGGCTGCTCCACTTTCCATCCAGCTCTCTGCTGTGATCTGGGAAAGCAGTAGAAGATGGCCCAAGTCCTTGGGCCCCTGCACCCATGTGGTAGACGCTGAAGAAGTGGCCCAGCTCCAGCTGTTGCAGCCATTTGGGTGTTGCACTTGTGGATGGAAGACCTCTCTCTCTCTCTCTGCCTCTGCCTTTCTGTAACTCTGCCTTTCAAATAAATAAGATTTTTAAAAGACAAAATAAAAACAAAGAGTTTAGAAATAATATTGACCTAAGTGTTTGTTTTACTCTCCTTTTAAAAATGATTTATTTGGGCCGGCGCCGCGGCTCAACAGGCTAATCCTCTGCCTAGTGGCGCCAGCACACCGGGTTCTAGTCCCGGTCGGGGCGCCAGATTCTGTCCCGGTTGCCCCTCTTCCAGGCCAGCTCTCTGCTGTGGCCTGGGAGTGCAGTGGAGGATGGCCCAAGTGCTTGGGCCCTGCACCCGCATGGGAGACCAGGAGAAGCACCAGACTCCTGCCTTCAGATCAGCGTGGTGTGCCGGCCTCAGCGCACCGGCCGTGGCAGCCATTGGAGGGTGAACCAACGGCAAAGGAAGACCTTTCTCTCTGTCTCTCTCTCTCACTGTCCACTCTGCCTGTCAAAAAAAAAATGATTTATTTGTTTGAATTGCTATGTTACAGAGAGACAGAAAAAGAGAAAGAGAGGTTCCATCTGTGGGCTCACTCCCACATAGACCAGAAGGGCTGGGGCTGGGCCAGGCCAAAGCCACAAGCAAGGAGCCAATATCATTAGGCGCCATCGTGGAAGAAGTGATGTTGGGGGTAGCAGAAGGACTTTGAGGAAGCAAAGGGGCATCAGGAAAAACACTATTTGTGTGGAGAGAATTTTCAATTAAGTGTCTGGGGTAGGCATTGTGGCACGAAAGGCTATGCTAGCTCTCAGGGTGCCTACATCCCACCACTCAGTGCAGGTCTTGCAGGGTAGCCCAGCCACTCACCCACCCTTGACCACAGGGTCGTCTTCTGCTTCGGGGGGTCACCCTCTTGGACTGAGTGGAGGGACGCACATGGAGTGGTGAGGGAGGGAGGGGACACCCACCTAGCCAGCCAGATCAGCGGAGTCTACTCCAAGGGTGTCACCAATGGGTGACAGAGATGGCTGCCCCCTCACCCTCGTCCCCCTCAGGGCCTGTTTGATTCCTGGGGCTCTGTCTGATCCAGCCACCTTCTAATCCACCTGGGAAGCAACAAACGATGGCCCAGGTGCTTGAGTCCCTGCCACCCAAGTGGGAGAGCTGGATGGAGTCCCTGGCTCCTGTCTTAGGTCTGGCCCACCCTGGCCATCCAAGGCACTGGGGGAATGAACGAGTAGATGGCAGAACTCTGTCTCTCCTGTTCACTCTCTCTCTCACCATTCTGCTTTCAAATAAAGAAATCTTTAAAAATAAGCTACTTTCTCAGATGCCAATCACCTGGTTCTTCTACATCAGACAGGCAGCTATGCTAGTAAATCAGTAGTATAGGGCCCAGCATATTGCTCTATAAATAAGGAATGTACTTCTAAGACGTTGCTGGTCACCCTCAGAAAGATGGAGAAAATGATACCGCAGCAACATGAAATTCACTTTCTTAAGTGAGAGAAGTAGCAAGGAGCAGGGCTTGGGGCCCAAAGACAAGCTGGGGCTGGGTCAGCAGGAGTCGGGATTGGAGATCTGTGAGCAGACCCTCTGGGTGGTCTCTGTGCCTGTCCCCTGGGTGTCCCCTGGGTGATCCGGGGGATCCTATGCAGCTCGGCCCCTCGCCTTCTAGCACCACTACCCAAACGGACATTTCCTGAAGCGGGGTGCAGTGGGGGCAGGGGCAGAATCCTCACACCCCGCCACCCGACCCACCCGAGTCAGCCAGAGAGAGGGCACAGCGGGCAGCAGGGGACAGGTGTGCAGTAGGCTCCCGGGCAGCCCGGGTTTGCAGAGCCGCTTCCTGCCACAGATCTGCAGGGGCCAATGGCCTGGAGCCAGAGGAGAGGCAGTGGCCTTAGAAGGCATGGGCTCCAGGCCCCACCTCCCCGCCTGGCACCCTGAGTCCCAGTCACTCAGGCCTGGGCTGCTTTGCCCTATTGTTGGCGGTGCCAGGAATCCTCAGGTCTGGCAGGCAGGACAGTCCTGTCGCTATAATTAGAACACTCCTCAACAAACAAGGACTCCACCCCAGGCACCCCACCCCAACCCCACCCCCACCCCTGCCCTGGGATATCAGGCTGAGTCAGGACTCAACATTAGCATACAGAAGGTTCTGTGAACCGCGTCCCAGCCTTGCCAAGGCCCGGGGCTGTGCCTGGTTTCTCCCGATTCTGACTGCCAGTCTGTTCTGTAGGGAGGTAGGGGCTGGGCTAGGAGAAGCTGGAAGGGGAGGGGGAGCCTGGGGGTGCACATACCCTAGGTGCTGAGGATGCTCCCCTGGCCTGGCCTTTACTCCCGCCCCCTTCCTCTGTGCCTATGAAGGTAGCTTGGTCCGCAGGTAGCGTGCCCATAGAATCTGCAGTCTGAATACCAACAGGGCTCTCAGTGCTCTCCTAAGATGCCGCCTGACCACAGGTGCACTTCTCCTCAGTAACCATGACAGCAGGCTCACATGTTACTTCAATGGCCAGGGATGGGCCAGGACTAACCCAGGAGTTAGAAGCTCTATCTGGGTCTCCCACATGGGTGGCAGGGCCCATGTCCTTGAACTACCCTCCACCGCTACCCCAGGTACGTTAGCAGGGAGCAGGATCAGAAGCTGAGCAGCCAAGAACCAAACAGGCGCTCACATGAATGCCAGCATTCAGGCTGCTATGCCACAAACCAGGTCCATGTTTTCCGCCTTTTAGAGAACAAAACAATCAAGTTAGTGAGCCAGTAAAACAGCGCAAGGACGTGTGTGTCCAGTTACTGTGCTGGACTTACCTATCACCTGGGTCTCCAAATCAAGCCGCAGAACACCTTTGTTCCGCTGTGCTCAGCTGTGAGAATACAAAGGTTGGAATGAATGGCCTGTGCCTAAAGACAGCTTTTTAGATTCCGCGGACAGTAATGCCACCGTCCTCGGGTGGTCCCAGCCTTGTGTTCACAGCAGTAAGAATGACGAGGATGACGGCGGGGCTTCGGGAGGCACAGATTATGGCATAACCGGTTAAACCACCATCTGAGATGCTGGCATCCCATATGGGCACCAACTCAAGACCCAGCTGCTCCACTTCTGATCCAACTCCCTGTGATGACCTGGGAAAAGTATCAGAAGATGGCCCAAGTGCCTGGGCCCCTGCACCCACCTGGGAGACCTGGAAGAAGCTTCTGGCTCCTGGCTTCAGCCTGGCCCAGCCCTGGCCATTTCAGTGATTTGGGGAGTGAGCCACTGGATGGAAGATCTCTGTTTGTATCTATCCCTCTCTCTATATTGCTTTTCAAATAAAATTAATGAATCTTTTATTAAAAAATAGAATGACTGGGATGTCAGATGTGAGGTGTGGACCTTCAAAAAAAAAAAAAAAAAAAAAAAAAAGACGAATCAAACTTCCCAGAGCATACTCTGAACAGGCAATGTGGCACTGTCCTTTAATTCCTGACGTCACCATCCTGGGAAACAGACATGAATTCTGCTTTGAGACAAGCAGACAGAGACTGGCGTGTTTCGTGTGCAAGTTCTTGATGGGAAGAAGAGAAGCACAATGGCTTCAGAAGGAAGCAGAGTGCAGATGCAAACCCGGGCCTCCCACACGCTTGTCCTTGCTGCTGGTACGGCCAGGGCTCCCACCTCACTGCAGCTTTTGCAATTTAGTTGTTCAGAAGGCAGCCTGCAGGCTTCATATTTTAGCTCTTTGCTTTCTTCTTGATAGGCTTAGAAATATACCAGCTTTTAAAATGAATAAAATCGGTGGTCGGTGTTGTGGTGTAGTGGGCTAAGCCTCCCCCTGCGGTGCTGGCATCTCATATGGGCACCGGTTCTAGTCCCAGCAGCTCCTCTTCCAATGCAGCTCTCTGCTCTGGCCTGGGAAAGCAGTAGAAGACGGCCGAAGTCCTTGGACCCCTGCACCCACTTGGGAGACCCAAAAGAAGCTCCAGGCTCCTGGATTGGAATCGGTGCAGCTCCAGCCATAGCAGCCAATTTTGGAATTAACCATAGGATTGAGGTCTCTCTCTCTCTCTCTCTCTCTCTCTCTCTCTCCTTCTCGATGTAACTCTGATTTTCAAGTAAATATAATGAATCTTTAAAAATAAAAATAAGCCTGCATCACGGGGCAATAGGCTAATCCTCCACCTGCAGCGCTGGCACAGCGGGTTCTAGTCCCAGTCGAGGCGCCGGATTCTGTCCTGGTTGCTCCTCTTCCAGTCCAGCACTCTGCTGTGGCCAGGGTGTGCAGTGGAGGATGGCCCAGGTGCTTGGGCCCTGCACCCCATGGGAGACCAGGAGGAAGCACCTGGTTCCTGGCTTCGGATCAGTGCGGTGCGCTGGCCGCAGCAGCCATTGGAGGGTGAAAAATGGCAAAGGAAGACCTTTCTCTCTGTCTCTCTCTGTCACTGTCCTCTCTGCCTGTAAAAAATAAATAAATAAGAATAAAAAAATAAAAATAAAAGGAATCTAATTAGAGGAAAAAGTATTGTTCGTGAAACTATAAAAAAGGGAGGAGAAATAAAGATCTTCTAACCCCAGGCTGAGGCAGGCTGCCTTCCCTGAGCTCACTCTGTGGCGTCACTGTTCTTACATCTGCTCTCTGTCCACCCACCAGCTTTTTTGTTTCTTTCTCCGTTTTAATTAGCAGGGAGCTGGATCAGAAGTGGAGCAGCCAGGACTCGAACTGGTGCCCACATGGGTACTTTTATTTTTAAAGATTTTTAAATTTATTTGGAAGTCAGTGTTATACAGAGAGGAGGAGTGACAGAGGGGGGGCATCTGGTTCAATCCCTAGTTGGCCTCAATGGCCAGAGTCCACACAGAGAAACGGAAAATTCCTCAGGTGTCACCGTCTGTAGGAGGTCATTCCCTCGGGAGCTGCGCCCTCCTCAAAGCACTGCCTGTCTGCTCAAGGGTGCGTGCACACACAGGAGAGGTATTTCTTGCAGCATAGGTTTCGATCAGCAAATGATGGAACACTAATTGAATACCATGGGTCCCACGAAGCAGTGTTCTCATGGTGGGCGTGAGACACACAGGGAGAGAGAATGTGTGTGTGTGTGTGTGTGCGAGTTTGCAAATGCCACTGGGGGAGAGCAGGACTGCTGCGTCAAAAACTGCCCCCTCCCACTGTGCACAGACAGGCGGGTGCGGGACAGGTGTGTTTCTCAGGGGGTGAACTCAGCGGTATTATTTCAATGTCCCTCATGTCTTCGGGGCCCAACAAGGAGTCTTGCCTCCCATAAACGATGAAAGACAAAAGGGCAAAGCCGGTGACCAATGTAATTGTGGCTGAAACGTGAAGGAGGGCCGTGCGGGGCGGGGATGCAGGATAAAACCTTAGTGGATGAATTCAGTGCAGCCAAAAACCTGAGGCTCTGCAGGAGTCAGACTAGCAGTTGGCGTCAGCCCTTCAGCCTCACCCTGCCGGTTCCCCTCACCTTGGCCCCTGCCAACAGCTGTGGTGCGTGGTGGATGTGCGCTGTTAGGAAGCCAGAGCGGTCGGCCCCACCCCGTGAGCTCACCACTCTGCTACACTTATCCTGAAAGTGGTTTACAGCTTAGACCCCGCAGGGACAAGCGGATCGAATTGGGACCATGGTCCCAATCACCATGTCAAAATGAAGCAGGAACTGAGGAGCAGGCAGAAAGGGGGGAGGGGCTAACCGGACCCATGCTGGGGGCTGGTGTTGAAAGAACCCAAGAAGCTCCCAAAGCCTTAAGTCTCCAGCATCCTGTGGAAAATTTTTTTTCTGCTAACCTCCGGGTCCAGTTCCAGTAAGAGGAGCGACTGACACAGCGCTTCCCTCACCAACCTCAGCGCCCCCCGACCTCGGTCAGAGCAGCCCCCGCATCATAACACCTGCTGTACACAAGTCGCCGGTCTTTTCAACTCCAAGCTCCCGGCCATTTATTCCACACTCCAATATTACACTGCACCGTTCCCTCTAGTTCCCACTTTAAATTACGAGGAGAGCGCTCCGCGGGGAGGGGCCAGTGCGGAGGGAGGGACAGAGCGCCCTCGGGCAGCGCCCCCCCCCCCCATCTGGACCCCGGGACGGCGACCCGAAGGCGCCCCTTCCCCGCCGCCCCCACACACGGGCCCTCAGAGCGGCCACAGCTCGCCGAGCGCCGTCAACTGAGGGAAAGCCGGGCACCCTCTGCGCTCTGGGAGTCCGCGCACCCACGGAGCCCTCAGTCCCACCTTAAACCGCGGAACCAGTGTCAGGGCAGCAGCCTCACCCGCCCTGCAGTTCCCGATTAACACTAAGGGGCCCGGGCACCGCCGCCGCGCAGGCCGAGCCCACAGCCGCCTCCCGCCGCGGCTCCCCCGCCCCGGGGCTCCGGGCCGCTCCAGGGACTCCCAGAAGCGTCTGGAAAGTTCCCTCCGCGGAGGGCGGGCGCCCCGGTCTCTAACGGGTCCCGGGGAGCAGGAGGGCGGGGCGCGAGCGAAACCCCTGGAAGATTCCCGACCGGCGGCCGCCCCGAGCTCGCTGATTGGCCGAGGCGGCGGCAGGCGGGGCGCGGCCGCGGCGGGTAAAGGCGGCTGCGGGCGCCCAGGGCGAACCACAGGACCCGGGCGGCCCCCGACAGCGGCTGAGTGCAGCGCAGGCGACCGCGACCCTGCTCGGCGGCCGCACCCCCAGCGCGAAGCCCGCGGCCCCACAGCCTCCGAGGCCCACTCTGCGCGGCGCCGTCCGCCTCCCGCTTCCGGCAAGCAGCCGGCCCGCAGCCGCCTTCCTCGCCCGCCGGCCCCAGACCCCCGGCTCGGTGCGCGGCCGAGAGCGCGCGGCAGCAGCGCCATGGCCAAAGGCACGGCGATCGGCATCGACCTGGGCACGACGTACTCGTGCGTGGGCGTGTTCCAGCACGGCAAGGTGGAGATCATCGCCAACGACCAGGGCAACCGCACGACGCCCAGCTACGTGGCCTTCACCGACACGGAGCGGCTGATCGGCGACGCGGCCAAGAACCAGGTGGCGCTGAACCCGCAGAACACGGTGTTCGACGCGAAGCGGCTGATCGGCCGCAAGTTCGGCGACCCGGTGGTGCAGGCCGACATGAAGCACTGGCCGTTCCAGGTGGTGAGCGAGGGCGACAAGCCCAAGGTGCAGGTGAGCTACAAGGGCGAGAGCAAGGCGTTCTACCCGGAGGAGATCTCGTCCATGGTGCTGAGCAAGATGAAGGAGATCGCCGAGGCGTACCTGGGCCAGCCGGTGAGCAACGCGGTGATCACGGTGCCGGCCTACTTCAACGACTCGCAGCGGCAGGCCACGAAGGACGCGGGGGTGATCGCGGGGCTGAACGTGCTGCGCATCATCAACGAGCCCACGGCGGCCGCCATCGCCTACGGGCTGGACCGCAGCGGCAAGGGCGAGCGCCACGTGCTCATCTTCGACCTGGGCGGGGGCACGTTCGACGTGTCGGTGCTGACGATCGACGACGGCATCTTCGAGGTGAAGGCCACGGCGGGCGACACGCACCTGGGCGGCGAGGACTTCGACAACCGGCTGGTGGGCCACTTCGTGGAGGAGTTCAAGCGGAAGCACAAGAAGGACCTGAGCGGCAACAAGCGCGCGGTGCGGCGGCTGCGCACGGCGTGCGAGCGCGCCAAGAGGACCCTGTCGTCCAGCACGCAGGCCAACCTGGAGATCGACTCGCTGTTCGAGGGCATCGACTTCTACACGTCCATCACCAGGGCGCGGTTCGAGGAGCTGTGCTCGGACCTGTTCCGCGGCACGCTGGAGCCCGTGGAGAAGGCGCTGCGCGACGCCAAGCTGGACAAGGCGCAGATCCACGACGTGGTGCTGGTGGGCGGCTCCACGCGCATCCCCAAGGTGCAGAAGCTGCTGCAGGACTTCTTCCACGGGCGCGACCTCAACAAGAGCATCAACCCGGACGAGGCGGTGGCCTACGGGGCGGCGGTGCAGGCGGCCATCCTGATGGGCGACCAGTCGGAGAAGGTGCAGGACCTGCTGCTGCTGGACGTGGCGCCGCTGTCGCTGGGGCTGGAGACGGCGGGCGGCGTGATGACGCCGCTGATCAAGCGCAACTCCACCATCCCCACCAAGCAGACGCAGGTGTTCACCACGTACTCGGACAACCAGCCCGGCGTGCTGATCCAGGTGTACGAGGGCGAGCGGGCCATGACGCGCGACAACAACCTGCTGGGGCGCTTCGAGCTCAGCGGCATCCCGCCGGCGCCGCGCGGCGTGCCGCAGATCGAGGTCACCTTCGACATCGACGCCAACGGCATCCTGCACGTCACGGCCACCGACAAGAGCACGGGCAAGGCCAACAAGATCACCATCACCAACGACAAGGGCCGCCTGAGCAAGGAGCAGATCGAGCGCATGGTGCAGGAGGCCGAGAAGTACAAGGCCGAGGACGAGGTGCAGCGCGAGCGCGTGGCGGCCAAGAACGCGCTCGAGTCCTACGCCTTCCACATGAAGAGCGCCGTGGAGGACGACGGGCTCAAGGGCAAGATCAGCGAGGCGGACAAGCGGCGCGTGCTGGACAAGTGCCAGGAGGTCCTCTCCTGGCTGGACGCCAACACCCTGGCCGACAAGGACGAGTTCGAGCACAAGCGGAAGGAGCTGGAGCAGGTGTGCAACCCGGTCATCAGCGGGCTCTACCAGGGTGCGGGCGGCCCCGGGGCCGGGGCCGGGGCCGGCGGGGGCTTCGGGGCTGCAGGCGGCAGGGGCGGCCCTGGGTCCGGGCCCACCATCGAGGAGGTCGATTAGGGGCCCTTGGTGGGACACCCCACGTTTATTTTGAGAGGTGGCTGGGACCCCGGACTTTCCCTTCCCTTGTGTGCTGCTGTGCCTCAGCTCTGAGCTCCACGTGTTCTTTGCATCGGGGACTAGAGTTTTCACTGCTGCTGAACTTACTGCTTCCAGTTTTCAATGTAGCGACGGTGTATAGTCATATTTTTTGCACATTTGTACTAATGAAGCCAATTTTATTTGTTACTTCAAGGAAAATAAACCTCCATAAAATCTGAATGGTGTCTTGCTGGTTTCTCTATTTTATGTGGTCAGAAGGTGGTGAGCAGTTAGTTCACGGTGTGTGAAACTGGAGGCCTCCTGCCTCAGGTCGGGACAGGGGGTTGACAAGTTAGTTGTACTGCACTGTGATCCTTTTGAGTAAAACTTTAGCTGTATGTGTGTGGAAGGAGGGAGTCCCAACAACCCTTCTGCCCTGATTGGTTTTTGCCTCGCTGGTTGCCTCAAGGTGGATGTGCAGGTGGAGGCATGTATAGATGCCCCCCATACAAACTGGTGGGTTTTCCTCTAGACATGGGCAACAAGAAGTCAGTTGAGTCATGTTTCTCATTCCTGTAACTGTACCTGATGGATTAGAACCTTGATAACTGATCTGATTCAACATGAAGTAGAAAGAATGTCTGAAATTGGCAATGGAGAAACAATGGCTCAAGCCCTGGCCTGCCCAATTATGAAGTGCCTGAACCACTGGATACCTAGTTCTTGTTTTAAAAATGGTTTGGTCTGATGCCTTGTTGTAAAATTAATTCTACATGGATGCTGAAGTAGAAATGTCATACACCTAGCAGTTGTCACCTACAATTCAGGTACCAAAGTGAACACCTTAGGAACACGTCTCTTTAGAATATGGTGCCTCAACAGCAAGGATTGTGCAGTTTGTGAAGCTTGGCTGTCATACACACACACACACACACACACACACACACTTCCCAGAGCCTCTGCTTTTTATCCACCCTCCTGCTAATGCATCCTTGGAGTCAGGATTTTTTGGCCCAAGTACTTGAGTCCCTGTCACCCAAAGAGGGAGACCAGGATGGAATTTCTGGCTCCTGGCTTCAGCCTGGGACAGACCTGGTTATTGTGGCCATTTGCTCAGTGAACCAATGGATAGAAGTTAGCATGTCTCCATCTCACTCTCTGTTATTCTGCCTTTCAAATAAATAACACTTTTTAAAAAAAAAAAAACATTTTATACAAGGGTTAAGCCATTGCCTACAGGTCAGGCATCCCATATCGCAGCACTAGTTGGAGTCCTGATTGCTCTTCTTCTGATCCAGTTTCTCGCTAATTTCCTTAGGAAAGCACCCAAAGATAGTCCAAGTGCTTGGGCCCCTGGCACTCACATGGGAGATCCTGATGGAACTCCAAGCTCCTGATTTTGGTATGAACAAGCCCTAGCCATTGCAGCCATTTGGGGAGCGAATCAGCAGAAGGCAAATCTCTCTTTGTCTCTACCTCTCTGTCTCTGACACTCAACCTCTCAAGTAAATAAAATCTTTAAGACATGTCAAAGGTATATATTTTAAAATTTTTAAAAAGCATTTTAAAAGTCTGCACCAATGTAACAGGCAACAGGCAGTGTACTTGGGCCTGTTATGTGTTATTTTATTAATCCTCAGTATACCACACTTCCTTATATACTGCTCTCAAAGGTGAATATACAGGGAGACTTAAAATTATTAGCTTAACTGAAGCTACTAAAAGTTAGAAAACAAAACAAAACAAAAAACCCACTGCTTATCCAACTCAGAATTTCTTGGAAACTTCTTCCAAGTTCATAGGGTTTTGTTGTGCATGCCTGGTAGTACATTATACTTCTTTTTTTTTTAATTTTCATTTACTTATTTGAGAGGCAGAGTTACAGAGAAGCAGAGGCAAAGAGAGAGAGACATCTTCCAGCCTCTGGTTGAATCCCCAAATTGCTGCAACATCCAGAGGTGGGCCAATCCAAAGCTAGGAGCTTTCTCTGGGTCTCCTATAAAGCTGCAGGGGACCAAGCACTTGGATCATCTTCCTCTGCTTCCCCAGGCCACAGCAGAGAACTGGATTGAAAGTGGAGCATCCAGGACTCAAATCTGCACCCACATGGGATGTTAGCACTGCAGACAGCAGCCTCACCTGTTACACCACAGCACGTGCCCCAGTACATTATATTTCTATCCTAGATTTTTATAACCAGTTATCTTTTGCTTATATTCTGCATAGTACTAAACAATTATGCCAAATAAGATTGATGATAAAAATTTAGCACAAACATCTGTTAATTTTGAAGAAATCCAAAATCCTGAACCAGTAAGAACTACACACAGACCTCCCTCCCATGTATTTCTTTGCATTTTTAAAATAAGAGTTTTGAGGTCTGGTGCTGTGGTAAAGCTGCCACCTGCAGTGCCAGCATCCCATATTGGGCACTTGTTTGAGTCCCAGCTGCTCCACTTCTGATCCAGCTCCCTGCTACTGTGCCTGGGAATGCAGTGGAGGATGGGCCAAGTCCTTGGGCCCCTGCACCCATGTGGGAGATCTGGAAGAAGCTCCTGGCTCCTGGCTTTGGATAAGCGCAGCTCTGGTCATTACAGTCATTTGGGGAGTGAACCAAAGATATTCTCTCTCTCTCTCTCTCTCTCCCCGCCCCCCAATAAATTAATTATTTAAAGGCTGAATTACAGAGAGGCAGAGGCAGAGAGAGAGGTATTCTGTCTGCTGGTTCACTCCCCAAATGGCTGCAATGGCCAGAACAGGACCAATCTGAGGCCAGGAGCTGGACCAATCTGAAGCCAAGAACCAGAAACTTGTTCCAGGTCTCCCACGAGGACTGGCAGTGAAGCAGCCAGGACTTGAACCGGCACCCATATGGATGCCAGTTCCACAGGTGGAGGCTTAGCCCACTGCGCCACAGCACCAGCCCCTTCTATGATTTGAAACAAATGGCATCACATCTTTACCTCCTCGAAGGTGGCCATGGTGATAAGGCTCTAAATCTTGGTGCTGCTGGGGTGGCAGAAAAAGGTCTACTGGAAATGTCCTCCACGCATCAGACAGTCCTCTTCACATAATTGATCTACATTTTGTGTAAAGTTTCTCTCTTTGGATTGGCCTGGAAATCCACCATCGATCTTCTATTTCTTCACAAGTAGAGGGTCATCTGAATTTTGTCTTTTAGACTTGATCCTTCCCAAGGCAGAAGCCCAGTGGCAGGTTTGCTTGCCCTCTAGGGTGACTGTAAGGACCCCAACAGCATTTTAATTATATTATTACAGAAATAGATTTTTATTAGGTTTGGTGTATGGAAGGAATGAAGCTCACCTTTCACAAGCTGTGTGGGCTGTCAACTGCATTTTTTTAAAGATTTATTCATATGTATTTGAAAGGCAGAGTTACAGAGAGAGAGGGGGAGAGAGGAAGGGGGGAGAGAGAGAGAGAGCGAGAGAGAGCTTCTGTTTGTTGGTTCACTCTGCAAATGGCCACAAGTGCCAAGGCTGGGCCAGGCCAAAGCCAAGAACATGGGCCCTATCTGTGTCTCCCATGTGGGTAGCAGGGGTCCAAGCACCTGGGCCATCTTTCATTGCTTTCCTGGGTGCATTGGCAGGGAGGTAGATCATAAGTGGGGCAGCCAGGACTCCTCCTGGCACTCAAAGGAGATGGCAGCATCTCAGGCTGCAGCTTAACCCATTGCACCACAATGCTGGCCCCATGTCAAGTAGTTTTTTTTTTTTTCCTAAATATTTGTTTATTTATTTGAATGGCAGAGTTACAAAGAGGCAGAGAGAGAGAGAGAGAGAGAGAGAGAGAGAGAGGTCTTCCATCTGCTGGTTCACTTCCCAGATGGCTACAACAGTCAGAGCTGCACTGATCCAAAGCTAGGAGCCAGGAGCTTCTTGTGGGTCTCCCACGCAGGTGCAGGGGCCCAAGGACCTGGGCTATCCTCTACTGCTTTACCAGGCCATAGCAGAGAGCTGGATGGAAAGTGGAGCAGCTGGGACTCGAACCGGCACCCATATGGGATGCCAACACTGCGGGTGGTGGCTTTACCCACTAAGGCACAGCGCCAGCCCCAGCTCTATGCATTTTTTTGAATGATTTATGTATTTATTTATTTATTTGAAAATTAGAGTTACACAGAGACAGGAAGAGTCAGAGAGAGAAAGAGATATTCCGTCTGCTCATTCACCACCACACCACCCCCTCAATGGCCACAGTGGCCAAGGCTGGGCCAGGCGGAACCAGGAGTCAGGAGTTTCTCCCAGATCTCCCATGTGGGTTCAGGGATATAAGCACTTGAGTCTCCTTCTCCTTCTCCTTCTCCTTCTCCTTCTCCTTCTCCTTCTCCTTCTCCTTCTCCTTCTCCTTCTCCTTCTCCTTCTCCTTCTCCTTCTCCTTCTCCTTCTCCTTCTCCTTCTCCTTCTCCTTCTCCTCCTCCTCCTCCTCCTCCTCCTCCTCCTCCTCCTCCTCCTCCTCCTCCTCCTCCTCCTCCTTCCCCTTTTTGCATTTTAAGTTTTTATTTAGCGAAAAAGATGCATGAGAGAGGGGTAAATTTGGGTTCATACTGAGTACCAGGAACCAGCCACATGGAGGAGCATCTAGGCCAGGAAGCCCCAAAGGCCACACGCCCTGGGGGTGCAGGTGAGCCTTCTTCTTGCTGCTGCTTTCCCAGGCACATTAACAGGAACTGGATCAGAAGTGGAGCAGCTGGGGTTGCTCCACTTGGAATGCTGGCATTGCAGGTTGCGGCTTACCCTTTGTGCCACAGGCTGGCCACACACCCCAGTTATTCTTATTGAGGTGCATACAAGGTTGGGGATTTAGGGTCAGAGCTGTAGTGCAGCAGGTTAAGTCACTGCCTGCAATGACAGCATTCCGTGTAAAAGCCTGTTTCAGTCCTGGCTTTCTCCACTTCTGATGCACCTTCCTGCTAATGCACCTGGGAATGTAGAGGAGGATGGCCCAACTGGTTGGGCCCTGCCACCCACATGGGAGACTCAGATGGAATTCCAGGATAGTAGTTTGTGCCTCGTCCAGCCCTGGCTGTTGTGGCCATTTGGGAAGTGAACCAGCCGATCCATCACTCTTCCCCCCACCCCCACCCCACAACCCTGACTTTCAAGCAAATAACTAAATCTTCTTTAAAAAAGAAAAGGTTGGCGGCCGGCACCATGGCTCAACAGGCTAATCTTCCACCTAGCGGCGCCGGCACACCGGGTTCTAGTCCCGGTTGGGGCGCCAGATTCTGTCCCGGTTGCCCCTCTTCCAGGCCAGCTCTCTGCTGTGGCCCGGGAGTGCAGTGGAGGATGGCCCAAGTGCTTGGGCCCTGCACCCCATGGGAGACCAGGAGAAGTACCTGGCTCCTGCCTTTGGATCAGCGCAGTGCGCCGGCAGCAGCGCGCCGGCCGCAGCGGCCATTGGAGGGTGAACCAATGGCAGAGGAAGACCTTTCTCTCTGTCTCTGTCTCTCACTGGCCACTCTGCCTGTCAAGAAATTAAAAAAAAAAAAAGAAGAAGAAGAAAAGAAAAGGTTGGAGACCACTACCAGGAAAATAGAATTATGGACAGCTAAACCTAAAAACTGTTGTAAGATCTATAGGAGGCCACTCAGCCCAACCTTTCTGTTTTCAAAGGTGAGCGCCAAGGATCAAAGAGGTTCTGATGGGCCAGCGCTGTGGAATAACACATAAAACCACCATTTGTAATGCCAGCACCCCACATGGACACCAGTTCGAGACCTGGCTGCTCCACTTCCAATCTGGCTCTCTGTTATGGCCTGGGAAAGCAGTAGAAGATGGCCCAAGTGCTTGGGCCCCTGCACCCATGTGGGAGTCCTGGAAGAAGCTCCTGGCTCCTGGCTTCGGATTGGCACAGCTGTGGCCTTTGTGGCCAATTGGGGAGTGAACCAGTGGATGGAAGACTTCTCTCTCTCTCTCTCTCTCTCTCTCTCTGCCTCTCCTTCTCTCTCTATAACTTTGACTTTCAAAGTAAATAAATAAAATTTTTTAAAAAATGAAAGAGAGAGGCCGGCGCCGCGGCTCAATAGGCTAATCCTCTGCCTGCGGCGCCGGCACACCGGGTTCTAGTCCCAGTCAGGGCGCCGGATTCTGTCCCGGTTGCTCCTCTTCCAGGCCAGCTCTCTGCTGTGGCCCGGGAGTGCAGTGGAGGATGGCCCAAGTCCTTGGGTCCTGCACCTGCATGGGAGACCAGGAGCAGCACCTGGCTCCTGCCTTGGGATCAGCGCAGTGTGCCGGCCGCGGCAGCCATTGGAGGGTGAACCAACGGCAAAGGAAGACCTTTCTCTCTCTCTCTCTCACTGTCCATTCTGCCTGTCAAAAAAAAAAGAAGAAGAAGAAGAAGAAGAAGAAGAAGAAGAAGAAGAAAAAGAAAGAGAGAGAGAGAGGTTCTGAGGCTTGATCAGGTCACCCGGATGACAGGTAAGTACAGCATCAGTGAGGGGACCTACGTGTCCTGGCATTCATTCTCTAAAAGGAGGAAAACAGGGGCTGGGGTTGTGGCTCAGCCACCTGTAATGCCAGCATCTCACATGAGCAACATTGCAGTCCTGGCTGGTCTGCGTCTGAGCCAGCGCCCTGCCAATGCATCTCGGAAGGCAGCAGAAAACAGCCCAGAAGCTGATATGGGGCACAGCAGGTTAAGCTGACGCCTGCAGGGCACTGGTTCAAGTCTCAACTGCTCTATTTCTGACCCAGCCCTCAGCTAACACACCTGGGAAAGCAGTGGAAGATGGCCCAAGTGCCTGGGTCCTGCCACCCACAGGGGAGACCTGGAAGAAATTCCTGGCTCCTGACTTTGGCCTGGCCCAGTCCTGCCATTGCAGTCTTTGGGGGGGGGGGGGGGACACGCTGACTGAAGATCTCTTTCTCTCTTCACTCTAAAACTGCCTAATAAAAAAGATTAAAAATAAGTACCTGGGCCCTGCCACCCCCATGGGAGACTTGGATGAAGCTCCAGGCTCCTGGCTTCCACCTGGCCAAGGCCTGGCCCAGCTATGGACACTGCAGCCATTTGGGGAGCAAACGGTGGTTGAAAGTTCTCTCTCTGCCGCTGTCTTTCCTACTTTCTTTGTAAATCAGTAAATCTTTAAGAATGAATAAATAAGAGGAGGCAAACAAATGGACACAGAGGAAGGGGTGGGGGGAGTAAAGGCCAGGCCAGGGGAGCATCCTCAGCACCTAGGGTATGTGCACCCCCAGGCTCCCCCTCCCCCTTCCAGCTTCTCCTTGCCCAGCCCCCACCTCCCTACAGAACAGGCTGGCAGTCAGAATCGGGAGAAACCAGGCACAGCCCCGGGCCTTGGCAAGGCTGGGACGTGGTTCACAGAACCTTCTGGATGCTAATGTTGACCTGACTCAGCCTGATATCCCAGGGCAGGGGTGGGGTTGGGGTTGGGGTTGGTGCCTGGGGTGGAGTCCTTGTTTGTTGAGGAGTGTTCTAATTATAACGACAGGACTGTCCCTCCTGCCTGACCAGAGGATTCCTGGCACAGCCAACAATAGGGCAAAGCAGCCCGAGCCTGAGCAACTGGGACACAGGGGGCCGGGCCAGGAGGCTGGGCCGGCCTCGGAGCTGAGAGCATTTCCCAAGGGTTTTGCAAACAGATTTCAGGAAGGACTCGGACCCCAGAAAGCGGGCCGCTTTGGGGCTCCTGAGCCCTATGAGGCGGGTGGCGGGGCGCGAGGAGGGAAGGCCCCCCCCCCCCCCCCCCCGCCGCGCCGCGACCGTAGCGAGCGCGCACCCTACTGGATGGGAGCGGTGACCTGGAGCCCGCGCGCCTTCCGCGGGCCGCCGCCTCCCCGCCCCCTCCAGGCCCTGGGCCCCCTGTGGACCTGTGGCAGGGAGCGGCTCTGCATCCCCGGGCTGCCCGGAAGCCGCCTGTGCACCTGCCCCCTGCTCCCCTGCGGTGCCCTCTCCCTGGCCGACGCGGGTGGGCGGGCCGCGTGGGGCGAGGATTCCGCCCCTGCCCCGACTGCGCCCCGCTTCAGGAAATGTCCGTTTGGGTAGCGGTGCTAGGAGAAGGTGAGGGGCCGAGCTGCACGGGATCCCCCGGGGACACCCAGGGGGCACCCCGGGGACAGGCGCAGAGACCACCTGGAGGGGTGACCCCAATCCCGGCTCCTCACCGACCCAGCCCCAGCTTGTCTTTGAGCCCCAGCCCTGCTGCTTGCCACTTCTCTCACTTTTAAGAAAGTAAATGTCGTGTTGTTCCGGTATCGTTTTCTCCATCTTTCTGAGGGTGACCAGCAACGTCTTGGAAGCATATTCGTTACTAATAAAGCAATATTCTGCGCCCTATACAACTGATTTACTACAGTAGCCTCCTGCATTCCGGAGGCTGTGGGAGTCGCGCCCCAGGTTGCGCTCCCCGGAGACTGGGCATTGGCTCTTGGCCGAAGCTCTAGTTCACGGGTTCCGTGTGTCGTGTTCATCTGTGGTTCCTGCGCGCCGTGGGTCGTCTTAGCCAATCCCCGAGCCGGGTGGCCACGCTACTATTCCAGGGGGTTCCGCCTCGCGTCAGTCGGGTTCCCAGAAACCAGAGACCACGGGGCGGCCCCTGGGACTCCACACCGGATTCCACAGGAGCCCTTAGGGGAAGGGGAGGCGTGGGACAGCGGTTGTGGACTCTGTCTCCCGCCAGCCTCTCCCTGCGAAGCGCACAGTGGCATGGCTGGGCTGTAACACAGGCGCTGGGGGCGGGCGAGGGCGCCGTCCGGAGGAGGCCGGCGGCCGGTGGCGGGTGGGGGGGTGTGTGATGACGCCCTGAGGCGGGGTTTAGGCGGGCGTGCTGAGGCAGCCTCCTCTATTCACGTTACAATGGGGGCGCTGCCTTTGACCTCATGGCCATTTTGGAGTCAGTGTAACTTGACTGGATCTGGCTCAAAAGCTGTAGAGCCGGGCGGGGTGGGGGGTGGGGGGACGCCACCTGAGCAGTTTGGATGTTTTGGGAGCCACCACTCACAGGGGCTCCATAACTTGAAATTTCCAAACTGGATCGAAGACGGAGAGACACTCGGTGAGCCGGGAAGGGCTGATTGGAATGGGATGGGAATGGTTAAGGTTTAGTTAAGTCCTTGTTGGAAAAATTAATGACAATTTTGTTATTTGGGTTTAAATCTGAGGTGTGGGGATGTTGTCAATCAGGGAATGAAGGTCCTTTTTTATTTTTAAAAAAGATGTGTTTATGTATTTGAAAGGCAGAATTACAAAGAGAGATGGAGAGACAGAGAAAGAGAAAGAGATCTCTCTTCTGGTTCACTTCCAAAATGGCTGCAACACTTGGGGCTGGGCCGGTCTGACGCCAGGAGTTTCTGTCAGGTCTCCCACATGCATACAGGGGCCCTAGGACTTGGGCCATCCTCCGCTACTTTCCCAAGAGCATTAGCAGGGAGCTGGATCATAAGTGGAGCAGTCAGGACATGAACCAGCACCCAGATGGGATGCCCAGCTTCTCTGGCGACACCTTAACCCTCTACACCACAACTCCAGCCCCTGGAGGTTGTTTTTGGGAAAAAAAAATATTAATTTTATTTGAAAGGCAAAGTGACAGAGAGAGGGACAGAGGGAGATAGAGCGAGCAAGCGAGAGCACTTGCACCCTCTGGTTCGCTCCCAAAATGCAGGCAGGTAGCCAGAAGCTCCACACAATCTCCTCCATGAGTGACAGGAACCCAAGCTCTTGGGCCATCATTCCCTGGCTTTCCAGGTGCATTAGCATGAAGCTGGATCTGAAGCCAAGGAGCTAGAACTCCAATGAGCTTTCTGAAATGGAATGTGGGGGGCCCCAAGTGCTACCTTATCCAGCTGAGCCACAATGCACACTCCTACGAGGGTCCCTGTAAAGAACTCCAGGGTGACTCGGAGCTGCAAGAAACCAGGAGAGGACATGGGAAGATCCTAACTTCCCCTCCTGTTTTGTTTTTTTTTTTTTTTAAGATGTATTTATTTATTTGAAAGGCAGAGTTACAGAGAGGCAGAGGCAGAGAGAGAGGGAGGGAAGGGAGGGGGGGAGGGAGAGAAAGAGAAGTCTTCCATCCACTGGTTCACTCCCCAAATGGCTACAATGGCTGGAGCTTGACCAATCTGAAACTAGGTGTCAGGAGATTCTTCTGGGTCTCCCACGAAGGTGCAGGGGCCCAAGCACCTGGGCCATCTTCTACCGCTTTCCCAGGCCATAGCAGAGAGCAGTAGTGGAGCAGCCGGGACTTGAACCAGTGCCCATATGGGATGCTGGCATTGAAACCAAAGCTTTACCCGATATGCCACAGCGCCAGCACCCCCTCTTACTTTTTATTTAAAAAGATTTATTTATTTGGGGCCAGCACTGTGGTGCAACAGGGTTAAAGCCTTGGCCTGAGCACCGGCATCCCATATGGGCACCAGTTCTAGTCCTGGCTGCTCCTCTTCCAATCCAGCTCTCTGCTGTGGACTGGGATAGCAGTAGAAGATGGCCCAAGTCCTTGGGCCCCTGAACCATGTGGGAGACCCAGAGGAAACTCCTGGTTCCTTGCTTTGGATTGGCACAGCTCCAGCCATTGCAGCCATCTGGGGAGTGAACCAGCGGATGGAAAACCCCTCTCTCTCTCTGCATTTCCTTCTCTTCTCTGTGTAACTCTGACTTTCAAGTAAATAAATAAATCTCTCTCTCTCTCTCTTTTTTTTTTTTTTTTTTTTTGACAGGCAAAGTGGACAGTGAGAGAGAGAGAGAGAGAGAGAAAGGTTTTCCTTTTACCGTTGGTTCACCCTCCAATGGCCACCATGGCTGGCGCGCTGCAACCGGCACACCGCACTGATCCGAAGCCAAGAGCCAGGTGCTTCTTCCTGGTCTCCCATGCGGGTGCAGGGCCCAAGGACTTGGGCCATCCTCCTCTGTACTCCCGGGCCACAACAGAGAGCTGGACTGGAAGAGGAGCGACGGGGACAGAATCTGGCGTCCTGACCAGGACTAGAACCTGGGATGCCAGTGCCGCAGGTGGAGGATTAGCCTATTGAGCCATGGCGCCGGCAATAAATAAATCTTTAAAAAGAATATTTATGGGGTCTGGCGCCGTGTCTCGCTTGGTTAATCCTCCGCCTACAGCGCCAGTATCCCATATGGGTGTTGGGTTCTAGTCCCGCTTGCTCCTCTTCTAGTCCAGCCTGCTGTGACCTGAGAAGGCAATGAGGATGGCCCCTGCAACTTCATGGGAGACCAGGAGGAAGCACCCGGCTCCTGGCTTTGGATCGGCATAGCTCCAGCCATAGCTGCCATTTGGGGGGATGAACCAATGGAAGGAAGACCTTTCTCTCTGTCTCTCTCTCTCTCTCTCTCACTGTCTAACTCTTTCAAAAAATATTTATTTATTTATTTATTTGAAAGAGAGAGAGAGAGGTTCCATCCACTGGTTCATTTCCCATGTGGGTAAAACAGACAGGCCCAGGCTGAAACCAGGAGCCAGGAACTCCATCTAGGTCTCCTACATGGGTGGCAGGAACTCAAATACTTGAGCCAGGTGCCAGTGTTGTGGTGTAGCAGGTCAAGCTATGGCCTCCAACACCAATATCCCATATGAGTGCTCGTTCAAGGCTCAGTTGCTCCACTTCCGATCTAGTTACCTGCTGTTGTGCTTGGAAAAACAGTGGCCCAAGGACTTAGGCCTAGACCAGCCCTGACCATTGTGACCATTTGGAGAGTGAATCAGCAGACAGAAGACTGATCTCTCTCTCTCTCTCTCTCTGTAAATCTACTTTTGAAATAAATAAAAATAAAGCTTTTTTAAAAAAGATTTATTTATTTATTTGAAAGTCAGAGTTACAGAGAGAGAGAGAGAGAGAGAGAGAGAGAGGTCTTCCATCCGATGGTTCATTCCCCAGTTGGCCACAACGGCCAGAGCTGTGCCGATCCAAAGCCCAGAGCCAGGAAATTCTTCCAGGTCTCTCACGCGGGTGCAGGGGCCCAAGGACTTGGGCCATCTTCTACTGCTTTCCCAGGCCATGGCAGAGAGCTGGTTCGGAAGTGGAGCAGCCGGGTCTCAAACCAGTGTCCATATGGGATGCTGGCACTTCAGTCCAGGGTGTTAACCCACTGCACCACAGCGCCGGCTCCAAAATAAATCTGTGTGTGTGTGTGTGTGTGTGTGTGTGTGTGAGTATTTAAGCCATCACAGGCTGCTTCCTAGGAGCATCAACAGGGCAATGGATCAAGAAGCCAGGTAGCCTGAACACTAACCATCACTCCTGTATGGGAAGTGGGCATCCCAAGTGACACCTTCACCTGCTGTGCCACAACTATGCTTTCAACCATTTCTTGCTTTGTTATTGGCTCTGGAAAACTACAGGGCTTTTATTCCAGAAGAAGATAGAGAAACTGCCTGTAGTGCCTCACCTTTTTGGAGAACACTTGGGAAGGTTTGCTTGGATAACAGCTGCCATCTGCAGACTGGCCTGAATTTTCTCCCTATGAATACCAGGAACTGAAGAAGGCAGCGGGACCCTAGTGTGGAGGTTAGTCTCGAGGAGATCAGAATGTAAAATAATCTTAGTTCAGCAGGAGGATAGGGTGCCACAAAAAAATATATCGCAGACACAGGAGCAGAGTCACTGAATCGGGCTCCATGAGAAATTGAATACAATATGGCACCGACTTCCCTCCCACTCGCTTGGGGTTCTGTTGTGAAATCCAGATTCTCCATCTGTATAACCCTGTTCTTAGCAGTACTGCTCACAGTAGCCAAAAGGGTGGAAGCCACCCAGGTTTCCATTCAGGGATGAATAAGCAGAATGTATATAAATATACTAAATATTGTTTAGCCTTAAGAAGAAGCTGTGGGGTGGGCATTGTTGCTCAGCTGATTAAGCATCGGGGAGGGGGCAGGTGCCCACACCCATGTAAGGGTGCCAGTTCAACACTCAGCCACCTGCCTCTGATCCGGCTTTTTGCTAATTCACCTGGGAAAGCAGCACATCGTCACCCAGGTACTTGGGCTCCTGCTACCCATGTGGGAAACCCAGATGGGGTTCCCAGCTTCTGGCTACAGTTTGGCCAGTCCTTGGCTGTTGTGTGCATTTCGGGAGTGAATCAGAGGATGGAAGATCTCTCTTTCTCTCTACCTTTCAAATAAACAGATAAATCTTTTTTTAATTTATTTACTTGAAAGTCAGAGTTACACAGAGAGAGAAGGAGAGGCAAAGAGAGAAAGAGAGATCTTCCATCCGTTGGTTCACTCCCCAGATGGCCACAACGGCCAGAGCTGCGCAAATCTGAAGCCAGGAGCTTCTTCCGGGTCTCCCACATGGGTACAGAGGCCCAAGGACTTGGGCCATCTTCTACTGCCTTCCCAGGCCATAGCAGAGAGCTGGATCGGAAGTGGAGCAGCCGGGTTTCGAACCGGCACCCATATGGGATGCCGGCACTGCAGGCAACGGCTTTACCCACTATGCCACAGTGCCAGCCCCAGATAAATCTTTTAAAAAGGATATTATGACACATTCTAAAACCTGGATGAAACTTGAGAATGTTATACTGAGTGAAATTAAGCTAGGTCACAAGAGAACAAATATGTATAATTCCATTTATAAGAGGTACTAAGAGCAGTCACATTCATAGAGACAGAGGAATGGTGGTTTCCAGGGACAGGTCGGGAGCTGGTGTTTAATGGATATAAAGTTTCAGTTTTGCAAGATGAAGAAAGTTCTGGAGATAAATTGGACACCACTGTGATTGAGCTTTGTACTTAAAATGGCTAAGATGATAGTGGGCGCTCAGCTCAGCATTGAGACGCTCGGGCTGCCTGCACCCCGAATCAGAGTGCCTGCGTTTCACGCCCGGCTCCGCTCCCGGCTCAGCTTCCTCCTAACGCGCATCCTGGGAGTAGCAGGTGATGGTTCAAGCACTCGCCTCCTTGCCACCCATGTGGGAGACCTGGCTGAAGCTCTGGGCTCCTGATTCGGGCCTGGCCCAATCAGGGCTCTCCTGGGCATTTCAGAGAGATGGAAAATCTCTCTCTGCCTGTCTCTCAGCCTTTCAAACAAATAAATAACTAAAATTCGTTTTAAAAATGTAGGGAGTACTCTGCTAAAACAGTATCTCGTTTTCACTCCCACAGGGCTCGGAAAACCATGACTACTGCCAAGGGAATGGCCATAGGCATCGACCTGGGCACGACGTACTCGTGCGTGGGCGTGTTCCAGCACGGCAAGGTGGAGATCATCGCCAACGACCAGGGCAACCGCACGACGCCCAGCTACGTGGCCTTCACCGACACGGAGCGGCTGATCGGCGACGCGGCCAAGAACCAGGTGGCCATGAATCCCCAGAACACGGTGTTCGACGCCAAACGCCTAATTGGCAGGAAATTTAATGATCCTGTTGTGCAATCAGATATGAAGCTTTGGCCTTTTCAAGTGATCAATGAAGGGGGCAAACCCAAGGTGCTGGTTTCCTATAAAGGGGAACAGAAAGCGTTCTACCCGGAGGAAATCTCCTCGATGGTGCTGACTAAGATGAAGGAGACTGCCGAGGCTTTTCTGGGCCACCCTGTCACCAATGCTGTGATCACGGTGCCGGCCTACTTCAACGACTCTCAACGCCAAGCCACTAAGGACGCAGGTGTGATTGCGGGGCTCAACGTGCTAAGAATCATCAATGAACCCACAGCTGCTGCCATTGCCTATGGTTTAGACAAAGCGGGTCAGGGCGAGCGCCACGTGCTCATCTTCGACCTGGGCGGGGGCACGTTCGACGTGTCGGTGCTGACGATCGACGACGGCATCTTCGAGGTGAAGGCCACGGCGGGCGACACGCACCTGGGCGGCGAGGACTTCGACAACCGGCTGGTGGGCCACTTCGTGGAGGAGTTCAAGCGGAAGCACAAGAAAGACATCAGCCAGAACAAGCGCGCGGTGCGGCGGCTGCGCACGGCGTGCGAGCGCGCCAAGAGGACCCTGTCGTCCAGCACGCAGGCCAACCTGGAGATCGATTCACTTTATGAGGGCATCGACTTCTACACGTCCATCACCAGGGCGCGGTTCGAAGAGTTGTGTGCAGACTTGTTTAGGGGTACCCTGGAGCCCGTGGAGAAAGCTCTTCGAGATGCCAAGATGGATAAGGCCAAAATCCATGACATTGTTTTAGTTGGGGGCTCCACGCGCATCCCTAAGGTGCAGAGACTGCTTCAGGACTACTTTAATGGCCGCGACCTCAACAAGAGCATCAACCCTGATGAAGCAGTAGCCTACGGGGCTGCGGTGCAGGCGGCCATCCTGATGGGTGACAAGTCTGAAAAGGTACAGGACCTGCTTTTATTGGACGTGGCGCCGCTGTCGCTGGGGCTGGAGACGGCGGGCGGCGTGATGACTGTCCTGATCAAGCGCAACTCCACCATCCCCACCAAGCAGACGCAGGTGTTCACCACGTACTCGGACAACCAGCCCGGCGTGCTGATCCAGGTGTACGAGGGCGAGCGGGCCATGACGCGCGACAACAACCTGCTGGGGCGCTTCGAGCTGACCGGCATCCCTCCAGCCCCCAGAGGAGTTCCTCAAATCGAGGTGACCTTTGACATTGATGCCAACGGTATTCTCAATGTCACGGCCATGGACAAGAGCACGGGCAAGGCCAACAAGATCACCATCACCAACGACAAGGGCCGCCTGAGCAAGGAGGAGATCGAGCGCATGGTGCAGGAGGCTGAGAAGTACAAGGCCGAGGACGAGAGGCAGAGGGAGAAGATCGCTGCCAAGAACGCGCTGGAGTCCTACGCCTTCAACATGAAGAGCGCCGTGAGTGATGAAAGCTTGAAGGGCAAGATTAGTGAGGCTGATAAAAAGAAAATATTGGATAAATGCAATCAGGTCCTTGCATGGCTGGAGGCCAATCAACTGGCTGAGAAAGAAGAGTTTGATCATAAGAGAAAGGAATTGGAGCAGGTGTGTAACCCCATCATCACAAAACTCTACCAAGGAGGCTGCACTGGGCCTTCCTGTACACCGGGGTATGCTGGAAGGCCTGCTACAGGCCCCACCATTGAAGAAGTGGATTAATCTTTTCTGAAACTGGATAGTTCTAGGGTGCCTCTTGGTGAATTTTCTTCCCCTCATCTTCAAACATTGTTGTGATTTTTTTAAAATTGGACCTGAAATCAAGTTACCACCTCTTTGGGACTCTGACGGAGGAGTCTCATATACCATCCTTTCACACTCCAATCTTCTGTTTTCTGACTCTGGAATGGACTCTTAGGAAAACCAGGCCCCTCTTTGAACCATTTAATGAATTTTAGATGTCTGTTATTTATTTCTGGCCACCCTGACTTTCTTTTTCCTGTGTGGATGGTTATTTGTCATGCAGTAAATTAAGCTATGAGTGTACCTTGGAAAGTAAGGAGAAAGAGTTCATGGTGGGAGTATGTGTTCTCTGATTGTGAGTGATTAAACTGGTACGGGCAAATAATTTGCATTTCCATGAGCTTATTAGTTAAAACATGTAATTTAAAAAAAGATATATGTATTTATTTGAAAGGCAAAGTTACAGAGAGGCAGAGGCAGAGAAAAAGAGAGGTCTTTCATCCACTGGTTCATTCCTCAAGTGACTGCAATGGTCAGAACTGGGCTGATCTGAAGCCAGGAGCCAGGAGCTTCTTCCAGGTCTCCCACATCAGTGCAGGGGCCCAAGGACATGGGCCATCTTCTATTTTCCTGGGCCATAGCAGAAATCTGGATTGGAAGTGGAGCAGCCAGGACTCGAACCAGCACCCGTATGGGATGCCAACACTGCAGGTGGCAGCTTTACCCACTACACCATAGCATTGGCTTCAATATGTAATTTTTTAAAAAAATATTTATTTATTCATTTGAAAGGCAGAGTGACAGGAAGATGGATCTTTTATCTGCTAATTCCCTCCTCCAAATGCCCACAACAGCATGGCTGGGCCAGCTGTTAGCTGGGATCCTGGAACTCCATCCAGGTCTCCCTCATGGGTAGTGGGGACCCAAGAATTTAGCCATAGCAAGGTGTGCACCAGCAGGAAGCTGGATTGGAAGCAAAGCAGCTGGGACTCAAACCAGGAAACTCTGATATGAGATGTCTGCGCCCCAAGTGGTAGATCAACTTCAATGCTGCCCTATAATAATTTTTGACCCTCAGGCATCTTTAACCCAGATGAAGTGGTTGCAAACTATACTTGCTGCTTAGAACCAGTTTTGGGCAGGTTTAGGTGTTTAAAATTCAGGGGCAAAACCTAGCCTGCTTAATATTCTGATGCTACTTATAGGTGTTACCTATATATAGGTGGGGGTCCAGGAGCTCTGTGCATTCTGAGTCCATTTTTGCATCCAGAAAATATTTCAACAAACCCCTGACAAATGGGTACTTTTAATATGTGAGATGAAACATGAAGGATTTATAGTCTTAACTCTGTGAAAAAAAAATTTCCACGTATTATGTCATAATACTGCATGTTTATAAATACCTGGGGACCATGAGTATGGGAGATGTGTTAAATGTGCCTTTGTGTCTCTGTGTTTGAATGGTAACATTTATAATTGAAATATTAAAATGGGATTTTTCAAAAATATTTATTTTTTATTTTATTTGGATGGTAGAGTGAGAGAAAGAGAGAGAGCTTCCATCTGCCGATTTACTCCCCAGATGGTAACCACAGAAACCAGGGCTCTGGAACCCCACTGGGGTCAGAGCCCCAAGCACTTGGGCCATGATCTGATGCCTTCCCAGGCACGTTAGTGGGGAGCTGGATTGGAGGTGGAGCAGCCAGGACTCCAGGAAGCCTGCTGATACACAAGCAGCGACCGGCCGCACCACGACGCTGTGGGAATAGGTCATCTCCATCCCGAGCCACAGTCTGTTTAGCTGTATTCAGTTTTTACTGGATAGGCCCAATCAACAGTGTGTAAGACATGTGGAGACTGAGGTTCGGTCTTCGAGGAAAAAGTCTATTGGGAACCTTTTATGACATCAAGATCCATGTTCAGGCTACCCCTGACCTCAGGAACTCACTATTTAACTTATCAAAGTGCAACATAGAAAAATGCACAAATTATGATGAATTTTCACAAACTCCCCAACAGTCCTCAATAAGAAGTATTGAACAAATTACGTTCCGGATAGCCGTCGGAGTTAAAAACACAAAAACCGTTGCCACGCCATGGTCCCAGCATCTCCGACCCCGCTGGCCGCCACTCCGGCCCACGCCTGCGCAGTAGTAGCCGTCCGCCCCCGGAGGAAGTGGGACGGCAGAAGCCCCGCCCCTTTCCCGGCGGCCTCCCGCGCTCCCGCTCACCGGCTCTCCCGGAGCCACGAGCCCTTTGCGCGCTCCCCTTGCGTCCCCGGAGCTCTCCGCGCGCCTGCGCGACCGCGCCCCGCCCCACGCGCGGGCTCGTGTTCCGGTTCCCGCCCGGCCTCCGGCCCGCGGCACCCGGCCCGCTCCTGCCTAGGTTGGTCGGCGGCCCTCGGCGCCAGCACCATGGTGGGTACCGTGACGTCACAAGTGGGCGCCCTCGGGGGACCCGGGCCTTGTGGGCCTTTTAGGACGTAGAGGGAGGTCCGAGCTCGGCGCCGCTGGGCTGGAGTTTGGTCCGAGGCTTTTCCCTCCATCCTTAGTTCCTGCGCCTCGGGTTCGGAGAGCGAGTGGGTTTCTCCGCCGCAGGAGGAGAACCCTCAGCAACTCCCAGAGACGGTCGGCGGGCGACTGCGGGACAGGGAAAAGCTGGATCTCTGGGAGCATTTCCCTGCCGCAGACCGGGCTTCGGGGGCCGCGGGTGGGATAATCTGCCTTCTGCGGGAGGCGAGGACCGCGACCCGGGGAGAGGTGGCCGGGCGTGGTAACGGGTGCAGGGCAGGTCTCTGGGACTTTACGCGAGGGGCCCAGTGGAGCGTGCGGAGTTGAGTCGTCTGTGCTCCAGCCCTTGGCCTCTGTAAAGTGAGTATGTGTTGTGAAGTTTTGGGAAGTTAGGGGCGGGGCATCCCAATGCCAGAATTTGCTCATACTGGCCTGGGATACCGCTCCCCACCGGAGTCCCTTCCCACGTGATGGTTTTCCCCCTCTTGCCCAATAGCTCTTCTACTCCTTCTTCAAGTCCCTTGTGGGCAAGGATGTGGTCGTGGAACTCAAGAATGATTTGAGGTAGGTGTCTGGGGTGGGTGTGCCCGCGCCCTGGGGCCTCTTCAGTTTGAACTAGTGTTTGGAGGCTGGACATGGTGAGAGAGAGACAGAATACAGATTAGCCGGGAAGGTGAGCTGTGTGTGTCGCACACCTGTGTCATGTGAATGAAATGTGTTGAGATGGAAGCTATTCTGAATAGCGTAGGTGGCATGATCTACCTTTTGTTAGTGTCAAGAATGAAGAACAGATGAATACAGTCCCTTTTGTCTCACCTTGTTTTACATCTCTGGCCCCCTTATAGCAGGGGCTGCTGATCATCTTTCAGGTCCTGGATTAAATGCTGTATCCTTGAAGAGACACTTCCTGGTACCGACCGAGAAACCCCTCCATCCTAGTCTCTATTTTGTTCCTAGTGGGTGCTTCTCGAATTGGGTTTAATAGAAATGTGTTTTCTGCCTGTAGCTTATTTTTCTTTTTTATTATTATTTTTTATTTTTTTGACAGGCAGAGTGGACAGTGAGAGAGAGAGACAGAGAGAAAGGTCTTCCTTTTCTGTTGGTTCACCCTCCAATGGCCGCCGTGGCTGGTGCACCGCGCTGATCGAAGGCAGGAGCCAGGTGCTTCTCCTGGTCTCCCATGCGGGTGCAGGGCCCAAGGACTTGGGCCATCCTCCACTGCCTTCCTGGGCCACAGCAGAGAGCTGGACTGGAAGAGGAGCAACTGGGACAGAATCTGGCGCCCTGACCAGGACTAGAACCCTGGGTACCAGCGCTGCAGGTGGAGGATGAGCCTACTGAGCCGCGGCACCAGCCTATGGCTTATTTTTCAAACAGGGCCACGACTATGCTTAATGTTGCCACTGTGTACCTAATGCCCAGTATAGACCAGGTATATAGTAAGTGCTTAATGAAGGAAAAAAACTTCCTATCCACTAAGCACTGTTCTGAATACTTTGTTAATTCATATAATTTTTTTTTATTTGAGACACTTGTCTTTTTTAACACAAGCACTGAATGAAATAATCTTCATTCTTTTTTTTTTTTTTTTTTTTTTTGACAGGCAGAGTGGACAGTGAGAGAGACAGACAGAGAGAAAGGTCTTCCTTTGCCATTGGTTCACCCTCCAATGGCCGCCACGGCAGGCGCGCTGCGGCCGGCGCACCGTGCTGATCCGATGGCAGGAGCCAGGAGCCAGGTGCTTTTCCTGGTCTCCCATGGGGTGCAGGACCCAAGCACCTGGGCCATCCTCCACTGCATTCCCTGGCCACAGCAGAGAGCTGGCCTGGAAGAGGGGCAACCGGGACAGAATCCGGCGCCCCAACCGGGACTAGAACCCGGTATGCCGGCGCCGCTAGGCGGAGGATTAGCCTAGTGAGCCGCGGCGCCGGCTAATTCATATAATTCTTATAACACTGTTGTGTGATATACCCTATTTTTAAATACATATTTTTGAGGATTTGTTTATTTGAGAGGCAGAATTACCGGGGTGGGGGTTGTGGGAGAGAGAGAGAGAGATATCTTCCTCCATCTGCTGATTCACTCCCCAAATGGCCACAATGGCCGGAGCTGGGTGGATCTGAAACCAGCAGCCAGGAGCTGCTTCTGGGTCTCACATTGGTGCAGGGACCCAAGCACTTGGACCATCCTCCACCGTTTTCCCAGGCCATTAGCAGGGAGCTGGATTGGAAGTGAAGCAGCTAGGACTCAAACTGGTGTCCATATGGGATGCTGGCACCACAGGCGGAAGCTTAACCTAGTATCCCATAATGCCAGCCCCCTACCCTGTTTTTAAAGTTGTTATTATTTACTGACTTTTGTTTATTTGAAAGGCAGAGAGACAGATCTCCCATCTGCTGGTTCACCCCTTAAATACTTGGAACAGCCAGGGCTTAGTGGGCCGGCTCAAACCAGGAACTTGAAACTCAAGCCAGGTCTCCCACAAGGGCGGCAGGAGCCCAGCTTGAGCCACCACCTGCTGCCTCCCAGGGTGTGCATTCACAGGAAGCTGGATCAGAAGCAGAGGCGTGAACAGGCGCTCTGATAGGCAGTTGTCCCAAGTGGCATCAGAGCCTCGGTGTCAGATGCCGCCCGCCCCCAGCACACACATATCCTGTTGTTGCTATTTTACACATCAAGAAACAAAGCTTACATAGGCTAAGAAACTTGCTCTCATCTACAAAACCAGTAAATGACAGCCAGAACTGAAGTCTATTCCTGTCTGGCTTTTTTTTTTTTTTTTTTAATTAAAAAAAAAAACAGGATCATACTCTCTTTGTTGTTGTGAAACCTTTTTTTTTTAAGGATTTATTTATTCATATTTAAGAGGCAGAGATACAGAGACAAGTGGAGAGATGGAGAGAGAGAGATCTTCCATCCACTGATTCACTCCCCAAATGGCTGCAATGGCCAGGGCTGGGCCAGGCCTAAGCCAGGAGCTGGGAGCTTCTTGGTCTCCCACCTGGGCACTGAGGCCCAAGCACTTGGACCATCTTTTGCTTTTCCAGGTGCATTAGCAGGGAGCTGGATTGGATTGGAGCAGCCAGGACTTGAACTGGTACCCATAAGGGATGCCGGCACTGCAGGTGGAGGTGGAGGTCTAGCATTTTTTTTCTTTTTTTCTTTTTTTTTTTTTTTGAGAGATCCTCCATCTCCTGGTTCACGTTTCAGATGCCCATAGCCTCTATGCCTGTTCCAGGCTTCAAAGCTGGGAACTGGGAACTCAGTCCAGGCTTCCTGTGTGGGTGGCAGGGACCCAGTTACTGAGCCACCACCTGCTGCTTCCCAGAGTGCATTAGCAGGAGGCTGGAGTCAGGAATGGAGCCGGGACTCAAGCCTGGGCACTCGGGTGTGAGATGTGGGCGTCTTAACCACAGGCCAAGTACCTGCCCACGAGTGGCATCTGTGTGGGATGACGACCTTGCTGTTGGTCACTTGGGCTATTTCCATTCATTTGTTTTTTCAAAAATGTCTTGAACATCCTCTATACATTTTTATCCTGATTTTTTTAATCCTTAAAATGGAATGTATGTTTAAAATGCTAACACTTATTACACTATTATCTTTTGGAAAGATTGGGTCAATAAATGATTTCCTCAACAGTGTCTTCCACATTCCTATGTAAGAGTTTCTCGGGGAAGCACAGACATGGCAGAGAATGGTGGGGACAGGGCCTTGCCTTTGAGGACAGAGCTCCCATTTATGGCGCTGGCAGTGACATTATGGATGGCATATGGGTTGGGACCACATGGTGAGTCGAGTATGGAAACCAAAACCAGCCTTAGGCAGTTCTGTAAGATGACCCATGTTTGATTTTTCTTCTTTCCTTCCTGGGCCTTCCAAATGACAAGCCTAACTTGTGTTATAATCTGAGGCCCCAAAGCAAGGGACCTGTCCATTAGGTTGAGAGAAAAGCTTTGCTTTCATGCTTGTTCTCAGACCTGATGTGGCACTGCTGAATGCAATTCCGGGGAGCTGTTTCACTCCCAGATGGTGGGGTGCTGGCACGTTTTTCAGCAGCCCAGGATGTGGTGAGACAGCAGGTCTCATACTGGACCTCAGAGACAGTTTTACAACAGAAATGCTGATGTTATTTCTGGCAGGATATGGACATCTTGAAGACTGCCATTTCTTAAGATCATTTTTTAAAAAAACAAATTTTAAAAAAATATAGGAGGCAATAAAAGAGCAATTGTTCTTTTTCTTGAATTTTTATGTATTACAAAGAGAGCTTCCATCTGCTGGTTCACTTCCCAATGGTCAGTGACAGCCTGGGAACTCAATCCAGGTCCCCCATGTGGATGATAGGACCCCATTTACTTGAGACATCACCACTGTCCACATTAGCATGAAGCGAGAGTTGGGAGCCAGAGGCGGGTATTAAGCCCAGGGACCTCACTATGGGACATGGGCATCTTAGCTGACGACAGCTAGGCTAGCTGCCTGCCCCAAACAGCAGTTATTCTCAGAGGGAAGAAAACCTATCGGCAGCCTTTAGTGTAGCGCACACACACACACACACACACACAGACCGTTATCCTGTGTCCTCCCTTGTGTAATCCACACATCAGTGTTCCAATGAACTTGGGATTTAGCAGAGACATGTGTGAGGATTAAAATTCAGGTGGCCAGATGGGAGGCTGGCCTGGGTTGAAGCATGAAGTAGGAGGACCTTTGTAGACAGCAGTTCTAAACTTTGCCTAGGTCCGTAACTTCTCTGAGCCTCTAGGTGGTAGTATCTCCCTTGTGAGAGGCCTGTAAAGATGACAGGTGTGGAATGGGGATCTAGCTCACAAGTAGTAGCCATGAAGAATGGGTAGGTTTAGGGAGAGACGATGTGGGATCAAAAATAACCAAGCATTCTGGTGATTCTGTCTTTTCTACTCTAGGGCTTAGGAATGCCCGCTTTTCTGGCTTCCTCAAGTCCTTGACCACCCTGAACCATGTTCTCAGCCCAGCTGTGAAGTCACCTCTGTATTGATTTGGGTACAAACTAACGTGGTTCTCCCCTCCCTCTGCCCTTGACAGCATCTGTGGAACCCTCCATTCTGTGGATCAGGTGAGGTACAGCAAGGGCTCCCAGTCGGTCCTGGGGAGAGGGGAGGGGGAGCTGAAGGGCTGGACAGTGCCATCTCGTCTCCAGGGTTAATGATGGTGGTTCATCTTCCTCTCCTAGTATCTCAACATCAAACTAACTGACATCAGCGTCACAGACCCTGAGAAATACCCTCACATGGTGAGTTGGGTTGGTGGAGAGGAAGCACCTCCAAAGCAGGAGGCCCTGGGTGGATAGAGGACGTTGTAAAGGTGTTCTCACACGTGTCTGTCTTTGTCTAGCTGTCAGTGAAGAACTGCTTCATCCGGGGCTCCGTGGTGCGCTATGTGCAGTTACCAGCAGACGAGGTGGACACACAGTTGCTACAGGATGCAGCCAGGAAGGAAGCCCTGCAGCAGAAGCAGTGATGGGGATCCCCTTCCCGCCCTCCACTGGGGATCCACAGCCTGTGGCCCAGCCCGGACCCTTCCCCACCGTACTTGAAGTGTTTTTTCTTATAATGATGAATTTTTTTTTTTTTTTTTTAAAGGGGATGAGTAGATGAGAGGAATAGTGGGGAGCAGCTCTTCTGTGTTGAGAAGGGAACACAGAAGGCTGGGAAACTAAAACCTTCCCAGTCCCCAGCACCTGCCTTTCTCGCTCCTTCCCTGGAGATGGCGGGAGAGTCTCCCGGGTCTTCCCAGGAGAGCCCGGGATTCATTATGGGGATGGAAGGAGTCTGTCCCGCATCGGGAATAAAAGATATGCAAAGCTGAGTCTGGTTCCGTGTGTGTTTTCAGCAGAATACTGAGGTGATGGGAAGGATGATGAATTCATCCAAGCCCACTCCCAGTCAAGCCAGTCGACCTCCCAGCATTTCCTGTGCCTGTGTTCCTTGGATAAAACATTGAATACCTCAGCCGGGCCAGCCCCACCTTCATGTTTACCCTCTGGCCCTTTGCGTATGTTGCACTGACTACTAGATTGCGTGCTGCCCTTCTTTTTTTTTTTTTTTTTCTTTTTATTTATTTGAAAGGCAGAGTGACAGACAGGATCTCCTGTCCACTGGTTCCATCTCAAATGAACAAATGCCAGGGCTGAGCCATGGCAAAACCAGAACTCAGAACTCCATCTCAGGGCCAGCGCTGGGGCCTAGTGGGTAAAAGTCTGCCCATCTCATATGGGCACCAGTTCAAGTCCCAGCTCCCTGCTATGGCCTGGAAAAGTAGGGGAGGATGGCCAAGGCCCAAGGGCCCCTGCATCCACGTGGGAGACCTGGAAGAAGCTCCTGGGTCTTGGCTTTGGACCTGCTCAACCCTGGCCATTGCGGCTATTTAGGGAGTAAACCAGCAGATGGAAGATCTTTCTCCCTCTAACTCTGTTCTTCGAATAAGTGAATCTTAAAAAAAAAAAAAAAGAAAGAAATCTGGGTCTGGCCAGCGCCACAGCTCACTAGGTTAATCCTCCGCCTTGCGGCGCTGGCACACCGGGTTCTAGTCCTGGTCGGGGCGCTGGATTCTGTCCCGGTTGCCCCTCTTCCAGGCCAGCTCTCTGCTATGGCCAGGGAGTGAGTGCTTGGGCCCTGCACCCCATGGGAGAACAGGAGAAGTACCTGCCTCCTGCCATTGGATCAGCGCAGCGCGCCGGCCGCGGCGGCCATTGGAGGGTGAGCCAACGGCAAAGGAAGACCTTTCTCTCTGTCTCTCTCACTGTCCACTCTGCCTGTAAAAAAAAAAAAAAAAAAAAAAAAAAATCTGGGTCCACGTGGGTCGCAGTGACCACTTGCTACCTGCCACCGTGCACACTGGCAGGAAGCTAGAATCTGAACCAGAACCTGGACTTGAACTCAGACACTCCAATACGGGATGCAGGATGTGCCCCATGTGGTGTCTTAGCCTCCAGGCCAAGCGTCCACCCCAGCCCTTCCATTAATTCACCCTTCCACTAATTTGGTAACGTGAGATTCCAAAATGCATTTCACGTCGCCGTATTTCTGCTTTAATCCAGCCAACGCAGTACACACTTTCTCCGGGTATCTCGAAGATACCAACAAGTGACTTAGCTTGTGCCGTGGAGTGGTGACTGGGAATTAAGAAACAGCCACTGTGCAACAGCGTCCAGTAGACGATTTCCAATATGCAATGCAGACGCGAACTCTTCCCCGCTAAGAAACAGCGCAAGCCCTGCAGCGTGACCCTGGTCGGTGTGCAAATGAGGCTCCTTCCGTACTTACGGCAGGCTCAGGCCGCTCCCTGCGCGGCCGGTTCGCCGCTGCCCGCTGGGCGCCGCCCTCGCGGCCCGGCCCGAGGACCCGCACGGGGTGCCCGCGGCGGCGCCTGACGGGAGTGCCGTTCCTGGGGGGGCGTCTTCGCGCTCTGCGCCCCGCGCCCCGCGCCCCGCGCTCCGTGCAGTTCCTTGGGAGCGCGGCGCGCGGCGCGTCCTCCGGGGCAGGGTCGGGCAGCGCGGGGCGGCGCGCGCACACGCAGGCGGGGCGCGGCCGCCCCCGCCAGGACCGGCGGGCCCGGAAATGCTCGCTGTCACAAAGGGGGGAACACGTGGGCGCCGACTGCCGGGCCGGCGGTCGCAGGGAGCCGGGGTCGCCTAAAGAGCCGCCCACCGTCTCCGAGGCCCGCCCAACTTCTCCGCCCCGGCCTCCCAGTTGGGGAGGGGGATTCCCGGCCCTGCCCGACCACCTCCCTCCAGTACGTACACGCGGCGCGAACCCGCGTCCACCGGACGCCGAACCGCTATTGCGAACTCCCGCACTCCCGGAGACCCCTGCGATCCTGGGGAGACCTCCGCCCCTCTTCCCCCAGGCGGGCTCTCCTTGTCACTGTGAGAGCTAGCCCCTGGGCTCCTGAGGCCTGAGCATCTCGGGCGCCTGCGGCAAAGGAGCCACCCCCCCCCCCGAGGGCCCCCTCTCTCTTCAATATAGGGTCCCTGCGTCCCTCAGTCTACCCCCGTCTCTTTCTCCCAGGTTTCGCCATCTCGTCCGGGACCCGCATAACCATGTCCATCCTTTACGTCTCCCCTCACCCCGATGCCTTCCCCAGCCTCCGGGCCCTCATAGCTGCTCGCTATGGGGAGGCTGGAGAGGGACCAGGATGGGGAGGAGCCCACCCCCGAATCTGTCTCCAGCCGCCCCCAACCAGTAGGACGCCCTTTCCCCCACCCCGCCTGCCGGCCCTGGAGCAGGGGCCCGGTGGGCTGTGGGTGTGGGGGGCCACGGCTGTGTCTCAGCTGCTGTGGCCAGCGGGCCTCGGGGGCTCTGGGGGCAGCCAGGCGGCTGTCCTCGTCCAACAGTGGGTCAGCTACGCCGACACGGAGCTAATACCGGCTGCCTGTGGGGCTACGCTGCCGGCCCTGGGACTGCGAAGCCCAGCTCAGGACCCCCAGGTGAGTGGGGAGGAGAGGAGGGTGAGGGGGAAATTGGAGATGATCGTAATAGAGCCATCAGATACGGAAAAACGTTGATCAAGTCCCAGATTGTCACCGAGTGTGGTAGCCTTGGGCTGGCTTCTTAAACTCTGAGCCGGGTGCCTGATGTAATACCAGCCTCGCTGAGTTAATGCGATTAAAGGATGTGTCAGAGCACACAGTCCCATGCCAGGCAGCTTCGAAGTTTCCAGGTAGAAGTTTGTGAGTTGGATGAGAATAGATAGGGGTGACTGGGACTTGAGAGAAGCCTGGGTGAGGGAGAGGTGGCGGCTGCTGGAAGGAGATAAAGGAGAAATTAAATGAGGAGGAAGGGAGAGGAGAAACCCTACCAGTTATGTCTGTAAGTCCTTCCAGAGCAGGGCTGTGCCTACCCGCAGCTCCGCCTCCTGCTACGGCATGTGGCAGGCTCGTGGTGTTTCTCGAATGAATGAATTTGTGACACAGACCCTGGCGTCATCGCCCTGTCTAAAATAGTCTCTTTTTCCTAGAATTTCTTGTTCCCATCAGCCTGCTGTGTGTTTCTTTGTAAGAGTTAAGAAAGGGCTGTGTACTAAGTAGTTGCTCATGTGTGGTCCTCCCTGTAAGCTGGCAGGCAGGGCTCGGCCTGTCCACGTGGGTGCCTCATTCCCCAGACAGGCGCTTTAAAAGAAATTAAGCCCTGGACCTGGTGATTACTTTGCTGCCTCGGAGGATCTTTAATTCCTGTGCTTACTGTATGGCCCTGGCACATAGTACGTGTTCAATAGAGATTTGCTGGATGCGTCAGAAGTATTGATATGAGTGTGTGAGCGAAGGAGAGACTGACCTCAGAGGTGGTGATCTGCAGGAGTGGGTGTGGAGGGAGGCCTACCAGATCGGGTTAGGGGGTGGACCAGGCCTGTCTCATCCCCTTCCCCTTCCCGCAGGCTGCCCTGGGAGCCCTGGGCAGGGCCTTGAGCCCCTTGGAGGAGTGGCTCCGTCTGCACACCTACCTGGCTGGGGAGGCCCCCACGCTGGCTGACCTGGCAGCTGTCACAGCCCTGCTGCTGCCGTTCCGATATGTGAGTCACTGGGGCCTGGGGAGGAACCGAGAGCCCCTCTCTGACCTTGCTATAGGGTGGCTGAGATGGTCATTCCCCGTGTTAGGTCCTGGACCCCTCGGCCCGCCAGGTCTGGGGTAACGTGACCCGCTGGTTCCTCACGTGCGTCCAGCAGCCGGAATTCCGCGCCGTGTTGGGAGAAGTGGTTCTGTACTCGGGGGCCAGGCCCTTCTCTCAGCAGCCAGGTGAGGGAGGGCGGATGGCGGCTCCTCTCCGGCTGGCCGGGGCCTGCAACAGCCTGCGTGAGAGGCGGTAGCACTGTTACAGAGGGTCCCAGGGACTGAGTGTGACCTCCTGCACCTCTCTCCAGGCCCTGAGGTGGCTGCACCCCCAAAGACAGCTGCTCAGCTCAAGAAAGAGGCAAAGAAGCGGGAGAAGCTAGAAAAATTCCAACAGAAGCAGAAAATGCAGCAGCAGCAGCCCCCCCCAGGGGAGGTGAGAGGCTCAGGGTGCAGCTGGAGGAGGTGGTACCCGGGAGGGGTGGGGAGGGGTGGCTGATAGCCTGGGCCTTGTCGTATCCCACCCCCACCCCCACCCCCCGCAGAAGAAACCAAAACCAGAGAAGAAGGAGAAACGGGATCCTGGGGTCATCACCTATGACCTCCCAACCCCACCCGGAGAGAAGAAAGGTAACCCCACCCTCCAGCTGCTCCGTCCAAGCGTTTGCCCCTTCTTGCTCCGGCCTTGCGGCCTTGCGTGCATCACGCTGCTCAGTGAGGGTGTCCGTCTCGCGATGGGCGTGCTAGAAGCCTGTCCCCCTGCGGGCCCACCCCTTGCCCCTGCTCTCAGCCGCACACTGAGCCCTCCCCTCCGCCCCGCAGACGTCAGTGGCACCATGCCTGACTCATACAGCCCGCAGTACGTGGAGGCCGCCTGGTACCCTTGGTGGGAGCAACAGGGCTTCTTTAAGCCGGAGTATGGGGTGAGTGGGCGCGGGGTCGGGAGGGAGGGGAGGGGCTGGAGGATGCTCTGCCTGTGGGCGGGGACTGAGGCCTCAGCGCGCTGTCCTCCACTCTCAGCGTCCCAGCGTGTCCACGCCCAACCCCCGAGGGGTCTTCATGATGTGCATCCCACCCCCCAACGTGACGGGCTCCCTGCACCTGGGCCACGCGCTCACCAACGCCATCCAGGACTCCCTGACTCGATGGTGAGCTGTGCGTGCTGGCCCTCGGGGCTCCCTTCTATTCCCTGGCTGGACTCTGTGAGCCTCAGCTCTGCCCCCTTGTGGCGCTTTGCTTCTCTTGCTCATTCCCCTCCTCTCAGTCCAGTAATCAACACCCCCTTACAGATTCTCTCCTCCCTCTCCTTCTACTAAAAAAATTAACAGATATTTATTTTATTTGAAAGGCAGAGAACCAGAGAAAGAGACAGACAGAGGTCTCCTATCCACTGGTTCACTTACCAAATGCCCTCCACAGCTGGGGCCCGGTCAGGCCAAAACCAGGAGCTGGGAACTCTGTCAGGGTCTCCCGCATGGGTGGCAGGGACCCAAGTACTTGAGCCCTCAGTTGTTGCCTCCTGGGTGCACATTAGCAGGAAGCTGGAATCGAGAGCGGAGCCAGGACTTGAATCCAGGCCCAGAGGCTCCAAGTGGCACCTTCACTGCTACGCCAAATACCTGCCTCTTAAAAAATAGCAGTGTTTTCAGTTTAACAAGAAATCTGTGGACGTATTCTTGTAAGAAATTGAGATTCAGGGCTCATCGACCGCTCCTGTAGGCTGATTCCTCCCCACATAGCATTGTTAGCACTTTGCTGTGTGTCTTTCTGTTTGCTCACATGTACATATACCCATCAATATTTAGCCTTCCTTTTTTTAAAAGACCGAAACCTCTGCCCCAGAGGGGCCAGTGTTGCAAAACAGGTGAAGCCACTGCCTGTGATGCCGGTATCCCATATTGGAGTACCAGTTCCAGTCCTGGCTGGTGCGCCATTTCAGATCCAACTCCCTCTAACAAGCCTACGAAAGCAATGGAAGGTGGCACAAGTACTACCACCCATGTAGGAGACCCCAGTGGAGTTCCTGGCTCCTGCTTTTGGCCAGGTCCTGCCCTGGCTGTTGTGGCCACTTATAGAACTCTGTCTCCTCTCTCTCTCTGTCTCTCTGTCTCTCTCTCTCTGTCTCTCTGATGCTCTGGCTTTCAAATAAATAAATCTTAAAGAAAAGCGAAAATCTCTACCCAGACAAGTTAGGTACTTGGAATGGGGGAGGGAGGTATAGTTTTCTTTTTCTTTTTTTTTTTTTTAAAGATTTATTTATTTATTTGAAAGTCAGAGTTACACAGAGAGAGGAGAGGCAGAGAGAGAGAGGTCTTTCATCCGTTGATTCACTCCCCAAATGGCTGCAACGGCCAGAGCTGCGCCAATCTGAACCCAGGAGCCAGGAGCTTCTTCCGGGCCTCCCACATGGGTGCAGGGGCCCAAGGACTTGGGCCATCCTCTACTGCTTTCCCAGGCCACAGCAGAGCTGGATCAGAAGTGGAGCAGAAGGGACACGAACTGGTGCCCATATGGGAGGCAGGCACTGAAGGCAGCGGCTTTACCCGCTACGCCACAGTGCCGGTCCCTGGTTTTCTTTTTCTAACAGAAGGGACTTCTGTCGTTGGCCCATTTTCTATTGATTCTTTGTTTTTCTTTTTTAATTGGTTTATTGGAGTGGTCATCACCTGTTCAGGACATTGTTCGTTGGCTTATATACATTTTCTCCTGCTGTTGGATTGTGTAATTTTGAATGTTTCTCCATTTTAATGGTTTTTTTCCTACTGTTAATATTTTCATTATTAACAACTGCAAAATCCAAATATTCTAGGTAACTCATTTGTTTTAATTTTTTTTTGTTTTTTGCTTTTTAATTTTCATCTTACTTGAAGGTAGAGAGACAGAAAGAGGTCTGTCCACTGGTTCACTTCCCAGATGCCTGCAACAGCCAGAGCTGGGCCAGCCTGAAGCCAGGAGCCTGCAACTCCATCTGGGTCTCCCACGTTAGAGGCAGGGCCAAGTACTTGAGCCAACATCTGCCTCCCTGGATGACATGAGCAGGAAGTTGGATCAACAGGAAGCTGGATCAGAAGCAGAGCAGACAGAACTTGAACCAGGTTCTGCAGGATGGGTTCAGGCCTCCTTAGCAGCAACTTAACTGTTAAGCCAACTACCCCCCAAAGTATTTTTTTGAATTTATCTTTTACCTAAAGATTTATTTTATTTGAAAGGCAGAGAAACACTGAGAAGGAGACAGAGATGTCCCATCCACTGCTTTACTCCCCCACATGCCTGCAGCAGCCAAGGCTGGGCCAGGCGGAAGCAGGCACTGGAACTGGGAGCAAAGGCAGGATCTGAACTCAGGCACTGCGGTGTGGTGTGAGGGCACCCAGGCGAGGCCCTGGCCTCTGGGCCAAATGCCTGCCCCTGGAAGTATTTGGAAGCAATTATCATTTTTGGAAACCATGGTTTATTTATTTATTATTTACTTCCTTCATCCCTCCCTCCTTCCCTCTTTTCTTTCTCTTCCTTCCTTCTCCCTGTCTTTCTCTCTCTCTTTTTTTTTTTTTTTTTTTTTGGACAGGCAGAGTTAGTGAGAGAGAGAAAAAGGTCTTCCTTTCTGTTGGTTCACCCCCCAAATGGCCGCTACGGCCGGCGCACTGCGCTGATCCGAAGCCAGGAGCCAGGTGCTTCCTCCTGGTCTCCCATGTGGGCGCAGGGCCCAAACACTTGGGCCATCCTCCACTGCACTCCCAGGACATAGCAGAGAGCTGGCCTGGAAGAGGAGCAACTGGGACAGAATCCGGCGCCCCAACCAGGACTAAAACCTGGGGTGCCAGCGCCGCAGGTGGAGGATTAGCCCAGTGAGCTGCAGCACCAGCCTCTCTCCTTTTTTTAAAGATTTATTTACTTACTTGAAAGTCAGAATTACAGAGAAAGGAGGAGAGGCAGAGAGAGAGAGAAAGAGGTCTTCCATCTGTTGGTTCACTCCCCAATTGGCTGCAACGGCCAGAACTGGGCCAATCTGAAGCCAGGAGCCAGGAGCTTCTTCTGGGTCTCCCACGTGGGTGCAGGGGCCCAAGGACTTGGGCCATCCTCTACTGCTTTCCCAGGCCATAGCAGCCCCTCTGTCTCTCTAAGATTCATTTGTTTGAAAGGCAGCTCAGCGCACCGTCTGATCTCCCATGCCCCCACAGGCACCGCATGCTTGGGGAGACCACGCTGTGGAACCCTGGCTGTGACCACGCGGGCATTGCCACACAGGTGGTGGTGGAGAAGAAGCTGTGGCGAGAGCGGGGCCTGAGCCGGCACCAGCTGGGCCGCGAGGCCTTTCTGCAGGAGGTCTGGAAGTGGAAGGAGGAGTGAGTACACAGCCCTGCCGCCCTGACCCTGACCAGGAAAGACCACAGGGTCGGCCCCTCCTCTAGAGAGGGCCAGTGAGCCCCACCCTGTCCCATCAGCTGTCCCCCCACCCCCCAGTGCTGAGCCCCGCTCGTCTCCACCTGCAGGAAAGGTGACCGCATTTACCACCAGCTGAAGAAGCTTGGCAGCTCCTTGGACTGGGACCGAGCCTGCTTCACCATGGACCCTGTGCGTGGGAGGTGCCTCGGGGCTGGGGTGGGGGGTGCCAAGGCCCTGCTACAGGGAAAGAGCCCACTCGCTGGGCGGCGCTGGTGCGGGCCCCCCCGCCCCGCCATGACAGGCTCTCCCTCCCAGAATCCCTGGCCCTGCTCCAGGAGTGGCCAAGGCTCCTGGCAACTCGCCGTCCCGCCTCCCTCACCCATGGGGCCTGAACTCCGTAGTTTTCCGCTGCAGCCCAGTAACTTCCCTGCCACCTTGGGCATCATCAGATTGCCCTTGAACTTCTGGGGCAGGCATTGGGCCCTGTGGTTAAGACACCCCTTGAGACGCTGGCGTCCCATAGCAGGCGTGTAGCCGGGGTCGCTGCTGCTCTGTGTCCCATCCAGCTCCCTGCCCTTGTATCTGGGAAGCAGCAGAGGATGGCCCAAGTCCCCAAGTCTGCCGCCCACATGGGAGACCTGGATGGAGTTCCTGGCTCCTGGCTTAGCTTGGCCAAACCCCAGCTGTTGTAGGCATCTGGGGAGTGAGGTAGCCGATGGAAGGTCTCTCTCTATCTCTCTGCCTTTCAAGTAAAGTAATTAGAAAGAAGAAGAAGAAAAGTGCTTCTCCCCTCAGGGGGTCTGGCTGACCGGGGGATTCTAGAAGGCCAGGCCTCAGCGGGCCCTGCCGCCTTGGGTGTCTGTGCAGCTCCAGGCACCCAGCCCCAGCCCGCTCACTTCCCCTCCACCCCACCCCAGAAACTCTGCGAAGCTGTGACGGAGGCTTTTGTTCGGCTTCACGAGGAAGGCGTCATCTACCGCAGCACCCGGCTCGTCAACTGGTCCTGCACCCTCAACTCGGCCATCTCCGACATCGAGGTGCTCAGCCCCATGCCCTCCCCGGCCCCCGCCGCATGCCGCCACCCGGCCCCAGCCCCGGCCCCTTTCCTGAATGCCCCTCTTGCAGGTGGACAAGAAGGAGCTGACGGGCCGCACCCTGCTCCCCGTGCCTGGCTACAAGGAGAAGGTGGAGTTCGGGGTCCTCGTGTCCTTTGCCTACAAGGTCCAAGGCTCAGGTGGGAGCCAGGGGCGCCAGGATCCTGGGCTGAGTGAGGCGGGGGGACAGGCAGGGGCCAGGGCTGAGACCACAAGGCCTTCTGTCACCCCAGACAGTGACGAGGAGGTGGTGGTGGCAACGACTCGGATCGAGACGATGCTGGGCGATGTGGCTGTGGCTGTGCACCCAGAAGATTCCAGATACCAGGTGGGGGTGTGGGGTCTGGGGCCCCCGCTGAGAAGAAGCTCCGTTAGAAACGCCTCCTCTGGGTCCTCTACTGGCCCTGGCGTTGGAGCCATCCGTGGCCGCTGCGGGAGTTTGGGTGTGGGGATGGTCAGGGCCCTGGGCAGGGAGGGGGACTCGGGCCCGCCCTCACGCATTCTTGGTTGACCTCTGGCCCCAGCACCTGAAGGGGAAGAGCGTGAGGCACCCGTTCCTGTCGCGGAGCCTGCCCATCGTCTTCGATGACTTCGTGGACATGGCATTTGGCACAGGTGCGGAGCCCCACGTGGCAGACCCCAGCCGTCCGGGCTGGCTCCCAGGGGGTTGTACAGGGAAGTGGGCCGGGGAGGTGACCTTGGCACGTGGACACCCCAGGTGCAGTGAAGATAACCCCTGCCCACGACCAGAATGACTACGAGGTGGGGCAGCGGCACGGGCTGGAGGCCATCAGCATCATGGACTCCCGAGGGGCCCTGGTCAACGTGCCCCCACCTTTCCTGGTGAGACCCCTGGGGTGTGGGGCCGGGCCGAGGGAGACTCGGGTACCCAGGCATTGCATGACGGGGCTTCCCGCCCGCCCAGGGCCTGCCCAGGTTTGAGGCCAGGAAGGCGGTGCTGGCTGCGCTGAAGGAGCAGGGACTGTTCCGTGGCGTCCAGGACAACCCCATGGTGGTGCCGCTTTGCAAGTGAGGCGCGGGCTGGGAGGGCAGGTGGGGGGCAGCGCAGGGTGCTCGCCACTAAGCCTCCCTCCCCACTGCCCGCAGCCGCTCCAAGGACGTGGTGGAGCCTCTACTGCGGCCACAGTGGTACGTGCGCTGCGGGGAGATGGCCCAGGCCGCCAGCGCTGCCGTGACCCGGGGTGACCTCCGCATCCTGCCCGAGGCCCATCAGCGGACTTGGCACGCCTGGATGGACAACATCCGGTGCGCGGGGCCCCTCGGTGGGCAGAGGGTGGCTGGGGAGGGGCCGGCGAGGCGCAGGCCTCCCTGATCCCCCCCCTCCTAGGGACTGGTGCATTTCCCGGCAGCTGTGGTGGGGCCACCGCATCCCGGCCTACTTCGTCACCGTCAATGACCCTGCGGTGCCCCCTGGGGAGGTGAGGCCCAGGGATGTCTGGGGGGCTGTGGGGTGGAGAGTCCCTGCCTGGGGAACAGGCAGGGCAAGGCAGACCCTCTCCATCTGTGGCAGGACCCCGACGGGCGGTACTGGGTGAGTGGACGCAGCGAGGCAGAGGCCCGCGAGAAGGCGGCCAAGGAGTTTGGTGTGACACCTGACAAGATCAGTCTGCAGCAAGGCAAGGCGGGGTCAGGGGCAGGCGGGGAGCAGAGCTGGGGAGCTGATCCTCGCTGCCCTCCCGCTGACCTCTGACCTCCCTCAGATGAGGATGTATTGGACACCTGGTTCTCCTCTGGCCTCTTTCCCTTTTCCATCTTGGGCTGGCCCAACCAGGTGTGTTCCTGGGGCTGGGTGGGGGTTGGGGTCTGGAAGGCGGCGACTGGGCTCCCCTCACAGCCGGTCTCTCCCCAGTCAGAAGACCTGAGTGTGTTCTACCCGGGGACACTACTGGAAACAGGCCACGACATCCTCTTCTTCTGGGTGGCCCGGATGGTCATGCTCGGCCTGAAGCTCACCGGCAGGCTGCCCTTCAGAGAGGTGTGGCGTCGGCTGAGCCCCGGTGCCCTCCTGTGCCACAGGATGGGGGGGCAGGGCGGGGCTGCGGTCCAGCCTGGGCCACCCTGAGTGATCCCCGCCTTCTCAGGAAGGAGCTGCTGAGGACACGCCATGGGGGTGGGGGAGGGGACGCAAACAGGTGCAGGCCCCTGGGGTGCGGGGTGCTGAGGCCGAGGGAGGGGACTTGGCCTCACCGGCTCCGATCCCCGCCCCGCAGGTCTACCTCCACGCCATCGTGCGAGACGCCCATGGCCGGAAGATGAGCAAGTCTCTAGGCAACGTCATCGACCCCCTGGATGTCATCCACGGAGTCTCCCTGCAGGTGGGGCTGGGCGCAGGGCCCGCTGAGAAGGCGTAGCTGTCGGTCAAGCGGGCTGCGGCCACGACCGCCTGACGGCTCCCCCTCCGCCCCCAGGGCCTCCATGAGCAGCTGCTGAACAGCAACCTGGATCCCAGCGAGGTGGAGAAGGCTAAGGAAGGGCAGGTAGGCGGCCGGGACCGAGGGCTGAGCGCCAGCAGAGGGCGGCCGGCCGGCTGAGGACACGGCCCCTCCTCCTCCCCCCTGTAGAAGGCGGACTTCCCGGCGGGGATTCCTGAGTGTGGCACCGACGCCCTCCGGTTTGGACTGTGCGCCTACACATCCCAAGGTATGGCCGCCAGAACCGCGCCCTCAGCCCCGCCTCTGCTGGCATGAAGCCCTCTCCGCCTGGGCCTCCGCTCGCCGTGGAGGGAGGGAGTGGTGAGGACGCCCATTTCACCCCAACGCAGGCCGTGACATCAACCTGGACGTGAACCGGATTTTGGGTTACCGCCATTTCTGCAACAAACTTTGGAATGCCACCAAGTTCGCCCTCCGTGGCCTGGGGAAGGATTTCGTGCCCTCGCCTACCTCCCAGGTTGGTGACGTCCACCCCCAACCCACCCCTGCCACTCAGGTGCAGGGAGCACAGACCCCCGAGGGGCTGCACATAGCTGAGGGCACAGACAGACACGGGGACACGTTGCAGGGGAAGGGCAGGGCGTGTCCCCAAGGTGGCTGGAGGCCTGTCCCTGCGCCCTAGATGCCGGCCCGGCCCCCAGCGGGCTCCTGGCACCAGATTTTCCCATGGTTCCTGCCCCCGGTTGGGTCCAGCTCCTGCCCGGGGCACATGGGCCTCGCCTGCTGACGCAGCCTGTCTCTCCAAGCCCGGGGGCCACGAGAGCCTGGTGGATCGCTGGATCCTCAGCCGGCTGGCGGAAGCCGTGAAACTCAGCAACCATGGTTTCCAGACCTATGACTTCCCAGCTGTCACCACCTCCCAATATAGCTTCTGGCTCTATGAGCTCTGTGATGTCTACCTGGTGAGGAGGGGCTACGGGGGGAGGGGGCAGCCTGCCGGGCCCCTCCCCAGGCCTCGCAGGTACTGACCGGCAGGGCTGGAGGCTAGACCCTGGCCCTGAGGCCTGCGCTGCCCCATCACCCAGGAGTGCCTGAAGCCCGTCCTGAACGGCGAGGACCAGGCGGCGGCCGAGTGTGCGCGCCAGACCCTCTACACCTGCCTGGACGTTGGCCTGCGGCTGCTGTCACCCTTCATGCCCTTTGTGACCGAGGAGCTGTTCCAGAGGCTGCCCCGACGGGCACCACAGGCCCCCCCCAGCCTCTGCGTCACCCCGTACCCCGAGCCCTCCGAGGTAGGGCTGAGCTCTGGACGGGGGGAGGGGCCGCAGGCCCTCCACCTGGCCTCTCACCCCACCCCCCGCCCTGCCCACAGTGCTCCTGGAAGGACCCTGAGGCAGAAGCCGCCCTCGAACTGGCGCTCAGCATCACGCGAGCTGTGCGGTCCCTGCGTGCCGACTACAACCTCACCCGCATCAAGCCCGACTGTGAGCCTCGGGCCCCCACGGCGCCCCCGCCCCACTGTCATCTGTCTCCTTGGAGCCAGGCCTCAGCGTCCTCTTTCCCCGACAGGTTTCCTGGAAGTGGCCGACGAGGCCACGGGCGCCCTGGCGTCGGCAGTGGCGGGCTACGTGCAGGCACTGGCCAGCGCGGGTGTGGTGGCAGTCCTGGCGCCGGGAGCTCCCGCACCACAGGGCTGTGCCGTGGCCCTGGCCTCTGACCGCTGCTCCATCCACCTGCAGCTGCAGGGGCTGGTGGACCCGGCCCGGGAGCTGGGCAAGCTGCAGGCCAAGCGAGGCGAGGCCCAGCGTCAGGCCCAGCGGCTGCAGGAGCGCCGGGCCACCCCAGGCTACTCTGTCAAGGTGCCCCTCGAAGTCCAGGAGGCAGATGAAGCCAAGGTGTGTGGCATGGCCAGCTGTCTCCCGCGCCGTCGGCTCCCTGCAGCATCAAGGCCTGCGCCTGAGGCTGGACAGCGCCCAGGCCTGGCTGAGGAATTCCCGGGACAGTGCAGGGCTCAAGGCCTTGAGCTGGGATCCCATAGTTCTGTCTCCTTACACATGAGAAGCAGCCAGCCGGGAGTGGGGGCCCAGCCCAGGGCCGCACAAGTTGGGGGTGAGGCAGACCTAGAATAGAATGAGATGAGCCACTGCCCAGCTGAACCGCCTGTGCCCACCCAGCTGCCCCAGGTGGGAGACCCCTCCCCCCCATGCCTGCCTGGGCTCCAGACCCATGTGCGATCAGGGAGCCGTGGGTCTGGCACCTTCTGCGGCTGCAGCCGCAGGGCTGACCCGGGGGTGGCGGGCTCGGCTTGCCATGTCCTCCGGGATACCCTCTGCCTTCTGGGACCCCTCCAAGGAACTGCAGTGGGGTAGACTGCAAGCACGGAAAGGGGAACAGTACCCAGGCTGCGAGCTGGCCTTGGTGGGGGTGGTTCCCCGCACCCGAGGCTGCCAAGCCCTCAGGGCGCACAGTGTTCGAACCTTTGATAAACGCAGGCTCAGTGACTGGCCCCAGAGCACTGGAGCAGTGTGTAGGGGGGTGCACGTGGCTCTGAGGCCCCTCTGTCTGAGGACTGACCGCTCTGGGGGAGAAATGCAAGACCCAAGAGGCTGGGCCATGGTGGGAGAGAGCAGGTGCCGCTGGCGAGGCTGGAGAGAATGGGATGGGGTGGGGCGGGGCGGGGCAAAGTGGCTACCACCTCCCCGCCCCTAACTGCCTGCCTCCCGTGGTCCTCAGAGTCTTTCAGCTTTGGCCCTCACCCTCCTGAGTGCCGGGGTCTCTTCTCGGGCCTGGGTCCTCACCCCTCCCCTTTCTCCACGCCAGCTCCAGCAGACAGAAGCAGAGCTCAGGAAGGTGGACGAGGCCATCACCCTGTTTCAGAAGATGCTGTGACCTGCCCAGCCTCAACCCACGACCCCCCAGTGGTGCACCATGGGGATGGCAGCAATAAAATATTTTGCCACAAAGTTGTCTTTCATCTGTGTATAGGGTGGGGGTGGACAGGCGGTGGGGCTGGGCTGGGTTCCTGAAACCTCAAGCTGCCTAATCCGAGCAATCGGTCAGCCGAGGGCTGGAAGCCAGGCGCTGGGTCCCGGTGGGCAGAGGGGCACGTCTGGCTGGGTCCGTCCCTGGCGCCGTGCCAAGCCTGAGTCATGCTGCTCACTCCCTCCCTCCTCCCCAGCTCGCCTCACTCACCTCCGCACTGCGGCCGCGGGAGACCCGCCCTGGCACCGCTGTTGCCTGTGGCCCTGGGCAGGCATGAGCAGAGGGGCTGGGGCTCCCCGTCCTGCCTTGTTGCCGGCAGGGCCTCCCCCTGCACTGAAGCCCGGTTAATTATAACTCTGACCTCAGTGCCCTGTGACGCCAGGCTGGGGCCGGCCCTGCCCAGGACACCCAACAACCAGGTAGGGGAGAGGCCTGAGAGCAACTTGGACTTCCTGTGTGTGGGGGGTGCCTGTGGGGCAGGGCTGTGAACTCTGCCAGGAAGGGGCGGTGGGCTGGGAAGGCAGGCCCTGGGGCGGGGCCTTGCACGCCTCCCCCCCGCAGGTGTTTGTCCTGGTTGGCCAGATGAGGCCCTCAGGTTGCCTGGGCGACTGAGGGGGCAGCACGGAAGCTGAGCTGGAGGAGATGAGACAGTCAAGTGGCAGGAAGGGGCCAGAGCAGGTGCCCGTGGAGGCAGAGCCACGCCTGCCCTGGAACCGGCTGCTGCTTCCTCGTCCTTGGAGAGCTTTCTGTCTCCCAGATCCATGTCTCAGCCATGCTCCCCGGAAAGGCGCCCCTGCCCTGCCTGGGCCCCTCGGGGCTGCTGCTGCTGCAGCTGCTGCTGTCCCCCACGTCTGCCTTCTTCCCCAACATCTGGAGCCTCCTGGCCGCGCCCGGCTCATTCACCCACCAGGACCTGACCGAGGAGGCTGCGCTCAACGTCACCCTCCAGCTCTTCCTGGAGCAGCCGCCCCCGGGCAGGCCTCCCATTCGTCTTGAGGATTTCCTGGTGAGCTTCCCTGGGTCCCCATTCCCTGGGACCCCTACCCCCTGAGGGCCCTGGATGTCAAGGGAAGGGCTGCCCACCTCCCCGCTGCAGCCCTCGGCCTGAAATTAAGTCCTCCTTAGAAAGGTCTGGGGCTACCCCTCCCTTCGAGGGCCCAGCACCCTCCATTCACCCGCACCCCGCCTTGGGTGCCAGTCACCGAGGGCCTTCCCTGGAGCCCCTGCATCACCCACCCATCTCCCCAGGGCCGAACCCTCCTCGCCGATGACCTTTTTGCTGCCTACTTTGGACCTGGGGCTCCTTCCCGGCGGTTCCGAGCAGCCCTAGGCGAGGTGTCTCGTGCCAACGCAGCCCAGGACTTCCTGCCAACTTCCAGGAACGACCCTGACTTGCACTTTGATGCCGAGAGGCTGGGCCAGGGACGTACTCGCCTCGTGGGAGCTCTGCGGGAGACCCTGGCGGCAGCCAGAGCCCTGGACTACACCCTGGCCCGCCAGCGCCTTGGAGCTGCGCTCCATGCCCTGCAGGTGAGAGCCGCGTCGGGGCCTGCACAGCCAAGTCTCCCTCTCCCGGATGGAGGCTGGCTCGGCCTTCCAGGCCCCGTGCTAGCTCCCCACTTCCAAACTGGCTGAGGCCACTGAGGCCGCAGAGAAGCAAGGGTCAGAGAGGGAACAGTGAGGCGGGAGAGGTGAGGGCAGCGGCACGTCGCGGCCTTTGGCTGAGATGGGGGGGGGGGGGTGCTGGGGCAGGTCCCACCTGGGCAGAGCTCTGTTCTGAGCGATGGAGAGAGAGCAGTGGAGACTTGGGGTGGCTGACGGCAGCAATGAGGGAAACCCCGAGGAGTGGGACACCAGCGCTGGAGTCCTGGGAGCACTCACATGGCGCCTCGTTTCCCTCCTCTGCCCCCTGCCCCGGGCACCAGGATTTCTACAGTCACAGCAACTGGGTGGAACTGGGGGAGCAGCAGCCACACCCTCACCTCCTCTGGCCGCGGCGGGAGCTGCAGAGCCTGGCCCAAGGTACAGCCATGTCCCTGGGGGAGGGGAGCCTGTCTGCTCAGCCCCCGTGTCACATCCTGAGGTCTCGAGAAGTGACACCACCTCGGCTCCGAAGGCACCTTGAGGGCCTCGGGTCCCCAGACCTCAGGCCGGTCTTTGATCTGGCTTCCTCCCCGAGCTGGCTCCCGCAGGGTTTCCTCTTCCTCCCAACTGAACTATGACCCGGAAGCTGCTTCCCCCATTAGAAACTCACTTCCTTCTCCAGAGGGCATGACCCCCTCAGGCCTGGTCCCCCGACTTCCTGGGCTCTTGAACACAATCCCAGTCTCCAGTCCTCAGTCTCGCTGCCAGCCCAGGAACTCCAGGATTGAGCTCAGAAAGCACAGGTGGCCATGGTACCTCCGGGCTTTATCTTGTTCCGGGTGTGAGGAAAAGCGGAAGGAGTCTGGGTGGCAGGGCAGAGGTGGGGCGGCAGAACCTTGCATTTTAGCCCCTGCCCTCTCTTGCCAGAGGGTGATCCTACCTGCTCTGACTGCGAGGAGCTGAGCTGTCCTGGGAACTTGCTGGCCGTCACACACCTCACCTCGGGCTACTTTGGAACTTATCCCCCCAAACCTCCAGGTACCAGCTGGGAAAGTTCCCCAGAAATAAGAAGGGAAAGCCACGTCGTTTGATCACGTGCAGGCGCTCAGTCCCCTCGGCCCTTGTCCCGTTTGCTGTGGCATCACTTTCTAGAACAAGGCGATGCTAGGAGTGCGGCAGGGGCATGATGGCCCCTGGGAGACCACGGTCACTCGGGACGGGGAGGGGCTTCTTGCTCAGCTGTTAGGATTGCTCTGTTGCGTATGGGCAGCTTGGGGGGACTGGCTAGAGGAATCTGGGGATCTACCTTGTGCTGTGGAGGGATCAGGGATCCACCCCATGCCGTGGAGGGATCTGGGGATTCACCTTGTGCCAGGAGGGATCTGGGAACCCACTGTGCTGTGGAGGGACCTGGGGATTCACCCTGTGCTGCAGAGGGATCTGGGGATCCACTCCATGCTGTGGAGGGGTCTGTGGGTCCACTCCATGCTGTACAGGGATCTGGGGGTCCACTCTGTGCCATGGAGGAACCTGTGGATCCACCCTGTGCTGTGGAGGGATCTTGGGATCCACCCTGTACTGTGGAAGGATTTAGGGATCCAGTGCATGCTGTGGAGAGACCTGGGGATTCACCCTGTACTGCAGAGGGGTGTGGGAATCCACCCTGTGCTGTGGAGGGACCTGGGGATCCACTGTGTCCTGTGGAGGGATCTGGGGATCCACTCTGTGTTGCGGCAACTGACCCCTGCAGCTTTACTGTAGAGCTGCCCTCCACAAAGTGTCACCACTCCCTGCTGATCTGCTAAGGGGTGAGAGACCAGGTCAGCAAGGGCCTTGTTTTCTCAGGAGGTGCTTGGGTTTTGACCTCTACTTCCCAGATCCCTCTCCCCAACCCAGGCAAGTGTAGCCATGGAGGCCACTTCGACCAGAGCAGCTCGCAGCCCCCCCGGGGAGGCATCAACAAGGACAGCACATCGCCGGGCTTCTCCCCGCACCACACGCTGCACGCGCAGGCGGCACAGCTGGCCCTTCTCGCCTCCATCCAGGCCTTCAGCCTCCTGCGTAGCCGCCTGGGAGACAGCGGTTTCTCCAGGTGAATGGCCGCTCGGGGGAGAGCCGAGAAGCCAGGGGGCTGGCCGAGAGGGCACAGACGCTTCACTGTGTCTCTGGCCCGCTCCCCAGGCTGCTGGACATCACCCCAGCCTCTGGCCTGAGCTTTGTGCTGGACACCACTGGCAGCATGGGTGAAGAGATCAACGCCGCCAAGATCCAGGCTCGCCACATCGCCGAGCAGCGGCGGGGGAGCCCCATGGAGCCGGCACACTACATACTAGTGCCTTTCCATGACCCGGGTAAGTGTGGGGCAGGGCGGAGGGGGCAGAGGCTTCTGGGGAAGAAGGAGGCTTGTCGGGCTCCGCCTCCGTATCGGAATGTGGCTGCTTCCCCCGCCCTGAGTGAGCCTCTGCTGGGCTCCCGTGTGCCGGCAGAAAACAAGGCCGCTGCTCCCAGAGTTTCTAGAATGGCAGCTCTCCGCCAGCTTACCGCCTGGCCCGCACCCAGGCGCACCACCTCAGCTGTCTTAGGCTTCCATGCTAGGAAGTGCTTCTCAACTCTGTCCTTCCCTGTGGGTTAAAATGAACACGAGGAGCTGTCCAATCCGGGCCTTTGGGGAGCGTCTGAGGTAGCTAGTTGCACTGAACAAGACTACTTCAAAAAGTCGGGCTGGGGGCGAATGGAATTAACAGTCAAGCTTATTTTGGTGCAAAAGATTTGGAAATCCCTGGAGTTCTTCTTCTCAAATAACACCACTTTGCATAAACTTTTGGAAGATACCTCACGTTTCTTTCCCAGCTGAATTAGAAGTCAGAAGATCTGGCCTGGGCCCACCAGTCTTACTGGGTGTCCTCAGGCTGGTCATAATCTCTCTGCTTCAGTCTCATCACCTGTAAGTGGGTCAGTACCTACCTTCTCTTGCCTATGTCCCAGAGTTGAACTGATGATCGGATAAAATGCTTCCTGGACTGAGAAGTCCCTAGCAGTAGGGCTTGAGTCTGTTGTGTTGGCATAAATCTCACAGTGGCTGGCACTGAACGGCACTTACTACGTGTTTGATGAAGGTATGAGTAAGTGAATAATGCAGGTTCGCCTGCATCAAGGCTCTAAGATTTACAGACTCAGTGCATAGTTCTCCCAGCGAGCCTCTGAGGTTTGTCTTCCCTGATAAGGAAGCAGAGGCCCTGGCTGGTCTTCATGCACACACGTGTGTTCAGTAAAGGTTCATGCAGTACCACAGGAACTGGCACCATTTTGTTCAGGGAGTGGGGTCTCCCTTTCCTGCCAGGTGCACCTAGCCCCGCCCTGCCCCAACAAAGGTAAAGAACCATAGAAATAGAAGGGAACATTGTTCCCCTCACTACTCGTCCCCCCCACCCAAGCACAGCAGGCCTCTCATCTGGGGAGGGGGTCCCGGGTGGGAACGAGGGCTCTTACCTCACTGTCGGCCTCCTTTTTCTCTTCCCAGGGTTCGGTCCAGTCTTTACAACCAGTGATCCTGACAGTTTCTGGCAACAGCTCAATGAGATCCACGCTTTAGGGGGTGGAGACGAGCCCGAGATGTGCCTGTCCGCGCTGGAGGTCTGGCCCCTCCCTTCCCCTTCCCTTCCCATCCCTCCCTTTCCTGACCTATGAGGGGGCGCATCACCACCAGGGGGCGCGTCACCACCAGGGAGAGCTTCACCACCAGGGGGCGCGTCACCACCAGGGGGCGCTCCAACCTCCCTCGCGCCTTCTACCCACCCTCAGCGCAGTGCCGCCAGCTCCGCCGCTGGCTCCCAGGACACCTGCCCTTCTGCTCTGTCCTCTTACCCCTTCCCCGGCCCCCGCCATTTGTCACTCCAGCCCTCTCCCTCCCTGCCAGCTGGCCTTGCTGCACACGCCTCCACTCTCAGACATCTTCGTCTTCACGGACGCCTCCCCCAAGGACGCCTTTCTCACCAACCGGGTGGAATCGCTGACCCGGGAGCGGCGCTGCAGGGTGAGCACAGCTGACAGGAGAGCCGGTGTCAGCCCCCGAGGGCCGGGGGAGACCCTGTGAAACAATGTCAGGACGAGCGGCCACGCCGCGGGGCGGGAGAGGCAGACGTGGAATGCACCGTGTCCTTACACTCATGGTCCTCAAGGGTGGGCCGCGCTCCCCTGAGCGGCGCTGACCCAGCCCAGTAAAGAACCGGGGATCCAGTTGTCTAAGACCCAGTGTGGAAAATGGCGACAGCCCTAAGGGCAGGGCAGAAGGCCGGGTGGGCTGTGCCCTCAGGAGACCCCACCGCAGCGGGCAGAGGGTGGGCTGAGAGAGCTGACGCTAATCGCCCGCTCTGGAGAGAGCCTGAGCGGACGGGTCCTCGGCACGAGAGCGCATAGCCGGGACCCTCTTCTGGCCACAGGTGACGTTCCTGGTGACCGAAGACCCGGCGCGGGTGCAGGGCCGAGCTCGCCGTGAGGTCCTGTCCCCTCTGCGCTTTGAGCCCTATGAAGCAGTGGCCCTGGCTTCAGGCGGAGAGGTGATCTTCACCAAGGACCAGCACATTCGGGACGTGGCGGCCATTGTTGAGGAGAGCACTGCGGCGCTGGTGAGGAAGCGCGCCCGGGCGGCTGGCGCCCCCTGCTGGGAGCCGCGGGTGGTGACGCTGCCCGAGACCGGCAATGGCTCCCAGCGCCCTGGGGCCGGCCCGGTTGGTCGGAGGGGTGGGAAAGGAAGTTTCTCCTCCTCCGAGAGCCATAGCTGCTCACCTCCCACGTTGCCCTTCCCTCTCAGTAACCCCCTCCCTCGGCCTCCCGCTTTCCACCCTCAGGGCCATGTCTGCGTCGCTCTCTCACCTGTCGCTCTTCTGCACGTGTGCTCTCTTTCAGTCTCCTGGCTGTGCCCACACTTCGTTCCATGTCTTACCTTCTCCCCCATTGCTTGGTCCCACCCACCCGCAGGTGACTCTTCCACTGGAACCGCCTGCTGTGGTGCCTGGGAGGCCACTTGTGTTCAGTGTAGATGGGCTGCTCCAGAAAGTCACGGTCAGGATCCACGGGGAAGTCAGCAGCTTCCGGATCAGGAACCCTGAAGGTGTCTGCTTGTGTCTCACAGCGAGGCCAGAGCGGACGCTGCAGGGTGGGGAAGGGGAGGGGACGACCCCAGGGAGGGAACTGGTTCATGAGACAAGCTCTTACCCCCCCACCAGGGATCTTCCAGAGCCAGGAGGAAGGCACCGGCCCTCTAGGCCACACACGCCGTTTTGGCCAGTTCTGGATAGTGACCGTGAATGACCCCCCACGGACAGGGGCCTGGGAGATCCAGGTCACGGCTGAGGGCACACCCCGGGTGCGAGTGCAAGGTGAGGAGGAAGATGTTCCTGGGAAGGGGAGGGGCAGGGAGCAGTGCCAGTCCTAGGGGGTGGGGGTGGGGGTCTCTCACCGCCTTTGCCCTCCCCCAGCCCAGACTTCCCTGGACTTCCTCTTCCACTTTGGGATCCCCGTGGAGGACGGGCCCCATCCTGGCCTCTACCCGCTTACCCAGCCGGTGGCAGGTATGTCTGCTCCCTGACCCCTCCCCCACTTTGTGAGTTTTATTCCTGTGTGTGTCCCCGTTACGTGTACATGCATGTCTATAACTTTGAGTTATAATTTACATGAAGGGCATCGCGTTTAAGATTACAGTGCAATAGGTTTCACGTAATACACCCGTGTTCGAGAACCGTTTCCAGTGCCCCACCCCTCCCTCCAGACCCCTGCCCACCAGTAGCCCTGAGGCAACCCCCAACCAAAAAGCCAGCGCCTCTCTGCTCCATTGTGCGAATCTCACGCACTGCCCTCCCGGTCCCAGGTCTGCAGACTCAGCTGCTGGTAGAAGTGACGGGGCTGGGCTCCAACAGCAATGCTGGGGGCGCTCGGCCACATTTCTCCCATGCGCTCCTTCGAGGGGTCCCCGAGGGCACCGAGCTGGGCAGCGTGCGCTTGGAGCCCGTGGGACCCCCACAGCGAGGGCTCCTGGCCGCCGCACTGCCGCCCACGCTGGCATCCGCCGCCGGAGCCTTCTCTCTCGAGCTGGTCGGCCAGGACGGAGGGGGCCAGGGCCTGCGCAGGGCTGCCCCCCAGCCTTGTACTGTGGCGCCGGTCCTTTTGGAGGTGAGACAGGGCAGGGCGGCGGGGACTGGAGACAGCTGGAGCGGCCCCTCCCCTCACGGCCCTTCTCCTCAGCTCAGTGGGCCCCCGGATCTCTTGGCTCCGGGTAGCAGAGCACCGCTCAGCCTCCGCGTCGCCAGCTTCTCGGGCCCTCAGGATCTGGATCTCAGGACGTCTGTCTACCCCAGCTTCGCCCTCGCCTCCAATCTCTCCAGGTGAACCCCACTACTCCACGCCCCGCCCCTGAGCCCTCCCGATTGGCCCTCAGAGTCTTCCCTGGGTGTACCCTGACGTCAGTATCCACCGGCCAGGGCTCATCTGGGAGTGAACGAGTCTGCCTGGGGACGCCTGTGGCTGCAGATCCCAGACTCAGCACCCCTAGACTCTGTGGTGACCGTAACTGTGGCTGCAGTGAGAAGAGATGGCGGCCCAGGGTCCCCGACCCACGCCTTCCTTAGGCTCCTGGTGCAGGCCAGGGCCCCGCAGGTGAGGCGCGCTCCCTCCTACATGTGGGGCAGGCTGAACTGGGGGCTAGCTCTAGCATACCCTGACTCTCTCTCCTTCCCCCAGGACCAGCTCGCTGCCTCTGCCCATTCAGCTGACGCTGTCCGCCCCACGGCCGCCCCTAGCTTTCATCCCTCCCCTTGGGGGGCTCAGGGCAGCACTGGGGGAGGGATGGCCGACAACCCCTGGTGGGGCACGATCGGAGGGGTGCTGCTCCTGCTAGGAGTGGTCTCCTGGTGACTCCGCAGCCCGGGAGGGAGGGTCCCCAGAACTGCCCTGTTGCTTGCTAAGGTCCCCTGGGCCTCGGGCCCTTGCCTCTCTCACCTGGGATGGAGATCTCCCCATGCACTTGGCCCTTTTCCTTCTTAAAAACCACAAGACTGGGGCGGGGTGGGGGGGGAAGCAATGGTTGTTCCCACAATGCACTTTCCCCGACCCTCACAGGAACCAAACCAAAGACATGTTGGGGGAAAGTGGCTGCTTCTCTGTAGCATCTTTATTCCACCCACTTTTTCTGCTCTCCCAGGCTTAGGAAGAGGGGAGGATGTATGGGGAGGTGCCTAGGATTGGGAGTAGGTAGAAGGGTGCCAGGAAGTGTGATAGAATTGTCTTTATTTTAAAGTCTAGAGCAGCTTCTATTTTATTTTTGTATTTCATGTTGAAGGACAGTTTCAATAAACACGTCTTCTCCCGAGGGCCTTGAAGGAAAGCTCATTCTTGCGCATCGTGTGGGGGTGGGGAGGGCCTGAGACCCCGCGGAGGTGACAGGTGACGTGGGAGTTTTCAGGATGCTTCCCAGGGAGATGTCTGACCGGCACCGCCCCGCGCCCTGAAGTTGTGCGGCAGAGTAAGTCGGCTCCGGCGATGACTCCTTCACCACCAAGGGACCGAGGGACCGGGAGGAGGTTCAGACCCGGGTGGCGGCCCTCCGCCCCCGGGGGCAGCGGGGCTGAGCCGTCTGCCCCTCGGACCGGCTGACTCCTCTCTGCTGCCTTGGCCACTCCTGCAGGGGGAGGCAGCGCTGGGCATCTCTGCTTCTCCCTGTCTTTTCCTCCCCGTCCCCCCTCACCTCACCTGTGGCTGCCCCACATTCTGCTTCCTTGGCCTCTCCTTCCAGTGCTGGGGGCCGCTGGTACCAGCCCTGTTCAGTGGACGTGGGGACAGCTGGGGGACATTCGTTGTTTTCTGTTAAACCAGTGCTGACCTAACAACTCCCTTCTCGGGTCCCACCTCCCAGAAGGCCAACCTGAAAACAATAAACTCACCTTCTCCTGAATCAGATTCTGCAAACAGGTGTTCACTTTTTGAATCTGGGCTAACCAGGCGCCCTCAGGCTCCAGGTGTGGGTCTGTTAGAAAATCCTAAAGGACAAGGTGAAGGCTGGCAACACCATGGGATGCTGGAGTCCTCTGCCACTCTGTCCCCACACGCCGCTCCTTTCCTCTTTCGGATCCCCTTATCCCGAAACCCTTCCAGACATGTGCAAAAACCTAGTGCTGTCTACCTCCATCTCTCCATCCTCCTCAAATAGCGCCATGCCCCCTTTCCCCATCCGTTATGGATCATGGATCCTTCCTCTCCATCCCTGCTCCGATGGAATAATCCAGGCCACTCCCCGACCCAAGGCAGCGATCAAATCAAATCCTGTCCCCGCTAGGGAATGCAGGGCGGCCTCTCCCAGCCTAACACTGTGGCCTCCTGTCATTCCAGTGCTGCCTCCAATTCATAATCCCTGTCCATTAACCCTTCCGTTGCCAGAGTGGTCTCAGGCAGTGTCCACACACTCTGGGTCATACCCCCTCCCCACCCCCATTCGCACCTCACCAAGGGCCCCCAGATGCAGCTGCTGTCGCTGGGCCTCCCTCAGGCGGTCTTCAAACCAGGCCCGGCCTCGTTGGAGCAGCTGCAGCCCCTGCCACAGGGCGTCCTGCTGCCTCTCCAGAGCCCGCATCCTCTGCAGCTGGAGAGACCAAGAGACCGGGGCGGGCTCACTCCCCGACCCGGTCCGGGCCCAGGTCTTTCCCGCACCCCCTGGCTGACTGCACTGTCTGGTCTCTGAGTGTCACCCCTGACCGGCCACTGGCGACCTGGAGGGCAAGGGGAAGCAGGGAAGGTTGACAGGTCCTCAGAGCGGGCTGGAAACGTGACTGGTCTAGAAGAGGGAGTCCCCTGGGCCCTCTTGCTAGGCTAGTACTCACCCAAAGGAAGAAGCTCCGGGCGCCTGGATCCTGGCGGCTGGTCTCCAGCGGCAGCAGCAGGACCGTGTAGGGAGCCTGCACTGGGGGCGGCCCACTAGGCCCCCAACTCCCCATGGCTCTGAAGTGGGAAGGGTGGAGCCACTCCCACTGGTGTAGCGGGGCTGATCCCTCCCCCTCCCCTTTTGCTTTGTATCCATCTGGCCTCTGGGGCTCCTTCCTGCTGTGCTGTCTGAGGCAGGAGTGAGACTCCCTTGGGCCCCTCTAATCTGTGGTTGCTGGGCCTCTCTAAGGGGGCCTGTTCTCGTGAAATCCCCCTGGCCAGAAGCCGAGGGTCTGCCTTCTCCCCAGGGCCTCACTGTATTTTTCACGGCGCAGGGCGGGTCTCTCTGTGGACCCCTGCTCACTGTGGTGGCTGCTTCCAGGCCTCTTGCTCTGTTTCAGTTGACCTAAGGACACAACGACTTTCTCCAAAACCAACTTTATTCCTAATACAGAATAAACTTCTAGGGAAACAGAGAACTCTGGGTCTGAGGAGGATAAGGAAGAAGCATGGCAGCCCTTGGGTGCTGGGAAGGTGGGGCAGGCAGAGCAAGGCCACCCTGGGGTGTTGGGAGATGGGGCAGGCAGAGCAAAGCCGCTCAAAGGATGCTGGCCGCGGCAGGCAGCACTTCCTGACTCATGAAAACGTCCAAGTCCAGGCTGGGATCTTCCAAGTCCAGTTTCAGAAACTTATCCACTAACGTCTGGCAGCTGAAGGGGCGAGAGAATGCAAAGCTTTAAGGGAGAACGGGCAACGGATTCCCTGGGCAGAGGGAGCGGCTGTGGCACAGGAAACCTGGGGCCCTGAAGATCTGGGGACTTCAGGAAGAAAGTGTGGGTCTTTGAAAGCAAAGTGCTGCGGGAAGGCCGGTGCCTGAGTCCCTGTGACAGGGAGAAGATGCTAGAGAGGCAGCAGACAGGGCCACAAACTCACTTTTTCATTTGGGTCTCCTTTTGCAGCTCCTTGACAGGTGTGATAGGTCTTCCTCTGCGGATCAAGTCGGAGACCTGGGAACAATGAGGAAGGTGGGAGATGTGGGATGCGGGGGGAGGTGGGGTGGGATGAGTTAGAAACGTGGCAGGCCCAGACACCCAGGCCCCATGAGGAGCAGGGACGATGGAGGGGAGTCCTGAGTGGAGGTGGTGGGGTACTCGGATCTCAGCACCTCCTTGCCACGAGCAACGAGCCTGTCGGGAAGCCCAGCCTGGGCCGCGGTGTGGGAGGCGTGGCTGGCGCTGGCGACACCTTTGCAAACCTGATAGAAGAAGACAAGGTCGTTGCCATCCTCACAGGTCTCCATGGTCTTAAAAGAGAAAGAGGACAGTGTGTCATCAGTCACCCTGCTCCCTGTCCTAAAACCCTCGGTCAGTGCCCGTGGGGAGTGAGCAAAGGGAAGGGACACGGTCCTGTGTTCAGGGAATCCCTGTTCTGGCAGCAGGGCCAATCCCCACCCCTGGGGAAAGCCCTCGGGGCCACGTGGGCTTAAACCCTCACCAAATACTGCACCAGGGGCCCCTGTGGCAGCAGCTGGAGCTGCACGAGGCTCAGAAAATTGGTGGCTACGAAGATGTGGGGGCACGCGAGTCCCAGCGCCAGCCAGTGTTGCAGCACAGCAGCCAGAAGTGCGAGCCCATCCACCTGCACGGAGTCCAGGGGTGAGCAGGAGCCCCAGGCCTCCCGCACGCCCTCTGCACCTGCCCTGGCCTCTCCCTGGCTCCCACTCTGTTCCTTTTCTGCCCACACAGCCCTCATCTCTTCCCAGGGCCCAGCCTCGCCCCCATGCTTGGGCCCCCTCCGTGTTCCCCTCCTTAGCCTCTCCTCTCACCGTGTTGGTTCCCTTTCCGAATTCGTCAATGAGGACCAGAGACCGCTCAGTGGCGTTGTTCACTGCTTTCGCCACCTGCTGGGCACGAGGCGGACAAGGGAGACTTGGTTGGCCCGCTGGCCTGTGAGTAAGGCTGTTTCTGTATGTGTCCACCCTCCTGCACTGCAAGTTCCTTAATGGTGAGGCACACGTTTTGTTCGTCCTTTCGTTGCCACCAATGCCCCGCAGGCTGCCAGGGCTCGGCAGTGTTGATGCCTTGCCTGCTCCAGTCTCTGACGTGGCTGCACCCACCTGGGTACAGAGGCACACGGAGGAAATGCCTTCCTGTACCGAGCCATTTTCAGGGGTCAAGTTCCTTCCCCAGTATCCCTTCCCCTGACCCCACCTCCCTTTGCTCCCTTTGACCTGGTTGAGGTCGATCATGAAGGTGGAGAGGCCAAGGGAGATGGATTCACAGCTATGAATTCGGGTGAAGATGGCATCCACAAGCCCAATTTCGGCCTCTTCTGCTGGCACAAAGCTGCCTACCAAGGCCATGAATGTGATCAAGCCTACCTGAATAAGAAAGAAGATCGGTGGTGGGGTGGGGGGAGCGGTGGTGATAGCAGCGTTAGCACTGTGGCATGGCGGGTTAAGTCGCCACTATCGGAGTGCTGGTTTGGGCCCTGGCTGCTCCACTTCCCGTCTAACTTCTTGCTAATACACCTAGGAAAGCAGCAGAAACTGGCCCAAGGCGTTGGGCCCCTGCCATCCATGTGGGAGACCTGGATGGAGTTCCTGGTTCTGGCTTCAGCCTGGCTGTTGCGGGCAATGGGGAGTGAACCAGTCTTTCTGACTCTGCCTTTCAAACAAAAGTTAAAAGAGAGAAGAGATGGGGCCTGGTAGTGTGGACTGAGGGAAAGTGAGGCTGACCCGAGGGCATAAATAGCAGTTCAAAGACAGACACAGTGAAACAGAAGTAGGAAAAGGCGACAGGACACACAGTTGCCCTCTTCCCCAAATCCTGATCTTAGCGCCTTGTATTCACCTTAGACCAGGTAAACGGGCAGAGGGGTGGACTGAGGCACACGTGCCTGTCTGGAGGGGGTGAAGGGAATCCAGGCCATGGGAAGGTCCGTTAGGGCACGGGCCTTGCTCAGGCACACAGCGAGAAAGTGAGTGGAAAGAGCAGGGCCCCTGCTTGGCTGGCAGGAGGACGGAAAGGTTGGAAAAGACGCCAGAGGCCTAGTCTGTAGGGCTTCTCCTCACCTGCTTGAGGAAAACGCTCTTCCCTGAGGAGTTGGGTCCAGTGATGACCTTGACCCTTTCTTTGTCCCCACCACATTCTACAGAGTTGGGCACGAAGGTTCGGGCACAGAGTTCCATCAGGGGATGTCTGCAGTGGGCAGAGAGACACCTCACATGGCCTACGGGTCCAGACAGATGAACCCCCCAGGAGATGGGGCCCTTGTGTCTACGCCTCCAGCCCTCTACTCTCACCTGCCATTCTGGATTCGGACCCCATGGAGCAGGGGTGAGTAACGGGGCCTTGAATAGCCATAGTCCCGGGCAGCACTGGCAAGAGCCAGCAGGACGTCCAAGCGGGAGGCAAGGTCCAACACCCGGCTTAACACAGCAGCTCGCGCTAGCACCTGGCACTGCAGCTGGTACATCAGCAGGGTCTCCTGATCTGCTCGGGGTGAGAGCAGAGGCTGGGAGTCAGGAAAGGAAAGGAAAGGAAAGGAAAGGAAAGGAAAGACAGAGGCCCACAGAGGGAGCTGGGAACAAGCATACTGATGTGGGCTGAGGCCCCCAGACAGTCAGGGCAGACACGGAGTGAGAGCGATGGCGAGCAGGAAGAGGAGGAGCCTGTTGGAAATTCCTCTCAGCTGCCTGCCCTGCTCCAGCCTCTGGCTCCTCACCCCGGATCTCGCAGTGCAGGTCCCCCAGCAACGTATCCAGCTCCTTGGTTCGGGCACTACGATAGTGCAGCTTCTCCTCGGAGAGGAACTGCGGACAAGGGTTCCGAGTGTGCGCCTGGCATCTCTTAGTCCTCCTCTCCTCTCCCGCCTTTCTAACCCCACCCCTGCCCCTCCTCCCTGACCCCTCTCCAGCTATCTCGGAGCTGGTAAAGCTCACAAAAACCACAGAGGAGACATCCCAGTCGGGCACTGCTGATGCGGGGAGGCCTCGCCTCAGCTGCTGGCCCATTTTCCAGCCCCACAGTGGTGGGAGGGTCTTACCATGAAGTCCAGCCCCTCAATCTCAAAGTCACTGGCCTCCACCATGAAAGGCAGACGGGGAATAGAAAGAAGGAAGCCAATCTGGGGAGAGAAAGAGGAGATAAAGCAGACGATGAGCCACTGGGCACCTTCTCTCCCTGGAGGAAGCCCAGGGACCCCTCAGGGGCCTCCCTCAGTGCCTACAACCAAAAGGTGCTCATGTTTTTTTTTTTTTTTAATCTATCAGTGTGTCCTTCATAAGGCTAATATCTCCTCTAGAAGACTTCTGGGAGCCACGCCCCCCCCTCCTGCCCTCACCAGCGGGATGTAGATGACACTGCAGGAAGGGATTCGGGAGTCCAGGTTCTCCAGCTCCTTCCGGGCCACCTCTGTGAGGAAGCTAGGAAGCCCTACCAGCCTTCGTTTTTCTAGGGGGGTAAAGACACACGGATTTCACAAGTCAGGCCCCTGACCCGAGTGCTCTAGTGCCCCCCTCACCCGCCCGCTGTGGTGGCAACCACCTGCTGAGGATGGCGGCCTGACAGTGGGTAGCCAGGTGTTCAGACCTGCAGACCCAGCCACCCGCCAGTACTCACTCTCATCAATTTCGGGATCTATGTTGGGGAGGACTGTGAAGCGATTTTCAGCAAGACTGCCCTCAAAGTCCACCTGAGGAGGCGAGAAGGCCAGTTTCTTCTTATCCAACGCGGTCTCTCTGTCCTGTCCCTCAGCTCGCCTTGGGCCCCAGCTCTCCCTGCAGCCTCGCTTTAACCCTAAAGCCCCTCCCTTGATGTTCTCCACCATCCCGTTCCTGAGTCACCCAACTGAGCTCAGCATCTCCCATGCTGCCTCATCTCCCCACTACAAACCCCAGTCCCTCTCTGTTCTCCAACCCCATCTACCTGCCCTGCCTCCACAGGGGCTCTGCCTCTTTCCTTCAACTCACCACTTTCCCAATGAGGCTGGCGATGTGGTGCAAGTCATCCGAAAATTCTTGGGCAATGTCCCGAAAGAGCTGGATGGACTGGGGCAGGGAGCGGCAGGCATCCCTCAGGCCCAGGGCACTGTACACAGTCTGTAGGAGAACTGCATTGGAGAAGGCGGCCCACACCCAGGCTGGGCAGGGCTGAAGGGACAGGAGTGGACTGAGAACAAAGACCAGTAGAGAAAAACAACAAAAACGGAGAGAAGCCTTCAAAGGCAAATAGAAATAGAGAAGAAATCACATCTCCAAGACTCTGTGCCAGGGACTATACTAAACACTGCAGCCACAAAGACAACTGAGATACAGGCTATGCCCCAGATGGGCTCACAGAAGACAAGCAGACTTAGAAATAAGGTAGGAGGGGACTGGTGCTTTGGTGGGCACCACTTCACGTCCCAGCTGCTCCACTTCCAAGCCAGTTCCCTGCTGATGTGCATGAGAGAGCAGCTAAAGATGGCCCAAGTGCTTGGGCCCCTGCCATCCACATGGAAGGCCCAGATGGAATTCCAGGCTCCTGGCTTCAGCCTGGACCCTTGCGGCCATTTGGGGAGTGAACCAGCAGGCGGAAGATGTCTTTCTGGCTCTGTCTCTCACTGTAACTACGCCTTTCAAATAAATACACAAATCTTAAAAAAAAATCAAGTGGGAGAGGCTTTGATAGATTTGTACAAACTCCCACCAAAGGAGTTGGTGCAGAGGAAAAAGAAAGAGAAATAGTTATGAAAGGCAGGGGCAGAGTAATGGAGAGGGAGCGATGATGGCACTGGAGTAAGAGCGGATGAGAGGACACATGGGAGTCACTGAGTTAATTCCCCAGGGAGGGGCAGGGCCCTGAGGTGGCCGATGTAACCAGGGAGTAGACTGAAAGCAATGAGACCCAGAAAACAGACTAAGTTGTAGAACTGTCTAAAATTACTACTTACCTTCAGGAAAACGCTAGTATAGGCTAAGAGTTTGGGGTACCTTTGCAGAGAAAAGGACATGAGTTGGGTCTTGAATGAGGCTATTTCAAAGAAAGGCAGGCATTCTGGGTGAGGGTGAGAGCAGGGGCGAGGGAATCGAGGCAGGAGGAGGAGCTAACTCTTACTGACTGCTTACTCTGGGCCAGATAATTCTGTCCTCTCAAGTCTTTTTTTTTTTTTTTTTTTTTTTTTTTTTTTTTAACAGGCAGAGTGGACAGTGAGAGAGAGAGAGAGACAGAGAGAAAGGTTGGTTCACCCTCCAATGGCCGCCACGGCTGGCGCACTGCGGCCGGCGCACCGCGCTGATCAGAAGCCAGGAGCCAGGTGCTTTTCCTGGTCTCCCATGGGGTGCAGGGCCCAAGGACTTGGCCCATCCTCCACTGTACTCCCGGGCCACAGCAGAGAGCTGGCCTGGAAGAGAGGCAACCGGGACAGGATCCGATGCCCCGACCGGGACTAGAACCCGGTGTGCCGGCGCCACTAGGCGGAGGATTAGCCTATTGAGCCACGGTGCCGGCCCCTCTCACATCTTTTAAGAGCCCCATTTTCCAGATGTGTAACCTGAAGCACAGAGAGCTGACATAATCCTCAAAGTTTCGCAGAGAATAAATGGAAGAACTGAGATTTAAACTCATGTGTCTGGCTTTTCCCTACTCTGCTATATGCAGCCAGAGGCCTTCATTGCACAGCCTGGCCTCACTGAAGCACAGGGTAAATGTTAAGAAGCAATGAGGGGCTGGTGCTGTGGCATCCGGGAGGGCAGCAGGTGCTAATTCAAGTACTTGGGCCCCAGATTAAGTTCCTGGACCTGGATTGTGTTCCTGGCTCCTAGCTTCACTTTGGCCTAGCTCAGGCTGTCACAGACATTTGAGGGATGAACTAGAGGATGGAAGATCTCTCTCGGTCTGCCTTTCAAATATTTAAAATTAAGTTAACTTTGGGGAGTAAAGGAACAGATTTCTTTCTGTCTGCCTCTCTGCATTTCAAAAATATGATTATTTTTAAAAGTCAACCAGGGGCCGGCATTGTGGTGTAGTGGGTAAAGCCACAGCCTGCCGTACCAGCATCCCATATGGGCACTGGTTCAAGTCCCAGCTGCTCCACTTCCGATCCAGCTCTCAACCATGGCCTGGGGAGGCAGTGGAAGATGGCTCAAGTCCTTGGGCTCCAGCACCCACATGGAAAACCCGGAAGAGGCTCCCAGCTCCTAGCTTCAAGATGGGCACAGCTCTGGCCATTGCGGCCAATTGGGGAGTGAACCAGCAGATGAAAGACCTCTCTCTCTCTCTCTGCCTCTCCTTCCCTAACTCTGACTTTCAAATAAATAAATAAATAAATCTTTTTTTTTAAAGTCAACCTATAAGAACTCCCAATAACTAAAGTTTCTGAGCAAAAATAAACAATGATGGCATTGACTGATAACAAAATACAAAAAATATTATGAGACGATTGCTCTATGGTTATGCAGGATATAACATTAGGGGAAGCTGGGTGAAAAGTTAGAACCTTCTGTAAAATTTCTGCAACTCTTCTTTAAGTCTTATGTTGTTGCAAAAATTAAAAAGCTGGAGCCGCTGCTTGCAGTGCTGGCATCCCATATGGGTGCCGGTTTGAGTCCCGGCTCTCCACTTCCGATCCAGCTCTCTGGCCTGGTAAAGCAATGGAGGATGGCCCACGTGCTTGGGCCCCTGTACCCTCGTGGGAAACCTGGAAAAAGCTCCTGGCTCCTGGCTTCAGATCGGCGCAGCTCCAGCTGTTACGGCCATCTGGGGAGTGAACCAGCAGATAGAAGACCTCTCTCCCTCTCTCTCTCTCTGCCTTTCAAATAAATTAATTTAAAAAATTTAAAGTTAAGGGACTCGTGTTTGTTGCAACAGTCACATGTCAATTGGGATGCCCCCATCCTGTATCAAAGTGCCTAGATTAGTCCCAGCTCCACTTCCAATTCCAGCATCCTGCTAATGCACACCCTGGGAAGAGAAATGATGGCTTCAGTTCTTGGGTCTCTGCCACCGAGATGGGAGACCCAGATTGAGTTTCAGGATCCTGGCTCTTACAGATGTCTCTCTGTTTCTCTCTCTGCCTTTCAAACAAATAAAATGAAAATTTTTTAAAAGTTAAAACAGGAGTAGATGTTTAGACTAGTGATTAAGACATCACTTGGGAGCCCACAATCCCCTATTAGAGTGCCTGGATTTGAGTCCTGGCTCCACTCCCAATTCCAGCTTCCTACCAATGTGCACCTCGGGAGGCAGCAGGTGATGGCGCAAGCAGTTAAGTTCCTGCCATCGATGTGGGAGACCTGGATTGGGTTCCTAGCTCTCAGCTTCAGCCCCAGCCTTGTCCCAGTCCTACCCCCGGCTGCTGCAGGCAATTAGGGAGTTTTCTCTGTTGCTATATTTCCCTCTGTCTCTCTCAAATAAATAAATTTACAAAGTTAAAACAACACCAAGGATATGTCTTTTAAAACATATTTATTTATTTGAAGGGAGAGGGAGAGAATGAGAGACAGACATAAAGAGTTTTCATCTACTGGTTCACTCTCCAAATGCCTACAGCAGCCAAGGCTGGGGTGGGGTTGAGGCCAGGAGCTGGGAACTCAGCCCAGTTCTCCCACGTGGGGGACAGGCATCCAGTTACTTTAGGATCACTACTGACTCCAGAATCTGCATTAAGAGAAAACTGAAGTCGGAGCAGAAGCAAAGTTTTGAACCCAGACACTCCACTGTGGTAAGTGAGCAGGCATCTCAACCAGTTTGCTAAGCCAAACACCAAGGAGAAGAATAAATCTTAAACTTCAGGAGAAAAAAAAAAAAGGAAAAAGTTGTCTATAAGTGGTAAAAGGAGACTCAGGGATAGAAGCTAGAATTAGTTAAGTATACTTTGGGGGATTTGACTTTGGAACTTTGTAAATATTTTACATAATAATAAAATTAACTTTTTAAACGCTAAACCAGATGTGGTGGTTGTGGTACAGCAAGTTAAGCTGTCACTTGGCACACCTGCATCCCATTCTGGAGTTACAGTTTACTAAGTCCCTACTGTACCACTTTTTTTTTAATCTATTTGACAGATAGAGTTAGACAGTGAGAGAGAGAAAGAAAAAGGTCTTCCTTCTGTTGGTTCACCCCCAAAATGGCCGCCACGTCCAGAGCTACGCTGATCTGAAGCCAGGAGCCAGGTGCTTCCACCTGGTCTCCCATGTGGGTGCAAGGGCCCAAGCACGTAGGCCATCCTCCATTGCCCTCCCGAGCCACAGCAGAGAGCTGGACTGGAAGAAGAGCAACCGGAACTAGAACCTGGTGCCTATATGGGATGCCGGCGCCTCAGGCAGAGGATTAACCAAGTGAGCCACGATGCTGGCCCCATACTGTACCACTTCTGATCTAGCCCCCTCCTAATGCATCCTGGGAGGCAGCAGAAGATGGTTCAAGTACTTGGGTCCCTGCCACTCACATGGGAGACTCAGATGGAGTTCTGGGCTCCTGGCTTCTGCCTGGCTCAGCCCTGGCTATTAAAGGCATTTGGGTACTGAACTGATAGATGTCTGTCTGTCTCTCTGTACAGTTGTTTTTTTTTTTTTGTTTTGTTTTGTTTTGTTTTGTTTTGTTTTTGACAGGCAGAGTGGATAGGGAGAGAGAAAGGTCTTCCTTTGCTGTTGGTTCACCCTCCAATGGCCACCATGGCTGGCACACTGCGGCCGGCGCACCGCACTGATCCGAAGGCAGGAGCCATGTGCTTCTCCTGGTCTCCCATGGGGTGCAGGGCCCAAGGATTTGGGCCATCCTCCACTGCACTCCCGGGCCACAGCAGAGAGCTGGCCTGGAAGAGGAGCAACCGGGACAGAATCCGGCACCCCGACCGGGACTAGAACCCGGTATGCCGGCGCCGCAAGGTGGAGGATTAGCCTATTGAGCCAAGCTCTGTCTTTCAAGTAGATGAAAATACATTCCAACAAAGCAATTCCAAAAATATTAAAAATAGAATGCAACAAATGAACATAAATGTAGGCCGGCGCCGCGGCTCACTAGGCTAATCCTCCGCCTAGCGGCGCCGGCACACCGGGTTCTAGTCCCGGTCAGGGCGCCGGATTCTGTCCCGGTTGCCCCTCTTCCAGGCCAGCTCTCTGCTCTGGCCAGGGAGTGCAGTGGAGGATGGCCCAGGTGCTTGGGCCCTGCACCCCATGGGAGACCAGGAAAAGCACCTGGCTCCTGGCTCCTGCCATCGGATCAGCGCGGTGCGCCGGCCGCAGCGCGCCGGCCGCGGCGGCCATTGGAGGGTGAACCAACGGCAAAGGAAGACCTTTCTCTCTGTCTCTCTCTCTCACTGTCCACTCTGCCTGTCAAAAAAAAAAAAAAGAAAAAAAAAAGAACATAAATGTATATCCAGGTAGTGATACAGCCACACAAGGAACTATTCCATGTGACTAAAATGCAGTGAATGGACTGTCTATCCCTAGTGAGAACAAAAACAGCTGCTATGTTCTCCCTAAGAATACCTTACATGCTTTTCAGTAATCACATAGTTGGTAGTAGTGCTGTTATTGCCTAAATGCTGTGGATGAAGTATGAAAAAAAAAGTAAATGAATGATATTCTAATTTTATCATTCCTAGTGTTATTGAGAACTACAGTTTTTAGTGTGGAAGAAAGGCAATATTGAGGAGGTAAGTAAAGGCATATAGGAAAGAAAAATCCTGTGAATTTGAATTTAAATTGGTGGTATCAGAATCAATGTATCGTGTTTTCTTTCTTCTTTTTTTTTTTTTTTTAAGGAGTCCCTGGCTTGGTGGGGTGGGGAGGGGGTGGGGAGAGGAAGTCCCTGGAGCTGGCCACAGAAAACACCTGAAAGCAATAAACAAAATACCCTCCAGCACTGAAACACCATATCCCTCTGAAAGGTTCCTGGGCTTCTTAGAGAAATATCTGATTCTGGATGAGAACCAGGAGGTAGGAATGATGTATCTGGTACATCTCCTCAAACCAGAGAGAAAGCTAATTAAAGTCTACTGGGGTCATGTTTAAAGGATCAGAAGCCAACATAAAGAGGCTCCCATTGGCCAAAGATGGAGTAATTTGAATACGTATAAAGACTAAAAATGCAGCTGGCGCCACAGCTCAATAGGCTAATCCTCCACCTAGCAGCGCCGGCACACCGGGTTCTAGTCCCGGTCGGGGCGCCGGATTCTGTCCTGGTTGCCCCCCTTCCAGGCCAGCTCTCTGCTGTGGCCCGGGAGTGCAGTGGAGGATGGCCCAAGTGCTTGGGCCCTGCACCCGCATGGGAGACCAGGAGAAGCACCTGGCTCCTGCCTTTGGATCAGCGCGGTGCGCCAGCTGTAGCGCGCCAGCCGTGGCGGCCATTGGAGGGTGAACCAACGGCAAAGGAAGACCTTTCTCTCTGTCTCTCTCTCTCTCATTGTCCACTCTGCCTGTAAAGAAAAAAAAGACTAAAAATGCAACAGACCGACACACAACTATAACTCTGTGAGTGTGTGTGAGCGATACTAAAACAACAACAAAAACCTCACTGGCTGCCTTGGAGGATGTTAAGGAACTGACTTACTACGTTGATAGCTGATAAATGAAGGTAAATGAAAAAAAAATCAAGCAATTTTCTGTATTTCCATATGAAATATGTCACTGGGGAACTAACAGTAGATGAGAGGAAATTTTTTCCTTACCGAAATGTCTGGCCAATAAATGAAGAAGGAATGACAGACCTACAGTAACATGATCTCTGCAATGCCTGAAGAATGAACAGGATGGAGTTGGGGTTGTGGCTTAGTGGGTAAAGCTGCCACCTGCAAATGCCGGTATCCCAAATGGGTGCTGGTTCACATCCCGGCTCCTCCATTTCTGATGCAGCTCCCTGCTAATGGCCTGGGTAGAGCAGCAGAAGACAGCCCAAGTGATTGGGCCCCTGCTACCCACATAGGAGACCTGGAAGAAGCTCCTGGCTGCTGGCTTTGGCCTAGCCCAGGCCTGGCTGTTTTGGCCATTTGGGAGTGAACTAGCAGATGGAAGACCTCTCTCTCTCTCTCTCTCTCTCTCTCTCAATATCTCTCTCTATTTCTTACTTTCTCTCTCTCTGTAACTCTTTCAAATAAATAAATCTTTAAAAATATATTAGGCATTATGCTCCCCCACTTATGAAACAACACTGAAAAAAATAGCCTAAACCTAATCATGCTTCTAGATCTAACTACTAATTTACAGAAATTATAGAAGAAAGGAAACATATTAAAAACATCAAGGGAATGTAACCAGCAAAATTCAGGCTAAGGACAAAAAAAATTCAGCTTCTTCAATAAATAACTTGCAAGAGGGAAAGACAAAGAGGATTAGAGAGAGAGAAAGTGAGAAAGAGAGAGAGAGAGAGAGAATAGAGAATAGAGAAGGATCCCATATCTGGGGCCAGTGCTGTGGCATAGTGGATAAAGCCACCACCTGCAGTGCCGGCATCCCATATGGGTGCCGGTTCGCATCCCAGCTGCTCCACTTCTGATCCAGCTCTCTGCTATGGCCTGGGAAAGCAGTAGAAGATGGCCCAAGTCCTTGGGCCCCTGCACCCACATGGAAGACACAGAAGAAGCTCCTGGCTTCTGGCTCCTGGCTTCAGATCAGCGCAGCTCTGGCATTGCCGGCAAATGGGAAGTGAACCAGTGGAAGGAAGACCTCTCTCTCTGCCTCTCCCTCTCTCTATGTAACTCTGACTTTCAAGTAAATAAATAAATCTTAAAGAGGGGGGAGGGGAGGGGAGAGTATACCATAGACTAAAGAAAGCTAAAGATGGGGCTGGCACTGTGGTGTAGCAAGTAAAGCTGCCGCCTGCAGTGCTGGCATCCCATATGGTGCTAGTTCAAATCCCAGCTGCTCCACTTCTGATCCAGCTCTCTGCTCTGGCCCAGGAAAGCAGTAGAAGATGGATCAAGTCTTTGGGCCCCTGCACCTGCAAGGGAGACCCAGAAAAAGCTCCTGGTTCCTGGCTTCAGAATGGCCCGGCTCCTGCTGTTGCAGCCATTTGGAGAGTGAACCAGCAGATGGAAGACCTCTCTCTGCCTCTTGTAACTATGCCCTTCAAATAAATAAATCTTTTAAAAACAAAAAGCCAAAGATAATATCCCATCCATTACCATGTCATTGTATCTGGATCCTAATTAAGTAAATTGTAATAAAGAAAATCTTGACATTTAAGAAATGATTAGAAATTTAAACATCATATATTTGATGATATTAAAGAATTATCTTGGTGCCAGAGTTGTGATTAGCTGATTAAGCTGCCTCCATATGGGTGCCTGCTCATGTCCTGGCTGCTGTAGTTCCTGCTAATGAAAAAAGCAGCAGAAGATGGCCCAAGTCCTTGGGCTTGTGTACTCATGTGGGAGACCTGGAAGAAGCTCCTGGCTCCTGGCTTCAGCTTGGCCCAGCCCCAGCCTTTTAGGGAGTGAATCAGCAGATAGAAGACCTTTCTCTCTCACTCTCTCACTCTGTAACTCTTCTTTTCAAATAAATAAATCTTAAAAACATATATATATATATGAAAGAATTAATTTTTAGGTAAGGTAATGGCATTATACTTAGAAATAATTTCCTTTTATAAATCATACTGACATGTCTATGGATGAAATTATATAATGACTGAGATTTGCTCCAAAATGATTCAAGGACAAATTAGAAGATACAGCTGAAACAAGATGGGGGTAGGCATCTGACAGAGCAGTTAAGATGCAGCTTGGGACACCCACATCCCATATTAAGTGCTGGAGGGGAGGGAGGCAGTTTGAGTCCCAGCTATTTCTTTTTTGAAAAAGATTTATTTATTTATTTATTTATTTGACAGCCAGAGTGGACAGTAAGAGAGAAAGACAGAGAGAAAGGTCTTCCTTTGCCATTGGTTCACCCTCCCACCGCGGCCGGCGCACTGTGCTGATCCGATGGCAGGAGCCAGGTGCTTCTCCTGGTCTCCCATGGGGTGCAGGGCCCAAGGATTTGGGCCATCCTCCACTGCACCCCCTGGCCACAGCAGGGAGCTGGCCTGGAAGAGGAGCAACCAGGACAGAATCCGGTGCCCCAACCGGGACTAGAACCCGGTGTGCCAGCACTGCAAGGCGGAGGATTAGCCTAGTGAGCCACGGCGCCAGCTGTTTATTTATTTATTTATTTGAAAGGCAGAGTTACAGAGAGAGATATCAAGATCTTTCATCCGCTTGTTTAGTTTCCAAATGGCCACAAGAGCCAGGGCTGGCCAGGAGGAAGCTGGGAACCTGGAACTCCATTCTGGTCTCCCATGTGGATGGCAGGAGCCCAAACACTTGGGCCATCTTCCACTTCTTTCCCAGGCAGAGTAAAGGGAGCTGGACAGGAAGTGTCACAGAGATGCTGCTGTGCCACACATTACCCCCTTCCCCTGGCTTCTGACTCTGACTTCCTATTAATGTGCAACCTCTGGGAGATCAGATGATGGCTCAAGCACTTGGGTCCCTGCCACCCACATGGAAGACTCAGATGGAATTCTGAGCTCCCCGCTTCAGCCTGGCCTGGCCCTGGCTGTTGTGAGCATTTGGGTGTGAACCAGAGTTTATAAGATTTCTATGTCTTTCTCTATCTCTCTTTCAAATAAACAAATAAAAATATTTAGAAAAAGAACAGCATGAATCAAAGTGTTGAAACTGCATGGTGGGTACATGGGGATTGGTTACATTATTCTATAAATATTTTGACATTTTCCACAATCAAATTAAAAAAAAAAAAAGTGGCAGGATAAAGTCAGACAGGGTGATCAGAGCACAGAGGGTCTCTGGAACAGGGGATGGATGAGGAGCTTAACTTGGACTTCTGGGTTTCAAGAAGGGTATTCTTACCTTGTAGAGAACATGCCAGTCATTGACCTTGGTGTTAGACAACTTCATGCGTTTCAGAATCAGCTACAGTTAGACAAGGGGACAAGCACTGTTTTCCCTTCTCTACCCAAAGGCCCCTCAAGAAGCCCACCATCCAGGGTTGGCCCTCAACCTCCTGCCTCCCTCCCAGGCTCACAGGGACATTCTTGATGTGACTCAGCAGCCGGTGCAGCATCTGAGCCATGTCCAGATTCTGAGGCAGCAGAAAAAACTGAATGACATCCAGACGGGAATTGAGTTCCCCCAAGTCCTGAGTTGGACGTGTGAACCACAGCCTAGAAGGGAAAGTTAGGGTGGAGGAACTAGAAATTGCATCTTGTCTCATTACTGTCTTGGTCTTAATTTGCCAAAATACACGTCTGGAGGTCCCTGGGGGTTGCGGCAATATGTATCAGTGACACGCTCTAGGATGTACTGGCAAGTGTGATGTCCTGTCCAGGCAGGTGCTTACAGGTACCTACTGAAGAGCACTGATGTGAGCACAACCATGTCTGTATATCATGGTTTTGATAAGACAATATGTCATTCCATGTGGATATACTGACGGATTATCAATATTTTAGAGGGAGAGCAGTGTGTTGAGATATTTGTGTGCCAACACTGCAGCTTGCTCTGTACTAAGTAGGCAAGGGTGAGTCATTATGAGTTTGCATATCTGTATTTAGCAGAGAAGGTGTCCTGGGTAATAGACAAACATTCGTCTTTTCACGTTCTTCCTGTGAAAGTATATAGCTGGCCGGCGCCGCGGCTCACTAGGCTAATCCTCCACCTAGCGGCGCCGGCACACCGGGTTCTAGTCCCGGTCGGGGCGCCAGATTCTGTCCCGGTTGCCCCTCTTCCAGGCCAGCTCTCTGCTGTGGCCAGGGAGTGCAGTGGAGGATGGCCCAAGTCCTTGGGCCCTGCACCCCATGGGAGACCAGGAGAAGCACCTGGCTCCTGCCATCAGATCAGTGCGGTGCGCCGGCTGCAGCGCCCCGGCCGGGGCGGCCATTGGAGGGTGAACCAATGGCAAAGGAAGACCTTTCTGTCTCTCTCTCTCACTGTCCACTCTGTCAAAAAAAAAAAAAAAAGTATATAGCTGTGCCACATGGGATGATAAGCGTTCAATTCATAATGGTCATCTCTGCAGAGAAAGAAGTATTAGGAAGGGACCGTAAGGAGCATCAGCAACATCTTATTCTTAAATTGGCTGGTAAAGACACAGAGGTTTATATTATCACCTTTTGAGTATTAAAAGTATTTTGTAAGAAATTAAATTAGTACACAGGCATAAATGTCTCATCTGTGTTTGTCTAATTCTAGGTGGCCCTTTCTCCCTATGGTTATGAAAAATGTGAGACTCTGCAAAGATCTGAGCCCATAGATTGTTTTCTACATTAAAACAATCTACCAAGCATTCCATTACACAAGAGTCAATGAGTAGATGGGGTCAGCGCTGTGGCACAGCAGGTTAAAGCCACATCCAGCAGCGCCAGCATACCTATGGGTGCCAGTTACAGTCCTGGCTGCTCCACTTCTGATCCAGCTCCTTGCTAATGCACCTGGGAAAGCACCAGAGGAGGGCCCAAGTCCTTAGGTCCCTGTACCCACATGGGAGACCAGGAAGAAGTTCCTGGCTCCTGGCTTCAAATCTGTTCAGCTCCAGCCGTTGTGGCCATTTCGGGAGTGAACCAGTGGATAGAAGACCTCTTTCTCTGTCTTTACCTCTCCCTGTAACTCTGTCTTTAAAAAAAAAAAAAAAAAAAAAAAAATAGATTCCTTGGGGAAAAAGAGAGTCAATATGTAGAGATGCTAGGGGTCTGATAATGTGTATATCACATTGTAGTCTCTGGCCAGTTACTCTGGGTTATAATACCCCAGATCAGAATGAAGGGGCAGGGGGGCTGGCACTGTGGTGTAGTGGGAAAAGCCCCTGCCTGCAGTGCTGGCATCCCATATGGGCATCAGTTCAAGTTCAGCTCTCTGTTATGGCCTGGGAAGGCAGTAGAGGATGGCCCAAGACCTTGGGCCCTTGCACCTGCATGGGAGACCTGGAAGAAGCTCCCGGCTCCTGGCTTTGGATCAGTGCAGCTCCAGCCTTACAGCCAATTGGGGAGTGAATCAGCGGATGAAAGACCTCTTTCTCTTTCTTTCTCTCTCTCTCTGCCTCTCCTGCTCTCTCTGTGTAACTCTTTCAGGTAAATAAAAAAAAAAAAAAAAAAAAAAAAGAATGAAATAGAGGACCCGGCTGGATTCAAGGGTGGGTTTTGGTAATCTCTGTTCCACTGCTTGACCACAGAAGGCTCCAGACACAGCAGTGGATCGACAACTGTGAATATGTATGTCCGCTCTGGAGGGAAATGAGCATTTCTAAGCCGACTTTCTTGTAAAACCCCTGGGAATCTGACTCACACTCTGCTACTGCCAGGAGAGACCGTGAATGACTCAAACTCCCTAATTTCACAGCTGAGGAAATGAAGCCCTTACAAGATAAGCAACTTGTCCTAAGTCATACTGCTACTGAGAAGTGTAGCTGGGTCCCAGCACTCAGGTCTCCAGCCAGCTAGGACAGCGCTCTTTAGAGAATATTGTGACACTCAGTCACCTTCTTCGTGCCCTGTCCTGCTTTAGGCCAGCTGGGTCCTCAGATCCTCATTGAGGTTATGATTCTATGCCCTGCAGATCCCAGCTGGGGCTTCCGCACTCCTCCCCACCTCTAACCCAGTTTTCAATTGCCTCGTTGAGACTAGAAACCTGTACTGTACACCGGATGCACTGAACAACCAGGTAGTTAAATTACTCTGCTAATTACCTGGAGAGGTCCTCAGAGACTGTCCCAAATTAACCCCTAGAAGATATAGACACTGCAGAGCAGGTGAGGTGGGGAAATGATGGTGCATCTGTAGGCCTGTGAAAGCTTCCATTTTGAGATTTCAGAGATGATGTCACTGGTATGCTTGCATTCATATACTGTGTTCACTCACTCGAGCGCTTCAGTGTACAAGGCCATGTGACAGGCACTGGTATAGTAGCAATGGTCATGGGACAGAGTTCACTCTGTACGAGCAAACAGATTCGCTGACTGCTGATTCTAACCTGATGTGGCAGTGCAACTAGAGAAACATAAATAAGCACCATGTGAGCACTAGGAAGGTGCATGTCAATCTCCTCACAGGTATCTGTGAAAGAGTCACCAAAAAGATGACAGTTGGTTTACACCTTGAAAATCTAAGATTTTGACAGGTAGAGAACGGGGAACACTTTCCAGAAGGTACAGCATAAGCACAGGTGTGATGTGTTTCCATAATGGCCAAGTGGCCCTAAAGACTACAATATGGAGTAGACTCAGTTGGAAAGGACTTGGGAAAAATTTGGGAAGGTGAGCCTAGAAATTACAACTGAGGTGAAAGGGGGGCCCTCAACATTCATCCTGCAGGTATGGACAAGCCTCCTATTATTTTGTGTCTACCTAAGGTTTCCTAAAAGTGGAATGACATATTCAGACCTCTGAATACAAGTTACAGGAATGAAGGATAGATTGAGAAAAGGAGATCAGAGGCAAAGAGGCTGATTTAGAGGTGAATGCAATGTTCCAGGTTAGAAATGATAACAGCTGTGGGGCCAGTGTGGTGGCACAGTAGGCCAAACCACCTCCTGTGACACGGGCATACATATGAGCACCACTTCAGATCCAGCTCCCTGCTAATGGACCCAGGAAGACAGTGGCAGATGGCCTGAGTGCTTGGGTTCCTGCACCTACCGGGGGGGGGAGACCCAGATGGAGTACAGGCTCCTGGTTTCGGCCTAGCACAGCCCATGCTGTTGTGGCCACTTGGGGAGTGAATCAGCAGATGGACAATCTCTCTCTCACTTTTCCCTCTCTAACTTTGCCATTCAAATAAATAAATTTCTCTTTAAAAAGAAAGGAAATGATGATAGCTAGAATTAGAGCAGTGAAAAGAGGGAGCTGGGGATGGCTAGGAGGACGGAATGCATCGGCAGTGTGAAGAACTGAACGTGGGGCATAAAGGAGAAGCATCCGTCCAAGGTTCATAGCTCAGGGAGCTGTTCTGGCAGCAGTGCCATCACAGGGGAGGGCCTGCAGGAAGAGGAGCAGTCTAATGAGCACCAGTTGGGAAGCTCTGAGTTGGAGCTGCCTGAGGAAAAGGTGGGCATCGGTTACATACAATTAGCATTGCACATAATGGGGTTTGGAGCCAGACAGACACATCAGAGGGTCATCAGAGATATTAAAGATACTGTCATTCAATACATGATCATGTTATACTAGTAGTTCATGTGTCCTGCTGCTTGTATGTGTGCAAGCCTGTGTATCTTGAGTGGATAAAAGTGTATCCGTGCTGACAACACAAAACAAGAATAATACCAGCCTCCACAAGGGGCGAGTAAAGGGATTAAACCTATTCAGCCAGTGCTTGGTAAAGGGCAGTTGGTTTAGCTCTCCTGGGGGGTGGTGAGTGAGAGTCTGGTACTGCTCTTGGTGGGCAACAGCATGTAGTGTGACGGGGACCCATGCTGTAAGTAGTGTGTGGCACTGCGGGAGACCCACTCACCTGAGCAGCTTCTCTCCCCACTTACAGCGGCATCTGTTGAGGATTCCTGCGGTGGGTGAGGGCAGGGCATGAGCTTGTTAGAAGGCAGGGCAGGGAACAGAATGTGTGTGTCTAAGCTGAGACATCCAGGTCAGAGGTGCGACCTGGCCCGGGGGGCAGGGCTGGAATCTGGAGCAGACGCAGGACACAAAAGCAGTCAAAGCTGGCTCCTGGCCACAAAATCTGAGTCAGGATTGCTATACAGGGAGACAGGGGGAGACAATCACAGAAACATTCAGCCAGAAAAATAGGCAAATCAGGCCTGGTGAAGACTCACAAAGAGCCCAGCACATACATACAAATGAGACACTGCTCACTGAGACATACATAGGAAACATGGATACTTGAAGCAATGCCCCGAAAACACCCTAAAGCCAGAGACAACCAATAAAGACTATGCAAATCAAAGACAGGCAATTACAGCTATAACTCTCCTCTATACCCAAGGCCTCCCAAAGTCCCTCATAGGTGCCAAGCAGAAACATTCATACAAACCCAGGGAATGAACACAGAACCAGTAAAGTAACAGCTGCAAATGCCAGCGACACTGTACGGTTACAAGGCATGGGGGAAACACACAAGATCAGAGGGGAACAAAGTGAGTAAGAAAGCCGGATCAGGGTGGAAGAGGCATCTGGCAATGACAGTAAGTGAGAGTACAGGGGCTGGGACACGTGTTTGGAGCCAGTGCTTTACCGGCAGGCTGGTGCAGTGGGAGACGAGGCACGGGGCACACCTACCGAAGAGGCTGAGCCCCTCCTTCAGGCCGCTGGCCACTTTGTACACCGAGGGATGAGACTCACTCTTAAAAATCTGCAGAACGCTGTCAGGGAGAAATGAAGGCGTCTGGGGCAACCTGGGATTTTGAAGGTAATGAGAACTGGGGACTAAGAAATGGAAGAGGGACTAGGGACATCCTCCTGAGACCAAGTCTGAGGTAAGTCAAGGCGTCCTTCATCTTCTGTGACTCGGTTTCCCCTTTAGAGCGGGGGGGGGGGCCTTTGTTCTGCCAAGGGCCATCTGGGTATTTACAATATCAGTCACAGGCCATACAAAATGATTAACTTAAAAATTAGCCTGCTGAGGATTTACTGAATTTTAAGTCCCGCCTGCAGTTGCCTCCACAGGGCCAGACCCAGTGATTTCGCGGCCTTATATGGCCCGTGGGCCGGACGTTCCCCACCCCTGGCAAATTACGGCGATACTTTGGTGCTTTTTTTCCCCTCTTCCATTCGCCCTCCGCTTCCTTTTCCTTCAGGGAGAGATATGTTAATAGCCCAGGATTAGGGAAACTAGAACCTCATTAGGATTATTAGAGCATTAAACTTAATCCTTCTCCCTCCCGCCCCAGAGCCCGCAGTCTGACTCTACCTTCTTACCTGTAAGTGTCTTGATCTATGCTTACCAGATGGGTCCTGGGGAGAGAACACAAGCAGAAAGGAGGGTGGCTGGGGTATGGGAGGTCTGAGTTCATTCCAAAGCTCCACCCACCTTCACACCCCTCTCGGAATACCCTCCAGAGCCTCACATTCCCTGGGTTCTCCCGTGTATCCCAGAGCACTTTACTCTCTGGGTTACTTGCCTGCACACCACCCATTCCACCTTACTTTCCAGGCCTCCCACCTTACTTTGGTTAAGGTTAGGCTGAGTCACCTACAACACAAATTTCTTAAAGGCCAGGATGGGGACATTGACATTATGGTCTTCCAGTTCAACCCCGATTCTTCTCCGGCTCAGAAACTTGAGCAGCCCTCCAAGTGCTCGAACCTGGGAAGCAAAATCACCAATGCAGTTGGGAGAAATTCTAATGTCTCAGAGGCTGGACAATACCAGGGAAAACTAGTATTTCCCAGGGCTAGGCCCGTACTTTCCAGAACTCAACTCCAGGAATGGGGTGCTACGCCTTTCTCCAGCGTACTGCATCCCAGCCTGTATCCCCCAGGACCCAGCTCACCAAGAGGAGGCAATCAAAGGGAATAATGGAGGAGAGGAAGAGGATTTTCTCAGTGGCAGTCATGGAGTCCGGCATGAAAGAGTAGTTTCCACAAAGGAGGCGTTGTTTGCTTATCTCTAAACCTATTTTGCAGACACAGCGGGAGAGAAAGGTCTTACAGCAAATTCTTTTTACCCATTTTAAGAATGAGACAAATAGGGGCCAGTGTTGTGGCGTAGCAGATTAAGCCTCCACCTGTGACACCAGCATTCCACATAGGCACCGGTTTGTATCCCGGCTGCTTCTCTTCTGACCCCGCTCTCTACTGATGGCCTGGGAAAGCAGTGGAAGATGGCCCAAGTGTCAGGTCTCATAGGAGACCTGGAAGAAGCTCCAGGCTCCCGGCCTCAGCCTGGCCCAGCCCTGGCCATCGTGGCCATTTGGGGAGTGAACCAGTGGATGGAAGACCTCTGTCTCTCCTCTTCTCTCTGAAACTCTGCCTTTCAAGTAAATAAAAAATAAATCTTAAAAAAAAAAAAAAAAGAATGAGACAAATAAAAGCAAGAAAGATTTTGTGATTTCCCTAAGCTCACATGAACAGTTAATGAAAAGCTGAAGCAAGAGCCAAAATTTCAGTTCCTTAGTCTAATTCTTTTTATTCTATATATAATGTAAAGATATCTGGATGAAAGTACAACCTGAGAAAAAGAAATGGCTCAGGAAAGTAAGATATGTGTCTGGAATATAGGATTTTTGGTCATAAAGAGTATATTAACAGAGGAACTAATAACACTAATACTCTAACATCTAATTAGGAGAGAACACCATTACTTGTCCTTTTTAGAAACCTGGGAAGATTACAGAAGTATCTTATTGATTATTAGGGTCATTAAAGCAGTCGGTACCCATTGTTTTTTATTAGAATCTTTTAAAGATTTATTTATTTATTTGAAAGGCAGAGTTCCTGAGAGGGAGAGACAAAGAGAGCAATTTCCCATCCACTGGTTCATACCCCAAAAGCCTGCACTGGCCAGGGCTGGGCCAGGCTGAAGCCAGGAACCAGGAGCTTCATCCAGGTATCATACATGGGTGCAGGGGCCAAGCACTTGGGCCATCTGCTGCTGCTTTCCTAGGCATATTAGCAGGGAGCTGGTTCCACAGTGGAGGAGCCAGGACTCAACAGACACCTATATGGGATGTCAGAGTAGCGCCACAGAGCCGGCCTCAACCTTTACAAAAAAAAAAAAAAAGTAATAAATGGATTTGGCTTCAAAGGAAAATTTTAACTGTCAATACTCTTCCAGAGATGGGTGTTTGGGGCAGCAGTTAAGACACCATTTCATTAACTGCATTCCATGCCAGTGTGCCCAGGTTTGAGTCTCAGCTCCACTTCCAATTTCAGCTTCCTAATGCACACCTTGGGAGGAGGCAGCCGATGATGACTCGAGTACTTGGGGGCCCTGTCACTCACATAGGAGATCCCAATTAACTTCCAGATTGCTGTGTCTGGCCTGATCTATTCCAGGCAGTTGTAGACATTTGGGGAGTAAATCAGTAGATAGAAGATCTCTCTCTCTCTCTCTCTCTCTCTCTCTCTCTCTCTCTCTCTCTCTCTCCCCCTGCCTTTCAAATAAAAATAAAAATCAAAAAAGATAGATTTCACCCTTTAAAAAAAATTCCAAAATTGTCTCCATTCCCTCTTCTTAGGAGAGGCCTTCATCCTAAGACATGCCGAAGTGGAGGCTTTGAACTAAGTTGCAGATTACTGAAGGGACGTGAGCAGGAGAGATCTTGGGGAGACTAGTCACGGGACAGAGAAAGCACAAGTGTTTTGGACAAAATAAGGCTGAGGGAGAGATCTCCAAGAATGCGGTGGAGTTAGGAGAAAGGGTCAGGACACTGAGATGGAGGACTGGCAAAGCAGAAGGAAGGAGATACCAAAATCCACACTTGGTAAATACACGATTTCAGGTCTCCTTGGCTCTCTGTGCTCCTGGGAGGCTGTGGGAAAGGAAGACAAGGGCCATCACCACACATCTCAGTCCTGCTTCTGTCCCAGCCTCCCCGTACCCGAGCTGCAGCCTGCAGGAGTACTCTGCACCTCATCCTTCCCCATTTCCCCTCTCCCTCACCAAGTGCTTACCAAGCTTCCCCAGAAACTGAGTCATAGCCTCATCCTGTTTGGCACTTGTGACAACAGACTGTGGACTGACTTCATCCAGAACTTGGAAGGAGAGAAAAGAAATGAGTTAAAGGATTTTTATCCTTTGACCAAGCAGAAACCAACAGCTTTTCCCTTGTGCTGATCAAGAGGAAATCAATCTATAGTTTTTCCCTTGTACTCAGATGTCACCCAAAACAATTTATTCCCTTCTTCTAATAGTAGGGAGTGTTCCATACATGAGAAGCAGTGATAGAAGCCATTTTCAGAAAAGTACTAAGACTGGCAGGATGCTGGGAGGAAACAGAGGTGTCCTGGAGAGTCTCACTAGATATAACCCCAGCAGGCAGCTATGACTGATTTGGCCAATCATACCTACAGCATCTGATTAATTGTAAATACCTAATAAACATTTGTTGAGAACAACTGAATTCCTAAAAACATCACAGGGAGCCTCTTGGAGTCAACTATAAAAGATTCAACAAGGGGCTGGCATTATGGTATAGCGGTAAATCCTCCACCTGCAATACCAGCATCCCATATGCATGCTGGTTTTTGTCCCAGCTCCACTTCCCATCTAGCTCCCTGATAATGGCCTGGGAAAAACAACAGAAGATGGCCCAAATGTTGGCCCCTGCCACTCACATGGGAGACCTGGAGGAAGCTCCTGTCCTGAGCCTCGCCCAGCCCTGGCCATTGCAGCCATCTGGGAGTGAACCAGTGGATGGAAGACCTGTCTGTCTCGCCCTCTCCTCTGTAACTGACTTTCAAGTAAATAAATACAAATAGATTCAGGAGGCAGTGCTATGGTATGTAGGCTGGGCCTCTACCTGTGATACTGGCATCCCACATGGGTGCCAGTTTGTGCCCCAGCTGCTCCTCTAGAATCCAGCTCCCTGCTGATGGCCTGGGAAAGTAGTGGAAGATGGCCCAAGTGCTTGGGCCCTGCATCCATGTGGAAGACTTAGAAGAAGCTCCTGGGTCCTGGTTTTGGATTGGCCCAGCTCCAGCCATTGCAGCCATTTGGGGAGTGAATCAGTGGATAGAAGAACTTTCTCTCTGTCTTTCCTTCTCTGTCTGTAACTCTCATTCAAATAAATAAATAAGGGGACAGTGCTGTGGCGCAGCAGGTTAACGCCCAGCCTGAAGCTCCAGCTTCCCATATGGGTGCCGGTTTGAGTCCCGGCTGCTCCTCTTCTGATCCAGCTCTCTGCTGTGGCCTGGGATAGCAGTAGAGGATGACCCAAGTCTTTGGGCCCCTGCACCCATGTGGGAGACCTGGAAGAAGCTCCTGGCTCCTGGCCTCGGATCGGCACAGCTCCAGCCGTTGCGGCCAACTGGGGAGTGAACCATCAGATGGAAGACCTCTCTCTCTCTCTGCCTCTCCTCTCTCTGTGTGTAATTCTGACTTTCAAATAAATAAATAAATCTTTAAAAAAATAAATAAAATCTTTTTAAGATTTATTTATTTGAAAGAGTTACAGAGAGAGGTAGAGACAGAGAGAGAGAGAGAGGTCTTCCATGTGCTGATTCACTCCTCAAATGACCGTAACAGTCAGAGCTGAGCTGATCTGTAGCCAGGACCCAGGAGTTTCTTCCAAGGACTTGGGCCATCTTCCACTACTTTCCCAGGCCATAGCAGAGAGCTGGATAGGAAGAGGAGCAGCCGGGACTTGAACCAGAGCCCATATGGGATGTCAGAGCTGCAGGCTGGGGCTTTTAACCCGCTGCACCACAGTGCAGGCCCCAGTAAACAAAATCTTTTAAAAAATATTCACTTCAGTAAGGGCATATGAGTGAAGCACATATTCCAGTCCCAGAGAATAGAGAAATGATTCTGTCCCCACCTCTCTGCAGCAGCTTGAGGCTCTCATGGTCTGGGGCATCGGGCATGAAGTGGATAGTGGAGTCACTGGTGTCATAGTAGGCAATGCCCAAGTGTCCTGCATTCCACAGCACACACAGATGGATCTGTCCCGTGAGGAAGAAAGGAAACCGATATGTGAGGCACTCATAAGTGTAGGGCATGCCTTAATCATCTTATCACATCTCCTGGTGGTGGGTGAGGGAGATGGGTGACTCGCCCAGCTGTTCCCAATACCCCTTTACTTTAACACTGACTCCCATCAACTCCCTCCCTCCTGCTCCCCGCAGGCACCTCGGCCAGTTCCTCCTCATCTTCCTCCTCACCCTCCACCTCCTGGAGGCCTGGCACTGTGACAGCAGGGCTGGGGAAGCTTGCCGACGATGCCCCCAGTCCTGGTCCTTGAGGCGTCCTGCCTGGGATCACTCCTGTGGACGCCATGGGCTTATAGGCTGTGGGGATGCAGAAAGCAAAGGCGAAGGTGGGTCACAAGCCCATGTCACCCACCAGAAATGCAGACCTGCTCGGAACCTGTGAAAGAGGGTGCAGGGCTGAGGGGTGTGGAGAGCCATGGTGCCAGCTACAGGGCATTTTCAGGGAGCGGCTTCTCAGGTATTTCTTTTTAAATGTTGAGAAAGAAAGTGCCGGCAGCCACGTAGGATGCCGGCTGAGTCTGAGGCTGCTCCACTTCCGATCCAGCTCTCTGCTATGGCCTGGGAAGGCAGTAGAAGATGGCCCAAGTCCTTGGGCCCCTGCGCCCACCTGGGAGACCTGGAAGAAGCACCTGGCTCCTGGCTTCGGATGGGCACAGCTCCAGCCGTTGTGGGCATTTGGGGAGTGAGCCAGACCTCCCTCCCTCTCTCTCTCAAATGAAAAAAATCAACTAAAAGGGGGGAGGGAGGAAGAGTTCTTCTGAGTGCTGGTTCACTCCCCAAATGCCCACAATAGGCAGGGCTACGCCAAGCTGAAGTCAAGAGCTTGGACTCCATCCGGGTCCTCCAAGTGCGTGAAAGGAACCCCACACTTGGGCCATCATCTGCTGCCTTGGACTGAGAGCGGAGTAGCCGGGCCAGAGCCCAAACCCCAGTGTGGGAGGGCGTCCCGGGCACAACCGCCACCCCTTCAAACATTTCTGTACAGCGACAAACTCCTGCGCCCCACCCTCACTTCTGTCAGGGGAGGTGGAACTTTGGAGGGAGGAGGGTGCTGTGGGCCGAGCTGTGCACGTCTCCTCGCTCTCTCTGCCAACCACGCCCTAGCACCGCAGCCTCAAACTCTTGGCTGCTCCTCCTCCGCCACTAGTCAGCAAGTCGCGGCGCGTTCCCGCCTTTTCCGTCACCTGAGTCAGGACGACAGGCCAGCAACCAACCGCCACGAGCCTGAGGGAGGAGCGCACGGCAAAACCGGGGATGCGCGCGCACACGTCCCGCCCGCCGAGCCGCTATTGGTCACAGGATTTCCGATCCCTCCTAGAGACTCCAATAGAGAGAGAGGGAGGAGGACCGCGTGGCCGAATCTGGGCGCTGATTGGCCTATTTGCATTCTGGGCGGTGCCCGAATATTCAAACTTCCCGCCCTCTGCCGTTGCTTAGCAGCCGGGCACCGGCCCGGGGCGTTTCTGGTCTTTGAGGAGCGTGGGGCGGAGCCGTCCGGAAACTCGGAAGCGGAGCTGGATGCCGGCTCCGGAAGGGGTCTGGGGGCGCGTGGAAGACTAGGAAGAGCAGGCTGGCCTTAAAGGGCCAGGGCACCTTTTTTTTCTCTTCTTGCGGGAAGTGGAGATAAAACATTAATTCAACCTGTGCCAACAATAACTCTAACTTAATATTTGTAATCTCTGAATTAATATTTATAAAGCACTTGGAACAGTGCCTAGCAACCAAGTAAGAGCTTCGTGAGTGTTTAAACAAGTGGTAATAAGGACTCCTATCTCAGCTCTACTCTGCCGGTTTCCTGCGTGCAGAGGTATGAGCACCTCAATAAGGACCCTACAAGGGCCTAATTTGTTCTTTCAGGACCCCAAGAAGAGGTGGAGACATTCGAAATATACCGAATTTGGAAAAACAAGTAGATCTGATAAGAACACCTTCACCCCTACACACACGGCAAACACACACCCCGAAGGACAGAAGACAGTGGTTCATTCGTTCAACTATTTATTTAATGCCTATTCTGGACTAAAAGTGATAAACGTAAGAAGTCCCTGCTCCATGAAGCTTATTTTTTAGTGTTTGGGGTTGAGGAAAGGAGAGAGGAGGTTGTGAGGAAGAAAGATATATACTTTTTAAAAAAAAAATCCCCTAAATACATCTTCCTCCTGGGTTTTGTTCTTGGTGCCCTGAGGAGGAGATGCCACTGGAGAGGTTAGAAAGATGATAAGGGTGAGAAGACCTGGCTGTACTGACCAGTGATCGCAAAATCCTCTCCAGCAAGATAAGTGGAGGAGCAGAGTTAAAGGGCTGGGTTAATGGTTACCACTGGCAAATGGTTGAGCAATGGAACTATGGAAACCTGGGGGAGGCTGGTGACAGCTCTGGGGAGTGCCAGGGAGGGACACACCCTCAATCTGGGGTGTGAAGAGATTAGGGACTGGTTTACCAAGTCATGAAGAGAGAACGAAAGAGCAGATACTGAGTTAGCACAAAAACAGAAGCAAGGAGATGGGGGGGGTCCTCTGACACAGGCAAGATTTAGTGGTGCAGCCCCTGGCCTCACTGAGGTCCCTTTGAGACAGCGCTGGGTAGCTCCAGGAGAGGGCACCATTGCGTGTCACCTGGGAAATTCAGGCACACTACCTTGTGGGTAGCCATGTCAGCCAGCCAAAGTCAATATTGGTGGATCAAGGCAGCTGTGGCTATAGAGATGTAGAGAACAGAGAGGCAGGAGAGACTGCCAAACCTGTCTGAGCCTGAAGCTGTCCCCCATTACCCACAGTTTGTCCCGGAGGGGAGGTCTTTATGGGGCAGATCTGGCGGTCACTGGCTAATCAGAATAGGAGAGGACCTGGGAATCCCCCGCCCGCAGGAGGAAGGGAGGGCCTGTGTGCAGATTTTGAGGGTAACCATGGAGGGAATTCACACACACACACACACACTCCCATCCTCCACCCTTTTAGGCTGCTGGAATTCACGGAGCAAACACCAAGTATGCCTTCTGTTTCTGAGGATGCCAGATAAGCTTTCCCCCAGGGAGGAGAAAACCCACAGAAGAGGAAGCCCAGGAGGAAACCACTAACTGCTGGCTGCCAGCAGTGCAGCACCCCACCCCACCCACTCCTCGCCAGACTCCCTCCTCTTCTTTACGTTTCAAGGCCGGTTTGGCTTCCACGGTCTCGTGTTCTCCCAGGTGTTTCTGGGACTGCGGGTTTTTTTTTTTTTTTTAATCAGGCAGAAGGAGGTGAGGAAGAAAGAGAAACGATGCTTGGACAGAAGAGAAACTCAGGACAAGGAGGCTGGAATAGGTCTTCTTTAGGGGATATATTCTAGGGCTTTTTTTTTTTTTTTTTGGAAGCAGGTCATAAGAGTTTGGTAGACCCTCCCCAATCAAGGTGATGGGGAGGGTGAGTGCTTCCCTTCCTCTGTCATTCCTACTTCTTTGTGTGTACCCAGGATGCCACTCACGGCACTCTGTCTGATCTTTACTTTATTCCCATGATAGGACCAGATAGCACCGCACCCCCAGGGTCAGTGCAGCTCCATCCTGGATAACCCCATGCATGCACCTCATGCCCCAGGCAGCCAGCCAGGGAGGAGAGGATGGGGGGCCCAGAAGGGGTCCCAGGATGGGGAGCAGAATTGGGAGCACTAAAACTGGTGCAGGCCTCCCCTGCACTGAAGCCTCATGGCTCAGCGCTCTGTGCCCTAGCTCAAGGCCTCCTCTCTCCCTTCCCGTCTTCTGCACCACCCTTCACGGTGCCCTACTCCCAGTCCCTCTGCCATTTCCAAGTTCTCCTCCCAGGCCACAGTCCTAGCAACCCAGACTCAGGACTGGCGCCTGGGAGGAATGCAGAAGGAACGACCACCTTTCTGTCCTAAGATCCTGTCTCTGGCTCTTCAAGGGCGTTCCCAAGCTGTTAGCCAGGGTGAAGTGGGATTGTCCGCTGATTAATGAAGCAGGGAAACTGAGGCAGGAAAAAAATGCCATGTGTGTTCAGGAGAGGTCAGAGAAAGAGTTCCCAGGACCCTCTTCCTCCTCCCCATTTCTGATCTTTAGAAGTACCTCCCCTCTGGACCCACTCCCTAGGTCTCCCAGTCCCGCCCCCTCCAGTCCCCTCCCCAGGTTCAGGGCGGGGCTGGCCGGTGAGTCAGCGGCTCTCTGATCCAGCCCAGGAGGGGACCGAGCTGGCAAAGCTGGGCGTGGGGTGCACTGGGCCGGTGGGGAGGCTGTGTCTGGAGGGAGAGGATTTGATCAGGCTTGTGTGGCGCTGAAGGGACTGCCCTTGGTCTGAGGGAAGAGAAGCCCCGACCGTGAGACCGCCTTCCCTGGTCCCGGCCCCTCCCAGTTCCCCCAGCGACTGCTGCTTCCTGGTCCCCGACGCAACCATGGCTGAAGAGCAACCACAGGTCGAACTGTTCGTGAAGGTAAAGAACACCTCCTCTCTCTGGGCCCCGGCCGAATTCCTGGAAGCCAACTCTCGGCTTTCCCCAGATCCAGCTCCGACTCTCCACCCCTTCCCTCCTTCACCCCTACCCCAAATTCCACGTGCAGTCTTTGTGGTGTGCGTGCGGAAGGAGAAGCCCATTAACTTTGAGCGGGGAATGGGAGTTGTAGAATAAACCCTGCAAAGTTTGTCAAAGAGATGGAGGAAGGCACGGGAAAGGGAGAGTTCCCAGGAGTGAGACGGTGGGGAGGGGGCGGGGGCCGGCAGGGTTTGGGAAGGGCAGCTAAGATCGGCAGGTGCGGGGGTCCAGGAGGAGGTTGGCCTGGGAAGAACTGGTGCGGTGGAAGGAACGGGAGAGGAGAATGGGAGTGGAGTTCACGGGGCAGGGCTGGAAAGCAAGGCGTGACACGGAACAGCTAGCTACACGACTGGGGAAGCGGCAGAGGGGAGCCGGTGGCCAGGGGCTGAGTTCCGCAGGAGCTGCCCTGAGGTTAGGTAGGGAGAGCTGGGTCAGGGCATTCCAGATATGGGAGTTGTTGGAGACTCGCCCCAACTCTGTCCTCCCCGTGGGGAGGGGGGGGTTTAGGATGAAGAGAGGTGGTCTCACGGCAACTGCGTGTCAACACCTCGCACAGCCTTGTCTGGGTCCGCCCCACTCCCCACCCCCGCCCAGCCCCGCATTCTTTCCCGGCCTGGGACCTGAGGTCCGAGCTCCTCCCTCCCTCCTCCTCCCTGCTCTGCTCGGTTCGCATCGCCCCATTGGCACCTTCTCCCCACCCTCCACGTCCCTGCCTCCTTTCTCTCTGCTTCCCCCTTTCGTTCGTCTCATCCTTGAGTGTTCTTGTTTCTCCCTCTGCTTTCGGCAGCCATTCCCTCTCCCTGGGCCCGCCCCCTTAGGTGTGGTCCCCACCTCACTCTCAACCTGGCCTCCGGGGCTCTTTTTCCGCCTGGGTGAGGCTGCCCGCAGAGGTCCTGGCCCTGAGTCCTGTGTCAGGAGGATTATCTGGAGCCTGAGGAGACCCCTGGCAGGGGGACCTGGGGCTGGGGGCTGGAGGGGTGGCCTTAGCTGCTCAGGCCTCGGCCTCACAGGTCCCTGCCCCCACCACTTCCTTGTCAGGAAGGAAGCTGCTGAGGCCGGAGACACAGAGATGAATCACCCTCAGCCTGGGGGGAGGTGTCCCTGGGGGGATGAGATCACCACTTGCCAGTTCCAGGGCAGCCCTCCATGCAGGGCCCCCCACCTCTGAGGACCCAGCTGCCAGAGACTGCGTGGATGGAGGTGTCGTAAGCTGGAGTTCTGCCTTCTAATCTCGCCCCACTTCTGTACTCAGACTCCATCTCATTCTGGAATCCAGGAACCGGGGGAGCGGACCTACAACTCCGGCCTCACCCAAGCCCCACACTCTTGCCTCTGTAGAATTCTGATCCTCTGAGTTCTCTAAGACCTGTTCCCCGCTGCATACCTCCCACCTGTCCTCAGCCCCTGGGCATCCAGAAGCCTGCCCCTGCCTTTGCCCTTGCCCTCGCTTTGACCCAGGCCCAAAGGTGGAGAACCCAGTCTTCTAGGTAGAGCTCAGTGAAGGGACAGTGTGTGTGTGTGTGTGTGTGTGTGTGTGTGAGTGAGATGAGGACACAGAAAACAGCCGATGTGGGTGGGGGCAGGAGATGCGGAGAAAGACCCGGGGTTCAGTGGGGTGCACCAGGCCTAACCTTGGAGTGGGGGTTGCTTTTTCAGGCTGGCAGTGATGGGGCCAAGATCGGAAACTGCCCCTTCTCCCAGAGATTGTTCATGGTACTCTGGCTCAAGGGAGTCACCTTCAATGTCACCACCGTCGACACCAAGAGGTGGGTCCACTTCTGGTTCTCTTAACACCCTTTGTGTCCACCCATGTGAGCACACACACCCTCACCCCCCTAAACCTTTCCATCTTAAATTAACCCCCTCCTTCCTTCCATCCGGAGCCCCTTCTCTTCCTTTCTCCCTCCATTCCCCCTTTCTGGCTCTCCCTGACCCTCTCCGTTCCTGTCTTGATGCCTGGTCCCTTCTCCAGGCGGACCGAGACAGTGCAGAAGCTGTGCCCAGGAGGGCAGCTCCCGTTCCTGCTGTATGGCACTGAAGTCCACACAGACACCAACAAGATCGAGGAATTTCTGGAGGCAGTGCTGTGCCCTCCCAGGTAAAGGGGCACCTGGAGGCGGGGGGAGGAGCTGGGAGACTGGGAAACAGATGGCGCGGAGGCTGGGGCAGCGGAGCTGGCTGAGGCTCCTCCCAGAAGGGATCTTACCTGCTTTTTCCCATTGGCTTTCAGGTACCCAAAGCTGGCAGCTCTGAACCCTGAGTCCAACACGGCTGGGGTAGACATATTTGCCAAATTTTCTGCCTACATCAAGAATTCAAACCCAGCGCTCAATGACAGTAAGTCTTGTGGGTCAGAAAACCGAGTCCTAGGAGGAACGGAGAAGGCCCAGGCATTGGGATACAGCAGGGGCACCTGGGAGTTCAGATGTCAGGGAGGTGGAGCAGATATCTGCAGAACTTTCCCCCTCCTCCCTTGTCGGGCTACCCCTGCATTTCCCTGCATTCTCGTTGGCTGAGGCTTTTAAAGGCCCTCTCATTTGTTCCTTAGCTTCTTTTGCCCTCCTGGGGACATTAGTTGGCCGTTGGTGTATTTTTCTGGAGAATAAGGTTATACTTAAGAACCATGACCCTAGATCCAGACTACTTGAATATGAAGGTGCTTCTAAAAGTTCATGGGAAAAATGGAACTGGAAGTTTATTTTGGTGCAAAAAATTGGTTGAAGTCCATGAATAGTTTCTTCATGGTATGTATTGTCCACAAACTTGGTGAAGTACACCTGTAGGAATCCAAATAGCTGTGTGACTGTGAGAAATTCATGGAATCTCTCTGTAAATCCACTTCCGGATGTATCAAATGAGGTGACAATACCTGTTCCCTGTGCTGAGGTGAGACTGAAGAGAGTTTTTTGTTTCTAAAGTTCTTAGAATAACCTATAGAAAACTACATTAGCATTTGCTGTTTATTTCTGGAACTGTGTTGGGCTTCTCCTGATGTGCCGACCAAACCTCCTGTCTTGCGCAGATCTGGAGAAGGGGCTCCTGAAAGCCTTGAAGATTTTAGACAATTACCTGACCTCCCCCCTCCCCGAAGAAGTGGATGAGACCAGTGCTGAAGATGAGGGTATCTCTCAGAGGAAGTTTCTGGATGGCAATGAGCTCACCCTGGCGGACTGTAACCTGTTGCCAAAGCTGCACATAGTACAGGTAGGTGGTCTTTGTGTCAGGAGGGGGCGACTGCTGGGAAGGCTCTTTAATGAACTCCCACATGAGCTTCCTGTGACAGCCACTCCTAAGCAGACCCCACCCCCGAGGGAATTACATCCCATGATACAAGCCAGCCGTGCAGACAGGCTGAGAGGAACACATCCCGGTATGACCCTCAAGAATGCTCTTCCAGTCTCTGTATCTCTGCCAAATCCCCAGATCAGACACAGCAGCCTTTTCCTAATGTCAAAGCTTTAACTGTAGCTTCCGTCTCCACTTCCTCTTGTGTGAGATGAAAACTGCTGCTTCCCATGTCGTGTCTTAAAGCTGTGGTTTAGTTTGTGAAACATGGTCCATTGTCAGCCAGCCATGCAGGGGTGTCACGAACATCTGTGCACTAGGCATTGACACGAAGATGTGCGGTGATTGGTCCTTGCCATCGAAGGACTGAAATCTAACACAAGATAATGAAACATTTGCACTAAAGTTAATACATGACTTAAAGTCAAGTGAAAAAGACAAAAGTCACTGTGGGGGTTGAAGGGAATTTTATGGTATGCGAGATCAGGGGACAAGCAGCATCATGGCCTGGGGTGGACTGGGAAAGGAGCTGGCTAGTAATGGCCAGGATTCCAGCACATGAAGAGGTATTACAAAAGACTGGGAGCTGCAAAAGCTGATTGGAGAGGATTCATATGGGAGATAAGATTTGATAGGAAGAGAAGCCAGATGATGGAGATTCTTGAATGCCTGGGCAAGAAGGCGGGACTTTATCGTGTTGACCTTGGGAGAGGGAAAAGGCGACAGCATGGCAGGCAATGTGGCCTTCCTGGGACTTACACTTTGGTCTCTCCCCTGCCCACCCCCAGGTGGTGTGTAAGAAATATCGGGGGTTCACCATCCCAGAGGTGTTCCGGGGAGTGCACCGGTACTTGAGCAACGCCTATGCTCGCGAAGAATTCGCCTCCACCTGTCCAGATGATGAAGAGATTGAACTGGCCTACGAGCAAGTGGCCAAGGCCCTGAAATAAGCCCCTGCTGGGGCTCCCTCACCGGCTTCCATCTTCTCCACGAAAGCCCTGGGTGGTTTCCACATTGCTACCCAATGGACACATTTCCAGAATGGCAGAGGATCCTGGAGTACTTGTGTGGGCTGGGGTGGGCAGGGCGATGAAGGGAAAGGAAGGAGACCTGGATGAGGTTTTTATTGTGGGTGGGGTGGGTAGGACAACCGTATTTCAGTAATAAAACCCAGAATGAAAATGTGCCGTTTTTACACAAAAGGGTTTTGGAGTGTGGGTGACATGGAGTGAGGGGTGGGAGCGGCGATCTTGAGGACAGAGCGGAGGTCAGGAATCAAGAAGGGGAGTGTTTGTGGTGGGGCTGCCATTTTCAGTCGGTTCACCGTAGCGTGCTGTGGTCCGTGCCGCATTTGCAGCCCCGCCGCTAGGGCAGGCCAGAGCAGGGTGGGCCTGAGCTGTGCTCACCCGGGCGGTGCCGACTTCGGGGAAGGGGGGCGCCGTCCGGGTGGAGTGGGCGCGGCCTGGCAGGGCGGAATGGGCGTGGCCTGGGGATGCCCCGCCCCGTCCCGCTTAGACAATGCCCCGGAGCCGCCAGACCGCCGCGCCCCCACCCCATCGTAGCACAAGAGCTCGCCTACCCAGGGACCCCTCCAAAAGCCTGAACACCCAGGCCCCGTGGCTTCAAGACTAGGAGTCCCTTCACCAACTCTGTCCTCTGGGGGTGGGGCCCCAGCCGAGATCTCAGCGCGGCAGGAGTGGGGGTGGCCGCTGGCGTGAGTATGGGGTAGAGAATGTCCCCTGGACCATATGGGGGCTGGAGTCTGGGGGTGCCCGGCCCGCGCTAGCATCCGACCAAGTGCACGGGGGGCCGGCATTTGGGTGCGGAGCTGGGCGGCTGGACTTGGGGGGGGCCGTCCTGGATACTAGAGTGGCCCGCGCACCCCAGAACCACGCCCCGTCTCCCCGCCCCTCGTATTTCGTTTTAGACCTCTCCCAGTCCTCCGGGACTCGGTCTGGTTTACACTGGGTCGCGCTAGGGGCAGCGTGACCCGCCGGGGTGGAGAGAGGATGCTTAACTCCTTAGGCTCTCGTTCCTCCGTCCCTGCGCCTCTCTCCCTTCCTCGTTCGGGCATCCAGCACTTCGGTCTCGGAGGCCCTGACTCCCCCCACCCCCCAGCTTTCTCCTTCTGTCCCATAACCCCTGTGGGTCTGTCCCCGGCCGGTCCTAGGGTCCCACCAGCTCAGAGCAGCTGAGGGTTAAGGGGGCGGGGCCGCTGCATTTTTGGGGAGTGAGCGCATCCTAGCGGCAGCCAAAGAGGGGCGTCCGGCAGGGACCCTATGAAGCCCCCGAGCAGGGGCAACAGGTGTTCTGCAGCTTAGGGATCACGGTCTTGTTCCTCAGACTCTTTTTAAAGAAGCCAGCCTTCGAGAGTGTGGGGTGGAGTGAGGTCGACGGGAGAGGAAGGTCTGGAGGGGGTGGGGCGGGGTGGGAGGGGCGTCCGGCGATGGCCGGGGGAACACCCGGGCCGCTCTTAACCACCCCTCTACACCCCTCTCCTGAGACTCTGTCTCTGCCTTTCTGTCACTTCTCCCAAACAGGTGAAGCAGAAAAACAGAAGTCAGCACGACCGGACTGTGTGGATGGGATGGGAACGCCGGGGGAGGGGCTGGGCCGCTGCTCCCATGCCCTGATCCGGGGCGTCCCGGAGAGCCTGGCGGCGGGGGACAGTGCCGGGGCTGGCCTTCCGGCTCTGGACCTGGCCAAAGCTCAAAGAGAGCACGGGGTGCTGGGTGGTAAACTGAGGCAGCGACTGGGGCTGCAGCTGCTGGAACTGCCTCCCGAGGAGCCCCTGCCTCTGGGACCACTGCTCGGCGACACGGCCGTGATCCAAGGGGACACAGCCCTAATCACACGGCCCTGGAGCCCAGCCCGTAGGCCAGAGGTGAGCACCATGGCGCGGGCATGGTAGGGGGAAGGGTGGGAGGAGCTGGAGGTCGCGGATGCGGAAGAAGTGGGAGCTGGGGGTGTTGCCACCTCCCACTCTCCTCTGCCCTAAGGTTGATGGGGTCCGCAAAGCCCTCCAGGACCTAGGGCTCCGAATTGTGGAGATGGGAGATGAAAACGCGACCCTGGATGGCACCGACGTTCTCTTCACCGGTGAGGCTGTGGTGCTGGCATTCCTGGGTCTTGGCATAGGGGAGCGGAGTTTGGGAGCCTGGACTGCCTTGAGCCTTGTTTCCAACTCATTCTCACCCTCAAACTTCCGTGGCTTCCCCGGGCTCAGGCCGGGAGTTCTTCGTAGGCCTCTCCAAGTGGACCAATCACCGAGGAGCAGAGATAGTCGCCGACACATTCCGGGTGAGGAGAGGGACCAACCGGGAGGGATCAGGGTGGAGGTGGGGGTTAGGGGAATGGGGGCACCAGCGGGGGTTGGAGGTGCCTGGGGGCCCTCTGGGAAGGGAGGGGCTCTCTTGTGCAGGTTGCGCCCCCTGAATACCTCCCCTTGTTCCCCCTAAGGACTTCGCCGTCTCCACTGTGCCTGTCACAGGCCCTAGCCACCTGCGCGGCCTCTGTGGCATGGGAGGACCCCGCACAGTGGTGGCTGGAAGCAGTGACGCTGCCCAGAAGGCTGTCAGGGTGAGGAGGGGCAGACCTGGGTGGAGTAGGGAAGGTAGGGATCTGGGAGGCTTAGGGGGATGAGCTCCAACCCTGTCCTCAGTGAGCTGCCCATCTAATATGGAAGAATTGGCAAGTAAACAGGAAGTTACAACAGCAGGAGAGGGAGCTAGGAGACCCCAGAACTGGGGCCATGCCAGGAACCTGCCCTTCCAGAGTTTCAGAAACAGCCCCGCAGTGGCATCCAAGCTGTGTCTGGAAGGATGGACGGGACGGACAAAGTGGGGGTGGGGGGAGGGAGAAGAGGGTTGCAGGTGGAAAGGGTTACATGTGGGTCCCGGGTGGACGTTAGCAGAGGTAATCTCGCAGCGTTAGCACAGTGTCCGACAAACAGTAAGCTCTCCGCAAATGGATCCCCGTCCCCAGCTCTCACTGCTGGGAGGGTGGTCAGGCTCAACTGGGGAGAACCGAACACTTCCTCTTTCCTCCCAGGCCATGGCCGCGCTGACAGATCACCCATACGCCTCGCTGACCCTCCCAGATGACGCAGCTGCCGACTGTCTCTTTCTGCGACCTGGGTTGCCAGGTGCACCCCCTTTTCTCCTGCACCGAGGAGGTGGGGACCTGCCCAACAGCCAGGAGGTGAGGGAGGGCAAAAGTTCCTCCACCCACAAAACCAACCAGAGGAAGGAGTCTCAGGCTTTCTTAGTGGGAGGGGGAAGGCCTACCTTTTCTAGAAGGTGGGATGGGGGCCTCTGAGGCCTGAGGCTCTGGCCTCAAGGTCTTCCTCTCCCTCTCCCACTCTGTGTCCCCCTGCAGGCACTGCAGAAGCTTTCTGATGTCACCCTGGTACCTGTGTCCTGCTCGGAACTGGAGAAGGCTGGAGCTGGGCTCAGCTCCCTCTGCCTGGTGCTCAGCACACGCCCCCACAGCTGAGGGCCTTGACCTTGGGGTCCTGGCAGGTCGGGGATGGGGCAGCATAGAATGTAGAAGGGGGAAGAAGGTTAGGTAGAGGACGGTGAGTAGGTGGCAGTAGGGGGAGAGAACTCCAAGACTGGGGGGAGGGCATAGTGTGGGAAAAAGGATGGGGCTACTGGGTGAGTCCTCTCTCAGAATCAATAAACTAGAATTGGCTTTTAGACTGGGCTGTGGCTTGTGTCTTACTGGGGGGCAAAGGGCAAGCCAAACCTGAGGCTGGGGTCAGTGGTAGGGAACTGGGTACTTACTGACTCACTGCCCCACCCTGTCATAGGCGCTGGGCACCCGGGGCACAAGATAGAGTTTCTGTTGCAGAAGCATAATCCAGGGCAGAAAAGAAGCATATGGGTGGATCACTCCTTGAATTTATCTCAATAGCAGATGATTCAGACTGGTGGATTACCGGTCCACCCTTATTTGGTAGAGAAGAAGAAATGATGTCTCCAGGGACAGTCCCTCTCATTTATTCATTTACTGAGGCTTAGCAGTGGTACCAGAAGGGTCAGTCTCCTCGTCAGGGAGCTCACAGGGCACGGAAATGCCTTACACACGGAATACAGGTTGTGATGGAACAAGTCGCAAGAGGCTGTTTCTTTGAGAGAAATAAGGAAGTTCAAAGTGTACACAGTGGTGGGCAAGGAGGGGTAGGGGCGCAGGAACAGCTCTCCAGAAGAAGGTACACTGGAACTGAGTCCTGAGGATAAATAAGAATTAGCACGTCGGGCCGTGGAGAGAAGGGGGAGAGTCATCGGGCCAAAGGATTTGCATTAAGCAAAAGTGCATTCTGGGGCTGAGGAGGGCGCCTCTAAGGTTGGCATGCTGTGTGCGTGTGAGGTGTCAGCGATAAGCCGGGAGACTGGACAAAGCCAGGGCCCAAAGGGTCCCGAGAGAGAAATACTGCAGGCTGTCAGGAGAGAGTCCCACTTGGGGAGGATCTCCCAGCTCCAGGGAGGAAGCCCAGGATGGCTGGAGGGCACGGTGGCTACGGGCAGCTCAGGAAGGCAACACAGAGAGGACATTCAGATGCCAGTGCTGGACAGACAAGAGTGGAGACTTGACAGGGACATTGTAAAGGTGTGACTCCATGGCTCACTGTGTGGGAGGGAGGCAGGAAGGGAGATCTATATGACTCCCAGTTTCTGGCTTGGGCAACTGGGTTGATCGGGCCAATGCAGAGGAGGGTTAAGAAACTAGGTTGGGAGATGACAACGCGTTGGGTTGCCCATGCTGTGTGCGCAATGCCTGGGGCCAGCCAGGCTCCAGGGACTGATTGGAAAGCCCAGGTCTGAGATCTGAGCTGGACAGAGAAGAGTTCTTGGTGTCACTTGAGAGGTGGGGGCTGTGAATGAGAACTTCCCAAAAGAGGGGGAAGGGAGAGAAAGCCTGGGGAGAATCTAGAAGGATGAGGAATACCCTGAGCGCATAGAGTGCCAGGAAGAAAAAGTCCAGAAAGAGAATGCCAGAGCAGAGGAACCCGGAGTTTAAACAAGGGAGTCATCAAAGGCCAAGCCAGGAGAACGTGGAAAAATAAATATCTCCACCAGGACATCCTAGCAGCCTCACAGAGAGCAGATGGACAATTTCAGAGAATAAGCAATGAGGATAAAGCCAAGGAGAAGAAAATAGAAGAGGCAGGTGTACGGTTCTGGCTCAGAAAGCTTGATTGAGAAAAGCTTGATTGGGAAAAGAAAAAAAAAAAAGATGCTTGATTGAGAAGGGAAGAGTTACAGCACCTGTCTGGGAGCTGGGAGTTGTTGATGCCTTAAGATGGGGAGATGGGCTTCGATCAGGTTTAGAGAGAACACTGGTGACGAAGGAGGCGCGGAAGTTACAGCAGAGATGGGAGTAAGCGAAGGAGCAAGGTCAAAGGCAAAGACAGCCCGGACCTTGGGTCTCCTGACTCCCAGTATAGCGCTCGTCTCTCTCCCATGGTACTGACCTCTTCTAGTTGAGGGACCAAGAAAGGGAGGGGGGTTATGGAGGGCGAAGGACTCTCAGCTTGGGTGGGAGTTTCTCTTCAAACCACAACCGCATACACTGTGGAGGCATCCCCAGGGACGGTTGTGGACAGCCAGCGGGGCCTCCTGAGGGCCGAGTGGTCCAGGTCGGCGTAGAGCAGGCTCTGCAGGAGGTAGGGAGGAAGGCGCAGGGTGGGGTGGGGTCTCAGCCCCCTGACTCCCTTGGAGTCCACTTTTCTTTCTTGGCTCACTTTCCTTAGGCACTCTGGCCAGTCCCTTTCCCATCCCCAATCCCTTACCGGCTCCTGGTCCAGGTCCCCTGGGCTGGTGGGCTCCTCCTCCTCCTGCTTTACTGGACTCTGGGGTTCCACTTTCACGAGTGGAGCTATGTGGTGGGACAGAGCTGAAGGATGAGGAGAAAGGAACCAACTTGTCTGCTCCCAGTGAGGGCTCAAACTCGGAAATTGAAGGGTTAGGGAATATGCAAGTGGGAGAAGGAGAATGGGGTGGAGTTAGTCTCACCAAAACTGGGGAGTGGTCGAGGCGGATGCGGGGGCGAGCGCCTGTAAGGGACGTACAAGAGTCTCTGAGAGTCACCAATCTGGTCGCCCAGGTTCTCCTCGGCGCCAATGACAACCCAGGTACTGGCAGGCTCTGGGCGGTGAAACGACTTGGGCTCCACCCCCACAGATAGGCCGGCCCACGCGCCCATCTCGCTCCGCCGCTCCAGTCAGGCCTCCTCGCTCCCGAGTTCTGACCTCTCCTGCTCTCCAAACCTCGCCCAGGGCTCCTGAGCTAGCTCTTAGCGAAGGTCTGGCCCTGCCCCTCCCACCTCTCTGCCACGCCCCTTTAAGCCAAGCCTCGCCCCTCGTGCTCACCGGCGCCGCCACCAGACCACGCCCAACGCTGCCAGTCCCAGCAGCAGCCCAGCGCCCAGCAACGGAAACAGGAGCTGGGGATACACGGACCCTGGGGGAACAGCGTGGCGGGGAGGGATGCCGAGGTCAGGGGGACCATGACGGACCACTAGCGCTCTTGTTCAAGAAACCCCTGCGAACGTCCCCGGGCCTCCCCTGGGTGTGTGTCTGGGCTGAATCTCCTTGTGCTCCCAGGCCTCCACCAACCGTGCGTGGGCCCCTGGGCCCTGCAGTTGGCACTGTCTCCCAGCACATGAAGCACCGTGCGGCTCTCGTCCTTGTGGTGGCCCTTGCAGAAAAAAGTGCCCGAGTCCCCTGTGCTCAAGAGCAGCTCCAGCCACCGGATCCCGGGATCCAGGGAGCGTAGGCGGCCGGCAAAGGGCTGGAGCGCAGGCACCGTGGGTGTCCTGCCGGAAGAGGCCCAGAGGATTGGGCGGCGTCCTTTGGACAGGCCCCTGCATGCGGGGAAGCTAGGTGCCCAGGCCCAGCGGACTGGGTGTGAGACCCCCGCGCAGGAGAGATTCACGCGATCACCAGGGCGGCCGTCCAGGGAAGCTAGGGGAGGCCAGGGCACAGTAGTTAGGGCAAGTCCACAGAGGGAGACCACCGCCAACCCTCTCTTTCCTCTTCCCTAGCGCCCTCTTCCCTATCACAACTTCCCCCGGGGGGAGTGCTTACCTGCTTTGTCCCCCTGGGCCCTGGGGAGCAGCAGAGGCAGCAGCTGCAGAACCAAGGCCATGGCTGGGTTGTGGTGGGACCAGGCAGCAAAGTGAATCAGCAGGGACACGGAGGGAAGTTGGCGAAGGCGGACGCCGGACGGACTGGGGACTCAGATAAGAGCCAGGGCACCGCCACCAGCTAGCGGGGTCCCGTTAGGAATCCTCCCAGGCCAAGTCGGCCCTACAACAGCCTTACAGGAGCACGTGTGCCTCCCCAGCTCCTTCGTTGTAGGAGCGCCAGGGAACACCTGGAAGCCGGCTGTCTAACTTCCCCACCTGCTTAAGCTGAGCAATGTGGGCAAGTCACTTAACCTCTCTGGTCTGTTTTCTTTTCTATACAATGGGGTGAAAAGCACCTGTTGCATAGGGCTTTGTGAGAACTAAATAAAGCATCCCGGGTAAAGTGCCTGAAACAATGGCTAATAGCGAGGAGCACTAATTAAGTGCTTGCCTTTATCACTACTACTTCTGTTCTTATTTTAGCTTCCACCTCACCTGCCTGTGCCCACGCTGAACCTCCCCAGCTGCAGTGCACTACCCAAGTCAGCAGGTTTTCACGGGGGAGGTGCATCTGAGCACATGCCTATGCCCCACACCCAAGACTTCAGTGGCCCTCACTGGACTGCAGCCACCAAGGTCCTGCCAAGCCCAAGTGGAGCTAAGGTTCTGAGAACCTGCAGCAAGCCCGAGGCAGCTCCTCCTCCTTAGTAGGCAGGCTGGCTGTCCTGGGAGGTGGCCCCAGTCCCCACTTCTGCTGCTGTGATGTCACAGAAGCCTCCATGAAGTCACAAACCTTCCACCCTGTGGCTGAGCAGGAAATGGGGAAGGTCCAGTGGGGACAGAATTGATCTCCATTGAGAGCCTATTCCTGCCAGCATGCACCTGCCAACACCCCCCAGGGACCAAATCTGGCCATCAACTTGGCCACATCTATTGTCCATTTCCCAGGAAGCAGCAGAGGCTACCACCATGGCCGCTGAAAAGCACAAAGGCCTTTGATGATCCTCCAGAGGACTGGGCCGTCAGGGACCTCAGGTGGGGTCAGGAGGCGTCTCGGCCTGAAACCAGGAACCAAAATAAGAGTCCCTCGTGGCGCCTCCCCTCCCCCATCCCTCACTCCTATGCCCACTCCCTACCTGGACCTGCTCAGCCCTCCCCACCCCTTGTCATTTCCCCTGGTCAGCTATGTGTAAATGGGGAGGGAGGTGCTACCAGAGGCAGGGAAGGGAGGGGCCTTCAGGAGTATAAATTCCAAAAAGGCCTCTCAACTCCCAGAGCCGGATCGCCCCGAAAATCCATCCTGCCGGTTGCTGCAACGGCTGCCACTCTCAAGACCCTCACAATGAAAAGCCTGCTGCTGTTCACCCTGTCCGCTCTGCTCGGCTGGGTCTCAGGTGAGCACCTGGGGGCCCCAAGAACCTGGTTCACCTGTCAGGCCCTTTGTATCTTGCCCTACCCGTTTCCCTATGTCACCCCACCGCTCAGGTCCTCCAGCACCCCCAGCCCCAACCGGCCCAGCTTTTCTGTGTCTCCAGGACCAGGCCTCCCCGACACATGCTCTTGGCTCCAAGTCTCAAGGACTCAGGTCTCCATCTGTCACTCTCCCGTCCAACCCCTGCCAAGGCTCCAGGGTTACTGTTCCTCACCCTGAAGTGCCCCCTTCTTGGAAACTCTGCTATCCAGTCCCCCGGCAGCCCATTCCAGGTCACAATTCTCCAGGATGCGGTTTGCTGGCCTGCTCGATCAGCTGCTCTCGGCAGGGTGTCCCCCTACAGACCAGGGCTCCTTCTGAGCCCCACCCGCCCCATCTACTCCATAGGGGATTTAGCTACTAAGCCACTGCCCTTCCTACCTCCCCCTGCTCCTCCCTGGGTTGCAAGCTTTCTGGATGGCTCCAATGACCGATTAGAACCTCCCAAGGAACACAGGAGTGTTCCTGAGCCTTCTAGAAAGGGGACACCAGGAACACTCACACCAGAGTGACGTTGGCTTCACTGACTACACTCGGCAGGCTCCTTCTGCTTGGACTGACCTCCCCCACCCGCCCCCACCTCACCAAACCTTCCATGCCCCTAACCTTGACTTAGCTGAAGCAGGAGCATCCAAGTGTTACCTTCAGCACCCAAGCCGCTCTGCTTGGCTGAGGTGCTAAGACAGAATCTAGTGATCCGTCTCCTAGATATTACGCCCTCCTGCCGGAGAGCTGGAATGAGAGGATTCCATTCAGGTCTGGTTCCTCTTCCCACGCTCTTGGCAGCCCAGACAGGTGAAGAACAAATTGCTCAAGGTACTCACAGGTGCATTTTTTTTTTTTTTTTGCCAGCCTCAAGTTCCAAGCCATTTCTGAAAGTGTGTACCCTCTATAGTTTTTATTTGTCAAGTTTCTTCCTATTTCAGATCTCCGTCTTCTCTCCCGTTCTTCCCCTACGGCATCCTCACATTCCATCTATCCCCTTCCTGTGTTTTCGTTGTGAGCTGTGTCCCTCTTGACTCATCCACAAACCGGGTGGAGTAAGGGAAGATATTTAGGGTGCGGCCCTTCCAAAAAGCAACAGCTCCACCCTCACCTGCCGCCCACTTTCCACTTTCGCCGCATCACTCACATGCTTTGTCCATTTCAGGCTAAACAGGACCCAGCACCCACTTGATGTGCTCTTCTCTGCCCTTCCGCCACCCCCGTGCCGCTCCCAGCTTAGCTTATCCCCCGTGAGTCAGACACCCCATCACCCCAGTCTGGCTTTTGTTTCCCCAGCTGACATCCGCTGTCACTCCTGCTACAAGGTCCCTGTACTGGGCTGTGTGGATCGCCAGTCCTGCCGCCTGGAGCCAGGACACCAATGCCTGACAACGAATGTGTACCTCGGTAACACCCCCTCCTTGAGTGGGGAGGGAGGGCAGGTGGAGACCCAGTGGGTGGGGTTGAGGCCCGACCGGGGCTTTGGTTGAGACGGAACAAGAGGCTCACAGCAATGATAACATGTGACCTAAGATGATTCTTGTGCCGGGCACTAACCTGTCTTTGGATGCATTGTTTCAACTCATCTTCATGACAGCCCTATGATGTGGGTGCTATTATCATAATGAGCAAACAGCCTCAGAAGGAGATAGTAGCGAGCCCAAAGGCTTGCAGTCAGCAGGTAATAGAATCAGGATGTGCAGGCGTGGGACAAGGAAGTGCAGAAGTAAGATTACACTGAGAAGAGATAAGGACCAGAGTTAGGAAGGAACCAAGGCTGGGTGAGTGCCACGTGCCCCTCAGCTGATCTCCCCGTCCACTCCCCCCTGCCAGGTAAGATGTGGGTTTTCTCTAACCTGCGCTGTGGGACACCGGAAGAGCCGTGTCACGAGGCCATCAACCAAACCAACCACAAGCTGGGCCTGATCTACAACACCACCTGCTGCAGCAAAGACAATTGCAACAGCCTGGCCCCGCGGCCCACTGCAGCCCTGACCGTGGTCTTCCTCACCTCCTTGGCTGGCCTCGGCCTCTGGCTGCTGCACTGAGACTCACTCCATGGCTGCCCCTCTCCCCACGTGCCTTAGCGCGAGCCTCTTGCCCTGCGTCTCCATAGCCCCTGCCTTCCCAGGCTGGTCTCTCTCTAGCTCCCTTTGTTCTGAAAAACATCTACCAGTCCTGTCCCATTTGTTTAACGACACAGGGCCCCAGAGTGCTCTCCCCATGCACCCCGTCCCCTCCACTCTGCTTTCCCAGAGTCCTCTCCCATTTCTCTCTGGACCACTCTAGCTCCTCCATTGGCCCCCTAGAAGCGCTCCGCAGTTGGCCTCCTGCGCTGGGGAGGGATTGGGATCTGGGCCTGAAATGGGGCTTCTGTCCTGTTCCCAGTGATGCATCCCAGGAAGGACCTGACGACCTCACGGCATGGGGCGGATTCTCCAAACTCTCGTTCCCATACGTACCCCATCTCCATACTCACCATTTCCCATTTTGAGTAATAAACGTCTGTGTCTAGCCAATTGTGTATTTATTGTCAGGGGACCTAAGTGTCAGCCCCCCTCCCAGGAACTAACACACTCGATGCCCGGTCCTGACCCAAGAAGCCTTCATGGAGGTTCCCTGGGAGGCTGGGCTGGGGCGGACGGTGGAACAGGTTTTTCAGGCCTCCATCTTTCCTTACAGTCTGAGGGTGGCACACAGGCCCCAGTGTTGGGGAAAACAACCCTTATGCTACAAGCAGGCCACACCCCTGATGTACTGCCAAGAAGGAGGTGCAGCCTCGCTGGGGACTCCCCAGAGCTGGTTACTAAGGGGCCCACCGAGCAATTCTCCTCTCATAGTCCTTGCATTTCCCTTCTCAATCCAAAATCCTCCTGTCAGGAGGAGCAAACAGGGCAAAGGGGAACCAAGTCAGACAGCCAGGGTCACAGAGTCCTCGTGAGGCCCCTCAGTGGCCCCCACTGCTAAGGAAGATCCGCCTAGCATCAGGTCCTTCCAGGTGCCACTGAGGGTAGATTCTGCACTGTCCTTTGGGATCTGAGTGGTTGAGGACCGCACCAGTGCGAGATGCTTGGAAAACCCCATGCTAGAAGCGGAATGCCCCCGCTTTACTCCTTCAGCCCTCCCACCAACAAAAGATACATGGAATTTTCCAGTCAGCTCTAGCGTGGTTTTAATGGCTCACAGAGGGAGTCCCTGAGATGTTCAGTTCTCCCTCACTCCCCTGCTTGCTCACGCCCTTCCCTGCCCCTACTCCCGCTACCCGCTCCACAGTCCCGGCAACAGCCAGGCCAGGGTGGTGGCTACTGCAGCCCAGATGCATGCTGGAGCCACGGTGCTTGCCACGGCGCTGTTGCACAGGTCTCCGAAGCAGCAGTTCCTGTGGGTTTCATAGGTCACGTCTCCCACCGACTCCACTTCTACTTGATTGCAACGATGCGCAGCCACGCAGGCCGGATGCTGATGGCCCAAGGTCATGGAGGCTGAGAGCAAGAATGAGACTAGGGTGTTGGACTCCTGGCTTCAGGGCTTGCATTCTGAGGCAGATGTGATTCAAGGAACCCAAAGGGATTCTCTGCAGCCCCCCCCCCAAAAAAAAACACCTCCCTGGAGTGTGGGGGGAAGAAGGGAGGGAAGGAGGAAGGGAGGGAATACCATTGTGTTCTTAGGATTTTATCTACAAAGCACATTGAATCTTTAAAAAAAATAATTAAAAATTAAAATAAAATACATTTTAAAAAAGAAGAGAAATTGAAACAAGCCTCTGCCTGCAGCACTGGCATCCCAAATGGGTGCCGGTTTGAGTCCTGGCTGCTCCTCTTCCAATCCAGCTCTCTGCTTATAACCTGGGAAAGCAGTGGAAGATGCTTCAAGTTCTTGGGCCCTTGCACCCTTGAGGGAGACCCGGAAGAAGCTCCTGGCTCCAGCCTGGCCCAGCTCTGACTATTATGGTCCTTTGAGGAGTGAACTATCAGATGAAGACCTTTCTCTGTTTCTCCCTCTATCTGTAACTCTGCCTCTCAAATAAATAAAATCTTAAAAAATAAATAAATAAAAGATCTCTCTGAACCGAGTGATCACTTGGTTGTGACTGACCTTGTGTGACAACCACTGATGTCACCTCAGGCACTGGGAAGGACACCACTTCTGTGGAATTCCTGCCTACAACACGTGATTTCAGACTCATCGTGAGACAATATCCAAATCAAGGGACTTTCCATAAACTGACATAGCATACAAACAAAAAGTTTTTAAAGAACATAAAATAACCTATCAGGGCTTTAAGACTGAGAACGTGCAGAGCATGGAGGAGACCAAGAACACGAGAACTAACCGCAGCGTGGGATCCTGGTCAGGGTTGTCGGCCAGGGAAAGGACTTGAGTGGAACAACTGGCTACATCGAATAAAGCCGAAATTAGTTGATAGTATTGCACCAGTGTGACTTTCCAGTTGTGATTATTGTAGGGTTACGAGAGAGGATGGCCTTGGGGGAAGCTGGGTGATGGATGTGCAGGAACTCTCTCTACTACTTTTGCAATTTTCTGTCAATCCAAAATTATCTCAAAAGTAGGGAAAAAAAAAAAAACAACAACAAACCACCCCCACCCCCTGATTCTTAGCTGATCCCTGACAGTCGAATTGCAGCTTCACATTTTGGTCCCTGCCTTCAAGGGGCAGGGTTTTCTCAGATATGAATGAATGTGGCCCGAGAGATTTTGTTCTGGAGAGCACAGGGAGGGAGGTGGGAGCACCGGACCGTGGGCCATCGGGTGGCTCAGTGCCAGGAGCCAGAAGGAGGGCAGACTGCTCTGCTCCAGCAGCGACACCATCTGCCCAGGCCAGGCTGAGCCTGGAAGGTTCTGGAAGGAGTGGGGGAAGGGCGGGGAGGCTGGAAGCAGGGAAGGGCTGAAGGAAGAGAGAGAAACTGAGGACTCACGGTTCCCAGATATCTTGACTTGTCCCAGGCCTGGTTGGGGTTTGCGGTCCAGGAAGCCACAGCGTTCGCCCTCGTCACAGGTGACTGTCACGGTCTCTTTGCAGGAGCTGCTGGGGCCGCTGCCGCCACAGTGGTAGCATCGCATGCGGTTTCCTGGCAGGAGAGAAGAGGCGCTGGACCCGGGCCCTCAGGGCTGGCAGAGTGGGGGCGCCAGTCTGCATGAGAGGGGCCTTGGCCACCTTCTTACCCAACGCTGCCCCCAGCAGGGTGCCAAGCAGGATCCACAGCAACTGGGGGTTCATGGCGTCTGCCTGTGTGAGCAGCTCTTCTCCCTCCCGCCCTCCCCCCTCCTGGCCCTGCTCTGTCAGCCTTATATCCCCCTGGCCCTGGGCTTTATGGGGCTTATAAAAAGGGAGGAAAGAGTCCCCCCCCCCGCAGGCACCAGGGGCCCCATGGGGACTGGGAGGGGCCCCACGGATGCTCTCAGCACCCTCTGGACCACGCCTAGGGATCCCCAAGTCCTCCTGTGGGTCCTTGAGGGTCTTCCTTCTCCACTGCATATCTGTGTGAGATTAGATTTTCTTCCTATTCTTCAACCTAAGCGACATATCCCATCGAACACACTGAATTCAGAAGCAGTTGTAAATAGCCAGCCATCTTCGATTAAATAGATTTGCAAAAATGTAAAGCTATGCCACTCTTCTCACGGTGCTGTTGGGAAGCGATGATTACTTTTTACACAACTATGGTCTGTCAATGTGATAGATGGGTTACTTTTATTTTTTAAGCCAACCAATAAATATCTATTCAACATATCCTGTTTAGATGCTTCATGTTGTGACTAGTGATACAATCCACATACAGAAAACTCTGTGGCGTCTTCAGTAATTTTTAGGAGTCTAAAGAGAGGCTGAAATCAAAGTTTGAAAACCACTGGGCACCTGTGTCTCCCGGTCCCACCCCACTCACACCCTCAGACTTGCTGCTTCTGGAGCATTGCAGGCCTGATTCCCCAGCTGCAGCTCTCTCCCTCCCAACATCTGAAATCCCAGGATCCCAGACTCTCCCACACAGCCCCCCACCCCCAAATCCCTCCCCACACCTCCGCTCTGAGTCTTTGGATCCCACCCTGGTGGAAGCGCATCTATCCTGCCAGACCCACCTGTGATTCATTCAATCCTGCAAGGTAGTAAACCCGTGGGGGATAATTATGGAGCAGGAATGTTGAGGCTTGGGGAGAGGGGGAGGAATCAAAGGGATCCGAAGCTGGGTGGGGTCCGCCTGCCACAGCTGGGCTTTGTATGTGGGGTGTGGGGGTATTGCTGATGGTACACTCACAACACCCCGCCGTCTGGGTCAGGGCTGTGACCTTGACAGACACTCCACGCACCAAGGGGGAAAGGGAAAACAAAGACAGGGCGAGGAGTCAGAGCAGAGAACAGCTTGAGACGGGGAAGGAGGGGGAAGAGCTGGAGGGAAGGTGACAGACACTATTTGGGAGCGGCAGACGGTGCTCTGTGGCACAGACACACTGCAGGAAAACCGAGAGGACCCTCGGGGCAAGGGCGCATTCAAGTTGGGGGCAGGCAGGCATTGTGAGAGGGGAGGTGCAGAGCAGAGGCTGCAGAGTCTGGTCTCAGTTCCGCCCCCCAGATTCACTCCCTAGGTGTGTTTGTTTATGGGTCCTCCCTGTTCGCTCCAGCTCTCAGGGTGCAGCTCATTCTCCCAGACTGCGGAGCCCTGAGCCAGCCATGGGCCCCACCAGCATCTTCCTCTGCGTCCTGTTCCTCTCTGGGGCACTGGGTAAGGGTGGACCCGGCAATCCTCAGGGGACAGGGAGCTGGGGCCGGAGGGGAGGGGCTGGAAGAGGCCAGGAAGAAAACTGGGGGGGCTCTCGGGAGACCAGGGCCTTGGGAACAGCCCCAGGCCAGCCCGAAAGGGAGGAAGAGGAAAAGTTACCTTCATAGGCTTTTCAGAACCACTGTCTTCCCTGCTGGCCCTCGCCTGCCTCTGTCTCCCCATCCCTAATCTCACATCTTGCTTCTTTGCTGGGCTCCTCTGTCAAAGTCGTGTCCTATTTTCTTATCTGTCTCTGGGCCATCTACTTAACTTTTCACTTCCTCCCTCCTCCTCCTCCTCCCGCTGGCTCTGGCTTCTGCCACTCTGAATGCCCAGCTCCGATTCTCTTGGCTTCTGTTTATGTCCCGTGTGTCTCTCTCCATGCCTGTATCCCTCTCGTCTCTGCCCTTGTTTCTCTTCCTGCTTTGTCTCCCCTCCCTTCTCCCTGCCTCTTTTTCTGTCTGCCCTTCTCCCTCAGTTCCATGGCTTCCCTCTCTCTCAGTTGTGCCACTTCTCTCTGTGGATCCCTTTCCCAGACCTAGGCTCTGCCTCTCACGGGGAGTGTTTGCCTCTCCCCACTGCCCTGATCTGTGCTGCCCCAACAGGTCTCACCACTTCCCCTGCCCAGGGCCGGCTCCGCTGTTACACCTGCAGCTTCGCCAAACCTTGCTACCCTGTTCCCACCGAGTGTCGGGAGGGGGAAGCTTGTGGCATCAGCACAGGCACCTCAGGTAGGAGTCCGGCTCGGTGGCCCCTCTCCCTAACGCCCTGCCTCCCTCTGTCTTTCCTGCTGCCCCACCTCGGTTTTCTCTTCCCCACAGATCAGAACGAGATCATCCAACGGAAGGGCTGCCTCCCACGGGCACAGTGCCTTCTGCCAGGCCGTGCCACCTACTGGTCACGCTCCTATATTCTGCGGCACGAGTGTTGCGAGCAGGACCTGTGCAACACGGCCACCAAGCCGCAGGGGCTCCCCAGCCTCCTCCTCCTCCTCCTCACCCTGCTCCTGCTCGCGGCTGGCACCGCCTGGGGAGGCGCCTTCCTCCGCTAGCCCCATGTGGATCTGCAGCCCGCAAGCCGGGACTCCTCCACCATCAGCAGCGCCCTACAAACACCTGTACAGACATTCCTGAGGCCTGCTCAAGAACCTGATTCCGGACAGAGACTTCAGACCCTTGAGCCCAACACCTTTGCAGACCCCTTCCACTATCTGATTCCTTAGACTCCAGCCCCTACAGGAACCTGCCTGGAACCCAGGCTCATAAAGGACACTTGTTCTGTATCTTTTGTCTTTTGGTGTGTGTGTGTGTGTGTGTGTGTTAAAGATTTTTATTTTATTTTATTGAAAGGTGGAGTAACAAAGGAGAGAAATATCTTCTATCTGCTAGTTCTCTCCCCAAATGCCCACAACAAGCCAGGACTGGGGCCCCAGGAGCCCGGAACTCCATCCAGGTCTCCCATATGGGTGGCAGGATGGCCAAGTACTTGGGCCATCCTCGTCTGCCTCCCAGGCCCATCAGCAGGAAGCTGGATCAGAAGTGTGACATAGCCAGGACTGCATCCAGGATGTGGGTATCACAAGCAGCGGCTTCACCTGCTGTGCAACAACACCTGCCCTCAGTCTTTCGTCTTTTCTAAATGCCTGTTGCTGATTCCCCCAGGTTCCAGGCAGGGCAGGCATTTCGACGGATTTGGGGGGTCCCAGGCAAGAGACTTGAAAGGGCACCAGGTTTGGCGAGGAGAGTCTCAATGGGGAAGATTAATCTGGTAGGTGGCAAACTCAGGGGCGAGGCCTTGAGAACCGCGAAGAGTACATTTCATAGCAGGGCCATCTGGGAGCCTGCGGATGGGCAGTGTGTGCACTGTGCATGTGTGTGCGCCTGTGTCCTAAGGGCAAACCACAGCTGCTTGGCCGGTTGGGCTGCAATGCTGGACCCTGAGCCAGATGCTCCCTTTCCCCTCATTCTCCATCCGCGTTGTTAGGCTGCTCTGTCCCCTCGGAGCACAGCTGCATTGTGAAGGCTTAGGAGAAAGCGTTTCCCCGGTGAGGCCCAGGCGTGAGCCTCAACACAGAGGGGCACATGGCGGAGCTGCCTGGGAGGGTGTGGCTGGGAGTCCGGCTCCTTTCTGCCTGGGATCGGGGGATGGCCGCCTTGGGAGCACCAGTGGCCTTCCCTGCTTCATCAGCCCAGGCTTGTCCACATTCCCCAGAGAGCTCGGCATAAACCACCCCTTGGGAATCCCTCTGCCAGCCCCTGTGGACACTCCCTCCGCGGGGGTGGGAGTGGGAGATAGGGTATGACCCCTGGGTGGCAGGGGAGTCAGGAGCTGCACATGTGCCCCGTGGTTCAGACTCCACAAGGAGCGCCATGGGAAGTGTGCGTGCCCAGGATAAGGAGGGTGTGGGGAGGGGCCCAGCCCTGACTCAGCTCCGTCCCCTTCCATCGGAGGAAGTCCTGGGGTCCCTGAAAAGTGCGTGTTTCCCCTGTGCTTCCGTTCTCAGTGTGGAGAAACCTGGGCGGTGAGGGGCCGGGTGTCTGGCTTAATTTGGAGGCAAGCTGAGCCTTCTTCCCATTTTCTCTGTCCCCCGGTTCCACTTCGTGGTTCTATTTTCTCCCTCTGTCCATCTTCTCCCTCCTACTGTGACTTGAGCCTCAGATTCCCCTCCCACCAGTTTCCCTCCATTGCTCGAATCTCTGGATTCCTCTGTCTCCTCCCTGCCCACTCCCTCCCTCCCCATCCTCACCAACGGCCCCAGACTCCCTTCAATCCCATAGTCCTCTGGGCTCAGGCATCCCCCAACCCCGGCTGCTACAAGTCAGGAGAGCACACTGTTTTGTAGGTGGCATCATAGAATAATGTTCCTCCTTTCATTCACCCAACACGAAGAACGGCTGGGGGGAGCTGCTGGAGACAGCTGGATGGTGAGGTCACCTCCTCTGCCCCTCCCCCCTTGACAAGGTTTTCAGGGAGACAGCGGGTCACACTTCCCAGCAGCAGATGTCACCAAGAATCACTTGATCTTGTGGGCTGGTGGGCTGTGGGGTTTACAAAGCAGGGAGACAGATAAACGATGCCTCTATTCTCCCCCTCCCCAGGAACCAGGGGCTCGTCCCCACCCCAGCGCCAGCAGGCCCCCTCTCATCCCCAGTCCCCTTGGGGATTTAAGCCTCTGCCCCCTCATTTTTCCTCACCTGAGATGGGCCAAATGGATGTTCTCATAGACCTGGATTTCGGGTTTGAAGTGGGGAATCGAGACATCTGGGGAGGAGGAGACACATGTGGAGGACCAAAGAGAAGTCCCCAATAACTCAGCACTGTGTCCCCTACCAGCCCCTCCCAAGAGAAGAGCCGGCACAGAGCCCAAGCCCAGCCCTCTTCTGCCCTCTGGGAGGGACGGACTCACCTCTGCCTTGAGCCGCCCTGACCCTCCGCCTCCAGAGCAGGACGCTGAGGGCCAGGATGGCGAACCCCTGGCCCACTATGAGCAGCAGCATCAGGATGCGGGCCACGTCCCAGCCCGCGGAAGGGGCACAGAGGACAGGAGAGGCATCCACGAAGGCTATGGTGAGGGCGAGACAAGACAGGGAGGGAGGAAGGAGGAGGGAGGAGGGAGGGGCTCCCTGAGCCCCAGAGAATTCCTCGTCCCACAGCAGGTTTCATGAACTTCCCTGCCCCGACATCTGCTCCCTCCCAGCCCCTCCCCAGCCACTTTGCCCCTCTCCAGGCCCCTCTCCCTGATCCCACAGCTCCTGCAGACACATGGACAACTAACGCCAGAGATCACATCACGGGCCGTGTCTGCGCTGTCCCCTTCTCAGGACAGACAAATGCCTTCCCTCCCTTCACTCCTCCGTTCACTCTCCGAGCCTTTGCTGGGTTCCATCAGCCCTGCAGCGTGTCAGGCAGGGAGGAGGCAGGGGATGCCCCTTCACTGGCCTCTGCTTCCTGAGCCTATGGCTCTCTGCCCCTCCTTCCTGCATTATAAACGGGTTATTCTATATCTCGGAGCATTCATTCCCCGTATAATGGCCTTACTATTGTAAATCAATTACATTTTTTCTCTTTCTGCCTTCACTGTCAATGGAGCCATTATAACACCAGTGCATAAACTCTTGGGGCCCGGCACTGTGGCAGAGCAGGTAAAGCCGCCTCCTGCAGTGCCAGCATCCCACATGGGTGCCGGTTTGAGTCTCGGCTGCTCCACTTCCGATCCAGCTCTCTGCTATGGCCTGGGAAAGCAGTAGAAGATCGCCCAAGTGCTTGGACCCCTGCACCTGCGTGGGAGACCTGGAAGAAACTCCTGGCTCCTGGCTTCGGATCGGCACAGCTCCAGCCATTGCAGCTAATTGGGGAGTGAGTCAGTGGATGGAAGACCTCTCTCTCTCTCTACCTCTCCTCTCTCTGTGTAACTCTCTCAAATAAATAAATAAATCTTAAAAAAAAAAAAAAAGGAAGAAAAAAAAGACAACTCTTCCAGCAATCATTCTTACCGTCTTCCTCTCTGCTATGAGAGCCCACAGAAATCACAGATCACTGTATTTTGAAACAAGATGGCGCACCAGGCAATGGTCGGCTCCACCAGAAGTCACTCCTGACCCGGCTCGATTTGCCTCCTATCCCACCTGCTTCCCTGACCAGCAGGTGGGAGAAGAGCTGGGGGCAACAGCCCTGCCCACCTGCTCCCTCAGTTTACCTGCCAGGCTAAAGCTGACCCCTTTGTTCTGAGACACGAGGCAGCGGATGATTCTCGGTCTACGGCCCCTGGGCTCGGGAGGTCCCTCCCCGGGACACACCAAAAGCAGAGCAGCCCCCTCACTCCAGAATGACTGAACACGGCCCCTCACGGGACCCTTCCCCTCCAGCCAGGTTGCAAAGTCCAGGCGTCTCGCAGGAAACACAGAACAGAGGAGGAGAGAGCAGGAGGACCCATCGGCAGCCCTTGCAGATAACTGGGATCCTGTTGGGGGGAGGGGAGAGGGACAGCTTAGCTCTTGCGCAGGGCGTCCCCCTTCTCCCCGCAGCCACTGCTCTGCACACCCCTGCTCACCTTTGAGCAGGGAGACATCATACACCCTCCAGTTCTGGTACTTGTAGCGCTGACCCAGCACCGCACACCAGTACCTCCCAGCGTCTCCCTCCTGGGACCCCTCCAGCCAAAGAGAATAGTTGCCCAGCAGCTTGGCCCTGGATTCCCTTCCGGTTTTCCTAAGGCCAGCAATGAACTTGGTGATTTTGACTTGGACCACCATGGTGGTAGAGGAGCCTGCAGCAGAGCTGTGGAACCAAGCCAGGATTTCATCTCCATGCAGCGTGGGCGGTGGGGGGCAGGGCAGCTCCAGGGCCTCCCCCAGGGTCACATAGGCATCCCGGATGTTGTCTGTGGGGAGAGGGTTGTGTGAGGCCAGAGACCTCCATCGAACGGACACCACGCCCTGTTGCCAACTCGACCTCCAGCCCCGGGCTTCCTCCCACTCTGGGGTTCCCCAGCCCTGCCTTGGCTGGTGGGCACATTTCTCTAGTAAGCTTTCCTCCACACGCCTCGGCATCTGGAGGGCAAAGGCTGGGATATTTGAAATGCCGGCATCTCTCCCAGCATTTACTCATTGGTTCTTGTTTTCTCCAGGAAACTCCACCCATCCTCCTTCCCTCCGGGGCTTCCCCAGCACGGGAGGTAGAGAGTACAGGCGGGGTAATGTATCTTCCTGACTCAGGTGCCTTGCCCAAGCCTCAGGAGAAACAGCAGCTGTCCCTGTCCAGCCTTGAAAATAGCTGAGGGGTCCCCCTCCTCCTGCCGCTTACCTGCAGCAGCCTGGAAGGGCCAGTGTAGGAACAGGAGGAGGAACCAGACTGCCATGGCGAGAGCCTGCCAAGGTCTCTTGCTCCCAGCCCCGGCGGCCCCAGGGAGGAAACGGGCCAGATAAAGGCCCCGGTCTGCAGTGACATGGCCTCTGGATGGGATGAGAAGTACCCACCACTGTTCCTTCCTGGGGGGGAGGGAGGGGGAGGACGCCGTCCGTCCAGGCTGCTTCAAAGATGACCTCCTCACCCCCTGACTCCACTCCAGCTGAGAGACTCAAATCAAGATTTTCCATGGGCACCTGTTCGAGTCCCAGCTGCTCCCCTTCTGATCCAGCTCTCTGCTATGGCCTGGGAGAGCAGTAGAAGATGGCCCAAGTCCTTGGGCCCCTGCACCCATGTGGGAGACCTAGAGGAAGCTCCTGGCTCCTGGCTTTGGATAAGCTCAGCTCTGGCCATTGTGGTCATTTGGGGAGTGAACCAGCGGAATGGAAGACTTCTCTCTCTCTCTCTCTCTCTCTCTCTTTCTGGCACTACCTTTTCGGTAACGCTTTCAAATAAATAAAATAAATCTTAAAAAAAAAAAAAGATTTTCCATGCTGAGAAACCTGTAGAGAAAGTGCCCAGATGTTGGCCTCCTGTCAGTCTGGAAGCATATTCTGTCATCTCTCTTCAGCTCCTAACAGATGTCAGCTGTCTTTGTGTTGGTAGAACCCAGCACAAGATGGTGTATACAGTCAGTACTCCATAAATGACTATGGTTGCCTGGCACAGACCTTCCAGAACCTTTGATGAGTGTATTAAGTTTCTACTCAAGGAAGATAGCAGGTGCCCTGAGTATTCCGTGATTCATCCTTTAGCCCCTGGAAATATTGTTGTTGTTGTTGTTGTTGTTGTTGTTATTGAACAGAAAGATTTGGGGCTGGCGTGGTGGTGCAGTAGTTAAAGCCACTGCCTGCAATGCCAGCGTCCCATATGGGTGCTGGTTAGAGACCCGGCTACTTCATTTTCTGTCTGGCTCCCTGCTATGGCCTGGGAAAGCAGCAGAAAATGGCTCAAGTGCTTGGGCTCCTGCACCCATGTGGGAGATCTGGAAGAAGCTCCTGGCTCCTGTCTTCAGCCTAGCCCAGGTCCAGCCGTTGTGGCCATTTGGGGTGTGAAACAGTGGGTAGAAGATCTTTCTCTCTCTGTCTCCTCCTTTTTCTGTGTAATTCTGACTTTCAAACAAATAAATGAATCTTTAAAAACAATAAGTAGGCCGGCACCGCGGCTCAATAGGCTAATCCTCTACCTAGCAGCACCGGCATACTGGGTTCTAGTCCCGGTAGGGGCGCCAGATTCTGTCCCGGTTGCCCCTCTTCCAGGCCAGCTCTCTGCTGTGGCCAGGGAGTGCAGTGGAGGATGGCCCAAGTGCTTGGGCCCTGCACCCCATGGGAGACCAGGAGAAGCACCTGGCTCCTGCCTTCGGATCAGCGCGGTGCGCCGGCTTCAGCGCGCCAGCCGTGGCGGCCATTGGAGGGTGAACCAACAGCAAAAGGAAGACCTTTCTCTCTGTCTCTCTCTCTCACTGTCCACTCTGCTTGTCAAAAAAAAAAAAAAAAAAAAAGTAAATAAAAAAAACCCCTCTCTGTTTCTCTCACTAACTCTGTCAAATAAAAAAAATTTGAAAAAAGATTTTTAAAAAATGTATGTTGAAAGTCAGAGTTACAGAAACAGAGACGGAAGGAGAGACAGGTCTTCATCTGCTAGTTCACTCCACAGATGGCTGCTACAGCCAGGGCTGAGCCAGGATGAAGCCAGAAGCCAGGAGCTTCACCGGGGTCTCCCACATGGGTGGAAGGAGCCCAGACACTTGGGTCATCTGCTGCTTCTCCCAGGCTACTAGCAGGGAGCTGGATTGGAAGTGGGTGCCAGCATTGTAGGTGACAGGTTTATCCACTATGACACAATGCCAGCTCCAGGAATGGCTCTTTTTTTTTTTTTTTCAAAGATTTATTTATTTATTTGAAAGTCAGAGTTACAGAGAAAGGAGAGGCAGAGAGAGAAAGAGAGAGGTCTTCCATCCGATAGTTCACTCCCCAATTGGCCGCAATAGCTGGAGCTGTGCCGATCCAAAGCCAGGAGCCAGGAGCCTCCTCTGGGTCTCCCACGCAGGTGCAGGGGCCCAAGGACTTGGGCCATCCTCCACTGCTTTCCCAGGCCATAGCAGAGAGCTGAATCAGAGGTAGAGCAGCTGGGTCTCGAACTGGAACCCATATGGAATGCCAGCACTTCAGGCCAGGGCGTTAACCCATTGTACCACAGTGCCAGCCCCTGGAATGGCTTTTTTTTTTTTTTTACAGGCAGAGTGGACAGTGAGAGAGAGAGAGACAGAGAGAAAGGTCTTCCTTTGCCGTTGGTTCACCCTCTAATGGCCGCTGCGGCTGGCGCGCTGAAGCCGGCGCACCACGCTGATCCGATGGCAGGAGCCAGGTGCTTCTCCTGGTCTCCCATGGGGTGCAGGGCCCAAGCACCTGGGCCATCCTTCACTGCACTCTCTGGCCACAGCAGAGAGCTGGCCTGGAAGAGGGGCAACCGGGACAGCATCCGGTGCCCCGACCGGGACTAGAACCCGGTGTGCCGGCGCCGCTAGGCGGAGGATTAGCCTAGTGAGCCGCAGCGCCGGCCTGGAATGGCTCTTAAGGCAGCTATTCTTATAGTTCTGATAGTTTTCCATGTGTTATTTATTTATCTTAAAATTATGTTGATGAGCTATTCCATACATAGCAAAGACTATAAGTGATGTTCAACTGTGTAGTGGAGAAACAGGTATACTCATACAACGAAGCTCTGGACAGCAGTGAGAATGAACAGACTGCATTGCAATGGCGGCAAGGCTGAATGTCACAAACCTAATCAGAGTAAAAGAAGGCAGGTGTGAGGAACACGTATTGTAGTACCTCACTTACTAAAAAGTACAGAAAGAAGGGCCGGTGTGTGGCACAGCAGGTAAAGCTGCCACCTGCAGCGCCGGAATCCCATATAGGCACTGGTTCACTTCCTGGCTGCTCTGCTTCAGATCCAGCTCCCTGCTAATGCTCCTGGGAAAGCAGTAGAAGATGGCCCAAGTGCTTGGGCCACTGCACCCACATGGGAGACCCGGAGGAAAATCCTGGCTCCTGGCTTCAGCCTGGTTCAACCCTGGCCATTGTGGCCACTTGAGGAGATGGAAGATCTGTCTCTTCCCCTCTCTCTGAAACTCTTTCAAATAAATAAATAAATCTCTAAAAATTAATGAAGTAAAAAGTACAAAAATAGTTAAAATCAATCTATGGTGTGAGAAATATGAATAATGGTTGCCCTTGTGTGTGTCTGGGGTTAGTAATGGTAGCCACTGGTTAGGAATCCTGGGAGAGCCTTCCAGATGTTACTATGATCTGTTCTTGTCTGTTTGTTTATTTATTTTTATTTGAAAGGCCGAGAGTTCCCCAAATGCCCACACATCTAGGGCTGGGCCAGGCAGAAGCCACGAGCCCAGAACACAATCCAGAGTACTCTAGCCCTCATTTACTGTTGTCCAGAATGTGCATTGGCAGAAAATTTGATTGGAAGTAGATCCAGGACTTGAACCCAGGCACTCTGATACGGGATGCAAGTGGGTTCATTTATTTATTTATTAGAGAGGCAGAGGCGGAAAGAAAGAGGGAAAGGGAGAGGGAGGGGAAGGGGGAGAGGAGGAGGGAGGGTGAGGAGGAGAGGAGGAGGGAGGGGGAGGGGAGGGGGAGAGAAGGAGGGGGAGGGGAGGGGGAGGGAGAGATGTCTTCCATCCACTGACTCACTCTCCAGATGGCTGCAACAGCCAGAGTTTCGCCAATACACTCAGAAGCCAGGAGACAGGAGCCACGAGCTTCCTCCAGGTCTCCCACGCAGGTGCAGGGGCCCAAGGACTTGGGCCATCTTCCACTGCTTTCCTAGGCCACAGCAGAGAGCCAGATTGGAAGTGGAAGCGGAGCAGCCAGGACTTGAACCAGCGCTCATATGGGATATGGGCACTGCAGGTGGCGGCTTTACCCGCTACGCACAGTGCCGGCCCCCATGATCTGCTCTTGATGTGGGTGCTGATTACATGGATGTATTGGATAGGTGTGCTTTTCCATATATGTGTTTACTTCAATAAAAAGCAAAAGAGTTTATATATTGTGTAAGTATAAGGTACAAAGAAAAATAGCCTGTACATGTATTAAGAAACAGAGTATTACCATTTCAAAGCTCCTATATAGTGTGAAACCACTATTCTAAATTTGCTAGTTCTCCATTTAAGGCAGCTCTTCTTATAGTTCTGCTAGTTTTCTTTATCATTAAATTTCACATGATTTTGAATTTTTATACAATGATATAATATTCTGTGTATTCGTGTGTGGTTTTATTTTTCTGTTTTGAGATTTGTCCACAGTTAAAAGTGACCGCTTTCATTTAACAAGTATTCCATTCATCTTAACAATGCTGACTTTTCCTCTCCTTGGTCATGGCGCAGCTCTCCAATTATTCAAGCCTTCGTTTCCTCTTTCAGTAACTTTTTATAGTTTCCCTCAAACCATCTCGCATTTCTTTCATGAAGTGCATTTCCAGATACCTTACGTTTTTTGCAGTTCTTGCTCCTAATCTGACCCAGCGTTTCCACTGTCGCTCGAGAGTCGGCCAATATTAAGGCATGGGGGGGGGGGGGGGGTGATTTAACCACGCGTTGTAACTTTAACTCTCCGCGTTCCAAACGCCTTCAACTAATTTCTGACCATTGCCGTACCCGTAGGTCCAACTGCGCGCTACCTTCTTAAGAAGCGCTGAAAATCTCTCAACTCGCCTCGAGGCGGAGTCGATACGTGCTGACGTCAAGGGCACGCAACACCTCGGAGCCTGGAGGGCGGGGCCGGCAGGGGGACCTGCTGCTGGGAGAGCAGCGGCCCGAGCCGGGGCCATGGCGAAGCTGCTGAGCTGCGTCCTGGGCCCCCGGCTCTACAAAATCTACCGGGAGAGGGACTCTGAAAGGGCCCCGTCCAGCGCCCCTGAGACTCCAACTTCAGTCACTAACCCCCCTTCCAGCTCCTGGGTGAGTCGAGTGCCCCCCCTGGTTAAGAACATGGTACGGTCCAAACCCTTTACGGCCTTTGCTCCCTAGAAGCGCCCATTACTGGAACTGAGGGGAGCCTGCTTGTCAAGCCGGTTGTCTGAAAAGTCTGCGCTTTTTGTGCGTCCTAGATCCAAGTTATGCCTGTGGACTGGCCGCCTCTCCTCCTTTTCGCTGTCTGGGGGCCGCTGTCCCATTCCGACGGCCAGTCCTTGCTCTTTCCCCTCCGAGTCCCCCACCCTGTGTGTCATGGTTCTTGCCGGTCCCAACTGAGTCCTGAGTGCTGGAGAGATCCTGCGCCGCCGACTGGGGAGCTGGTGGATTTTGCTGTCAAACTTCCAGTGGCTTCCTCGGTGCCTCTTGGTACCTCCCACGGCTCCGTTTTTTCTTCCCTTTGCCCTGGCCTTGAATTTCAAAATGACTTCTACATATCACACATCCATGCACGGGCCTTCCCCTCACTCTCCCAGACCTAGGGTGGAGACCCCCGGGGTCGTGGCATTCATGAAAACTGGGGGGTGGGGATGGGGGTAGGCTGTTCCCCTAAATATTCTTTCCTCTTCTTATTGGTCGTCTCAGTTTGTGTGTACCAACGCCTACGAGCTAATCCTTAAACACATTCTGTTTCTTAATCATCCTGCTCTTATTTCTGATGCCACTCTTTCCCTCTGAATGGTGTCTTTCTTCTTTAACCCCTCTCTCCCTCTATGCACACACCCACATAAAACCGCTTGTGGAAAAGCCGCAAAAGTCATCCAATGATGCTTTCACTTTTGCTTCTGAGTCTGGTATCCTGTGGCTGTTTTCATGGTGGGAAGTCAGGCTCCAAGTGGAGGGTGGGGAAGCGGGGCCAGGGGCGCCCCTAGGAGGATAGCTAAGGAGGCTGGAACCAGAGGACACACATCAGGGCTTCGGAAGGGAGGAGGAGGGACCTGCCGATGGGCAGGGTCCTTAAGCGGGCCATCTGTTTTGACAGGATACGTACTATCAGCCGCGTGCCCTGGAGAAACATGCCGACAGCATCCTGGCGCTGGTACGTCTGCCCTGGCATCTGGGACTCTGCATCTCTGCAGGCCCAGCTGCCCTCTTGAGCTTCCTCCTGCCCAGCCTGGGAGAAGGCAGTGCCCCAGGGGGCGGGGGATTCTCTGGCTCTGTAGACTCCCCAACACAACGCACAGACATGTTATCAAGCACACACGCTTGGCACTCCCCTTGGGTACGTAGAACCGCTTTCCTGGGGCAGCCTGGGCCTTGAAGAAAACATGTTTACTCTTGGGACCATGTATCTGCAGGCGCTAAGTCCTGCAGTCCCCAGTGACCTGTCCTGCCTGGCAACTAACCTCTCTGGCTGAAGCGACAGCTGTTCTCTCTGGCAGGGTTCCGGTGGGGATGTGTGCGCATCTCGCTGGGGACCAGTCCAGGGGGCTGTCCGGAGCAAGGCCGATGGAAGGGGCTTGATTAACCTGAGTCTGCAGAGAGCCTGGCTTTTTAAGTGTGATGGAATTATGTCTAGCGATGACCCGAGGCCGGAGGCAGAACTTGGACCTTGTTTTCCCAGCCCCCATTAGCTCCCGGCACACTCTGCCTATCGACACGCACCCAGCACCCACTGTGTCTGTAACGCATGTGCAGAATAGATTCTCATTCTGCCACCCCTCGAGTTACCCATCTTGCTCAGAGCCCAGGCCTGGAAATGCTGGCGCGGTGTGTGTGGTTGTGCGTGCCTGCGTACTGACTGCCTGTCCCCATCTCTCTGCTGCAGGCTTCAGTCTTCTGGTCCATCTCTTATTACTCCTCTCCCTTCGCCTTCTTCTACCTGTACAGGAAAGGTCAGTGTGGTTTCAGAGGTGGTTGGGGCAGGATACGGGCAGGCTGTCGGCTTCGAGCCAAACCCCCTATAGAGGAAGGGGGAACCTGTGAAGGTGGCTTGGCTTCCCTCTTCTCCCAGGCATCTGCTTCCTCAAAGGGAGTGGCTGTCCCACAGAGAGGGCGTGGGGTGGGGGTGGGGACCACACTGGGAAAAGCAGCGGAGGACCCTAGAGAGAGCTTCCTACACCGGCCCTCTTCCCTCCCAGGTTACTTGAGTTTGTCCAAAGTGGTGCCGTTTTCCCACTATGCCGGGACCTTGCTGCTGCTCCTGGCAGGCGTGGCCTGCCTCCGAGGTAGGTGCCGAGGCTCAGATCTGTACATCGCCGGGTAACTATTAAATACCTGCTTCTGCAAATGCAATACGGTGGTAGACCTTGAGGAGGAATAGCTGAGAATGGTCTAAAGTATGAACTTTCCCCTAAAGGGTGTGGGTCATCACTATGAAAAAAGAAAATAGAAACGTTTGCTGTTACCTAGAAGATGCATATACGCTATGACAGTTCTACACAGTTTCTAGAGAGACTCCTGCACATGTATAAACAGTACAGATTACAAGAATACAGCACACAACATTGTTTGTAATAATCCTTTTTTTTTTTTTTTGAAAGATTTATTTATTTATTTGAAAGGCAGAGTTACAGAGAGGCAGAGAGGTCTTCCATCTGCTGGTTCACTGCCCAAATAGCCGCAATGGCCAGAGCTGGGCTGATCCAAAGCCAGGAGCCAGGAGCTTCCTCCAGGACTCCCACATGGGTGCAGGGGCTCAAGGACTTGGGCCATCTTCTACTGCTTTCCCAGGCCACAGCAGAGAGCTGGATTGGAAGAGGAGTAGCTGAGACTCGAACCAGCACTGATATGGGATGCTGGCACAGCAGGTGGTAGCTTAACCTACTACACCACAGCGCTGGCCCATGTAATAATCGTAAACTGGACACAGCTCCAGTGGCCACGAATCTTAGGACGGATTAATACCTTATGTGGTATAAGTCATGTAACAGAACAGTACACAGCAATGCAAATGAACTGTAGCCACGCCCAGCCGTGCAGATGAGTCTCACGTTTGGAATGCTGAAGAAGCTAACCACCAAGTAAATTATGCAGTCTGTGTTCAGTGACATCAAGTTCAGTAAGGGATGCATGTGAATGTGGGAAAGCGCTAAAGAAAACAAGGACATGGTTATTTCACAAGTCAGGAGCTGAGTTACCTGGTGGGGAGGGGTACAGGACAGGGAGACTCCTGGTGAGTGTGGCTTGGTGCTCTTTCTTGAAAGACCTGAATGGATGTTCTATGTACATATGTTGGATGTCCCCATTAATAAAATAAAGAGGCAGAGCAAATCATTGGCCCCTAGTGGTACATCTGAAGACAACCAGCTTAGGGAAGGGGGTGATGGGCTGAGGCTGGGGCTAAGTTGGGTCCAGTCAGGTGAGGGTCTTTTTTTTTTTTTTTTTTAAGATTTATTTATTTATTTATTTATTTGAAAGACAGTTACAGAGAGAGATAGAGACAAAGAGAAGTCTTCCATCCACTGGTCACTTTCCAAAATGGCTGTGATGGCCAAAACTGCCCTGATGCAGAGCCAAGAGCTTCTTCCAGGTCTCCCACACGGGTACAGGGGGCCCAAGGACTTGGGCCATCTTCCACTGCTTTCCCAGGGACATTAGCAGGGAGATGGATCGGAAGTGGGGCAACCAGAAGTTGAACTGGCATCCATAAAGGTTGCTGGCACTGTAGGCCAGGGCGTTAACCTGCTGCACCACAGCACCAGCCCCACAGCACCAGCCCCCAGGTAAAGGTCTCATGCCTGATATGTTCTCTGCAGCTGGGCTCCCTCCTCAGCAGGAGGTCCTCCTGGACCACCCTGTGTAACAGCATCTCCTGCTACTCAGTTTTGTCTTAATTTATTTTTATTTTTTTTAACTTTTATTTAGTAAATATAAATTTCCAAAGTACAATTTATGGATTACAGTGGCTTTCCCCCCCAATAATTTCCCTCCCACCTGCACCCCTCCCATCTCCCACTCCCTCTCCCATTCCATTCACATCAAGATTCATTTTCAATTATCTTTATATACAGAAGATTGATTTAGTATATATTAAGTAAAGATTTCATCAGTTTGCACCCACACAGCAACACAAAGTATAAAATACTGTTTCAGTACTAGTTATAGCATTACTTCACATTGGACAACACATCAAGGACAGATCCCACATGAGAAGTAAGTACACAGTGACTCCTGTTGTTGACTTAACAATCTGACACTCTTGTTTATGGCATCAGTAATCTCCCTAGGCTCTAGTCATGAGTTGCCAAGGCTGTGGAAGCCTTTTGAGTTCGCCGACTTCGATCTTATTCCGACAGGGTCATAGTCAAAGTGGAAGTTCTTGCCTCCCTTCAGAGAAAGGTACCTCCTTCTTTGATGGCCCCATTCTTTCCAATGGGATCTCACTCGCAGAGATCTTTCATTTAGGTCTTTTTTTTTTTTTCCCCCAGAGTGTCTTGGCTTTCCATGCCTAAAATACTCTCATGGGCTCTTCAGCCAGATCTGAATGCCTTAAGGGCTGATTCTGAGGCCAGAGTGCTATTTAGGACATCTGTCATTCTGAGTCTGCTGTGTATCCCGCTTCCCATGTTGGATCATTCTCTCCCTTTTTGATTCTATCAGTTAGTATTAGCAGGCACTAGTCTTGTTTGTGTGATCCCACACCTATCAGTGTGATCAATTGTGAACTGAAATTGATCACTTGGACTAGTGAGATGGCATTGGTACATGCCACCTAATTTATTTTTATTTTTAATTAAAACACGAGAGGCCAGAAAACAAATATGAAAAAAGAACTAAAATCCTTGTCTCAGAATAGTTTTCATCAATAAAATTGAGATAGCTCCGGCATTCCTGTTGGATCGCAGTGCTCGTTTGCTGTGTACAAGGACCACTTGCTTGAGTCTCTGGCTTTTCTCCATTTCTAAAGCCAATCAGTACTTCCCTCAGTTGATAAAGCTTTTTGAAAATCGTTGATTGGGGCCGGTGCTGTGGTACAGCATGTTAAAGCCCCTGCCTGCAGCATTGGCGTCCGATGTGAATGCTGGTTCAGATCCCGGCTGCTCCTCTTCTGATCCAGCTCTCTGCTATGTCCTGGGAAAGCAGTAGAAGATGGCACAAGTGCTTCAGTCCCTGCAACCACGTGGGAGACCCTGAAGAAGCTCCTGGCTCCTGGCTTTGGCCTGGCCCAGCCCTGGTCATTGCAGCCATTTAGGGAGTGAACCAGCAGATGAAAGACCTCTGTCTCTCTGTCTCTACCTCTCTCTATAACTATGCCTTTAAAATCAATAAAATAAACCTTAAAAAGAAAACCATTTATCAGTACACACACAATTAACAACATATACACACTTTCTAGGGCTCCTCCCTGTCTTCCCAAGAGTAACCATTGTCATGTGGTCTGGCTTTTTTTTTTCCTGGCCTTTTTTTTTTCTCTAAATTTTTGAGAGAACATTTAAATATAGTCAAAGGCTCAAAGCTCCACTAAATAAAGATTTCAACAAATAAAAAGTGAAAAAGCAGGAAAATAGGAGAGGACTTTAAATAACAATCAATGAAAAGATGTTCGACTTCACTCATATAAATGTAAAAATACTCACAAAATCACTAAAACTGTAATAGCACGTAATTCTTTTTTTTTTTTTTTTTTTTTTTTTTTTTGACAGGCAGAGTTAGATAGTGAGAGAGAGAGACAGAAAGGTCTTCCTTCCGTTGGTTCACCCCCCAAATGGCTGCTACGGCCGGAGCGCTGCGCCAATCCGAATCCAGCAGCCAGGTGCTTCCTCCTGGTCTCCCAATAGCATGTAATTCTTAACAGTTTGACAAAGATTTCAAAGTTCGACAAAACACTGTACTTCTAGCAAAACTGATACACACAGAAATTTGGTTTTTAAATTTTTTTATTTTAGCTTTCACATATAAGGGAGAATCCATCCATTATGAACTATCTACCTCATTTCAAGAAATCTAAGCCGCTATCAATTGTAAAATGAATACTACAAATTCCTGAGCTTTCACATGTTAAAAATATGCATTTTAGAATCTATGAAATATGGTAAGAATCTATTTATAGTGTTCTGTGCAACCTTTTTTTTTTTTTTTTTTTTTTTTTTTTTTTTTTTTTGATTTATTTCTTTATTTGAAAGAGTTACAGAGAGGGGGTAAGAGAAAAGAGAGAGAGAGAGAGAGTTTCAACAAATAGTTGCAACAGACAGGGCTGGGCCAGGCCAATGCCAGGAGCCTGGAACTCCATCTGGGTCTCCCACATGGGTGGCAGGGGCTCAAGTACTTGGGCTATCATCCACTGCTTTCCCAGGCCTATTAGCAGGTATCTGGGTTGAAAGTGGAGTAGCCAGGACTTGAACATGGGATGCTGGTGATGCAGGTAGTGGCTTTAACCCGCTGTGCCGCAGCGCTGGCCCCATGCACATCCCTGCAGCTTGCTTCACTCTCTCCTTATCACATTGTTTTAGGGCACCACTGTTGCCTGTGTGTAGAATTCTAGTGCTTTCTGCATTTGTTTTCCTTGTAGTTCTTATGCCACTGTGACATTTTCTCCTTTGCTTGTTTATTATCTTTTCCCAGCTCCCCCAACACCCCTTTTCCCCCCTACACACACACACACACACACACACACACACACATACACAGCAGAACACCAGCTCTCTAAGTGCTGCAGGCCGTGTGCCTCTTTCTCCTGCTGAGTCTCCCATGGGTGGGAAGGTGCCTGGCACGTGACACCTGCCGGGTCAGAGAGGAGAGAAGTTAGGATGAGACTCCTTAGCAGTGAATGGGGAGTGGGGCCCTCCCTAAGGGGGTGAGCGAAGAGAAGCAGGAGTCAGTAGGGAGGGAGCCCGTGTTTCAGAGAGGGAAGGAGGCAGGCCAGGAGCAGGCCAGGGCTTGGCAGGCGGCAGGGCTGGGTGCAGGAAGCAGAGGAAGAAGAACATCCCCTCGCTGGCGGGAGGGACGAACAGTAGGGCCAGGTGACGGTGTGCTGCCACCCTGAGAACACCAGCCCTCAGGCGAGGCGGAAGCTTGATTATGTGTGAGGCAGCAAGTGGAAGGAGCCAGGGAGGGGAAGAACCCGAAGTCAGAGCTGGACCTGGAGGAAGGAGGCAACACAGGCCGACGCCCTCACGTTCTCGGCCCTCACTGCCTGCTTCTCTCACTTTTCCTACCAGGACCTGCTCTTCGCCCACCTCAAATTCTTCCCCTGGGGGCCGGCATCGTAGAGTAGTGGGCTAAGCCTCCGCCTGCAACACCAGCATCCCATATGGGCGCCAGTTAGTGTCCCGCCTGCTGCTCTTCTGACCCAGCTCCCTGCTGATGGCTTGGGAAAGCAGTGGAAGATGGCCCAAGTGCTTGGCCCTGCATCCACGTGGGAGACCCGGAAGAAGCTCCTGGCTTCTGGCTTCAGCCTGGCCCAGCCCCAGCCATTGTGGCCATTTGGGAAGTGAACCAGAGGATGGAAGATCTCTGTCTCTGTCTCTCTCCCTCTCTCTGTAACTCTGCCTTTCAAATAAGTAAATAAATATATTTATTTATTTATTTAGGAGAGGTAGTTAGAGAGAGAGAGAGAGAGAGAGAAGTCTTCCATCCACTGGTTGGCTCTCCAAATGTCCTCAACAGTCAGAACTGAGCAGTTCCAAAGCCAGGAGCCGGGAGCTTCTTCCAGTTCTCCCACGTAGATGCAGGGCCCAAGCGCTTGGGCCATCCTGTGCAGCTTTCCCAGGCCATCAGCAGGGAGATGGATCAGAAATGGAGGAGCTGGGACTCAAACTGACACCCATATGGGATGCCAGCACTGCAGATGGTGGCTTTACCTGCTACACTACAATGCTTGCCCCAATAAATAAATCTTAAAAAAAAAAAAAGTTATTCCCCCTAAAGCCTAGGCATCTGGCATCCTGGGTTTTTGTTTACTTGTTTTGTTTTTGATTTTTGTCTTTTAACCCTGTTTCCTCCTCTCTGTATGCCAGGCATTGGCCGCTGGACCAACCCCCAGTATCGACAGTTCATCACCATCTTGGAAGCCACACATCGGAATCAGTCTGCAGAAAACAAGGTGAGAGGTCTAGAAAGGTGCCAGACTGTGTCTCACTAGCAGCTGCCTCAGCCGCGCCCCCCACCCCGGCCCCGGGCCCCCGGCCCCGGTGTGTGCCAGGACAGGAGGTGAGGCTGTGCCGCCCTCACAAAGGGGGTGTTCGCTGACACATTGTTGTATCCCTTTTCCCCTCCATCAGTGAACTGTCCACGCGAGGCATGTTTCCTCCCTACCACTTCCAGTGGAATATGCTAGAAACCCCCGAGCCCCCGCACTGCCGGCACGGTCTCAGCGTCCAAGCACTGCAGCGTTTCCTAGAGGGCAGTTTTCTGCCGGGGCTTCCTATGGCAGCTCCGTTCTGTGAACGTTCTCTCGTGCTGGATGCACCAAACACCACGCCGGCTTTGCGTGGGGATGGGACGAGATGGACAGGTGTGTCCACTCCTGGGCCCGGGAACACCACGTGGTGCCAGGAGGGAGAGAGCCAGGGCACAGCGTCCTTGGAGCTGTGCCAGGCCTGCCGGTGCTGGAGTGTGATTATCTTTGAATAGGGGCTTGGGGGCATCATAAACCTCTTCCTGTTGTGAGAGGGGGTTTCCGGGATCAAACACCTGGGTCCGTCGTCATCGCATGACTGGGTGCTGCACGGCATGGTTTATGGAACCAGGGAAAGACGTGGTGTGCTACACTGCTGTCAGGCATCGCACACACCCTGTCCAGCCTCATGGCGGCCACGCAGGGTGGCGTTATTACCCTCATTTGTGCGTCTGAGGAGGCCGAGGCAGAGCAGGCTAAGTCACAGAGCACGGAGGCGGCTGAGTCTGAGCGGAAGCCTGTCTGAAATCCACTTTTCCTCGTTTTGTTTTTGTTTGCTTATTTATGGTTTTGTGCATTTTTTTATTGCTTTCTCTTATTATTTTTAATGTCAAAAAAATTTATTTTAGCAGAAAATAAAAAACCAGCGTCAAAATAGAGTGCCAGGTGGCGCTGGTGGGCGGGGGAGGCAAGGTGGGAGGGATCCGGCAGAGCGTGAGGACCCAGCCCCTGTGCACCGACTCAGTGGGGTGACCAGAGGCACAGAGGGGTGGCTGAGCCCGCAGCGCTGGCCCATGGCTGCAGGAGTTGAGGGCAGGGAGGTGGCGGTGAGGATGGAGGGAGATTCAATCACGAGGAGACACCCCCCCCAAGCCGGAAAGGAGGTCACTAAGGCTGTGACTGTCCCCCAGTCACTCAACCTCAGGACTGGCAGTTGGATCTGCTGGGGCATTTCTGAGCCTCCAAGGTTGCACAGTATAAAAGACATGGGTAGGGAAAGGGGCGTGGCCAGCAACAGGCCTTTCTCCCTTGAGGGGCTCAGAAGCACCCCCAGCCACACCTCTTAGGTTTTTTTGTTTGGTTGGTTGGTTGTGTTTTTTTTTTGTTTTTTTTTTTTTGTTTTTGTTTTTTTTAAGTATTTTTACTGGGGCTGGCATTTGGCACAGTATATTAAGTGGCCACCTGCAACACCGGCATCCCATATGAGCGCCAGTTTGTACACGCCACCTGTGATCCAACTCCCTGATAACATGCCTGGGAAAGCAGTGGAAGATGGCCCAAGTGCTTGGGCCCCTGCCACCCATATGGGAGACCCAGATGGAATTCCAGACTCCTGGCTTCACCCTGGCTCAGCCCTGGCCATCATGGCCTTTTGGGGAGTTAACCAGCAGATGGGAGATATCTTTCTGCCTCTCCTTCTCTCTCTGTAACTCTCTATATATATACATAAATATATATATATATATATTATATATACATACATATTATATATATATATTTAAAAGATTTATCTATTTAAGAGATTGAATTACACAGAGAGAGAGAGAGATCTTCCATCTGCTGGTTCACTCCCCAAATGGTCACATCAGCTGGGGCCAGGCCAATCTGAAGCCAGGAGCTAGGAGCTTCTTCTGGGTCTCCCATACAGGTACTGGGGCCCAAATACTTGAGCCATCTTCCACTGCTTTCCCAGGCCATAAGCAGAGAGCTGGATTGGAAGAAAAGCAGCCAGGACACGAACCAGTGCCCATGTGGGACGCCAGCGCTGCAGGCGGAAGCTTAGCCCACTATGCCACAACACTGGCCTCATAAATAAATATTTTTTAAAAAAACATGCAAGCTTTTACAGACACACACATACACATATACTGAGCTGTGCCATGCTTAGTATTATGTCTTTTTTTAAACAAGGTTAAAAATAATTTTTATTTATTTATTTTCATTTGACTTAAAAGGCACAGAAAGAGAAACAGAGAGATCTAATTGCTGATTCACTCCCCAAATGCCTGCAACAGCTAAAGCTGGGCCAAGCTAAAGCCGGGAGCCAGGAGCTCCACGCAGGCCTCCCACATGGGTGGCTGGCAGGGGCCCAAGTGCTGCTGCCTCCCACGGTGCACACCGGCAAGCAGCCGGGTGGGAAGTGGGGGAAGCGCACTGATGTAAGCTGCAGATGTCCAGGCAGCATCTTAGCCACTGTGTCGAATGCCTACGCAGTCTCGGGCTTCCGGGAGGAGCGTTGAGTCCCCGGTAGAGGGCAGCAGCCCAGTCCTCAGACCTGCCGGGGCGTCCTGTCCTGCCCGATGTTAAGGTGTTGCCCTGTGCTTGGGCTCCCCGGGCCCCTGGGTGAGAGTGGTGCTGGGGGGCCTAGCTCTCAGTTCCCCGTTTCCTTCCTTCCTCTGTCTCCTGCCCGCCACAGAGGCAGCTCGCCAACTACAACTTTGACTTCAGGAGCTGGCCGGTTGACTTCCACTGGGAAGAACCCAGCAGCCGGTGAGGCCCCAGTTCCTTCGCCCCATGCTCCCTTTGCAAGTGTCCCCGAGAGTCCCTGTCCCCCTCCTGGGTCCGGTACCTGCCTTCCAGCTCCACACTCCCTGGAGCCCTGGCCCAGCTGGCCACCCCTAACCCGACTCCCTGCCTCTCCCCCTTCTTCAGGAAGGAGTCTCGAGGGGGCCCTTCCCGCCGGGGTGTGGCCCTGCTGCGCCCAGAACCCCTGCACCGGGGGGCAGCCGACAGCCTTCTTAACCGGGTGAAGAAGCTGCCTTGTCAGATCACCAGGTGGGAAATGGCTGGGGGGAGAGGCACGCCGGGGCCCACGGGGCTCCTGGACTCAAGGCACTTGTTGTAAATGAGCTGTCATGGATGGGACCTGGCTCGGAGAGGCCCCTAGTCTTGCGGGTCACACATGCATGCAGAGCTGGGATGGGCACATGCATCTGCCTGAGGCCAAAGCTCTGTCAGTGAGGCAGAGGGAGCCGTGTGGGGGTGGGGGGTGGGGGAGACACAGCTGCAGCTGAGGCAGGCTTTAGGGGACAGCCATGCCTCCATGGTGTCCCCTCTGCCCCTCCGTTGTCCCCCCAGGCCCTTCTGTACCTCAGTTTCTCCATCTGCGAATAGGGTTGTTGAGGAGATTAAATAGGGCTCCCGTGTTGCCCCACTGTAAAGCCTGACCAAACTGCAGTTGCGGGTGCTGATGACGTCAGAAGCACTACCGGGAACCCCCCATATCTCACAGCAGAGCAGACGCTGGTCCGGAGGCGGGTTCCAGGATCACAAGAAAGGGGCTGGACTCCAGGGTTGCTTGTTGGTGGTTTGCTGGTTGGTCGGAGGGGCAAGGCGGATCGGAGTTGTTGAAGGGGACGCCGCAGGGGGCCTTGCGAACAGTGGGTGCTCTGGGAATCCCACTTGAGGCTGAACCGGAAGTACTTGATCGTCTATTCCAAGAACACCACTGGCCAGGTGTTCTGTCTAGCCGAGCACATCCGTGCTGTGCATGTCCCGGGCAGCTCCTGGGTGGCGCATCACAGCGAGTGAAGCCGCCAGGTCCCTGGCCCCAGCAGAGCGTGGCCTAGTTTGGCACCTTTCAAAGTACAGGGCTTAACTGGTTAGTGAACCCTGAAATCACCATAGCGAATTACAGCCATCATGTTTTAAAGTATTATTTACTTGGGGACTCTTAATAAGTTGTGTTTATACATTAAAAGAATCATACTTGGTAATAACTTTGCTTTTATGCACTGACTATGGAAAGGATGTCGTCGTAAAGCTCCCAGAATTGCATTACAGATGGTCCCCGAGCCAGGGCGCTTCCCCACTTTATGATGGCGTGAAACAGATAGGTGTTCAGTAGGAAGCATGCTTTGTATTTTGAGTGTGACTCTCCCTGGGCTGACGGTACGCCATAGATGCTCGCTCGTGATGCTGGGCAGGGGCAGCGGCTGCAGCCCCCACAGAACCCCACCGCGCCAGGGCAATCGCGTGTAGCTGCGCCGTGATGCTCCCCAGGTCAGGTGTACTCGATGCCTTTTCGACGTAGGATCCTTTCAGCTTCGGCTATCACACGTCGGGGAGCATCTGTAAATGTGTATCTTACACAGGTTGCAGTATGAAGTTTGAAAACCACCAGCCTGCTACATGTATTTTATTATTATTATTTTTTTTTTGACAGGCAGAGTTAGACAGTGAGAGAGAGAGACAGAGAGAAAGGTCCTCCTTCTGTTGGTTCACCCCACAAATGGCCACTACGGCCAGCGCAGTACCACTGGTGCGCTTTGCCAATCCGAAGCCAGGAGCCAGGTGCTTCCTCCTGGTCTCCCATGCGGGTGCAGGGCCCAAGCACTTGGGCCATCCTCCACTGTGCCCCCGGGCCACAGCAGAGAGCTGGACTGGAAGAGGAGCAACCGCGACAGAATCCGGTGCCCCAACAGGGACTAGAACCCGGTGTGCCGGCGCCACTAGGCGGAGGATTAGCCTAGTGAGCCATGTCACCAGCCATTATTATTATTAAGCCCTGAGAAAGGAAAGTGAAGCCGTGAGGATCAGGTGTGAGGCAGGCTGCAGAGTCTATGAGTGCTAAGGCTGGGACAGTCCCCAGCCCCCTCTGGGGTTGGGGTCCATTAACCCGTGTTCCCCACAGCTACCTGGTGGCTCATACCCTGGGGCGCCGGATGCTGTACCCGGGTTCTGTGTACCTGCTCCAGAAAGCCCTCATGCCTGTGCTGCTGCAGGGCCAGGCCCGGCTGGTGGAAGAGGTGAGCCCACCCCCACGCCCCAGCCCCGCCCGGAACCCCGGATATGGCCTCCTGCCCCTCACAGCCTGGCCATTCCATCTCCCCCTCCCCCGCTCAGTGTAACGGGCGCCGGGCAAAGCTGCTGGCCTGTGACGGCAACGAGATTGATACCATGTTTGTGGACCGGCGGGGAACAGAGGAGCCCCAAGGACAGAAGCTGGTGAGAGGGAGCCCAGAGGTGGAGTCTGGGGAGGGTGAAGAGGTTCTGGGGACTCTGGCCCTGTGGACCCACACCTGGGGACAATGCCACCTGCCAGTGTCACCCTGAAGACCTCCTGGGTGTAGAATTAGCTCTGTGATAGGGAAAGAGATGAAGAAGTAGGAGGTGACATTCAGGGATCAAAAAAAAAAAAAAAAAAAACCCTCATAGTCACCACTGAGACAGCACTTGCTGTGTGCAAGGCATCCTCACAGTAATCCTGTGAGAGGAATTTTTCTATTAGCCCATCTTACAGATGATGAAACTGAGGCACAGAACAACTTTCCCAAACCACACAGCAAGTGGCAGAGCTGCTATTGGAACCAAGGCAGCCCGTCTCCAGAGTCTGCCTGGAGAGAGCAGGAAGCCAGGAGTGTAGGAAGCTGGGTCCAGTCCCAGCTCCGCCCGTCTGCTGTGAGAGTGCCTGCGAGTCCCACGGTCTGAGCTAAAGCCTGGGTCATCATGGAATTGGGTTTATCTGACCATAAGACCGGAGCCCCGAGAGGGAGAAGGCCATTAGCACACCACATGACAGAAACTGTCGCAGGAAATCATACCCGGAATCCCACTCCCGAGAGACAGCCACTGGGCGCTTCCAAGGAGGAGGGGCACTGTGCAGCAGCGAGCCACCTCTCCCCTTAGAGAGGACAGGAAGCTGCCCTTGCGCCTGCCCTGCAAAGCCCTTGGCAGACCTCCCCACCACCCACCCCTCCCCCCGCCACCTCCCTCCCTGAGGGCGGGGCTCAGTTCCTCCCACCCCTTCCTTCCCACCCTCTCCAGGTGATCTGCTGCGAGGGAAACGCAGGCTTCTATGAGGTGGGCTGCGTCTCTACACCCCTGGAAGGTAGGCCCGTGGGCTCAGCCCTCTAACCTCTGTCCCTGGGAATGGAATGTCCCCACCTGCCACACTGATAGGACCTCCTGGGGCCTCACCTGCATGTGCTCTGGGTGAGGTCTGAGTCCGTCACCTGTGGGGAAAAGTCCACTTCCTGGGCGCGCTTTGCTAAGCCAACATTCCTTCCCAGGGCAGTGTCCCTAGCTGTCCTGTGCTCCTTGTTCAGTTCCACCACGCACACACACCCGTGTACGATCCCCCATCCCCTCGCACCCAACCGTTGGAGGCATTCTGGGAAATTCTGGGAGGGTTCTGGGAAAGCCAGGAGTTGCCTGGCTCTGAGCTCTTCCTCCTGCCACGGCTGGGGAGAGCTGGGTGGGCCATGGGCCCTCAGTCCCCCTCTTCCTCCTCCATTACAGCTGGCTATTCAGTCCTGGGCTGGAATCATCCAGGCTTTGCTGGAAGCACGGTGAGCCCCTCTCTAGAATCCCCTCTGTTTCCTGGGCTGTGTCTCCCCCTGGTCAGCCACTGAAGGGGAGAAAGGCTGTGTCTCCTTGTACTGGGGCCCCAGAGGCTGTGAAGGCACCATTGGGAGCCATGCCCCCTCACCCCGGGTGGGGTGGGGTGCTGATGGAGAGGAGGGGTCCATCTCGCTGTCAGCGTCTGGAGAGGCCAGCCCCTCCCAGCACCATTTTCTCCACCATCTCTGTGTATTGTGGGTAGCCACGGGAGAGGTCCGTGCTGGAGGGAGCGGGGTGTAGGTGGCCGGTGAGCGGGCCCTTTTGGCGTGGACTCTGACCCACCCCTGCTTTTGCCCTTCTCCCTGCAGGGGGTGCCGTTCCCACAGAACGAGGCCAACGCCATGGATGTGGTCATCCAGTTTGCCATCCACCGCCTGGGCTTCCAGCCCCAGGACATCATCGTCTACGCCTGGTCCATCGGAGGCTTCACTGGTACCAGCCACCCTCCCACCCCTCGCGGACACACATTTGTGCCCCGTCTCCCCCTCCCCCGTCACTGGTGGCTCCCAGTGGGGTGGAGGTGCAAGGGAGAGGGAGGAAGTAGAATCCCTGGGCGGGCTGCGAGGAGGCATCCTGCTGTGTGTGCACTGGACCTTCCCTCCCCCTCGCGCCTGACCACTAGAAGGAGTAGCAGACCAGGACCTGCGGGGTGGAGATCAGGGCAAGTGAGAGCCTCCTCCGCCCGTTGTCTTCCACACACTCGGGTTCTCTCTCCATCCTCTCCAGACAGTACCCTGGCCAGGGGAAGCAGGGGTTAAGAAGAGACCAGGAGATGACGTAGTAGGAGGGCCGGGGTCAGTCTGGGGTCCGTGGGAACGGTGGGCAAGGGCCCCTCTCAGCCTTCATCCCTTCATCCTTCCTCCCTGTCCTGGTCGCAGCCACGTGGGCAGCCATGTCCTACCCAGACATCAGTGCCGTGGTCCTGGACGCGTCCTTTGATGACCTCGTGCCCCTGGCCTTGAAAGTCATGCCGGACAGCTGGCGTGAGTGCAGCTCCCAGGCCTGCCCCCACCTCGCGCCCCAGGAAGGGTGGGCCCCAGGGTGCTGTCCTGGGCAGACGTGGTTCCCTTCTCCGTGGGCGGACAAGAGGCCCCTGTTGCTGAGAGCAGAAAGGACCCCCTGGCCTTCAGCTTCCTCCCCCCATGAAGGGCGGGGACTTTATGTTGGGCCGAGGCCCTGTCTCTGCTCCCCTTCACCTCTACACCCCACTGCAGGGGGCCTGGTGACCAGGACTGTGAGGCAGCACCTCAATTTAAACAACGCGGAGCAGCTGTGCAGGTGAGGGCAGGCCAGCGTCTAGCACCTGATACCGGAACAGCTTCCCGGGCTCCTGAGGCTGAGATTAGGAATAGAGAACAAGCTGGCAAGTGGCCACTGCCCTCATTCCCTGAGTGACCCTGCCACCGCCGCAGCTGGCCTGCCCCTTCCTGTGTCCCCCGAGTCCCCGGACGGTCTCATGATTGGAAGACCAAAGGGTTAATGCCTAGCACAACTGGGGCATCCCAAGAGCCAGACTTTGATCTCTGCCCATTTTTTAAAAAATATTTTTTTTATTTGAAAGACAGAGATGGGGGGGTGAAGGGGATAGAGAGATCTTCCATCTGCTGATTCACTCCCCAAAAGGCTGCAATGGCTGGGGCTGTGGCAGGCAGAAGCCAGGAGCCAGGAGCGTCTTCTAGGTCTCCCATGTGGGTGCAGGGGCTCCAGGACCTGGGCCATCCTCTGCTGTTTTCCCAGACCATAAGCAGAGAGCTGGACAGGAAGTGGGGCAGCCGGGGCTCAAATCATGGGATGCCAGCACTGCAGGTGGTACCTTAACCCATTGCGCCACACGCCAGACCCCTTGCCCATTCTTAAATATGACTGTCCCCTATGGCTGAAGGGCTGCCAGTGCAGGGGTGGGAATGGGCCAGTTGTCGCCTGTCTCCCTCTGAGCTCCCCGTCCTCACTGCTGTGTCCTCCGAAGGTACCAGGGCCCTGTGCTACTGATCCGGAGAACCAAGGATGAGATCATCACCACCACGTGAGTCTCCCCAGATCCCAGGGCTGGCTCCGGAGCTGCCCCTCCCACCCCTGCCCACCAGAAACCCAGGCACCCGGATCCTCCCCCGCAACTCTCGGCCCCTCTGGGGTAATGCTTTCACCTCCAGGGTTCCTGAGGACATCATGTCCAACCGAGGCAATGACCTCCTGCTGAAGCTCCTGCAGCATCGGTGAGAGCAGGAGGGCAGGTGTGGGGGGAGGGTACACGCGGGTGCACTGACACCAGCCCCAGGAGGGAAGCAGCACGGCTCCTGACCCCTGCCCGGCGCGCCCCCCGCAGGTACCCACGGGTGATGGCAGAGGAGGGCCTTCGAGTGGTGAGGCAGTGGCTGGAGGCCTCCTCACAGCTGGAGGAAGGTGCGAGGGGACGGTCGAGGCCTCTGGGGGGGCGGGGAGGGTGCCTGGCGGGGCCAGGTTGCTGACGGGCCCTCGTCTCTCTCCCTGACCAGCCTCAATATACAGCCGATGGGAGGTGGAAGAGGACTGGTGTGTGTCTGTGCTCCGCTCCTACCAGGCAGAACACGGGCCTGATTTCCCCTGGAGCGTGGGTAAGGGGCTCCTGGGGTAGGAGAGGGGGCGGAGGAGCCTGGGAAGGGGACGAATACCCAGGGGGTGTGGCCTGTGTTTGAGTGTCCCTCTCCACAGGGGAGGACATGAGTGCAGATGGACGGCGGCAGCTGGCTCTGTTTCTGGTGAGCTCAGGAGGGGGAAGCAGGGAAGGGGGTCTGATTGGCCAGGGGTCCCAGACAGGACTTGGGGATGGGGGGGGTCCCTCGTAAGTATTGAGAGTGGCTGCTTTTCTGGGGTGGGTGCTAGGTGCAGAGGAGGGTGGAAATGGGGGGGCTCTGGCAGCTGCTGCGCCCTACATGGCTCTGCACCCCACTGCCCCACCCCTTCTTCACCAGGCTCGGAAACACCTGCATAACTTTGAGGCCACACACTGCACCCCGCTCCCGGCCCAGAACTTCCAGATGCCTTGGCACCTCTAGGGACCACCCCGGGACTCCTCCTGGAAGAATGGGATGAGACTCCCGAGGAAGGACCCTCTTGCCGTGGTTCTGTGTGTTCACGCTGCTGTTGCGAGTTCGTGGGAAGTGGAGGACCATCCCCCTTTGCCACCGTCCCTCCTGCACGTGTCCCCTCATCCATGTGGCAGCACCTAATCTCCGACACACACCCTGCATTAAATGAATGGATTATTCCAGATAATTAATAAAAAGGTATTTTTTCTACTGTCTGGTTGGTTGTGTGACTTCCCAAGTATCCAGGGAACCAGGGGCTGGTAGTGGGAAAAGCAGAGGCCCCAGAAGGCTGGGCCTGGGGAGACCCCCACTGCAGGCTCCATCGCTGTGTCCCCTTAGGCCTTCTGTTCTCCACCTGCACTGTCTGCACACAGTGCATCGGCGAGCCCCGCCTTCCCCGGCCTGGCCCATCTTCCCAGTGCAGGGCGGCTGCAGCCCCTCCCTGCCTCCCACCCAGTCCTTCCTGTGCACAGCGGCCGGCCGCAGGGGCCCACGGTTGCGCTCTCTTTGAGCTTTGTTTACAGAGTGCTTTCCAGCGTCCGGCTTCGCCTACACAGGTGCCACCCACCTGGTGTCATTATCAGGACCGCCAGCTTCCCTTGCTCAGCTCTTGTTCCCACGAGGAGTGAGCGAGAGCCTGCTCCCCATGCCCTGTGCCCTGAACCTTATCAGGCCAAGTCTCCGCAATTCAGCAAACAGAGGGTCGCTCAGGTACCAACACCTCGTGTCCCCCCAGAGCCATACTTTGCCTTTTGGACGGTTCTGTTGGAACGAAATTGTTGGGCTGAGCCTGAGGAGGTTTGTTCCTGGTAACTCCCAGCCTGTTTCTAACCCCTGGGCCTGTGGGACAGTGAGCCTCTCTTCCACTCATCAATTTGTGGCCTGGCAGGCTTCTTCCCTTGGACATTTTGTTCCGGATGAAACACTCCCAGGTTTACCACCTTTGGCCTATTATTTTGTGTGTTTTTTTTTTTTTTCGGCTGTTTGTTTTGCTTTTGTTTTAAAATACTTATTTTCAGGGCTGGCGCTGTGGCATAGAAGGTTAAGCCTCCGCCTGCAATGCTGGCATCCCATGTGGGCACCAGTTTGAGTCTTGGCTGCTCCACTTCTGATCCAGCTCTCTGGTGTGGCCTGGGAAAGCAGTGGTAAATGGCCCAAGTGCTTGGGCTCCTGCACCGCATGGGAGACCCGGAGGAAGATCCTGGCTCCTGGCTTTGACCTGGCCCATTCTTGGCTGTTGTGGCCATTTGGGGAGTGAACCAGCAGATGGAAGATCTCTCTCTCTCCTTCTGTCTCTACCTTTCAAAAAAATAAATCTTAAAAAAAATACTTACTTTCACCTACTTGAAAGGTAAAGGGACAGAGAGATAGAGATCCTCCATCTGCTGGTTCACTCCCCAAATGTCTGCCACGTCAGGAGGCAGGAGCTCCATCTGTCTCCCAGGGGTCCAAGCCTGAGTCATCATCTGCTGCCTTCCAGAATGCACTCGCAGGAAGCTAGGTCAGAAGCAGAGCAGCCTAGACTCACCCCAGTACGCTCATGTGGGATGCAGCGGTCCCAAGTCTTGGTTTAACCTGCTGCACCACTGGCTTTCTTAGGCCTGCTATTTTGAACAAGATGCTTAACATAGACAAAATAGTTCTGATGTCCTCCATAGGATTGGGGATGGGGGTCTCTCGTAAGTATTGAGAGTGGCTGCTTTTCTGGGGTGGGTGCTAGGTGCAGAGGAAGGGTGGAGGGGGGGGGTCTGGCAGCTGCTGCGCCCTACATGGCTCTGCACCCCACTGCCCCACCCCTTCTTCACCAGGCTCGGAAACACCTGCATAACTTTGAGGCCACACACTGCACCCCGCTCCCGGCCCAGAACTTCCAGATGCCTTGGCACCTCTAGGGACCACCCCGGGACTCCTCCTGGAAGAATGGGATGAGACCCCCGAGGAAGGCTGATTTCCGTGTCTTGTTCAACCACAGCACTTCTGTAACCCTGGCACAGAGGCTGTGTCTGCCCCCAGCGACCCAGCAGCTCCTTCAGAGGGGACATTCTGAGTCTTCCCTGGAAGGGGAGATCTGAGACTTAGCCGGTGATGAAACAACACCTGCAATTCAGGTTTAGAAAGGGATGGTGACCACAGCTCAAGAGTGCTCCATCTTTAGCAAACAGCAGGTGCAGAACTGATACTGGTGCCTCTCTCCCCTGCCCCAACCCAGGGGATAAACAGGATGAGAAGTGTAGAATCAAACGGTGGATTAGCTGTGTCATTCTGAATCCTGCCCTCACCATTCCAAAAGGATAGCTAATCCCAAGTCCCCATTCAGCTAAGACAATCTCCTTAAATGCAAGTGGGGGTACCTAGTCCTGCCTCCCACATCCTGGAAACTTTTGACCATGGCAATTAGGGACTCTGCTGGGCTGCCCCTACAGCCGCTTCTCCCCACCCCCATCTTCCCACATATACAGTAGGGAACAGTGCCTGCCGGCGGCCCTTGAACATCCAAAGCAGATGGGAGAGAGGAGGCTCAACACGTGGATTCTGAAGCTTCCCACCCAGGGGCCTCAGACAGTATACTCCCCATCTGATGAGGCTCAGAGAAGCTGTTTTCAGAACCACCCCCCACCCCAGAGTGGGACCTGTTCCCAGTCCACTCCTAGCTCTCCGTAGCAGGGTTCCTGGGGAAGGATCAGCTGAGATGCAGACCCGCAGCTGCTGGGGCTCTGGACCCTACTCACTGGATACCCAGGCACCCAAGGAGCTGGGCAAAGAAAGGGAAGGTAGAGCCTTGGTGGGAACCCTTGGGAAAATAGCTCCTGGAAGCTGGGCCATGAATTACCCCACCCCATCACGCTCAGCCAGCTCTACCCGCTGCTACTCCCAGGGTGAGGTGCTGGGCTTTGTCTTTGGGTTGAAGGTTTGCTCCACGCCTTTCACAGAGGCATGCATTTCCCCAACAGCTGTCAGGGTCCCAGAGGGTGAAGGGCTCCAGAAGATGGGGGCCTGCATTTGCGGGATAGCCAAGTCCACATCCATCCATCCATCCATCCTAACAAGCCATTCCCACTCTCACAGAACCCAGTCATCCGTCATTTCTCTTCATTTATACTGTATGGAGGTTAAGGACCCTCTCTGGTTTCTCTCCAGGAACAGGCCTTGGCTTTGACCCTGGCTGGGCCATCATTATAATTCTGTCCCATTCCCCCAAGCGTGGCTTTGTGTCGTCAGGTCCCGCCTCCTCTGTTTTGTCACTCAGCGGCCCACCCCCAGGTGTTCCTTGTCGCGAGGGAGGGGCCGCAGCAGGGAAACCGTCAACCGCTGCTGTCACCATGGCGACGACCACACCGCTCCGCCTCTTCACCCTAGGAAAGCCTCCACGCAACCTGTCACCATGGAAACGCTCTCCAGGCTCCTCTGCGTGCCACGACCTGGCCCTGGCTAGGGGACTGGGAGGAGTGAAATATACAAGGGTGGGATTAACCACCCTGAGACCACGGCCGCTCCGGAAAAAAGCCCCATTCGGCCCCGCCGCAGCCCGCTGAAATCCTGCCTCTGTCTGCTTCCCGCCCACCGCCGCCCGCGCCCGCGGTCGCTGTAAGCGCCCAGCATGTCCTCCTGGACTTCGGCGGGCAGCTCCTGCGGCGCCCAGTCCGGGCTCGTGAAGCCCTCCTGCGCTCGGCCTCGGAGTTGCGGTTACATTCTAGAGAGGGGCTCAGGGGGCGCTGTGAGGGTCCCCTCAGCCTCCCCTTGGCCCTCTTCACCTGCTGCAGAGAAGCCCCGGTCCTCTGATTCTTTTTGCCTATCACTCTACAGTCTTTGATCCAACCATTTCTGTGGGTGCCAGGCGCGCCTCCCCAGTTCTCCATCACGCTGGCTTTCCCCCAGTACAGTTTGTAAACTTTCATTCCTTCCTAGGCTCTTAGAGGAGGCAGAGTGTGCCTTTGTCACCCGTCCATCTTTCTGGGCAGGTGTCTCCTGTCCGTTTCTTCCTATCATCCCCCTCATCATCCCGAGATTGAGTGATTCTAGGATAGCCCGGGCGGTGGCAGGGACCCCGACTTAAGGGCCACACCCGGAATCTCCAAGACGAGAAATTGGAGTTGTCATTCCTGGACACCGAGAGCCTCCCATAGCCCATTTCCTAAGTGTAAAATCCCCGAGTCCCTCGGAGTCTGCAACCGACCTGGCGAGGTGGGGGGCAGGGGACAGCAGGTCCCCGGGGAGGACCTGGGCAGGGCGCCTGCAAGCCAAGCCCTGGGTGTCCGCTGGCGCCAGCCGCTTCGGTCCCGACGCCCGTCTCGCGCTGCCCAGAGGCCCACAGGAGCCGAGCGTGGGCGAGGACGCCCCCGCGTCCTCGGGGCGCAGCCAGGCGCGGAGAAGGAACTCGCCGCGCTGGAGCCTGTGGGCGCCGGAGACCAGACCCACTGACCTGGAGCTGAGCTTATGCCGGGAAGGAGAAAAAGGGGTGGCGTGGGAGAAGGCTCCAGGTCTCCGGAAGCCCAAGAGGGCACCGGGCCGAGTACTGGTCACTCAGGTTCGGGCGTCCTCGCTTTTGATGCCTGACAGTACCGCGTCTTTCCCATCTTGGAAGATGGTGCCACCAATCACCCTCCCTTATTCCATGCAGTCCGACACCGAATCCGTCCAGTTTTCCTTGGAAACGTAGTGCGTCTCGGGTTCCCTCACCTCGCTCAGCGGCCCGCCTCCCCTCTGCGGGACCTTACCGCCATCTTGTGGCTAGATTCAGTGGTGGCGTTCTCCTGGCCTCCACTCAACCTCGTACACCCTCCAAAGTGCAGCCGCTGCAATATTCTACAAGAAACGTGATCCGGTGCTGCTGCAGTCCCTTTGACCCGTGCCTTCCACTTCCCAGCTGTTCTGGTCACACTCTGCACCCCCCCCCCCCCTTACTGTCTTGTCACCCTAACAGCTTGTGTCCTGGGAGGTCACTCACTGTTGGATCCCTGCCACCTGTTGCAGGGATTCAGCACGCACCGGCTGACTGATTATGAAAGGAGTTCCCCCTCTTATTCCTCTGTTGCTGGGCCCCTGCCCCCACAAGCCAGGATGTTAGGCCCCAGAGCACTGTGGGTGAGGACACACTGCCCCTCCTCTGTCCACCCCAAACTGGTGTTGCCTCGCTGCTTCCTCTTGGCCAGCCTCTCTCCCACCAATATAAGCCCCAGCTGGTGGCTGGAGGGCAGTCATGCACTTGATGGCGGGCCCTGCAGGGGGCTGGCGTCTGGGGCTCTGGGGCCTCAGCTGCACCTCTCAAGGCCCGAATGTGATTCTCCTAACGGCGCTGATCATGATGAGCTTGATGTGTGGTAAGTGGCTCTAAGGGGTTGGAAGGGCCTCTTGGTCAGCTAAAAGGAGAAACCCACAGACACCAGATGTCTGGGCACATCTGCCCAGGATGCTCAGGCAAACCCATAGCCAGAAAGATGGGATGGGAGGGTTTGGTGGGAAAAGGCCTGGGGACTGCTGATGGACTGGTGCTCAATCGCCCTGAGGGAGATTTCTGGTGACCAGCCCACTCAGCAACAGCGGCCTGACTAGGGATCCGGAAGGGTTTAGGATTTAGCATTTGCCTCTGCCTCATACCACGTGCTTTGCTGGACCTGGGACACACAGCGTTGTCTAGGCCTAGGACCAGAGGAAGAGGGGGAGGGATGTGCACGTAGGTATGGAGGGACACAGGGAATGGGAGATTTGGTGGACATATGAGTCTGGTATTAGTCAAACCAATGAAAATGTGGCCTTGGGCTGCTTGAAATCGCCTTTCTACGTGAAGTAGAGATTCTTCTTGTCCTATTACGCACTCTCATTTTCACTTTGGCAAGTTGTAGATTAAGAAAGCATGTTTGAAAGAGTCCAGGAGGGTGGGAGACTGTGACGCCAGGGGACAGAGGACATGTTCTCACAGGGCCACCCAAAGCTGGAGTGGCTGCTTCAGGCTAACCTGTGAATCTAGAGGTTTGTAGGGTGCTGAGCACAGGTTAGCTCTTCAAACACATTTTTGTTGGTTGATTTTTTTTTTTTTTTGGACAGGCAGAGTGGACAGTGAGAGAGAGACAGAGAGAAAGGTCTTCCTTTTCCGTTGGTTTAACCCCCCAATGGCCGCTGCGGCCAGCGCACCGCGCTGATCTGAAGCCAGGAGCCAGGTGCTTCTGGTCTCCCATGCAGGTGCAGGGCCCAAGCACTTGGGCCATCCTCCACTGCACTCCCGGGCCACAGCAGAGAACTGGACAGGAAGAGGAGCGACCGGGACAGAATCCAGCACCCTGACCGGAACTAGAACCCGGTGTGACGGCACAGCAGGCGGAGGATTAACCTATTGAGCCAGTTGGTTGGTTTTTTAAAGACTTATTTATTTATTTGAAAGGCAGAATGACACAGAGAGAGGATAGACAGAGAGAAAAAAAGATCTTCCATCTGCTAGTTCACTCCCCAGATGGTCACAATGGCCAGGACTGGGCCAAACCATAGCCAGGAGCCTGGACCTACATCCAGGTCTCCCATGTAGGTGGCAGGGGTGCATCTTCTGTTGCTTTCCCAGGTACCTTAGCAGGGAGCTGGACCAGAAGCCGAGCAGTCGGCACTTGAACTGGCGCTATGACATGGGATGCCAGCATCCGGGGCTGCAGTTGAACGCACTGTGCAACAATGGCAGTCCGCAAATATAGGTTGAATGATGAATTCCTTACCCTGGACCAATAAGGGTAAAATATGGAGATTTTATAAAGTTTTATTTATTTTCTTTTGTTTGAAAGGCAGAGTGACACAAAACAGAGATCTTCCATCTGCTAGTGCACTTACCAAATGCCTGTCATGCCAAAGCAAGGGCCTAGTATTTTATCCAGGTCTCCCACATGGGGGCAGGGACCCTAAGAGGGGTATTAGCAGGAAGCTGGACTCTGAAGCACAGCTGAGGCACTCCAATGGGATGTGGGCATTCCTGGTGGTTGAATGGCTGTGCTACAATGCCTGCCCCTGGAGATTTTTAAACAGATTTCTTTATTTGTTTGAAAGGCAGAGTTAAAGAGACAGAAGGAGAGAGATAGAGAAACTTCCATCTGCTGATTCACTCCCCAAATGGCCACAACAGCCGGGAATGGGCCAGGATGAAGCCAGGAGCCAGGAGCTTCTTCTGGGTCTCCCACGTGGATGCAGGGGCCCATTCCACTGCTTTCCCAAGAGCATTAGCAGAGAAGTGGATTGGAAGTGGAGCAACTGGGACTCGAACCAGCATCAGCACTGCAGATGGCAGCTTAACCAGCTGTGCCACAGTGCCAGCCCCTCCTCCCTGAAGTTTTTTTTTTTTTTTTTTTTTTTGACAGGCAGAGTGGACAGTGAGAGAGAGAGAGATAGAGAGAAAGGTCTTCCTTTGCTGTTGGTTCACCCTCCAATGGCCGGCGCAGCCGGCGCGCTGTGGCCGGCGCACTGCGCCTATCCGAAGGCAGGAGCCAGGTGCTTCTCCTGGTCTCCCATGGGGTGCAGGGCCCAAGCACTTGGGCCATCCTCCACTGCACTCCCTGGCCACAGCAGAGAGCTGGCCTGGAAGAGGGGCAACCGGGACAGAATCCGGTGCCCCAACCGGGACTAGAACCCGGTGTGCCGGCGCCGCAGGTGGAGGATTAGCCTAGTGAGCCATGGCGCCGGCCCTCCCTGGAGATTTTTAATGAAGACTACAATCCCTATTAGATTGAACCAGAGGGCAGGGCTGATGCTGAGGCATAGTGAGTTAAGCTGCCGCTTGCTGTACCGGCATCCCATATGGGCGCCAGTTCAAGTACCAGTTGCTCTACTTCCGATCCAGCTCTCTGCTATGGCTTGGAAAAGCAGTGGAAGATGGCCCAAGTCCTTGGGTCCCTGTACCCACGTGGGAGACCTGGAAGAAGCTCCTGGATCCTGGCTTTGGATTGGCACAGCCAGCTCCAGCTGTTCTAGCCATCTGGGGAGCCATTTCCAGCAAATGGAAAGCCTCTCTCTCTCTGCCTCTCCTTCTCTCTCTATGTAAGTGACCTTCATATAAATAAATCTTTAAAAAAAAATATGGCTTTAAAGAAATGTGGTTTCTGGAGGTGGGAACGGTGGGGTTGACCGGCCTGGAAACAGGCGGGCAGGGCCTGGGGTCAGCACTTCTCTGTTCTAGGTGAGTGTGTTGCTGCCAACCAGGACTTGAAGCTCCCCAAGTACCTGCGCTGCTATCGCTGCCTCTTGGAAACCAAAGAGTTGGGGTGTCTTCTGGGATCTGACATCTGCCTCGCCGCGGTTGGCAGCAGCTGCGTCACTCTCCACATAAGGAACAGTAAGCTGCCCTCTCTCCAGAACTGAGCCGCCTAAGCTGCTTGTTCCCGTGACGCTGAGACACTGTCTGCCACCTTTTTCTTTCTGTTCAGAGCCACTCCCTGGCCCCACTTCCACTCATTTCCCTCCTCCGCCCACAGCTGACTGCCTTCTGCCTCGCAGCTCTCAGCCTTGGAGACCTGAGACCCCCAGATGCACTGACCGTCCCTGGAGTTTCTGTCCCCACTGCTTCTCCAGTCACCTGCGCTGAGTTCTGCCTTTCTCTCCTTGACCCTTCTTGGTTCATGTGCACGAGCGTTTGGTTCTTAGCTGCTTTCTCAATTCATACGCACTCCTCAGAGGAGCCGATCTGCTTCCTTTGCTTTACCCAGCAGCCACCTGCTACTTCCTCCTGAATTGAGTGTTGCAAAAAACCACTCTCCTGTCCAACTGCCCACTGGGTATCCGCTTCACTTTCAACTTGCTGAAAACTGACTAAATTCCCTTCTACATGCCTCCCCTTCTACCTAATCCCTCATCTTTTAAAGCAAAAACAGACCGCATACTATGTGCCAGACACTGTTCTAGACACAACTCTCAGGCAGGGATTATTATCCCCATTTAACAGGTAAAGAAGCAGCTAGAAAGGTCAACGTGGCCCAAGCTTCAAAGGCTGATCCAAAATTTGTGGTGGCTCCATAGATGGTGTTTTTGTAATATGCCAATCTATTTATATGTATTTGAAAGACAGATATCTTTGATTTGCTGGTTCACTCCCCAAATGCCAGCAACAGCTGTGGGGGGAGCAGGGAGGGCGGCGGGGGCAGCCAGGAGCCTGAAGCCACCACTGCTGCTTTTCAGGGTGCACACTAGCAGGAAGCTGGACCCGCAAGAGTTGCCAGGACTCAAAACCAGACACTCTGAGATGTGGGAGTCCCAGTGCCACCTTAACCACCATACCAAACACCCTTCCGCAGACATGTGGTGCTCTTTTTCTAAAGATTTCCTTATTTGAAAAGCAGAGTAATGACAGTGGGGGAGGGGGCAGAGATGGACAGGATGATGGAGAGAGATCTTCCACCCACTGGGTCACTCCCCAAATGCCTGCGGCAGACTCGGCTGGGCCAGGAACTCCACTGAGGTCCCCCACACTGGTGGCAGGGATCCAAGTACATGAGCTATTTCTGCTGCCTCCCCGGGTGCACTAACAGGATTGGAAGTGGAGTAGCTAGGACTTACCAACACTTCGAAATGGGATGCAGCTTAATTGGCTGTTCCACTGTACCCACAGTACCACCCAGTATTTTTTTTTAACTCTTTTGAAAAGTGTTAGTATTTGAGCCATTACCTGCTGCCTCCCAGGGTGTGCATTAGCAGGAACCTGCAATCAGAAGTGGAGGCAGTACTCAAACCCAGGCGCTCTGAGTTATGGGCATCCCAAGCAGTGTCTTAACCACTCCACCAAATGCCATCCCTACTCTCTTAAGTAGGATAGCAGTGAACATCCATGTAGAGGAAGGGTATCTAGGGACATGGGCACAAAGATCCTCTGCATAGACATTTTATTCTTTGACCTAAAAAATACATGACAAATACTTCTGAAATCCAACTTCCAATACATTTCCCAATCTTTTTCTTTAAGATAAATTTGTCTTTTAATTCCATTTACCTGCTTTTTTTTTTTTTTTTTTTAGAAAAGATTTTATTTGAAAAGTAGAGTTACAGAGAGAGGGCTAGACAGAGAAGACTTCCATCTGCTAGTTCACTCCCCAAATGGCAGCAATGGCCAGGGCTGGGCCAAGCTGGCACCAGGAGCTTCTTCCAGGTCTCCCATGTGGGTGCAGGAGCCCAAGCACCTGGATGATCTTCCGCTGCTTTCCCAGGCACATTAGCAGGGGGCTGGATTGGGAGTGAGCACTCAGGACTCGAACCAGCGCCCATATAGGATGCCAGCACTGCAGGCAGTGGCTTAACCCATTATGTCACAATGCCCAGCCCTATACACTTTTTTCTTAAAGATTTATTTATTTGAAAGACAGAATTAGAGAATATCCCATCTGCTGGTTCACTCCCAAATAGCTGCAATGGCCAGAGCTGGGTCAGCCCAAAGCAAGGAGTCAAGATCTTCTTCCACATCTCCCATGTTGGTGCAGAGTCCCAAGTACTTGGACATCCTCTGCTGCCTTTCCCAGGTGCATTAGCAGGGAGCTAGGTCGGAAGTGAAGCAGATTTGGGATTTGAATGTCCACATAGGGACTGGCATGGCAGGCAGCAGTTTTACTAGCTATGCTAGAATGCCAGCCTCTCCCGATCTTTTTCTTACAATAGTCCCCCAGTGCTGGCGCCCCTCCCCCCCAACACTTGGTTCCACAGACCTCAACCCAGTCCTTCCCACCTGTTCCACTTCAAATGGCTTTTCCCCTCCAACCTTCCCTGGGAAACTGTAGCAGAGATCCACAGATGGTGAAAACCACTCCATCCAATTCCACAACTATTCTTTGTCTTTTTTTTTTTTTTTGAGGTCCAGGGCAGGGTGTGGGGGATGGTGACAAGTCTATGTGGAATAAGGATTTGAGGGCTCTGTTGGGGCCCCTCCCTAGGCAGCGGTTCCGACGTGATGGTGAGTGACTGCCGGAGCAAGGAGCAGCTGAGTGACTGTACACACACCCGCCCTTCTTCCGTTTTTGGCTTCTGGATATATGCTCAATGCTGCTTCCTGAATTTCTGCAATAACCCCCAAAACAGAGCAAAAATTTTACTCCAAGGATCCTAAAAACTGGAAGGAATATCCTGCCGGCTGCCAGCCAACCTCCTGACTTTCCCTGGGTTCCACCAGGACAACTTGCCGTTCCTCATCCCGCCCGCCTGCCTCCCTCAAGTCACCGGACCCAATCCTTGACTCTTCTCGGCTGAGGCCCCTCAGCATCCTTCCTCTCATGCCGCCGGCCCTCTCAGACTCCTTTGGCCCCAAGCCCCCAAGGACTTGCTCTAAAATAAATTGGCGTGCAAACTGTTTGGTTTCTCTCTCCTCTGGAGCGGGTGGAGGCTGAGGGAGGCAGGCCTGACTGTCCACAGGCACGAGATGGTGAGGAGGTGCTGGAGGCCTGCCGATGACACTCAGGTTGGCTGACATGCTCAGAAGTGCTATGAGACCGGAGCTGGGTGGGGGCTGGAGGGAAGGTCCAGAGGGGTTTTAGAGGGAGGAGGGGGGCTGGCACTGTAGCACAGCGGGTTAAAGCCCTGGCTGCTCCTCTTCCGATTCAGCTCTCTGCTGTGGCCTGGGAAAGTAGTAGATGGCCCAAGTCCTTGGGCCCCTGCACCCACGTGGGAGACCCAGAAGAAGCTCCTGGCTCCTGGCTTCAGATAGGCACAGCTCCAGCCATTGCGGCCAACTGGAGAGTGAACCAGTGGATGGAAGACCTCTCTCTACCTCTCTCTGTAACTCTTTCAAATAAACAAAATAAATCTTTAAAAAAGAAAAAGGAAGGAGGAGGGGCCGCAAAAGGACAAGGCCCTGATGAGGCCACTCTGGAAAAGAACCCTGTGGAACCCTGGTCTTTTTTTTTTTTTTTTTTTTTTTTTTGACAGGCAGAGTGGACAGTGAGAGAGAGAGACAGAGAGAAAGGTCTTCCTTTGCCGTTGGTTCACCCTCCAATGGCCGCCGCAGCCGGCGCGCTGCGGCCGGCGCACCGCGCTGATCCGATGGCAGGAGCCAGGAGCCAGGTGCTTTTCCTGGTCTCCCATGGGGTGCAGGGCCCAAGCACCTGGGCCATCCTCCACTGCACTCCCTGGCCACAGCAGAGAGCTGGCCTGGAAGAGGGGCAACCGGGACAGAATCCGGCGCCCCAACCGGGACCCGGTGTGCCGGCGCCGCTAGGCGGAGGATTAGCCTAGTGAGCCGCGGCGCCGGCTGGAACCCTGGTCTTTAATTCTAGGGTCACCTTCCCTCTTCAAAGACCTTGGCAAGTTAATTTGGAGTCTTGGACTCCTTATCCTTCTAATACTGTAATCTCGCCTGCTAGAGCTAAACAAATGTGTGTCATTCTTATACTGAGGTCAGAGGCTAAAGGGAAAGGTAGACCCAGCAAGCTGAGGACAGAGAGTTGGTTCCTTTGTGCCTCCGGCTAGCTCATGACCTACAAATTAACATCAGTTTGGTGTCTTCTGCTAAAGCACAGTCCATTGTCTATTTTTTTTGACAGGCAGAGTGGACAGTGAGAGAGAGAGAGAGAAAGGTCTTCCTTTGCCATTGGTTCACCCTCCAATGGCCACTGCGCTGCGGCCGGCGCACCGCGCCGATCTGATGGCAGGAGCCAGGTACTTATCCTGGTCTCCCATGGGGTGCAGGGCCCAAGCACTTGGGCCATTCTCCACTGCACTCCCTGGCCACAGCAGAGAGCTGGCCTGGAAGAGGGGCAACGGGGACAGAATCTGGCGCCCTGACCGGGACTAGAACCTGATGTGCCGGTGCCGCAAGGCGGAGGATTAACCTAGTGAGCCGCGGCGCCAGCCCATTGTCTATTAATACATGTACAAAGCATTGTATAGGTATGAATATATGCTGTAAATACTTTCATCAGACAAACTCATCTAAAATGCTCCAAACCAGGACAATGGCTACTGCTGACCAGGAGTACATGGGAAGGGGCACAAGGGCAGCTTTGGGTATTGCCAAGGCCTTTAGCTTGGGAAGCTGGTTACAGATACTACAGATACTCTCCCACCTGAGAGAGAACCAGTAAAGCGGAGATTGACACAATGGCAGAGGAGCTGGGATTGCTTTTTAGGGAAAGGTTTCTTGGGGCTGGGCACTTGTCTTGGTGACCAAGAAGCTGTACATCCCATACAGGAGTGCCTGGGTTCAAATCCCAGCTCTACTTCCAAGTCCAGCTTCCTGCTCATGTGTGCAATGGGAGACAGCAGATGACCACCAAAGTACCGGTTCTTACCTCCCACGTGGGAGATGTAGACCGAGTTCCTGGCTCCTGTCCCCAAGGCCCCACTGTTGCAGCATTTGGGGAGTGAACCAGTAGATGGGAACTGTCTCTCTGCCTTTCAAATAAATTAAGAAAACGGTTCCACAACCCCAGTACTGGGATGTAAGACTCAGGGGGCAGACACCTGGCTACACTCAGCTGGAAGTCCTGGTGCTTAACACCTGACCCAGCTCAGAGCAGTTTACGCCCAGTGTCTACTGAATGTACAGAAAGGGTTGTTTCCATTACTCCTTCGTGTACGTGTTTCTAATTTTTTAAAAGTAAAATATTAAAATGAAGAGCCGGACCCAGCACCGTGACATGGTGGGAAAAGCAGCCGCCTGCAGTGCCCGCATCCCATATGGGCACCAGTTCGAGTCCCAGTTGCTCCACTTCCAATCTAGCTCTCTGCTGTGGCCTGGGAAAGCAGTAAAAGATACCCTGGTCCTGGCTGGCACCGCAGCTCACTAGGCTAATCCTCCGCTTGTGGCACCGGCACCCCGGGTCCTAGTCCCTTTTGGGGTGCCGGGTTCTGTCCCGGTTGCTCCTTTTCCAGTCCAGCTCTCTGCTGTGGCCCGGGAAGGCAGTGGAGGATGGCCCAAGTGCTTGGGCCCTGTACTCGCATGGGAGACCAGGAGGAAGCGCCTGGTTCCTGGCTTCGGATCGGTGCAGCACGCTGGCTGTAGCGGTCATTTGGGGGATGAGCCAACAGAAGGAAGACCTTTCTCAAAAAAAAAAAACAAAAAAAAACCTGGTCCTTGGGTCCCTGCACCCATGTGGGAAGACCTGGAGGAAGCTCCTGGCTTCGGATCAGCACAGCTCCAGCCCTTGTGGCCAATTGGGGAGTAAACCAGCGGATGGAAAACCTCTTTGTCTCTTCTTCTCTGTGTAACTCTTTCAAATAAATAAATAAATATTTAAGAAAAAAAAATGAAGAGCCAACTATTATAGCCCCATCAATACTCTTTGCACCTCCTTCTTCAATCAGAACAGAGGGTTTCTAATCGCAAGATCCTTAAAAAGACAGAAGTTCATGTCTCAGCACCACGTGATTCGGGAACGTGATAGGTTCCTAAATCTTCCTGGTTTGAAAATAGTTTTTCTTTTCTTGTAGGTGATAAAACATGGTTGGGGCCAGCGCTGCGGCACAGTGAGTTAAAGCCCTGGCCTGAAGTGCTGGCATCCTATATGGGCGCCAGTTCCAGTCCCGGCTGCTCTTCTGATCCAGCTCTCTGCTATGGCCTGGGATAGCAGTGGAAAATGGCCCAACTCCTTGGGCCCCTGCACCCATGTGGGAGACCTGGAAGAAGCTCCTGGCTCCTGCCTTCAGATCAGCGCAGCTCCAGCTGTTGTGGACATTTGGGGAGTGAACCAGTGGGTGGAAGACCTCTCTGTCTCTACCTCTCTAACTCTTCCAAATAAATAAAATAAATCTTTAAAAAAAAATGGCATCAACTGGGCTAAACTTTTTAGGTACTGTAGGCTGCTTTCACCTCTAGCTGAGCAGAGGGTTGGGTAGAATGTTGGCTCTTCGAGACAGAACAAGAGGCCACAAAAGCTGAGTGGAGTGGGTAGGGCTCAATCCCACACTTAATTAACCTTCTCTAACCTGTCTCCACCTGCCCACACCTGAACCAGAACCCATAAACAATGTGACACAGATTTAGCCCAGGCCCAGTTTATTGTGGAGGAACAAGTGATATGGGGCACAGAAGAGCACCCTGTCTCCTCTCATGAGGTGCCCATGGGTGTGGGTGATGAGCTTGGTGAGGTAAGATGGGGCTGAGGCAGCCAGAGACTGTGATAAAAGACAGAAGGCAAAAGGAAACCAGGAGGTGGAGACAGTGAGGCAGGGACACCAGACCGCAGTCAAGGAATCTACAGGCATCTACCCCTCATCCTTCTTGCTTCAAGTTCAGTCTGGCACTGGATCTTAGAGACAGAGCTAGATCTGAGTTGAAACGGCAGGTAATAAGATTGAGAGAGGAGGGGGAAGATGATGGACTTTCAGATGATGACAAAGGGATGAAAGAAAAGATTGTGTCTTTCTCTGGCCAGCCTGGGAAGACCCCATCCTTGAGATTCTTGTCTGGAAAAAAGAACACCACTAGGGCTCAGGAGAGGAAAAGAATCAAAGTATAGACACCGGAAATCTGAAGGAGGGAAGCCTAAGGGATCACCGTGACCAGAGAACACGAGTGTCCTGAGAGAGAGCAGTGCAGGGAGCTGGGGGTGTGAGGGAGACATGCTGGACAACAGGATCTGAGAAGGGGCTATCAGGGTCCAGCACCGGGAAGAACCAGAAGTCCCGAACTGTTTAAGAACAAGTAGATGTGGCGCAGTTCAGCAGTGGATAGGCCCAGGTTCTGGCGCAGGGTGGCCAGGGGGTCCAGGCCTTCAGGCTCCTTCACAGCATGAAAGCGAGATTGAGGCAGTGAAAGGTTCAAGGCCTGGTAGAACTGCTGGATCTGCAAGTCAGACAGGGGCATGAGCCTGCCGTGGGGCTCGGCCAGGGAGCTCTGAAGCTGGGGGCTGGACCAGGAATTGCAGTAATCATACTGACAGCACTGGACCTGGTACCAGTAATCTGTTATATAGGTGCTGCGGAGTTCTTTGCAGCGGTAGGAATTGTGCTGTCCACAGCCACGGATGTTGAAGCGAGTCTTGCCATCTGGAGGAGAAGGGACAGCTAATAACCCTGCTAACAGCCTCCCAGTCATCGAACCTGGCACCCCTGCCACTGACCCCATTCCTTAGTCATACCCGATTTCTAGCCTGGACTCCTTCGGAACAGGTCGGGTAATGAGCTCAGCTAACCCCCTAAACACAAACCCTTCCCACCAAGATCTTCCTCTCTTATACTTCAGACCCCAGAAGCCCTCATCTGTGACAGGAGAGCAAGCCATGGACGGTCTCCCCAGGAGCCCCTTCTTGGGACTTTACTCACAACTATGGATGGTGATCACCATGCACAGGGATGAGGTGCTTATGGTGCACTTCCCTGAGCCTGAAATGCATCCTACAGTGGGATCTTCTACGAGGCACAAGTGGCAGGTCCGCACTTCAGGAACAGGAGCTGGGAAGTAGCAGGAAGGAGGGACAGGAACACAGGCTCACTTCAAGTCCTCTGCCTGGCAGGAAGCCTGGGCATCCACAGCCCCACCTCCACCCCCTTTCTGGGCTCCCTGTCGTGGGCCCCACTTACGCTTTCCCACCACGAAGCCCACCATGATCAGCACACCTACAAGGGTATGGACCCTCATCAAGGAATTCTGGGGACAGGAGCAGCTCCTGAGGAATGCCCCGAAAGCCCAGTTTCCTGTGACCATGCTCCTGGATCCTGAGCTGCAGGTGGTTTTGACAAGCTGTCTGAGCGGCAGATGCAGTTATAGTCCTGAGGCAGGGACAGGAAGTTACTGACTTGGCAGTGAAGACAGAATGTCCTGCCCACAAGGCCTGTTTGTGGGAACAGCGGCCTACACAGGGGAAAAATCTGGGCACCACCTGTGTCTTTACCCACTTGTCTACTTTGTCCTTAAAGAGCTACTCCCCATCTCCTCTAGGGTCCAAGGATTAGCGTTTCTCTGGCGCCACCTGCTGTCTTCTCCACACAATAAGGCTGGTCCCCCCTCCACAAGAGAAACTGGCTGGGGAATGAAGGTCCCATCCTTCTCAGATGAGCACCATGTCTCAGCTCACCAGCAGAGGGCGCACCGACACCACAAGCAGCAATTCTCTACACCTCCCTCCTCTCCCTACCATGTGAGGTTGTTTATTACAGAACTTTAAAATCAAAACTGAAATATTACTGATTGAGCTCCTTTACAGTAAAAGGCAACCACAGTACCCAAAGAGAACATTGCTCTAGTCTTCAACACCTCCTTTTTCTAGGTCTTTTCTCATCTTGTGTTTCCCCAAACTCAGTCTTAAGAATTCCACTCTGCTCTACACTGAAAACATGACCCAAATCCAGTGGGCACAAACCTGGGCTGGTTTTCAGCCCGGGGCGGGTGGGCTGGGCTATGAGGGCCTCTGGGGTCCAGCACACCACCACTCTCCCTTCCCCAACACCAAGTACCAGCAGACCAGCTCATGGCCTTTTCTTCCACTTTATTTCATATTCCCACCACAATAGTGACTCCTTTAATTTAAACTAAAAACCATAGAGGAAGGTTCCTGAAAGGGTGGCAGCAAAGGAATGGAGGTGTCAAAGACTGAAGGACAGGTGGGGTGGGGGCTCAGCGAATCGTCTTGACTGGGCTCTTGAAGTTGCTGGCGGCTTGGAGCTGCAGCTGATAGGCCATCGGATGGATCTTGAAACCGTAGAGCCTGGGTGGGGCACAGGTCAGAGAGGCAGTAGGTGAGCCCCATCCTGGCCCTGCCAGTGGCCTGCATTCCCACCTCCCTACCACAGTTCTTCCACAGGCCTGCTTGATGCTAAAGGGCAATGGTTCCCAAACTTCTTCACGCCTAAGTACTTGAAAAGATATCAATTCTCCAAGTAATCTATCAGTACTAGTTTCAATTCAAAACTGAACTTTTCTTCCCCACTCCAGAGTAGATGAATGACAATCTGTAACTCTGACCATCACCTAACAAAAGGTCAAGCACCTGACATGGGGACAGTAACAGCTACTGTTTAAAATGGTGCTTCGAGTGCCACGCACCATTCTAAACAACTCCTATATCTAAAAACACTATCAGGCAGGTGCTGCTATCATCCCTGCTCTAAGAACAAGGAAGCTAAGACACAGGCTGTCAACTAACTTTCCCACAGTCCCTCAGCAGGAAGAAGCCCTGGCTCTGGAGCAGCTGGCCACAGGACAGGGCCAGGCCCCGCCCACCCTTCTCTCTGGGGGATTCTGAGTCTTTCCTTTGACACATGGTGACTCTGTCTGCTCCCCACCTGGGCACAAACTGGTTGGCGGGTCGCTTGGGCCGGTACTCGGGATGCACCATGAAGAGCATGTGAGGGAAACCAGTGCCGAAGTAGGCACCATCCGTGTGATGGTGCCTCGATGACTTGGGTGTGTACACGTCCATGCACTTGGGGCAGTAGAGCTTCACCATGGCCTCACCTGGGATGTCCGACAGGCCTGGGAGACAGCCAGACTCAGCAGGCCAGGCACCCGCGACACTGCCGAGTCCCCTGCCCCAGAACTCAGCTCCCGCCTTGCTGAGCCCAACTCCTTCCCAGAGGACTGCCAGATGGTGCCCCCTCTCCCTTCTTCAATACTCACCGATAGGAAGCATTGGCTGGTTCTCACAGTATACACGGGGACAGTAGCCAAAGTCTCCCTGCTGGTACTTTTCCAACTGAAGGGAAAAAAATGGAAGGGATTGGTGGGTGGGTATGAGGATAAGCAGCGACCCCCACATAACTCTGTCCTCCACATTTCCTCCCTCTTCTTGGAGGTCCTTGTGCAGATCAAAGGGGCCCACCAACTTTCCCCCCAGTTAGGGAGGCTAATGACATCCAGGGCCATTTGCCGTCTGTTCTCTGAGGAAGAAGCAGTCCACAACTCTGACCAAGCTCACATCGCCCTCCCTGAAGACACCCCCTCAGCAGGACGTCCAGGGAGGACTCAGTTTCCCGGCCCAAACTCTGGGTTTTTCTCATCTCAGCTCGACTCCTTGACAGGGCTGCCAGATTACTGCTCACTGTAGGAACCTGTTTCCCTTACTGCCTCACAAGGAGTCACGCAGGCGCAGAGAGGCCTCACCATCTGGGCGATGCCTCGGTTGGTGAGGATGTAGCGGGCATGGATCAATCCGTAAAGCATCTCGGCCGCCTGCTCAATCAGGTCGCTCTGGTTGGGGTTGTCTTCCAGCTCTTCGTCTGAAATATGGGCCAGCCACATGCAACCACTGGCGTTCCAGCTTTCCCAGGTGCCCCGCCCACCCCCAGGGCTGTTGGCTGCCCAGTTTGCCCAGCACCCATCCTTGAGCTTCACCCAGTCCTCACGTGGGCATTTAACCTGGGTCTCTGCCCCTTCCACCAACCCAAGGAAGCCCAGCCTTCTCTCCACACCTCTTCAGCCTCTGCTCTCTTCTCTCCCTCCCAACTCCTTCCTTAGTACGTAAATACAAAGATGTCAACACAGAAGGTGGAACTCTAGACTGGAGGGTGCAAGGCAGGCAAAGAGGCAGTAAACAAGACCCGCGAGGAAACTCGCATAAGGAGGAGCGCTGAGCTACAAATTCAGAAAGTATGGCAGCAAGTGCTATCAGTCACAAAACTAGGCAAGAATTCAAGGAGGGGGGCAAAAATGCTGCTGGGACTTTGAGGTTAAGGGTGTCAGAGAACCAAAAGGAAGTTTAGAAATTCAAGAGGTAAATTCAAGAGGTAATTTGAAGAGAAAAACAGCCCCCCCACCATGAACCTTGAGGGTGTCTCACCAGGTTCCAGGTCCAAGATCATGTCTAGAGCTTGTCGATAGTGAGGCACCTGCTCATTGAGGCCGGTAAGGTTAAATTTGTCCTGGATGTAGTCTTCATCCACCTGGTAGAACACGGAGGTCAAGAGGAAAACTCCTACTGGGACCCCCAGCTTCTGAGCTGGCCAAGGTCACCTAACGAACGCCTTGTCGGCCACACGGCTGCGTCTGGTCTGCCTGTTTCCTACTCCAACTCAGCGTCAGTACTTCAGCCGCTGTCCCGAGTTCACACGCACGCCCTCCCCCCCGTGAAAGCTCCAGCTTCTCTCCTCCAAGGACAAGCAAGCACAGCAGTCTCCTTAGAGACACACTCGACTCCCGCGTCTCTAGTCCTGTTCCTCATCTCTAGGAACCAGTTCTGTCCTCTCCTGAGGGAACAGCTGCTCTCTGAGGAAGGTGGAGGCTGAACAGCTTGGTTTCTGAAGGTGGTTAGAATTCCTTATGTCAACACAGAGCTTTGCATGTTACAGAACATTTTAAGGTGCAGTATTCCAATTCTCCTAACAGCCCCCAGAGATAAGCACTACCAGTAGCATTCTAGTAATGAAAAAGCAAAGGAGAAAGGACACTTGGCACGGTGGTTCCTACATGGTTAGAGATAACCCACATCCCAAACTGGAATGCTCAGGTTCAAGTCCCAACTCCACTTCCAATTCCAGCTTCTTGCTAACACACACCCTGGAAGGTAGCAGGGTGATGGCACAAGTACTTGAGTCCCTGCCACCCACATGGGAAACCCAGGTAAGTTTTGGGATCTTTACTTCAGCCTGGCTGGTAGCAGTAGCTGTTGTAGAAATTTGGGACATAAACCAGTAGACAGAAGATCCTTCACTTTCTCTGTTGCTCTACCTTCAGATACTTTAAGTACAATAAAAAAATTAAAAAAGAAAAAGAAAAAAAAAAGATGGTCTGACTAGTTCAATGTTATCCTCCTGGGGGTGCGGTGGGGTGTGTGACAGAAATGGGACTTGGGCCCCAGTCTTGCCACATCGCCGCTGATTAGTGGGGGGTTACTGAGGGGACCCCTTCTTTCACGGGAAGGAGTTTCCACGGGATAAAGTGTGCAAAAGCTGAAGATACCCAACCTGAACGCATGGAACCAGCGAGTAGGAAGAACGAAAAGCACTCACTTCACAGAAGAATTCATTGCCACGGAGCCCACAAAACCAGGAAATCCAGGACACTTCCTCCGAGCTGCTCATCTTCACGTCAGCTGGAAACAGGAGTCAAGTCCAAGCTCTCCCTCCCCGGCTCTGGCACCTTCCCTCCTCCCACACTCTGTCTTTCAGCCATGGAAGAATTTGGGGCCACCCTTTTTTTTTTTTTTTTTTTTAAAGGATCCCAGCCTTTGGGACAGGCTTCTCTAGCTCTTGTTATTTACACCTCGGCCCCTTTTCTCTGAATGAACTTAGAAATTCCTTGGCAGGAGCCCACAAGTACCGACCCAGCAGTCCCTACCTACATCCCCCGCGCCCCCGATGGCCAGACCCCTCTCGCCTGTGTCAACTCTGGCAGAGTCCTCGGCTCGGGCTCCCTACCACCGCAGGGCTCCGGCACCCTTCCCCAAGAATTAGAAGTTTATCTTTGCCAAGCAACGACCGACACCTCCTTTTCTCACGACCCGGGGCGAGGGGCGGGCACCGCCAGGTACTCTTTCACGGAGTCCCCACAGCCTGCCTCCCGCTCTCCGGCCACCCTTCCCTCCCACGGTTACGGACCGGGTCACTTCCTTCCTCGCCCCCACCTCAAGGCGGGGAGACCCCATGTGCCGCTCCTAGGGACCGGGAACTCCGCGGGGCAACCACTTCACACTCACCAGCTGGACGGGGAGCGGGACCGGGGTGGGGGAGGGGAACAGCTGCTTCCAAAGAACGACGGCGACCGCTACAGCGAAGGCCGCGGACCCGACCGCGGCAGGCGAAGTCGGGTGGGGGGAGTGGAAATCGGGGAGGGTGGGGAAGAGGGCAACGCGCAAGCGCCGAGGGGCGAGAGCCGCGGTGGACGCTGGGAGATGGAGTCCGCTAGGGCGAGAGACCGGCGAAGCGAGGGAAAAGCGAACTACGAATCCCAGGACAGCTCACTCACGACCCTCGTGTCGCGAGGCCCCCGAGGACGCGGCTCGGGGGCGGGGCACAGCGAGGCGCCACCGGAAGCGGAAGCCAAGTAAGGCGTTCGGGGCCAGGAGCCTGGGAAATAGAGTCGTATGCTCACTGGACTGAGGGGCCAAGAGGGGGCGGGGGAAGAAGCGAGGCGAGTCGGGTCGCAGACGTTGCCCTCGGGGACCCTCAGTGAGCCCTGGCCAACCCTCCTAGTTCTTATCAAGTCGGGCACGGCCTTGCACAGGAGAGCCCCACGTTTTACCCTGAGCTCGGGCCTTCTGAGGTGGGAGGTACGAACGGGCTCCGTGCTGAGGGACCTGGGTCGGGTGTGTCTGTCCTGAGTTGAGCGTTATTGACAACCAGGACGGCCCGGTGCGCTAACCTGAGGCGGCGCCGGCCATCCTGCTGCTCGTCCCCTTGCACTTCTCCATTTCCTCCCAGGGCTTGAATGGGGTCTTCAGCTGAGGGCTCTACGCGTGCCCTTCGAACCTGCTCCGAGTAATGGTGAGGGGGTAGTGTGGCGTTATTTCATTTCACAACTTCTCGGCCTTCCACAGGTTTCCCTCCGTCTCAGGCACTTTCTTAAGCCAGAAGCTGGCTTCCCAGGTTCAGAAAATGAGCTTGGAGTGGGGGCCACGTTGAGGGAGGCGAAGGGCATTGTGGGGGCGTTATGTAAAAGCAGGACCCCCCCACCCAACCGACGGATCGTCCCGGGTCCTCGCGCCAAAGGGGCACGTGAGGCCCTGGGCATAAGCTGTTGAGAAGGTTCCAGGGCGGGAATCCGGACCCGGCACTTTGCGCACGCCTGTGCGCCCAGGTGAGGCGGGGTGCTGTTTGGTTGTTGCTATGCATGCGTGCTTGTGCTGTGTGGCTATTTGATTGTGCCAACGCTTTTGATTAGAATAGCGCCATTTTGCAGTATGGAAGCAACCCAGACTGCACCGTCCCGAAGTCTTGAAGTCTTCCCGAGAAGCGTCATGACTTCTCGGCTTCCTTTGGGATGAGGAAACCCCAAAGTAGGATCCAGGAAGATTTAAAGGGCCAGGCTGATTTTTCGTGATGGTGTGTCTTACGGGATAGGAAAGTGGTATTGGAGAGGGGCTAATATTTGTTGTTGGGGGAAGGTGGAACTAAGACCTCAGGATGACTGCCTGGGAGTTTTCGTTATTAACCTTTAACAGTAGGCAAAGTGTGTTATCGTAGTGTTCTGTGTTTTCATCTGAGACCTAGTGCCCTTAGGGTGTCACGTCCTAGATTGTAGGGTCAGTTTTGGAGGGGCGAAGATGGTTTTGATTTTAAGGCTGTTTTTCCTGTTGCCCACAGGTCCCTGGAGGTGGCTGTGGCCACTGCAAGGGCCACTAGGAAGTTGATTTGTCTGTCTCATCCTCCCCTGGCCCAGCCTCATTCTCTCAGTTCTTGGAAAGGCTATGTTCAAGCCCTCCCTCATCTCATTCACCCCAGCTACTGACCCCAGTGACCTCTGGAAGGATGGGCAGCAGCAGCAGCAGTCACAGCCTGAAGAGCCAGAGGCCGCCCTGGATGGGGCTACTGCCAGAGCTTTCTACGAGGCCCTCGTCAGGGATGACAGCAGTGCCCTTGAGCCCAAGGCACCTCAACCTGAGCCTGCACAGGAAAGAAAGAGGAAGAGGAGAAGAACTATGAGGGAGACAGCAGCAGAAACAGGGTCTGCAGGAGCACCGGAAAGACATGGACAGTGGAGATCCCCTGAGGCCGAGGACAAGATGACCCAGCGGATCCTGAGGGCAGCCCAGGAGGGAAACCTGGCAGAACTGCGAAAGCTGTTGGAACCCCATGAGGCAGGGGGAGCTGGAGGGAATATCAACGCCCGGGATGCCTTCTGGTGGACTCCCCTGATGTGTGCTGCCCGGGCGGGCCAGGAGGCTGCTGTGCGCTATCTCCTGGGCCGTGGGGCTGCCTGGGTGGGCGTCTGTGAGCTGAGTGGCAGGGATGCTGCTCAGCTGGCCGAAGAAGCCGGCTTCTCCGAGGTGGCTCGCGTGGTCAGAGAGAGCCATGGAGAGACAAGGAGCCCAGAGAACCGGTGAGAGGCCCATACCCACTTTCTGTTTGCTCTGCCCCTTCTAGCTGCTCCACAGCAGAGGCCCCAGAAAAGAATTGAAGGGGTCTCTGCATCCTCCAATGTAGGTTGATATGGTAGTGTAGTAGAGTGCTTATAAGCATGAGTTCCTGGATTTCTTTTATTTTTTCATTTTTATTTTATTTTATTTATTTATTTTTTTGACAGGCAGAGTTAGACAGTGAGAGAGACAGAGACAGAGACAGAGAGAAAGGTCTTCCTTCCATTGGTTCACCCCCCAAATGGCCGCTACGGCCGGCGTGCTGCACCAATCCGAAGCCAGGAGCCGGGTGCTTCCTCCTGGTCTCCCATGTGAGTGCAGAGCCCAAGCACTTGGGCCATCCTCCACTGCCTTCCCGGGCCACAGCAGAGAGCTGGACTGGAAGAGGAGCAACCGGAACAAAATCTGGTGCCCCAACCGGGACTAGAACCTGGGGTTCCAGCGCTGTAGGCGGAGGATTAGCCTAGTGAGCCGCGGCGCCGGCCTATATTTAATTTAAAGATTTATTTATTTATTTGAAAGTCAGAGTTACACAGTGAGAGAGAGGTCTACCAGCTGCCGCAGCAGCTGGAGCTAGGCCGATCCAAAGCCAAGAACCAGGAGCATCTTCTGGGTCTCCCACGAAGGTGCAGAGGCCCAAGGACTTGGGCCGTCTTCTACTGCTTTCCCAGGCCATAGCAGAGAGCTGGATCAGAAATGGAGCATCTGGAACTCGAACCGGTGCCCATATGGGAAGCCAGCACTGCAGGCAGTGGCTTTACCTTCTGTGCCACAGCACCAGCCCTGAGTTTCCTGGATTTAAATCCTGATTTCACTTACTTGCAAGTAATCTAATGTTCAAATGCCACCTCTTAGTTTTCTTGTCTGAGAAACAGGGTAATAACAGCACCCTTTTCACAGGGTTATGGTTAGGATTCAATGGGTTAACACATGGGAAATGCTAGAAATCTGTGTGAAGTGCTGGAACAGTGTATGCCTCGCAATATGCAGTATATAAATATTAACTAACCAGGATTATTCCTCCCTTGCTAGAAACTTGTGAGGCCTAGATAACCATCTCTTCTTGCAACCAGCTGGGTCCCTCACTGCTCCATAGGGAGGAAGGCAATTTTTTCCTTAGAAAAGCCGGAAAGATTCTGTCTTACCCCTCTGGGGCTTCAATAAAATACCCTGCCCCATCTCTACCCCTTTTTGTTTCCCTTGCTTTTAACCCTTTTTCTTTTTTCTGCAGGTCCCACGCCTCTTCTCCCCAGTACTGTGAGACCTGTGATGCCCGTTTCCAAGACTCCAACCACCGCACATCTACTGCTCACCTGCTGTCATTGTCTAAGGATTGTCAGTCCCCCAACGTTGGCCTTGGGGTGCCCACCACCAGCCCAGGTTTCCAGCTGCTATTGCGGGGAGGCTGGGAGCCAGGAATGGGGCTGGGACCCCGAGGTGAGGGCCGAGCCAACCCCATCCCCACTGTCCTCAAGAGGGACCAGGAAGGATTAGGCTACAGATCACCACCCCAGCCCCGAGTCACACACTTCCCAGCTCGAGATACCCGGGCTGTGGCCGGAAGGGTGAGAGGCCCTCGGGTGGCTACACTGAGCCGGAGGGAGGAGCGAAGGCAAGAGGAACGGGACAGAGCCTGGGAGCGGGAACTGAGAACATACATGAACCTTGAGTACTGACCTTGATCGAGCCTGGCCCTGGCCTACTGCTGAAGTCTGAATTGGTCCCTGGCCTGGGCACTTTGACTTGACTTTCTGGGATCTGGCCAGGTACAGAACTTCAGTTTTTGATCAGTGGGCTGAGTTGAGAAATAAATTAAGCATCTCATCTCTTTTGGTTTATTCATTTTTCTGGAAGCTGTTGTGGGGAAACCGAACAGAAGTCTAGGGGGTCACCCATAAGTCTCAGCAGATCCAGAAGCCTTTCCAGGTAGCATGGTAGGTCACCTGACTGCCTGTCTGGGTTCACTTCCAGGATTTGGGCCCCCTGCTGGTGATGCCCCACCCATTCTTGCAAACAACTTGACTCAAGAATTGCCAAGCTCCATGGCAAGACTTGCCTCCTTCAGAAAGGATGCTCTGACCACTTCAGCCAGTTGAGTCACTGATTTCACAAACAATAAGTTCATACACTATGTAAACAAATAGGGGCCAGTATTGTGGTGCAGCAGGTTAAGCTGCTTTTGATTGGCATCCTATATTGGATTGCTAGTTCAAGTCCTAGCTACTCTGCTTTTTTTTTTTGACAGAGTTAGAGACAGAGACAAAGGTCTTCCTTCCATTGGTTCACTCCCCAAAAGGCTGCTACAGCCAGCGCTGCACCGATCCAAAGCCAGGAGCTTCTTCCTGGTCTCCCATGTGGGTGCAGGAGTCCAAGCACTTGGGCCATCCTCCACTGCCCTCCCAGGCCACAGCAGAGAGCTGGACTGGAAGAGGAGCAACCAGAACTGGAACCCGGCGCCCATATAGAATGCTGGCACCACAGGCAGAGGATTAGCCTAGTGAGCCACGGCACCGGCCCCTGGCTACTCTGCTTTTGGTCCAGCTTCCTGCTAATGTGCCTGGGAAGGTAATACATGAAGACCCAAGTATTTGGGTCTGGTACCCATGTGGAAGACCAGGATGGAGTTCTTGTCTCCTGGCTTCAGTCTGGGCCAGACCTGGCTGTTGCAGCCATTTGGAGAGGGAGCCAGCAGATGGAAGAGATCTCTCTCTCTCTCTCTCTCTCTCTTTTTTTTTTTTTTTTAATGTTTTATTTGAGAGGCAAAGTTACAGAGAGAGGGAGAAACAGAGAAAGGTCTTCCATCTGCTGGCTCACTCCCAAATGGCTGCGATGGCTGGAGCTGGGCCAATCTTAAAGCCAGGAGCTTTTCCAGGTTTCCCATGTGGTTGCAGGGGCCCAAGCACTTGAGCCATCCACAATTTTCCCAGGCCATGGCAGAGAGCTGGATTAAAAGGAGTAACTGGGGCACATACAGGCACTGCAGGCAGTGGCTTTACCTGCTACGCCACAACACCGGCCCCATCTCCCTCTCTCTCTCTGCCTTTCAATTTTTTTTTAACAAAACAATACAAATAAAAGATACTCTAATCAACAAGAAGTTCACAGTTGGAGGGGGAGACCACTGTGTGACCAAATACTGTAATTCATGGTGATTGCTGCTCTCTCCACGCAGTGCTGTCCAACGATAAAAATAAAGATGACAGCAGCTAAGAAAGATAAAGACCTTGTGAACAAATCAGGGCAAGGCCAAAAGCTTTGCTGAGGTCCAGTGACAGAATTCTGGACAAACTAACCCAAGCTTGTTTGACAAAGCTACTTAGGACAGACTGCAAGGAAGTTCCGAACTATACATCTACACTCCCAGCTGTGGTCTCTTGAGGAAGATGATCAGCAACTTCCTGGCCAGGGCACCCTTCAGGAGAAACCCCTTAGGAAGTACTTGTCAAAACTGGTTTCAAAGCACAGAGCTCAAGTGATTTACACCAGAAATACATCAAAGGTAGAGATGGCCTAGCTGCTCATGAAGATGTATGAACAGGCCCAACCAGTTGTACATCTGGGAAAATAAAACGAATAAATCAGAAGTGTTTATACTAATGCCTGGTGGGAGGGGAAGTTGAGAAAGGTCCCCAGCCGCCCGAGGAGGTGATGGGAGTGGGTAGGGTCTTACTGGACAAAGCCTAAGATTTTCCAACCTGTATGCTGATGAGCTGGGACCTGGGCTGGCTTCCCAAGTCTGGTAAATTGGGGTTCACCACTACCTGAAAATTCCTAAGAACAGGAAGAGCATGCTTTTTATCTAGACTTCTTTCCCACACTCCCACATCCTCCCACAACCCTGGCTCCCTTGTCTTGGTCATCCCAGGTGCGAGGCACATGAAGAGCTCGCTGTTGAATCCCTGCACGGAGGGACAGGGAAAGGTTACTCGGATTGTAGGACTCCCCTTTCCTCTTCCGGAGATGCTTTTCATGAAGTCATGGACGCAAAATGGAGGAGTGGTGGGGGATGTGGGGAACTCCAGTGTAGGGGCTGCAGGGGCGGTGAGTTTAGGGGAGCACTGGAGCCTGAGGGGCTGGGGGGCGAAAGTGAACTGGATTTACGCTCACCCTGGCTCTCGCTGCAGTCAGCAGGCTCTGCGCGCTGCGCCTTGGTGCGCAGTGGCAGCGCAGGGGCAGAGGGGAGGTCGATCCACAGGGTCCGCCCCGAAAGCTGCGGGCTCCGCCCCCGCCTGTCCCTCCGGTCCCGGAGCAGCTGCTTCCGGGCTTTGCAGCTCCCGCGGCTCCGCGAGGCCGCGGCCGCGACGTTGGGCCCAGGAGGCCGCCCGCCCCGCCCGCACAGTGTCTGGACGCCTGGGTCCCAGGTAGGCCCGCGTTGAGCCTCGCGGCTGGGATCTCCGAGGACACCGGCCTGACCTTGCAGAGGCCGCGGCTCCACTGCGCGCTCGCGGGCCGGTCGGGCCACTTTGTAGGAATCATGGGTCCCTAAAGCAAGGGACAGACGCTGCCGGCGGGAATTTTCTGTATCCGCCGTCCCACTGCCCAACAAAGAGACTTCCTATTCCTCCAGCTCCCTTAGGGCAGCAGTTTGAGACTTCAAATCCAGTAGAACCTAGGACCACCGGCCACCTTCCTTCCTTCTCGGATGGAGCACTGCCTCCCCAGATTCGGGGGCACCTTGGGGCGTGGCCTTGGGGAGTGAAACTTGGGGAACCGCTGGGAAGGAAGCTGGACGCACAGAGTATGCTGTGGGGGTGACCCGGGCCTTGTCAGGGCCTGAGACTCTTGGAATCCTGCGTGCCGGGCAGTAGTGAATGCGTGTGGGTGTGCGCACGTCCCTTCCTTGCCTGAACACTGAAAAGGAAACAAGCCTCTGCCACGCTTGCGGCTGCATGACCTCAGGGTGGCGAGGAGCCGCGTCAGAATTCAGAGGACAGAGTCCCCCAGTGGACACTTGCTCTGAGCTTGAGAGACTGGCTTCTGAAGAACCCCTGAGAGTCTGAGCCGTGCTGAGAATCGCCTCCTCCCACCCACCCCACAATCTGGAGGCTCCTTACACCCCAGCCATGTTCCTGCGACGGCTGAGTGGTTGGCTGCCTCGTCCCTGGGGCCGCCGGAAACCAGCAAAGCCTGACTCAACAGCCCCAGAACCCAGATGGGTGGATAGCTCTCCTGAGAATTCAGGGAGCGACTGGGACAGTGCCCCAGAAACCATGGGAGACGTGGGGCCTCCCAAGACCAAGGACTCGGGGACACCGAGGCGCTCTGGAGCAGCACCAGAACCAAGCAGGGAGCCCCGAGCTGAGCAACTGGGGAGCAAAGGGATGGATTCCCTCCAGCGGAACAAGGCTGAGTCCGAGAGACTGGAAGCTGCAGGGGCTTTGGGAATGGATCCCGTGGATGCAGGTGGCACCCGGAGACCTGAAGAGGAACTGAGTATTCCCGGGCCTGAAGCTGCAGTGGAGAACGCCAGCCGGCATCAGCAGCTGCTGGGCTGGCTGCGGGGGGAAGCTGGCGGCCCCCCGCGGTACCTGGGTGGCCCAGAGGAGTGTCTGCAGATCTCCACCAACCTGACCCTTCACCTGCTGGAGCTGCTGGCCTCAGCCCTGCTGGCACTGTGTTCACGGCCCTTGCGGGCAGCTTTGGACGCTCTGGGCTTGCGTGGACCACTGGGCCTCTGGCTACATGGGCTGCTGTCATTCGTGGCTGCCCTGCATGGGCTCCATGCTGTGCTGAGCCTACTCACCGCCCATCCTCTGCACTTTGCCTGTCTCTTTGGCCTCCTGCAGGCCCTGGTGCTGGCTGTCAGCCTCAGGGAGCCCAGTGGAGATGAAGAGGCCACTGACTGGGAGGGTGAGAGGTCAGGGAGGAAGGGAGAAGAGCAAAGGGGAGACCCGGGAAAGGGGCTGTGACCATGGGGTGGGGGCACAAGATAAAGACAGGGTGGCCTTTAGGATGGGGGTGTGTGTGACCCAGACTAAGCACAGGGACCTCAGGGATGGGAAAGAGACCTTGGAGTGCCAGGGCTCAGGGCCCCCTTCATACACAGGAGAGAACAGAGTGTCTATGGACACTGGGGGGATCACCCTTGGATTCACCAGCTATTGTTACTTTTTTGCTTTTACATTTCTCCCACCTGTTTTTCACCTCCACTTTTTAAAAGCAAAAAAAAAAAAAAAAAAGTGTGGTGGAGAATGAAGACCGAATGGTCTTTTCTACCTTCAGAACTCCCCAGAGGCGGGACAGATCTCTGCAGAAGGAGGCTGGGAAGCTGGCTGAGAGAACCAAGAGATCTCCTGGACCTTGGGATCTGAGCCAACTAAGGAAGAGTAGCACTGCTGGGCCGGGGGTGGGGGGTGGGGGGCCTCGAGGGTCTGGACAAGTCCCATCTGGGACCCGATCTGGTACTCGTGGAGCCAGAGGGAGAGGGGATAGTGCCAGCAGTATTGACAGGAGGGACAGCTCTGCCAGGCATTGTGGGGAGAGTGCTGGAGCTTGTCATCACCACTCACTGAGCAATAAATACCTGTGTCACACTAAATCCTAAATACACCACTACGAAGTGAGAGTGACCATGCCAGTGTCCTTTCTGACGCCGTCCAGCTCCAGGGTTAGGTGGCAGAGGGTCCAGCGGGGAAACTGAAATGGAGGGCATGGGATTGGTGTGTACAGACATTCCAGAATGAGATGAGGATTGAAACTTCGTCTTTATTATTCTTGAAAGGTACTTGGGAGTCTCCAGCTTCTCTCAGCTCCCATCAAACTGGTCTGGGGGCATGGATGTCAGTTACTGGACAGCTCGCAGGGCTCTGTGATGGGAGGAGGGAGAACATCAGGTGGCAGAGAGAACCAAGGTTGTGGGTAACGTGGCTAGGGAGAACGTATTCTTCCATTGCCTTGCATCAAAGAAAGGGTCCTGAGACCTTGCCCACTTCATGTCTGACCCTCTGCCTTTCTTACCCACTGCAAACTTGGAAACCTCTGAGTCACCCACAGCCCATCCTGGGAGCCACATCCCTCTGACGCCATCACAGCCTATGACAAATGGAGCTCTCAACATAGTCACTCTGAAGGTGGCAGCCCTTGGCTGGTGTCTTTTGGTGATACCACAAGCCTGCCTCTTGCATCCAGCACCCCCAGCAGCCTTGGTGAGTCCCAGTCCTCTGTGTGTCTTTAACCCCTCACCTTGATTCCTGGGAGTCAGTAAGAAGGCTTTGGAGTCCAGGCAGGAGGTCAGGGACTGGAATTCCTCCACGCACTTCTCGGGAGGGTGTGGCGAACGATCTGCAAGGGCGGGGTGGGGCCAGACCAGTCAAAGCCCCCGCCTTTCAGCACCGCCCCTGGCAAGGACCTCATGGCAGCACCCAGCCCTTCCTGGGAGGATGTCACAGGGCCCCGGGTGAGATGTTCTGCAAGTCCTCATTGCCCTCTGGCCCTTCCTGCCTTGCACCCCACTCACTGTAGAACAGAAAGCGCTGGTAGCCCTGGCCCGTCTCTTTGAGCATGATTCCCCCTGGGCACGAGCTGGAGAAGAGCTCCGTCTTCATGTCGGGGCGGCCTGTCAAGAGTGGGTGGAGGCAAGTGTGAGGAGGGAGACTTGAAACTGAGTCTAGGGGGCTGGGGGAGGGGGAGGACTGGAGAGAACCAACCTTCAGTCCTGAGGTTTGTGCTCCCTTCAGTCAAATGGTAGATCCACTTCCGGGGCACACAGAGTCCATTTTTTCTGCAGAAGTGGGCAGTGGCAGACAGGACCTTAGACCGAGTGTCACCTCAGCCATACGGTACCAGCCTCTACTTGTTCCATCTTATTCCTCCTGGAAATCTAGCTCCCTTTGGGTTTCATGCTAACAAGGCGTGGTTAGACCCATCTCTCTCCAGAAGGCACTGCCAGAACTAGAGGATTCAGTGGCCAAGAATACTGGCTACACTAGCCCCAAAGCCCAGGCCTTGCTGGGCGCTCGCGTTTCAGGCAGAGTGCACTCAGTGGTGCCTCTGTCTGCACCACTCACGTGCGGATGGTAGCACGAAGCTGGAGCTGCATAGGCGCAGAGCCTGCAGCCATGTTGAAGACAATGTTGTCCACAAGGTCAAAAGTTGCCAACTCCTCCTTGGTGGGAGCTGCCCCTGCAATAAAGTACCACTGGCCCAGGTGCGGCTCTGGAAACTGGAGAGACAATGAGGGAAGCAAAAGTTAATGAGTCCAGCGCTGGAGCCAGCGGTTAGCAGAGCAAGACTTCAGGTGGAGGGACTGGCTGCCTCCCTCTGCGCAACTGGGGGTTGAATTCCTGACAAAAAAAAAAAAAACCACTAAATGACTTCCTCCTCGCCCCCACCCCCCAAGTCAACCTGGTTCGCCACCCCTAACTCGGCCGAGTCTCCACGCTGATGGCCACTGGACTGGTACTTTTCTCCTTGCTTTCATCATTCCAACCCTCGTCCCTTTCCCAATCTGGCTTCTGGTGACTCTAGGTCACCCACTGAAGCCCCTCTAAACCACCACCAGAAGGTATCCCCCATCCTCAGTCCATACCTCCTTCCCATCCACTCCCAGAGTTGTCAGCTGACTGTGCTCCGGGCACTGATAGAGGGAGTTCAGAATGCCATAGAGGTAGAGCACGGCTGCCCAAATCCATTGGAACATCTTGAGGCAGGAGGGAGCTGCGGCTTTGCGACCAGTGCCTTAACTGCTCTCTCCACTGCTGGTGGCTCAGGCCACTCTGCTTTCAGCCCCCTTGCCTCGACCCTTGACCCCTTCACCTGCTAATGAGTAACTTCAACCTTGTTTTCCAGCCCAAGCCTGGATTACCTAGTGTTTGGGCCTTCCTCCCCCTCTTCTTCATACAACCAGTCCACGATACAACCTGGTATGTCCAGGGTGTCTCACGAGTTATGGGAAGAGCCCAGTCCCACACATAGAAGCCCACAGTTTTTTAACCCATGCCTGAGCTGGATATTGGCTGTGTTGTGCAGCATGGAAAAGAGGCTTGACTGGGATTTTCATTCATTCACTTAGCTGTTTTCTGAGCCCCAGCTGTTTGCCAGGAACTAGCTAATCTGTGGGGATACAAAAATGAGACACAGTCCCTGGCCTTGAAGTCAGTATAGGAAGAACTAGCTGTGTAAACAGATCACTGCAGTGCAACCTGATAAGTGCCAACAGGTATGGACCAGTTCCGCGGGCATGGTGGATTTCTCCCTAAAGTTTTAACTGTGGACACAGGATGTATACACCTTGGAAGGAAAAGTTTCAGGACACACAAGTTCATTCACTCAATGTTTATTACAAGGGGGCTACACAATTTAGTGATTAAAGAGGATAGACCTTTTGTGGCTGGCAGAGTGAATTCTAAACCCAATTCTTAGACCTCTCTTCTATTTGGGATAATTTTATTTAATCATCAATCTCACAGGATTGAAATAATGCATATGAAGTCTTTAGCAAAGACCAGAAAATGGTTAAGTCCCAAGTTAAATATTCAGTATAACAGTAGTATCTGCAGACTACTTACTAGTTTCTGGTGGGTAATCTCTGAAACCATAGGCACTAAGGGAAGAATGGTGACGCTGTGGTCACTGGGTTGTGCTGAGGGAGGAACTGCTGCTGAATGACCAGGGCTCCATTGCCAAATTACTTACTACCCGCGGACTACGACAAAGATTTACTCTGGGACTTGAGGCTTGCTATGGACTTGTGATTTACTGTGTAAACAGATCACGGTTTAAAAAAAATCAAAGCTAAATCCGAGCGAAGGGTATATGAAAGTTCATTTTACTAGTCTATTTTGGGGGTAATGCTTTGAGATTTCTCAAGAAAAAGCTAAGATGTAACAATTTATTGGAGCAGTAACGTCGAACTGGGCCCGTGTTTGTCACTTCCACCACCTAGGTTTGTCTAGGCGTACTCACCTATAAAACAGATGTTAGTACCCATTTCCAAGGTCAAAACTTTAAAATATGTAAAACGCTTATTATACTGGCTGGCACACTGAGCAGGTGCTTATTTAAACTGAACCAGTCCTGGGATCTGGGTATAAACTACAAATCGCAGAAAGACGTGGGGGAAAGGGGGCGCAGAGAAGCGGTAGTCCCCCCACCGCACCCCTGCGGAAGCCCCTCGGTGGCCTTTCAATTCTCCAAGGTCAAGGTCTCCTCTTTCGGTCCAGTCGGGTTCCATCGCGACAATTCTCAAACTCGGAAAACACTTCTCTTGACAAAAGTCCTGAAAGACAGCGGCAGGCTTAGCCTTCCTACAACATGGCGTGACTCCCTGGCCGCTCACTGCCCATGACGAACAAACACTACGTTCAGTCCGCAAAACGCCCCAACCGGCACAAGCGAGCTCCGGCCCAACGACGCAACCGCACGGAGAAACATCTCGCGAGCCGCCCCCAACAGCCTACGGCAAAGGTGACTTCCGGAGGCGCCGGAGCAAAGGTGCCGTGAGGACGACCGCGAGACGCTAGGAGGCTTAGGTGCCTAGGACAATGCCGCCTAAAATTCTCCGCTTACCAGGATTTTAACATAGGTTAACGGGGCAAAATCTCCAGGCTCCAAACTCTAAGGTCTACACGAATAGTTCGTAGTCTCTCTTGAGGCAGTGGCAGTCTCATCGGGCAATTTTTTTCTTCAGGCATTTATAGTGGCCACCTCAACCCCCAATCGCTGAAGCGCGCGCACAGGGGAAGTAACCACCGCCAGAGGGGGTGGGTGGGCGGAGTTTAAATGTGCACGCATGCGTAATGAGACTTAACGCAGGCGCAGTACGGTCCCCGGGCGACGACGGCGGCGGCTCCTCGGGGTGCTCGGCTCCCTCCCATCTAGGCCGGCCCCTGCCCGTCTCGCCCCCAGCAACTCACTGTTTGGGGCTACGGACTTTCTAATCGTGCCCCACAAAAGTAACGCTTGGGGACCTGGGGGAGCCGGAAGTACCGCCTCGTGATTCCCCAGATACTATCGGGGAAACGGAAGTGACCGTCGGAGGCAGGTTGGGGGAGACCGGAAGTGACGGTACCGTGGGGAAGTCGGGGGCGGAGCCGAAGGGTGGTGGGGAGTGTATGTGTATGGTGTTTGGCTGTGGCTGTGTGTTGGTTGTGCTGCTCTCTTGGAACACCGAGGGAAGGCGGAAGTGGGGGGGCAGTCAGCTAGCCGGTCCAGCCCCCCGTGAGTGTCCGCCGTCCGGGTCTGTAGTGATTTAGGCGGGTTCGATGGGCGTGGCGCGCGTGCGCGAAACCACTTTCTCCGCGGAGTCTGGCGCGACTCCCACTCTCGGGTTGTCCCAGGGTTTGTCGACTTCTGGGACCCTTGTAGTGCCGTGACTGGTGATGACACGGGTCTCTGGTCCCATGCTTGCTTCTTTTCCCGTATCTTAAGCCGACTGACCCGCCCTCATTGTGATTGGCATTGTGGAGCTCCTCCTACCTCCTGTCCTTCGGTTCCCTGTGCCGTCGATCTGCCCTTTGTGTTTCTCTCTCGTTGCCCCGGAATCGGAAGGGGAATGGGGGCGGGTGTGAGTGTGTGTGCTTGTGCGGGAGAAACTTTTTAGGTATTGGGGCGGGGATTCAGCCCGGGGAGGCTTCCTGGATCTAAAATCGGCTCCGGGCGACAGTGGACCTTCCTCTCCCCCTTCTTTCTTAGAGAGGTGTCGGCCATGGAGCCCAGTGATAGTACCAGCACCACTATGGAGGAGCCTGACAGCCTGGAGGTGCTGGTGAAGACCTTGGACTCTCAGACTCGGACCTTTATTGTGGGGGCCCAGGTGAGACCCCGATACTTCTGGAAGACATCTGTGGGCCCTTTGTCCCGGGGGCCCATTAGACGGAGAAGAGCCTGATGTTCTAGTCCTTGAGTTTTCATTGATTTCTTTGTTCACTTTTTTAACTGTTGAGTGAGGCAGATTTTTGTTCTGCCTTCTTTCAACTTGGTGGAAGTCAGTGCAGAGAATAGGAAGGAGGAATCTGTACGCTGTCATCTTATGTGGCCTCCAGCCCAAGGGGACAGCCTTTGGGAATGGACGTGATACAGTGACCCCCAAACAAGTGTGTCTTCTATAAACAGAAATTGGTCACATGGGTGTATACTCTTTTTTTTCCTGTCTCCTCTTTCCCCTTCTCTTTCTTTCTAAAAAGAGACAGAGCTTCCATCTGTTGGTTTGCTTCCCAAATGCCTGCAGTGGCTGAGACTGGGCAGGAGCTGGAAGCCAGGAACACTATCTAGTTGGTTGATCCATCGATTTTGCCTCCCAGGGTCTGTGTTAGCAGGAAGCCGGAGCCAGGAGCCAGAGCTGGGTATTGACCAGCCACTCTGATATGGGATGTGAGCATCTTAATTGCTAGGCTGGGTGCTCACTGCCTATACTGTTTTTTAAGTATGCGCATAAGAATTCGTAATGAATAGAGCTTTTGTAGACAAGCGAGTGGAATTACTGTATTTGCAGCATACTTTGAAACTCTGTTTAATGCTGTGGACACAGCTGTCTGTGCCTTTACTCCTGAAATAGCTAGAGACAGAATTGTGAGCAGACTGATCTATAGTTTCATAAAATATCACATGTTATTAAGAAAATAATATGGGCCTTTGTGGTTAGATGTATGTAAACATTCTAGCATTTCATAAGAGTGAGTTTTCTAGGTAGGAAAAATGACTTTCTTTTTTTCTCTCCTTCCTTCCTTCTTTCCTTCCTTCATTCTTTTCTCTCTTTCTCTTTTTTTTTCTCTCTTTCTTCCCTTTCTTTTTGCTACCTTTTCTTCTTGGCTAGTCTTCCCTCACCTGATTCCCTAACCCATTCTCCTTGCCATTGTTTCTGTCTTTGAGATTACAGGGTTGTCCTGGTATCATTTTGTGTTTGGGAAGGGGTCACTGGTAGCACTGAGCGCACCTTCCCTTGGGAACCAGGCAAAGAAGGAGAGAGGGGGCTGGCAGTCGGCTTTCTTGTTTCTTATCCACATCTTCTCCTGGTCTGTGCCATGAGTGTCCTTGAGTTTACTGCTTCTGTTTTGAGTCAAGCTTTGCACGATAGTTACCTCACATAGGAGACAATTGGCTAGTGATTCTATATGAGTTCTACCTCTCACCTTCCCTAATGCATGGTCCCTCTTCTGTACCTCCTCTGTCCTTTATCTGACTCCTGTGTGTGTCCTTTCTTCCTTGCAGATGAGTGTGAAGGAGTTTAAAGAGCATATTGCTGCCTCTGTCAGCATCCCCTCTGAGAAACAGCGGCTCATCTATCAGGGGCGAGTTCTGCAAGATGACAAGAAGCTCCAGGAATACAGTAAGGGGGTGGGGAGGCACTGCAGAGGTAGAGGATAGTGTTCAGAGGGATGAGCTGAGGCCATGGGTTTACCTGATCATACAACTATTTTGATGTATGTCTTTTTCTTTCTGCAGATGTTGGGGGAAAGGTTATCCATTTGGTGGAACGGGCTCCTCCTCAGACTCAGCTCCCTTCTGGGGCATCTTCTGGGACAGGGTCTGCCTCAGCCACCCATGGTGGGGGACCCCTGCCTGGTACTCGGGGGCCTGGGGCCACAGTTCATGACCGGAATGCCAACAGCTATGTCATGGTTGGAACCTTCAATCTTCCTGTAAGCTTGTGTTTTGCATGGCAGAGTTTTTGTGGGGAAGGGTAGTTTGGTTGGTTGTGGTATCAACAGGAGGCCCATCAGATGCATGTGTCAGTCTTCAGCTTGGAGGGCTCTGTGGTTTAGTGTTGGATTTGGACTCAGTCTTTGAGGAAAAGGGCTGGGGGAGGGGGGCTAGGCAATACATTGAAAGTGTGGAGGCTTTAGTGTTTGGCTTCTCCCAGAGCAACTTCCCTTACCCTTTCCCCAGAGTGACGGCTCTGCTGTGGATGTTCACATCAACATGGAACAGGCCCCAATTCAGGTATTGAGGGGCCTGGGAGGGTCAGAGAAGGGGATCTGGGAGAAGGAGGCCATGAAGTGGGGGAGGACCTGGCTGAGGAGATGACTGGGACCTGGTGTAGTAGGCAGTGGAGCTCATGGCTTCACCTCGGACCTGTCCTGATGATTCCTCTTTTATCGTAGAGTGAGCCCCGGGTACGGCTGGTGATGGCCCAGCACATGATCCGGGATATACAGACCTTACTGTCCCGGATGGAGGTAAGTGGGCAAGTCTGGCTAGAGTCTCTTCAGGGGCATAACTGGCCACAACCACAGGACTCTGCCTTCCTAATCTGGTCGCCTCTCTCTGCAATCTTTGTTCTTTGGGGTAGAAAAAGTATCTTTTTGAGACCGCTTTGACCCTGCCAGATCATTTGGTGGCTGGTATTGGGGACTTTGTTTCAGTCTTGTCAGGTAACTCTCACAGCATATCTTTTGAATTGAAGAAGGATCCCACACTTCTTAATTTTTTCCTTGATGTTCTAAGTTTGTCAGTTTGTGTTACGGTTGCAGCCTGTGGCCTTTCTCTCTCTCGTTGCAGAGATTAGGAAACTGCAGCCTCTGCTCTCTGTGATTCACTCACCAAGCCTACAGATGCTTGTGTGCAGCCTGATTGTCCCAGTGCTGCCCTGGCTGTTAGAGGCAGACCAGAGCCCTGCCTTCAGGGCGCCTCGTCAGGGTATTCTCCCCATTCAGACTCCTTTGGCCTGAGTGGTTGTCTACAGTAGTCTCATCCTGCTTTTGGTATTCTGACTCGCCCCACCTTCAGTGTCGAGGAGGGCCCCAAGCACAGCACAGTCAGCCGCCCCCACAAACGCCGCCTGTGGCCCAGGAGCCGGGAACCTTGAGCTCTCAGACAGCAGAAGCGGTTGAAAATGACTCGCCAGCTCGGGAGCCCATGGAGGCAGAAGAAGTGGAGGAGCGCACCCCAGTCCAGAACCCAGAACTCACCCCGCCTGGCCCAGCCCCAACGGGCCCAGCACCTGCCACGGAGACAAACACACCCAAGTGAGAGGAGGAGGGAACTCTAGGGGTTTGGGAGATCCCGAATGAAGTGTGAGGACCAGGAAAGGTACAGTGGCAAGGGAAGCATTGCTTGGGCCTTACCTGTAGGGTTAGCATTGAGTGTAGGTAAGTGAAGTTAGGATTGATAGCTGAGCAAAAAGTACTGCTCTCTCCTGGGCAAGGGAATCCAGGTGGTAAGTCCTGAGCCTGATAAAATTTTCTGCCCTGAGTTCACACGGATCCCATCTCTCTCGTAGAGTCAGTTTCTTGTGCTGGGGAGGGCGGGAGCAATTCCGTGTCTTCCCCCAGTCCTCCCATGGGTAGGAGTAAAGAACAGACTGTGCTGGTCTGTGAAGGGATCAGGCCCAGGGCAGACGGGCGGCTGCGATCCCTGGTGCCTGGGAGGTCAGGAGTTGCAGAAAGCCTCGGCTCACTGCCCTTGGGTTGCCCGCAGCCACCCTTCCCCCGCGGAGTATGTCGAGGTGCTGCAGGAGCTGCAGCGGCTGGAGAGCCGCCTCCAGCCTTTCCTGCAGCGCTACTACGAGGTCCTGGGCTCCGCCGGCAGCACGGACTACAACAACAACGTGAGTCCCTCCATGGCCCCAACCCCCCGGAAGCAGAACAGGGCAGACTGAGATACAGATAACACTCTCCCCTCGCACTAAAAACAAAACACCCAAAAAACTAGAAACAACCCAAAAACAAGAAAAAAACCCAAATTCTCTTTAGACGTGTAAATGGTCCTTTCCTTCCTTCGGGGGAAGGTGACTTTTTGCGGTATCTACTGCTCTCTCTTTCTTGCACTTCTGAGTTAATGATTTAGGAAGTTTATAAAGTAAGGAGATTCATGGGTGATGCCCTGTTGGTTCATTGTAGAGTTTATTTTAGCAGGGAGTTCTTTATGGGTGTGTAGTAGCATTTGTTTCCAAGGATACAAGCAAAGGTTTAGAGGGCATGATAACTTTGAGAAGGCACAGCTTACTGCTTTAGTTAATGAGGAGGATTCCAGCTTGATACTTTCTGCTTTTCTGTGTTTGACCCCGGAGCACAGCATGAGGGCCGAGAAGAGGACCAGCGGTTGATTAACTTGGTGGGGGAGAGTCTGCGACTGTTGGGCAACACCTTTGTGGCTCTGTCTGATCTGCGTTGCAATCTGGCCTGTGCACCCCCACGCCACCTGCATGTGGTCCGACCCATGTCTCACTACACTACCCCCATGGTGCTCCAGCAGGCAGCCATTCCCATCCAGGTGCGTCACGAAGAGCGGGTCGGAGAGAATGGAGGGTGTAGGTGGAGTGATTAGGAAGGGAGGAGACTTTGGAAACGTAGTGATGAAGATGAGGAAGACTTCAGGGGTATCTCATAAGGTGATCTGTTCTAGGTGTTTGTGTGTTTCTTATTCCCGCCTGTCCCCCTGTTTCTTCCAGATTAATGTGGGGACTACTGTGACCATGACGGGGAATGGGACTCGTCCCCCCCCAGCTCCTAATGCAGAGGCACCTTCCTCTGGTCCCGGGCAGGCCTCGTCCCTGGCTCCGTCTTCTACCACTGTCGAGTCGTCCACGGAGGGGGCTTCCACTCCAGGGCCAGCTCCCCAGCCAGCCACCAGTCACCCGAGGGTCATCCGAATTTCCCACCAGAGCGTGGAACCCGTAGTCATGATGCACATGAACATTCAAGGTGAGTTAGAGTCGGTCGCTGGCAGAGAAGAGCAGCATGGTGAAGGAGGTAGGCTTGGCGCTGAGGTATGAGGTGCGAGGCTGGGGAAGGGAGAGGCTGCTGCTGGCAGCGCTGGCAGAGGAGCCAGAGCAGCAGCTTTAAGCGTCGTGTGTGGGGCGGGGCAGGATGGGTGCTGTGTCCTTGGTGATTTGTTGGTGTGGTGAAGGGAGCACCTGCTCCCTGTCTTGATGGAGAGAAAGGCAGGTGTTCCGGCTGGGGAAGTGGGAGCCTGCAGGACAGCTGATCTCAGGAGGATGCCGTTAGGGCTTGGCCCCGCCTGTCTCAGGGCCACTCTCTCTGTCTCCCTGCCCAGATTCTGGCACACAGACCGGTGGTGTTCCGAGTGCTCCCACTGGCCCCCTAGGACCCCCTGGTCATGGCCAGACCCTGGGTAAGAGTGAGGGCATCAGAGCAGGTTGAGCTCTGGGTAGAGAAGGGGTAGGGCTGAATGGGTGGGTTAAAGGGGTCCAGGTTCAAGGTTACATCAGACCCGCCCCCCAGGCTCCACCCTCATCCAGCTGCCCTCCCTGCCCCCTGAGTTCATGCACGCCGTCGCCCACCAGATCACTCATCAGGCCATGGTGGCAGCTGTTGCCTCCGCGGCAGCAGGTAATGACCTGGAAGGGGAGGCCTGGGAGGTGGGGCATAGTCCATGGTGGCGGGTGCTGTCAGCTAGTGGCCAAGGGCCCAGCCCTCAGCTCTCTCCGGTCTCTCTCTTCTGCCCCCCACAGGACAGCAGGTCCCAGGCTTCCCAACAGCTCCAACCCGGGTGGTGATTGCCCGGCCAACTCCTCCACAGGCTCGGCCTTCCCATCCTGGGGGGCCTCCAGTCTCCGGGGCTCTGGTGAGCAAGGGTAGGGGAGTTGTTCCAGTGGGGAAAAGTTAGGGGAAAGAACCCCAAACTGGTATGTGGGAAAGGTAGGGATAAAAATCTCCCCACTTCTCTCCCCAGCAGGGTGCTGGACTGGGTACCAACGCCTCATTGGCCCAGATGGTGAGCGGCCTTGTGGGGCAGCTTCTCATGCAGCCTGTGCTTGTGGGTGAGTCCTCGCTCTTCCACACCCCACACTTCAGAGATCGCCATGATTCCAAAGCCCGACACTGTCCGTGTGAACTGCTGTTTTCCATTTCTTCTCATGTTCTCTTGGTTCTCACTGTCCTGTTAACACCTAATGAGGGTGCTGTGATGTCTGAATTTTCTTCAGATTTCGTTTTGCCTTTGATTCCTTACAGCTCAGGGGACCCCAGGAATGGCTCCACCTCCAGCTCCTGCCACTGCTTCAGCCAGTGCTGGCACCACCAACACAGCTACCACAGCTGGCCCTGCCCCCGGGGGGCCTGCCCAGCCTCCACCCCCTCAGCCTCCTGCAGCTGATCTGCAGTTCTCTCAGCTTCTGGGGAATTTGCTGGGGCCTGCAGGGCCAGGATCTGGAGGGCCTGGCGTGGCTTCTCCCACCATCACCGTGGCAATGCCCGGCGTCCCTGCCTTTCTCCAGGGCATGAGTGACTTCTTGCAGGTGAGTGGCTGGCTTGCCTTTCTCCTCACCCGTCCCGTGCCCCAGCCTAGCCAGGCAGTGGGGCTGTGTTGCCATTAGGTAGCTGTTGGGCCATTGCCTGCAATTTTGTGGCCAGAGAAGGGAGCCGGGACTTTATTGACTGAACTGCTCCCATTTTGGAGATGAGGGAAATAAGGCTTTAGAGAAGAGAGAGAGACGCTGTAGTGGCTAGTGTCCTGCTCTCTGGTCTAAACCATACAGTGAGAGAGGAGTTGCTTAGGCCAGCTCTGCTGTGGACTCCCTTGCCACGAGTGTTCTTTCCTAAGGAGTAAGGTTTAGAATACGGCCCCCTGTCTCCCCAGACCGTGTCGGTGTCTGTCCTTACTCTCAGGTCTCACTTCATCATCTTTATTCTCTCTTTCCCAGGCAACACAGGCGGCCCCTCCACCCCCTCCACCACCTCCACCCCCACCCCCTGCCCCAGAGCAGCAGAGCACGGCCCCACCAGGGTCCCCTTCTGGTGGCACAGGGAGTCCTGGAGGCCTGAGTCCTGAGAGCCTTTCCCCGGAGTTCTTCACCTCCGTGGTACAAGGCGTGCTGAGCTCTCTGCTCGGCTCTTTGGGAGCTCGCGCTGGCAGCAGTGAAAGTATTGCCGCCTTCATCCAGCGCCTCAGTGGCTCCAGCAACATCTTTGAGCCTGGGGCTGATGGAGCCCTCGGTGAGCAACGACGGGAGCCTTGGTCTTCTCTAGGAGGGGATAGCCAGGGAAGGGACAGCCGGGGGTAGGTAGATGGCTTTTGTTTAGGGAGGTTGCCAAGATGGGATGAGGCCGATGGGCTGGCTGGGGGTAAAGGCCTTTGCTAACTTTCGCCCCTGTCCGCAGGATTCTTTGGGGCTCTCCTCTCTCTTCTGTGCCAGAATTTCTCCATGGTGGACGTGGTAATGCTTCTCCATGGGCATTTCCAGCCACTGCAGCGGCTCCAGCCCCAGCTGCGATCCTTCTTCCACCAGCACTACCTGGGTGGCCAGGAGCCCACACCTGGTAACATCCGGGTAAATGAAGGCCCGGAGCCTTAGAAGCCTCCCACTTCCCCCTTCAGTACCTTGTTTCTGACCCTGTTCATGTATCAGCTTACGCCGTTGACTGCGCCAGCCCTAGACATGGACCTGTGGAGGGGGGAGGGGTAGAGAAGGAAGTCTCCTGAGACTGAGGCTTGGGCCTGACCTCTGCTGTTCTCCCCGTAGATGGCGACACACACATTGATCACAGGGCTAGAGGAATACGTGCGGGAGAGTTTTGTGAGTGACCCTTCTGTATTGCCTTCCTCTCCTTGGGTCTGGTCCAGACAGCTGATGTCCGTAGTGCCTTCTCCACTTCCGATCTTTCAGGGTTCCTGATCTGGGGTCTTTGTCTTGTCCCGCAGTCTTTGGTGCAGGTTCAGCCTGGTGTGGACATCATCCGGACAAACCTGGAATTTCTTCAAGAGCAATTTAATAGCATTGCTGCTCATGTGCTGCACTGCACAGGTCAGGGCCTGGCCAGGCAGGGGCTGGCTAGGTGTGGGTGCATGGTATGTAGCGGGTGTGCAGAGCTGCCAGGTGCCAGCATTCTCTCCTTATATCTTGCCTGCAGACAGTGGATTTGGGGCCCGGCTGCTGGAGTTGTGTAACCAAGGCCTGTTTGAGTGCCTGGCCCTGAACCTGCACTGCTTGGGGGGACAGCAGATGGAGCTGGCTGCTGTCATCAATGGCCGAATTGTAAGCACCATCCCACCCCAGCTCCCCAGCCATTTGTTTCTTGAGGTCTCCTTGCTCCTCATTTTTCTTCTCCCAAGTACTATCCTGTACCCTAGATCTGATGTATTTTAAAAGCCGGCTGAGGGTTTTGTCTTCCCAGTCTGTTTTCTGCCCCTCAGCGCCGCATGTCACGTGGAGTGAATCCGTCACTGGTGAGCTGGCTGACGACCATGATGGGCCTGCGGCTTCAGGTGGTGCTGGAGCACATGCCCGTGGGCCCCGATGCCATCCTCAGATACGTCCGCAGGGTTGGTGATCCCCCTCAGGTAAGGGACACGGCGGGCTCTGGGACCAGGGCGCCTGAGGGGGCCGGCGGGGTCTAAGAGGGCCTGTCGGTGTTCTCCAACCTCACAGCCACTGCCTGAGGAGCCCATGGAAGTTCAAGGAGCAGAAAGAACGTCCCCAGAGCCTCAGGTAACAGGGAGGGGTGGAGAGGCCAGATGATGGGAACTGGGGGGCTGAGAGGGCAGGGCTGGGTCTCAGTTCTGAAACCTGCCTCCTCCCACCGTCTGACTGCCAGCGGGAGAATGCCTCCCCTGCTCCTGGAACTACAGCAGAAGAGGCCATGTCCCGAGGTCCGCCCCCTGCCCCTGAGGGGGGCTCCCAGGATGAACAGGATGGAGCCTCAGCCGAGACAGAACCCTGGGCCGCTGCTGTGCCCCCAGTAAGTGCTGAGAGGTGATCCAGGGAGCTGAGGCCACTGGGAGTTGTGGGAGTTACTACTTTTGGATGTTTCCTTTCCCAGGAATGGGTTCCTATCATCCAGCAGGACATTCAGAGCCAGCGGAAGGTGAAGCCGCAGCCCCCCCTGAGCGACGCCTACCTCAGTGGTATGCCTGCCAAGAGACGCAAGGTCGGTTTACCTCTTCCCTGAGGATCTTTGTCCAAGTTCCCCTCTCATGTTTAAAATCAAACTAGAGTTGGAAGGGGCTCTTCTAGTTCGGGAAACCTTTGGGACTCATTTTCTTGCTCATAGTTGTTGCATAAAACCACACAGGACTTGGCCTTAGTTTGCTGGTAGTCTTGTCTTGGTCTCTAATTGTACTGTGTGACTAGTGCCCACTTTTCTTTAAGATGGCTTCCTTTTGCGGCCTAACTAGTTCTAAACTCCAGATGGCTTGACCCATTCTGCCCCTTTTGTTTTGAAGAGCAAGTTCAGCACATTCAAACCCTTTAACCAGAGCCCAACATAATTGGGCATTTGTGTTGTCCAGACCGCATGTGTGCTGCTTCCCTTCTCTCTGCTAGTGTGCAGACTCAGTGGTTGACTCCTGGAAGGGTGTGCTGGGTGGCGGCACTGGATCTGACGGTGATCCTCTTTTCCCTCCCAACTCCCTGTCCACCAGACGATGCAGGGTGAGGGCCCCCAGCTGCTTCTCTCAGAAGCTGTGAGCCGGGCAGCTAAGGCAGCCGGAGCTCGGCCCCTGACGAGCCCCGAGAGCCTGAGCCGGGACCTGGAGGCACCAGAGGTTCAGGAGAGCTACAGGCAGCAGGTGCCCCCACCTCGAAGCAGAATAGGGATGGTCCCGTGGGAGGGGTTGGGATAGGGCCCCTCTCCCCCTGGCCCCCTTTAGACAACTGGTCAAAAGCATTCCCCCCACCCGACCCGTGGCATCTGAGAACGCTCAGCAATGCCACATTGGACAGTGTATGTGTTGGGATGGGGGTGGGGGGCTGCTGGGGGGGAAGCGTTCACTCCTGAGGGATGGCCTCCTCTGCTTGTTGGGATCAGAGGAGCCTTGACAAGTGCTTCTCCAACCTACTTGTTTCTCTCTCTAGCTCCGGTCTGACATACAAAAACGGCTTCAGGAAGACCCCAACTACAGCCCCCAGCGCTTCCCTAATGCCCATCGGGCCTTTGCCGATGATCCCTAGCTCTTTGCTCTGTGGCCCTTCCTTACCAGGGGACCATCTCCCCCCTCTTCCTTCACAGTATTTAAGAAATAAAAGTCGGATTTTCCTGGCTCTCTTGTCTTTAAATTGTCTTCATTAAGCACTTTTTGAGTCCCTCAATTGAATATTCTCATTTCCCTGGGTAGGCATTTGACAGAGGCTAACTCCACTTGGACTGCCTGCATCCCGCATTGGAGTGCCTGGTTTGAGTCCTGGCGCCCCACTCCTGATCCAGCTTCCTTCCCGTTAAAAGCACGCCCTGGTAGGCAGTAGATGGTTCCATTGGCCACCCACACAGGGTACTTGCATGGAGTTCTGGGCTCCTGGGTTTTATTCTGGCCCAGTCTTGCCTGTTGCAGGCATTTGGGGAGTGAACCAGCAGCTGAAGGATTTCTGCTTTCCAAATACAAGTACTTTCTTAGAGAGTACTACTCCCTAAGAACCCAACTATGCCAGTCAAGTCCTCCATGAACATATGTGCACTATTGTTATGTTTATGCATCACAACACTGATAGAACATTTTTATGCAAAAGCATTTAATAGTTTATTTGAAAGGCAGACAGGGAGAGATCTCTCATCCACTGGTTCACTGAACAAATGCCTGGAACAGCCAGAGCTGTGCCAAGCCAAAACCAGCTCTATGTAGGTTTCCAGAGATGGGTGGCAGGAACCCAAGGACTTGGGCCACCACCTGCTGCATCCCTTGAAGCTGGGTAGGAACTAGAGGTGCAAGTCCATCCCAGCGTGTGGGGATCCTTAGCTTCACAGTGGCTACCCCTGAATAATCCCACATGCATTTTTTGTACACACACACGTGTTCATGTAAGGAGTTCAGAGATGGGAGACATGTATCCCAAGTACATGCTAGAACAGAAAATGCTTTTCAATTTCTAAGCAGCTCCAGACCTTAGTATCTTAGCCTGCTAACTGGGATTCCCATGAAATCCAGCCATTTCTGATGACACTTAAACAGTCTGCCAAGGCTCAGAACAGCTATGAACAGGACTTCTCAGTTTTGTCAGTGGGACCAGAGGCATGGCGGCCAACTTTGCTGTCATCAACTGCAGTTATGCTCTCTCCCATCCATTCTAACTAGCTTACTGCAGGACCAACAATGTGACATCCCATCTGAAGGTCAAGACACCGGCTCTGCAAGTTCTATCTGCAAGTCCTGCTAACACCCCACTACAGGAGCCATCTGGGGACAATGGCTGACAGTCTGAAGGGGTTCCACCTTTCACCAAGACCCCACATGACATGTGAAGGAAGCCATACTAGGGCCAGCCCAGCTATCAGCTGCATTCGGGCAACCACCTGACTTCCCAACTGGCCCAAGAAGATGGGCCCAGGTAAGCCCCAGCCCAAACCGCCAACCTACAGAACTTGAAGATCCAGTAACATGGTCACATTTTTGAGGTAATCTGAAAGGACACTTGACTAACAGTTCTGACTGAATCCCCATACATGTCAACACCATGCTGTAAGACACCAACCCACCCATCCCTCCCCACAACTGCTCCTGGGATTTTTTTTTAATCCTTTTATTATTATTTTTTAACAAACGGCCCCAGGGATAGGGGACCAGGGGAAGGGGGAGGAGGGGAAGCGAGGCACCAGCCCCACAACCCCTCCACACCCACCCCTTTCCCCTTTATATATTTATAATCTATATACAAGCCCCGGGGGTGGGGGGCAAGGGGAACTCCCTCAGTGGGGTGGGGGCAGCCCAGGCTCCTTGTCCCCTCGGGACCCAGGCTCCTCTGTCCTTCGGGAAGGCCCTTCTCGAGAAGGTGGCCCTGTCCGCTCCCAAGGCTTCGGCATCCAGCGCAGAGCATCCGGTGGGGAGGCCTAAGGGACAGTAGGTGTGGAGAGTAAGGCTTAGTGGGAGGTGCCAGGGATGGAAGGACAGGAAGTCAGGCAGAACTTGGGGCCACATGGGTCTCTTCTTCACCTGCTGGTAGAGGTCGATGCGCTGGGTGCGGAATACTCCGCTGTAGGTGGAAGGCGGGGCCTTGAGACGGGAATTGAGACCCGAGAAGGACCTAAGGGCAGACGAGTGTTTACGGCAAGCCTAGGACCTGACCTCTGGCCCCAGGTGGAAAGCCCGCGGGGAGGGAGGCCCTGCATGCCCATCCTCTTACCTTCCAGCTGGGGGAGGACGTGAGGACCCAGGTCCAAGGTTGCTGCTCAGTTTTCGATAATCCTGGAACGGCTTTAGTTCCACTGGGTGCAGCTGAAGGAGAAAAATTCGTGACGGCCCTGCTTCTAACCCGTCTGTCTCGAGATCCCTATCCGTAACTTGTGGAGTTCCCTGGCACCGTGATTCATGTACCTTACCTCTGCTCGCCCCAAGCTAGCGGGGAAAGGCCTGGCAGGTGAAGGCAGCACCCGAGTAGCAGGAGCAGGTGGGGGCCGCACAGCTAGACTGGGGGGCTGCAGAGCAGGACCCACAGGTAACAGAGAAAGGGGAGGTGGGGCAGGAGGTGGCGCTGGCGGCAGGGAGCCGAAGTTCACCACAGGCAGCTGAGAGTCTACCATGGGTAGAAGCATCTGTAATACATTTGGGCGTGCGTGTTGGGGAAGGCGAGAAACGCTGGAAAACCAAGGGTAATCACAACAAAGTGAGAAGCAGGATGAAGGGAGGACGGGAAGAGAAGAGGTACCTGCTGGGCAGGGGCCCCTGAAGGAAGGAAGCCACTCTGGCCGCCGGGCTGCAGAGGAGAGTAAAAATCCGAAGGGGATGGCAGATCCTGGCGCACCTATTGAGGAATGCGCAGAAATAGCAACTCCTCCTCCTCCTCCCAGAGTACTCTCCCTCACCCCTAACTGCTACCCCTAGCAGCACCTGCCCACCTCTTACCTGAAGCAAGGGTGGGTCGGGCAGGGGGCTGGGGCAGAATGCTGGAGAGTAGAGGAAGGAGGGTGGTGGGTAGAGAACTCCTCCAGCTGGCAACTTGCCCAGCTCTGTTGCTTGCAGTGCTGAGAAATCCAGAAACTGGCCCTTGAGAGCTACCCCAGAGAGAAGTGCCGAGGGAGGGGCTGGGCCCGGGGGTAGGTACAGGGGCTGTGATCTAGAAGGAATGAAGGTGAACAGAGACGTTAGGAAACCAGTCATTTACTCCTCTAGTCTGAGTAATGCCGCGATGTGTCACTCTGGCTTCCCTTTCCCCTGAACTATCTCCATTCCCTTCTGAGGCCCAAGAGATCTCATCTCACCTGTAAGGGTGCACAGAGGGGGTCCCTGGGCGGAAGCCGCCATTGTTGGGATGTAACTGAGAGTCCATGGCTCCGCCAGAGACCTGTGGGACAAAAGAGCATGGCTGCAATAGCCCCACAGCCCCAGTTCCTCCGGTCTGGAAACCTAGCACTTCCCACCCACTGCAGTGAAAGCAAGGGGAAAACTGGAGTAAGAAAAAGAAAAACAAGCGGTCTGGAAACTTCCCAACACAGGAAGGCTTAGCAGGCAGAAAGCAGGACTCTTCATTCAGGGGGTCACAGGATGGGAAGTGAGGCCCACCTGAGAGCTGGGAGGCCCGGGGCTGCCGTAGAAGACCTCAGGGTACAGACGTTGGCCTGAGGAGCTGGGCTCTGGGCCACAGTGCCCAGAAGCCAGGTTCTTGGATTGTGGCTCAGCCGAGGCAGAAGTACTGGGGAGAAGCTCCCAGTCTCGGGATATTGGAATGGCCTGGAAAGGAGAGGCCTTGCTAAGGGAGATATCTGGCATCCTGGAAGCCCAGGCCACTCCCGGCTATCTTCACCAGTAATCTCGAGCCTTGTTGAACTCTCACTCTCACACTCACCTCAGTGACGGATGTGGTTCGCTCCTTCTCTGCTCTTAAACTGTCTCTCACCGCTAGGCGCAAGTCTGCATCCTGTGGTCATGAGGCATGAAGATTGCCCCAGGACTCAGATGAGCTTCAAGTCCTCCCTCCAGCCCTTCCCTTCTCTCCACCCAGCCCAGGACCCCCAGATCCAGCCCACAGCATACCTTGTCACTAGTGCCAAACTGGACTGGGGGGCCAGGTCGATGGGATGGCCGGAGAGGGCCAGGCTCCGGGCCTCGGTCTGTACGCTGAGATCGTTCTGTGCCAATGGGGCCAGGGGGCAGAGGCTGCTCCCGGGGCAGCTCCTGGGATAGGGAACATAATAAAGTAGGGATGGAGAAAGGAGAGGTGATCCGACATCAAGGAATCCCCGGAGCAGAGGCAGAGGAAAGGGGCAAAGGGAGGACAAGCAGGTGCTTAGAAATGTTCCTCTTAACCTTTCCTGGTCTTTTACCTTTCTGTCCCCATCGTGGGGGGCAGGTGGCCGTCTCCTAGGAGGTTCAGAGGGTTCAGAGCCAGGTGGACCCTCACCAGGAACAGCATTCAGGGGTGAGGGGCCTCCGGGCCGCTTGGGGGGTCCCTCTGCTGCCCCCTTGAGTCCTCCATCAGGGGAGCTTCGCTGGCTGCAGGGACCTGATGACACCTGAGAATCCCCACTCAGGTCCACCCCACTGTCAGACTGACTCATCTGAGAGGAGTGGAGAAGGAGCCGGTTAAGCCAGGGTAGAAAGCACCCCAATTCCTGACTGATTCCCACACGCAGACAGACAAACTGAAGAGGCCGCTGTGTAGGAGAACAGCCCGACGTGACCCAACAGGCAGGGACAGTTACAGCCAGTTCTCAACCAACTCCCAGCTCACGCGTCCCTCCCATGCTCACTCACCTCTGTGCCAGCCACATCCTCAAAAGGACTCAGGGGCTCCATCCAGGGCTCCATGGATCCAGGCCGGTAATTTTTTCGGCTAGTGGCTGGAGAGGGGAGCACCGACCAGGATACAGGAAGTGAGAGAAAACAGTTCTGAAGCCCATCTCACTCTTTCACCCCTCCATCAGCCTCTCCCTTCCCTCAGCTTTACTCACCACTATGCAAACGGTTCCAGATGTGAGGAGTCAGAGCCTCTGTGCCTGTATCTCTGGATTCCCCCTGAGGGCCTGGGACCTCAGGCTTGGGGCCCAAGAATCCAGAGCTATGAGAAGGTGGCAAAGATTCCTAGAGATGACAAAGACCAGAGGCAAAACATGAATTAGGAGGGAAACGTAGGCGGCTGGGACAAGGTGAGGAGGAGGGCCAACACGGACAGGAGACAAGCAGTGACTACCTGAAGTGAGGAAACCATGACAGCAATACACAGGGAAAATGGAGGAAACAATCAAGAACAAGAACCTTCCAAAGCGGAGCTCAGTGACGCATGATCTCACACCCCAGCCCTTACCTCTTGTAGCAACTCTGGTTTCCTGGGAGGCCGCTCCCGCCGTTTGGAGGGGAAGGGATTAACCCCAGCAGAATCCCGGGGAGTCCCGCTTACTCCTCTCACCATTGGCCCTGGCTCCTCAAAGTGGGCGTCTGGGGAAGAGGGGAAAGCTGTCAGCATCTGCCTCACCCCCCCTCACGCCTACAGCACCTCCCAGTGCTCTTGCCCCTGCGCACTGCAGACACCCAGCAGGAGGGCCCCAGGCCACTCTTCCCCTCCAGCACCTGACCTTCTCTGGGGATGGAGACCTTCCCACCCAAATCCCCTCCAGCTTACCAGAACTGGCGTTGTTGCTGCTGGCCCTCTGGGGGTCGTATCGGGTTGGGGGCCGAGCAGAAGGGCCCTGAGGGGCTTGGGGAGGCCCAGGCTTGGGTCTTGGGTGCCCCCCTGCTGCAGTTACACTCCCTTGGCGACTGCTAAGCTGGGCCAGAGCCTGTTGGATGCCAGCAGGGTTGCTGTGGATAACTTGGTCCAGGCGGAAGACAGCAGAACTGCTGGGGGGTGGAGGCGGTAGGGGCAGCCCTGGAGGACGCTCCTCTGGAGGACGGCTGAGGAGAAACAACATTGGCCCCAGGGCTCACTAACTCGAGCCCCTGTCCCTTTAAATCCAACTTCTCTCACAAACCCAATTCTCTGACTACAGGTGACTGTTTCTCCACATATAGCTTTATGGGGCAAAAGATGGAAGACAGGGACACACCTACAGGCAGTATTCTGTCACTGCTTTGCTGCTCCCACCTATGCCTGAACTTCCAGTGCCTTCCTAATGGGCTCATCTGCCCTCACAGCCCAAGCTTCCTCACCCCCCGCGGTCTCCCTTCCCAGGCAGGTTTGGCCTAATAAGTCAAGACACCACCACTTGGAACACCCGCACCCTCATCAGTGTGCCCTGACTGGGGTCCTGCCTCTGAGCCAACCCCAGCTTCCTGCTCATGTGCACCCTGGACTCCAGCAGTTGGGTCCTGCCACCAACACAGTAGACCCGAATAAGAGTTCTGGACCCCTGGCCCAATCCTGGCTCTTGCAGGTATTTAGGTATAGTTCTTTTTCATATAACAGAATATTAACCTAACAGTTTACTTCTACCTACCTTCGATTTTTGGGCGAGGGCCAGCTCCTTTTGTCCCCTCGTCCTGGGCCAGTCCTTCCCCCAGGACCCCCGCCACCGCCGCCACCGCCAGCCTTGCCCCCTGGGCCTGGGCGTCGGTTCTGCCGATCCATGCCTGGCCGCTGACTGGAAAAGCTCCGCTTGCTCAAATCCTTGGCTCTCTGGCTCAGATCTCCACGGGACATGGTTGAAATACCTGGACCAGCTCCACCTCCACTGCCTCCAGGAGCTCCCACAGCTTTGGGGGCCATCAGTGCTTGTGGGGGAGCCTCCTTGTCCCCTCGGCGCTCACTGGCAAAGTCGCTGCTCTCCGATGCAGTCTCCCATTCTTCATTGGCTTGGTCCGAGTTCTGGTTTGACAGATCGGGAGACTTGGCAGCTGCCCGACGAGGCAGTGCGGGTGCGGCAACAGCTGGGAGTGGCTCCTCAGGTCCAGGAGTGGGGGCTGGGAGGGCTAGGGAAGAGGGCTTGCCCTCGGCCCCTCTGGCTGCATTCTCCCGTTCCTGCTTCAGCCTCCGAAAACGAGGCGGTTTATCTTGCTGCTGAGCCCTGCCATGACGCCTCCTTCGGGGTCTTTCCCCATCTTCCACACCTATGCCTATGTTGCTGCCTGCACTGCTGCCTCCACGCGCCACAGGAGACAGAGGCCCTGGAATCAGCTTCTCTTTCAAAGGCTCCTTGTTTGTCGGCAAAGGACCTGTTGGAGGTTTCTTGGGAGCCAAGGACTTGGTTGGAGGGCTCCAGCCTGGGCAAACAGGGGGAGGGGGCCGCCCTCCCCCACGGCCCCGCCGAGACGGCACCCCTCTTGGCGTGAAGACTCGTCCACCCCGCGCAGTGGAGAAGCGAGCTGGGGCAGGTGAAGGGGGAGCCCCTGGTGGGGGGGGAGCCAGGGGCACCTGGGTGAGTACTCCCTCCTTGGGTGGGGGGGCCTCCTTGTCAGAAGGGGCCAGATCACTCTCATGGGTCTCACTGCCGGTTTCGGAGCCACGCTGTCGGCGGCGCTTGGGAATCTCTTCGTACTCGGAACCTTCGCTTCTCGTCTCGCTGGCAGTGCGGCCTCGGGGAGCCGGGGGGTGGTTTGGGCCCCCTGCCCCACCTCCACGCCCATCCTCTCCGCGGAACTCTCGGTAACTGCGGAACTCTCGGCTTCGGGCTCCCCGCCCCCGCCCTCCATAGGTCCCCCGAAAACCCCTCCCTCTGGCAAAATACTCCCCTCGGCCCCGACCGCGGCAAGATGTAGGACCCACTCTTTCGTAAGAATAGTCCCTCCGAAGCCTCGGTGCAGGGGAAAGATTCCCACTGGGTGGGGTCTCCTTGGGGCCCATCTTCCCCTTGGCTGTCTTGAGAGGGTCTGGTTTTGGGGCCTTAGGGGTCTCATCCCCCTGTTCAAGGGGCTTGGAAGGCACCTCTTCCACTTTTGCAGGTGGTGGTTTCTTTATAGGCCCTGCCTGGCGGGGAGGGGCCCCTGGCTCCTCTGGCGGCATGCCACGCCGACTGCTGCCTGGGCGGGGGCCCCAGCGGGTCTCAGTGCGGCTCTCTCTGCGTGGAGGTGGGGGGCCTTGGCCCCCACCTCCAACTCCACGGGCAGGCTTTCGACCTGCTTCTGGCCCTGTCAGCTGTGGAATCTCTTCCTTGGGGGATTCCTTCTTGGGTGCTGGAGCTTGTATCTTGGCCGCCTCCTCACTGCCTGGGGGCCAGGGGAGTGGACGGGGCCCTGGGGGAACTGGCTCTTCCAGAGAAAATCGAGAGATCGGGGGTCCAGGGGCTCCATTCTCAGGGAAGCCTGGATAATTGGCCAGATAGGGTGGAGGGGGAGGTGCTGGAGGAGTCTCGCTCCTGAAAAAGAAGACAGGAAAGAATGGAAATGCGCATCTCAGAATAAGGAAAATCAGAACTAAGTGGGGATCAAGAGTTCTTTACAATCAACTGAGCACACCTTTCCGAAATTTCTTAACACAACACTCACCTCATCCCCTTGTCATCCTCATCCGCAGTCTGGCGCAGTGGTGAGGTCAGCGGGCGAGGATCGGTAGGTGTAGTGGTAAAGACATCTCCTACCCAGGCCAATTTTGGATCCACTGGTGGAGTGCCCCGTTCCCGTAAAAGGGTGGGTGCATGGCGTTCGAATGGCTCTGAGCTTGAGCCCCCACTGTCTGAGCGCTCGCGGGGAACTAGGCCTGCGGAAACCGAAGAGTAAGAAAAACCACTCTTCCATCACAAGCACCCCAGCCCCCAAAAAGGTCTCCCCCTCTCGTCTTCCCTGTGGAGTCAGCTCCTCTGCCTCCTGTTGCCAGGAAATCTGGGTCTTGCCCAGGAAACAGGGATGCTTACGCTCAGCCTTCCCTTGAAAGAATCAACTTCCGACCCTACCAAATAAATCCTGGCCAACAAAGGACCACTGTTTATTTTTCCAATCCCCCACTCACAACAAAACTATCTCAGCAGTGCTAAGACTAGTCCCACCTGGGTCCCATCAGTGACACCCTGACCCCACCGCCTGGGATTCAGGGCCTCCCTTGGCCCCTTACCAGAGGGGTGCACACCAGGAGGGTAGAAGTCCAGAGGGGGCCGGCCCTGGAGGAGCCGGGGGTCCATGTAAGGAGGAATCATCATCCAGCGGGGATCAAAGTTCATTGGGGGCATGGGTGGGGGTCGGCCCAGGGCACCCGGATACAGGGCCTTGGGGGGTGGAGGTGGAGCCTGTGGAGCCGGCACAGCCCCCAGGGTCACAGGCTGTGGTGGTGACGGGGGCACTGGGGCAGGCGTGGCAGAGCCCTGCTGCTGCTGCTGCTGCTGCTGCTGCTGCCACTGCTGCTGCTGCTGCTTCAGGAGCTGCTCCTGGGGAAGAGCAGACAGGGTGGAGGTCACCAAAGCCTGCAGCACCGCAGAGCAGCTCAGACTCAGTGTACAACTCCGCCAGAAAACCTGGGCGAGACGGCAACGAGGGCTGGACCTCACCTGCTGCTGCCGCTGGAAACGAGGTGGTAACGACTTCTGATATTTGGGATAGCCCAAACCCTGGCTGGGGGGCTGCCGGGTAGGACCAACCCCATCACTCTTGGGTTCCACCTTGGGGGTTGGGGGTGTGCTAGGAGGGGGAAGCTCTTCTGGTGGTTCAGGACCCTCTTTTGAAGGCAGCTGGGGTTCCACTAAAAAGATCAGAACGACATACTCCATCAACCGACAACCGCAGCAACTTCAGCCCTCACTTCTAGCTCCCTCTCAAAATCAGAGGTGCTCCACAGAGAATCTACTTCTAAAGCTCTACCCATTTAAACCCCTCAGGAGCCACTAACAGTGGTATTCACTTACAAACTACCGACACCAAAACTCCTCAGCTTAGCTCCTTTCTAAGTCTACAGAAAGTGGTTTAAGACCCTTCTCTCTTTTCAGAGTCCCCTTTCCTCCTACTGATAGTCCAACAAACTACAACAAATGCCTTCTACCTTGCTTACTCCGTCCTTCCCACCCTGCACTCCAAGTCAAGACCTGACACCACACCTGAGAATACCTCTCCCCTGCTGCATACCTGGGCTGGCTTCGAAGCTGCCACTGCTGGTGCTACTGGTAGTGCCACCACCACTCACCAGAGTGGCAGCTGGAGCCACACCTGGACTGGGGGTGGACTGGGCAGGAGGGGTCTGTGCTGGCTCCTCAGGTTCTTTCTCTGGGGTTGGAGCTGGTGCTGGCGGAGGAGCTGGCGGTGTGGGTTCTTTGGGGACTGCAGGGGGTGCAGCTGTGACAGGAGGGGCAGCAGGGGGAGCAGCAGGCTCTGCTTTGAGCCTCTTGTCAGGTGCCCCGAACTTTTCATCGAGCCGCTTGAGTTTCTCTGCGCAGGCTGCCCGGCGCTCTTCCTGCATGCGGCGTTCCTCCTCTTCGCGCCGCCGCCGGGCCCGCTCCACCGCCAGGGAGATCTCAGATGAAGATTGTTTTCGCCGCTGCCGCCAGGCCTCATCCTCATCTTCAGGTGCTGGGGGCTTGCAGGGAGGGCCCCCACGATCCTGGCCAGGGACAGATCCGGCAAGATGAGCTGTAAGGCATTACACTTCCCACCACCTCTCACACAGATCCACCGTCTCTAGCTAGCTGCAGTGTGCAAGCACCAGGCCTTGAGGCGGAGGGCCTCACGGGTGGACACAAACTCACAACCCTGGGGTTTTTTCTTTTCTGTTCCCTCTCCTTTGGAGATCTAAAGGCCACCCTGCTCTTCCTCACTAGCATCCCAAATTTATCTCTCTACACACCCAGACTCCTCCAACACCAATCTTGTTCCCAAGACTTCCAGAGATACCCTGCAGCCCTACACTGCAGAGCACACTTCAGACCCCGCCTCCCCACCCCAGCTACCTCTGCTACCATCGCTTCCATCACTCAGCTGACACTAATCTCTCACAACTGACCCTGTCAACCTCTCATTTTAGACACTCACTGGGTAGTCTCCAGGGGGGCCCCAGTTCCCGGCGGGGCCCCGGTGAGGTGGGGGTGGGGGAGGCTTTGGGGCAGGAGGCCCCGGCTCTGTCTCTGTTGGCCGCGAGGTCTCTGCCCAGGCCGTCTTGGGAGGGGGCGGCTCGCTTCCAGGGGAGCTGCCCTTTTTGCCATCTGCTTCGGGGGGCCGTTCCTCACCAGCAGCTGACTGGGGATCCTTGCTGTGAGCAGATCAAAAGTGGAATTAAAACCCAGCTCCTCTGAAGAGTACATTACTGTGAGAAAAACTAAGCCCCTCCAATCCCAAGGGCCCTAACTCACTGGCTCTCAGCTCCCTCCTCATCAGAGTCTCGCCCATCTTCCTCATCGCTGAACTTGAGCTTTTCAGTGTAGTCGACCTCCTCATGGGCCCCTGAGGAGAAAAATTAAGAACAGTAACCCAAACATTCTATTCTGTCAAGTGTCTTCCTGAGACACAAAAACAACTGTCCAGAACCACATGATGGGACGCACTACTAATGCCAACACCGCCCCCCTCCCAAGTCTAGACGCACCAACTCTGATGCCTTTCACTTACCCCCAATATTTTGCCAGAACTTAAGTTCCTCTCAACCCTTCACTGGATGCTTTCCTCCCATACAAACCCTCCCTTTCTTCCTTATCTGAGTTTTGTCTTTTAAAATCCAAATGTTGTTGCCTATTCACCTACCTGCCCAACCATCATCATTCTCCTGGTCCAACTGGTCAAACTCTTTGAGATTATCCTCTTTAAGAATAGAAGGCCGACCTACAGGCTCCACCAGGCGCATGGGCGGCCCTGAGCCTCGGGGGCCCGCCACACGGGGAAAACGGCTGCGTGCAGAAAAGCAAATGGCAGAGAAGAGGAACAAGACAACATGTTGTACAGCCCATACAAGACTACGCCTCCTGGCTAGAAAGAAACCATTACCTCCCCAACAGGCTTGCCCTGCCCCCCAACCACAACCCAGACCTGGATCGCTCACCTGGGCCCATCAGGAGTAGGATATCGGTAAGGCCCCTGGGGTCCATAGGGCGGAGGGAACGGGAGATATGGGGGATACATCTGCAAAAGGGCCCAAGAGCAGGTGCTCAGAGGGGAGAGTCAAGCAGCCCGCTAGTGCTGCCAGCCTGCTATCATGTCCCATCTACCTAGATCACTTAGGTGCCTGCTTTTCAGCGCTAACAACGAAGTCCCAATTCCTGTTCCCTAGCTTCCAGTACAAACCCCTCCAAAACCAGACATCCAAACTCACAAAGGGCGGCATCATTCCGCGGTAGGGAGGGAACTGAGGTGGGCCCGAGGGCTGCAGCCCGCCCCGGGGATCATGACCATGATGAAGTTTGGAGTCCGGGCCCTCCAGCTCATCAGGGCCACGCCCACCTCCGTCCCTCCAGGTTGTAGAATCTACGTTTTGGAAAAAGCAGAGAGATTTATCAGTTGCTTCAGGGACAAGTGAACACAGTGAAAACCGTGGCAGAGAAAGGGGAATAAAAAAACACTGAGAGGGAATAGGTACTGTCTAGTCCAAAAGGCAGCCACTTACTTTGGGGGCGGAGGCTTGGTCCGGGCCCAGACGACTGTTCGCCAGACTCCCTTTCCTTGGCAGCCTTGTCCTGGTCGCCAGCCGCCTGCAGGGTCGGAAATTCCTCTCGAGAGAATCGTGACAGTAGGCTTGATGCCCTTCCACCTGTGAGGATGGGCGTGCAGAACAAGAGAGAAAAGTGCATGTACTGAGGACACATCACTAAAGTGCCAGGATGCATGCCTCAGACTCCACCTCTATGGAGTAAGTGCTCATCCCCCAGGACACAAGGTTAGTTCTGGGACCCCTCCACCCCCTCATATAAAACCAAGAGAGACTTAAACTTGCTCACGTGTCCCACAACACTAAACATGGGAGCTAAGATTTAGCCAGAGGACTGAGGACCCTTTACTGAAGAGAGAGTGCAGGGAGCCTGCCTCCCACGGTGCCCAGCACTCACCATCTCCATGTGCTCCATGGGTGACGCTGGCTTGCGCCCAGGACTTTACCCCGCTTGGAACCGAAGGAGTGTTCTGGGGAAGCAGAGAGGGGTTAAATGGTGATACAGGTGGAGGAGCTACGACCCATTCTTCCTCCCAGCCTTCCAGTTCTCCAGGTACCTCGGGGGCTGCTGGGGGTCGTTTCGGCTGGTTGGAGGCAGGCGTCTGTGAAGCCGGCAGTGGCTGCGATTCCGGCGGCTGAGCGGTTGAGGCATCGGAACTGAGGGGACAGCATAATGCAAAGGTTATCCGGAGCCTAAAAAGCCCACCCCACTTCTCCAACTGGCGTTGGTAGGGACTGGACCCTGACCCATCGCTCCCAGTGACAAACATTCGGACGAAATACGTTGTCACCCTGTAGAGGCTGCTGCTTCCTCACGCTTTCACTCCATCTAACAGAAAACTGAAGGTACAATTCTAGAATCATCTAAACCTGGGACGGGTAAGAAAGGGGCCTCCCTTTCTCTCTGGCTCTTAATGTGGACCAAGCCCACTCCAATTCACCCTGAAGTTCAAAGTTACAATACCATCACTCCAGGTGTCCCCAAGGTCGTCTACCTCTTGGGGTCGGACTGCTCCTGTTTGCTTGCCCATCCTGTTCCGTCTTTCGGCACTAGTGAGACATTCGGGTCATTGCCTTTGTTCTCGGCTTTCAGGCTTGGAAGGTTGGCTGGGGGTGGCATACGCCGGGCAATGGCAACTTTCCCAAGACTCTGCAGGCCATGGCGAGGGGCAACTGGAGAAAAGGTGGAGAGATGGGTCAAAAATGCCTCACCTGAGAGATCTGACAGCCTCCCACACTAGGCCCAGTTTAGACACCCTCAGTGTCTTATTACCGGAAGTCATCCCCTTCCCCTGCACTTGATAAACTCTGAAACCCCTATCAGGAAGGATGAAATACATTACATCCAATGCTTCAATGTGGGATGGTTGGTTTTGAGCCTGCGGGGAGCAAGCTGGCTCCAGAACTCCCCCAAGTCCACATCGCTTTGCCTCCAGTTCTTACGTGTCCAGAGACTGGGAACCACAGACACGCCTTTGTAGGAGGATAACTGGTGTTCGCCCAGAGCCCAGTCCCCCTCCTGGACCCAAAGCCGGGAGATCTCCAGGGTCCCTCCAATCTTGTGGTATCTCTACTGTAGCAATTCCCCCGCAGAGAGCTCTCAAACACATGCCCCGTCCACGCCTAGCCTCCAAACATAGGAGCATCTTTGCAGGACCCTCACCAGCGGGTTTCTGGATCTCTAAGGACTTGCCCTTATACGTATCAAACAGGTTGAGCGAGGAATACTTCTTTCCATCCTTCCCCTTGGCAGTCGGCCCCGAGCGATCGGACATTGCGCTGGAAGCTCATTGAGTACGTTGGGTCCTGCAGGCTCCTCCCCCAAAACGTGCCGGAGCCTGTGGGCCAGACAAGTGTCTGTCTCTGCCCCCTTACAGACAACTAGAACAGAAGCCTCTCATTCTCATTAAGGACGCAGCCTGTGACCCTCTGGCATCTTCTCCTCCAGCCTATGTACTCCAGCCCCAGTCCCTCAGCTCCCACAAGGCCCAACTGCCATGTTCCCTTTCCCCCAGACATTTCTTGCCAAGGAAGCCAAATAAAAATCTAGTATCCTCCTAATACAAACATGCCGCCCTCGGTGCCCATCCGTAAAGGGCAGTGTTCTCTTCGTTACCCCCAGTCATCTCTTCTCTCTCAACCAAAATCATGTCAGAGACCTACAATAAAACAGGGCAGGCAAATCCAACTCCCAGGAAAAAAGCAGAAAGAGGCAGGCACACAACTCCATCATGTCAGGAGGAGCGCTTTATATAGCCCTACTTGTTAGACACCAGCTCCCTAATCATGCCCCAGGGCCCTGTGCCCCAGGTTCCACTCCCAGCAGCCTTAAGTCCCATCTGGGAAGGTTTGCAGGAAGGTATGCTGGGAGTTTAAAAGATTTTATGAGCTTGCTCAGTCAGACTAGGAGCTGGTGCCAGAGAAACCCTCATGAAACAAACAGTGGCTTACACAGACCCGGATTGCAGAAGCCCAAGTTTTGAAATAACCAATCTTTCTCTCAACTTGCTCCCATCTCAGCTCCTGGAAAAAACAATCCTGTCTCTATAGAAATTCTGGGTTCTCAGACACAGAATTGAGAAAAACAAAGCATTACAGATCCACCTCGACAGCACTCGGTAACCTCAGGCCTCACACCAGAACCAACTCCCATTTCCCTATCGTTAAAAACTCCCCTCGGCGGTCATTCTTGCCCCAATTACCCCCTCGCCCCGAGCAGGCCAAAGCTCTCCATCCGGAGTCCATTCTAGAACGAGCATTCATTTCTGAGTAATAGTGTAAAGGAAACGAGGTGAGAAATGGCAGGGAGATCCAGACAAACCCAGGATGAAAGCCGAAATCGGGGAGAGAAGTTCACGGCTAGAGATGAGGCGATGGGGGCTCGCTTTGTAAATGTCTGAGGAGCTCAATCTGGGAACGTAAGTACAGGAGAAGGGAACAGGAGGGTGGAGGAGCGAATAGGCTGGTGCAAACAAGAGCGTAAGGAAGCAGGTGGGAAATACATGAGGCAGGAATGGCAGACAGGATGCAGAGCCCCACAAAAGTAAGGGGGCAGTGTCAAGAGACCAGGAAGAAAAAGGGAGTCGCGGGAGAAAGGCGAGGACAAGGAATGGGGGGAATGAAACGGCAGGGGGAAGATCGAGGAATGCAGAACGATGATGCTGGGTGAGAGCAGGGTCCCGGGGGGAGTGACTCGACGCAGAGAGCGGTGCCAAGAAGGGGGAACCCTAGCGCCGGGAGATGCGAAGGGGCCCAACATGGAGGAAAAGAGACCGTCTGAGAGGAGGACCCTCGGGCGCGGCCCACCCCAGGGAGGCGACCGAGGGGAAGCGGGTCAACAGATGGAGGTGAGGAGCCAGGAGCGCAGCGTGGGGTGGGGAAGTACGGGCTCAGAGAGGGGGGTCGCGCCTTGAAGCCAGGGTCGTGAGTGGGCAAGGTTAGGCTGCAGACCCTGCGAGAGGAGCTGGAGCTGCGGGTCCCGGGGTAGAGGTCCCGGAGGGGGAGGGGCAGTCAGGCCCGGCAGCAGGAGGACAAAATGGCGGCGGCTAATGGCAGCTTCTCCTCCCCCCCGGCCCGGCCCGCCACCGCCACCGCCGCCGCCGCCGCTGCCGCCGCCGTCGCCGCCGCCACCGCCGCTCCGCGCCGGAAAAGGGCGTCAGCGCTCGGCTCGCCCATACTCACCTGGCCGGGTGCGCAAGGGTTCGGGACCGGGGCTTAGGGGCTCCCCGGGGCGGGATGGCGGTGGGGCGGGGGCGGATGGCGGCGGATGGCGCCGGGTTCGGCTCCTCCCGTCTCCCTCGCTCACTCCGCGGCTGGGCTCCGACTAACGGCCCATCCGGGCAACCGCCGCCCCCGGGAGCGCCCCCCCACCTCCCGCCTCCCTTCGAGCCTAGACACGCCCCTCTATTTGCATAAAGGGCGGGGCGCTCTCTATCCTACCCCTCTTTACTTCCAAGACTATCCTTTTTTTAAAAAAAAAAAAAAGGCAGGGCGTGCAGAGCATGCAGAGGGTATTTGCATAAAGAGGAGGGACTTACAGACGCTGGGACGCCGGTTGGCTGAGGAGGCGGGCCACCGGCGTCGGCCGTTGAGACGTGCAGAGGGGGTGGGAATTCGACGCCGGTCGGCCGGGCGGTTGGGACGCAGAATTTACACGACGAATGGTGGGAGAAAGAGGCGGGGCGTGCGTCGTGCGTTCGTGGAAATATGGGAGCGGAGACGTAAGGACGCTGAAAGTGGAAGGAAACGATACAGTGTTTTCAGCCGAGGAGACCCGACGAGAAGACGGCGGTGGACGGGAGGGATTAGCTACCGGGAGGCGGGGCTTACGTAGACCGGGGCAGAGTCCCAGCTCACGCGTCTTTACGCGAGAGGTGAAAACCCCGGAGGGGTGGGGCCTGTGCTTACTAAATCACGTCATGCAAATGAGGTGGCTAGACAGGCCAATGCCGGGGTCGGGGGGCGAATCATGGCACCCTCAGTGTAGTCCTTCTCGGCCTAGTTTCATTTGTTTGCATTAATGCATGCAAATCATCGAACAAAAAATAGACTAGGAACAGCCCGTTCGTCAAAATATCGGCAACCAGTGACCTAAACGGACATTTTTATAACAAATGTCATGAGTAGACTTGTATTTGGTATTACTGGCTATTTGTATTCCCTTAACAATGGGTCAGTTCACGAAATGCACTACTGCTTTCTCTCCTTTGTTGCTTATCGACGGAAGAATCCTCTGCTTCCGTCAGACCTGGCCCCATCCAGCAAATCGTTTAACAACTGAGTTGTGAAGGCACCAGAACGCCTTCATATAGAGGAATACAATACAACATGCCTGGGGAGGGTTAGGAATGCTTCTAGAAAAACTCACTGATGAACTGGTTAGAGCCTAGCTAGGTTTGAGGAGCAAGTGTGCATCTCAGGCTCAGTGAACAAACGGGGAAAGGCGTGGGTTTGGGCATCAGCTCTGAGGCTGGTATGGCCAGTCTATTGGCAATGAAGGCAGAAGAATTTGCAGGAACCAGTTAAGAATTCTAACCTGAGGCTAAGATTCAGAGTGAGTTCATTTCCCAAACTTTCAAATGATTTCCTTCTCTCCCTAACTAGCTGTGACACCCCTTTACACACACACACCCTCCTTTGCAGCCATGTTTCTTGTGGGAGCTAGCCGTACTTTCTCTGAAGTTTTCTCCTTAGGCTCACTCTTAAACCCACTGCAGAGAAGACATCACATCCACCCTCTACCAAAACTGAATTATCAAGAACACGCTGTCTCAGTTTAAACAAGAGACCCACACCCCGTGTTGCAGTGGTTCCGTCTCAGCTCTCCTAATTCCAGCTCCCTGTTAACGCACGCCCTGGGAAGCAGCAGATGATGGCTCATATACTTGGGCCCCTGCTACCCAGGTAGGAACATCTAGGTTGGGTTCTAGACTCCTGGTTTCAACCTGATCCAGCCCTAGCTGTTCTAAACATTTGGGGAGTGAAACAGTAGATGGAAGATTTCTCTATCTCAAATAAAAATGAAATAGATTATTTTTAGAATAGCACTTCTGTGTATTATGTGTATTTTACAAGTCTGGAGTTCAGGAGACAGGTCTGTGGTAAAGATAGATATTTGCTAGTCAACAATGCCTAAGTGTTATTTTTAAAAAAGATTTATTTTTATTTTAAAGGCAGAGTGAAAGAGAAGGAGAGATAGCATGGCAGAGAGAGGTAGGTCTTCCATTCATTGATTCACTCCCCAAGTAGCCATAGCAGCTGGGGCTGGGCCACTCTGAAGCCAGGAGCCAGGAACTCAAATCCAGGTCTCCCACATGAATGCAGGGGCCCAAACACTTGGGCTATTGTCTGCTGCTGTCCCAAGTGCATCAACGAAGAACTAAATTATAAGTGAAGCAACCAGGACTAGAACCGGAGCTCTGATATGCGATGGCAGCATCACAAGGCTGGCTTAACCCATTGCACCAGAATGCTGCCCCTCCTCTTGGTGTTATTTCAGTTCATTGTGTCCAAAACGTTGATTTCCAGGCCCTCAGGATCTGCTCTACCCACACTCTTTGCCATCTTAGCTGACAGCAGTCTTGCAAATCTAGTTCAGGTGCTGGTATTGTGGCACAGTGGATTAAGCCACTGCCAGCAATGCCAATGGTGGTTCAAGTCCCAGGTGCTCCACTTCTGATCTAGTTCCCTGCTAATGCACCAGAGAAAGCAGTGAAAGATGGCCCAAGTGCTTGGACCCCTGCATCCACATGGGAGGCCCAAATGAAATTCCAGGCTTCTGGCTTCAGCCTGCTCCAGCCTCTGTCTGGTTGCAGCCTTTTGGGGACTGAACAAGTAGATGGAAGATCTCTCTCTCTCTCTCTCCCACCCCCCTCTCTCTTTCTCCCTTTCTCTCTCTCCTTCCATTTCAAATAAATAAATAAATCTCTCTCTAAAAAAAAAAAAAAAAAGGCAAAAAACTAGTTGCTGTTGCACAGTGCGTAAAGCTACCTCCTATAGTGCCAGCATCCCACATGGACACCCGTTCAAGTCCCAGCTGCTCCACTTCTAATCCAGCTCTCTGCTATGGCCTGGGAAAGCAGTAGAAGATGGCCCAAGTCCTTGGGCCCCTGCACCTGTGTGGGAGACCTGGAGGAAGCTCCTGGCTCCTGGCTTCGGATTGGCGCAGCTCTGGCCATTGCAGCCAATTGGGGAGTGAACCATCAGATGGAAGACTTCCCTCTCTCTCTCTCTCTCTCTCTCTCTCCCCTCTCTCTCTGTGTAACTCTGAATTTCAAATAAATAAATAAATCAGAAAGAAAGAAAGAAGGAAGAAACTATGGACCTAAAAAATTTTTTAAAAACTCAGGATTCTGAGGGTTTTTTTTTTTAGTTATTTGTACTAAGGTAGCCTATTTATTATTTTATTATTATTTAATTACTTATTTGAAAGAGAGATTTTCCATCCACTGGTTCACTCCCCATATGCCCTTAGTGGCCTGAAGGCATCCCATACAGCACTGGTTCTAGTCCCGGCTACTCCACTTCCAACCCAGCTCTCTGCTATGGCCTGGGAAAGAAGAAGATGGCCCAACCCCTTGGGTCCCTGCACCTGCATGGGAGACCTGGAAGAAACTCCTGGCTCCTGACTTCAGATCAGGAGCACAGCTCCGGCCATTGTGGCCAACTGGGGAGTGAACCAGTGGATGGAAGACTTCTCTCTCTCTCTCTCTCTCTCTCTCTTTCTCTCTCTCTCTCTCTCTCTCCTTCTCTGTAACTATGCTTTTCAGATAAATAAATAAATGAAAAGGGGACTGCATTTTAAAAATATTTATTTACTTATTTATTTGAAAGGCAGAGGAAGAGACAGAGAATGAGAGAGCTCTTTCATCCGCTGGTTTAACTCCTCAAATGCTCACAATGACCAGGCCTAGATCAGGCTGAAGCAGGAGCCAGGAACTCCATCTAGGTCTCCCACATGGGTGGCAGGGGCCCAAGTATCTGGGCCACCTTCCGCTGCTTTCCCAGGCCCATCAGGATAGAGCTGCATTGGCAGTGGAGCAGCTGGGACTCAAACTGCAGCTCTGATGTGGGACGTCAGCACTGCACGCAGTGACTTAGCCCACTGCACTACAATTCTGGCCCCCAAGCCAGAATTAACCTAGGTTAATCACTTAACCTAGGTAGGCTCGCTCCCTGCTGTCTGATTTTCTCTCTACCTTGTGGTTTTTCTGCTGCCTTTTCCCTGTATTCCATTGACTCTTCCCCTGAGAAACGCACATGGCTCACCCTCGCATCTGGAAGTTGTCGCTCATTGTTAGTCACTTTCTCAGTGAGCCTTTTTGCCTCTACCTCCTACTTCTCTCACATCCTGAATCCCCCTGATCCCTTGTCATCTGTTTTACTTTCCCTTTTTTCCATTCTACTTGTCAGTTGCTAATAGGTCATATGTAAATTTTAAATTATTGTTTGTTGTCAATCTTCCTCCTCTACCAGTTTCCAAAATAGAATGAAATCTTCAAGGCCTCATTTTTTTCACTCTTCCATCCCTAGAAGCTAGACTAGGGACTGGCACAGAGTTGATGCCCATTAAATTATCAGTGAAATATTTTTATTAAAGTATATATTACAGGGGCCAGCAGTGTGGCGTAGAGGGTTAAGCCTCTTCAAGCAGGGCCAGCATGCCGGTTTGAGTCCCAGCTGCTCTACTTCCAATCTAGCTCCCTGTTGATGCACCTGGGAATGCAGCGGAAGATAGCCCAAGTGCTTGGGCCCCTGCCACCCTCATGAGAGACTTGGAGGAAGCTCCTGGCTCCTGGTTTAAGCTTGGTCCAGCCCTGGCTGTTGTGGTCATTTAGGAAGTGAACCAGCAGATGGAAGATCTCTCTCTCTCTCTCTTTTTCTCTGTGTCTATGCCTTTCAACTAAATAAATAAATCTAAAAAAGAAAATTTAAAAAAAGAAAAGAAAAAAAGTATTGCATATACACAGTCACACATCCAGGGGTGAGAGATGTCCGTTTCCACGAGTTTTCACAAACTGAACAATGTATGTGACCAGAACCAGAAGCTTCACTAGCGCTACAGAAGCCGCCCTAGGGCTTTTTCTAGTCACTGCTCTTCCCCAAGGTTAACTGTGGCCCTAATTTTAAAAAAAGACTTATTTACTTATATGAAAGACAGAGTGACAGATAAGGGGTGGGGGAAAAGATATCTTCTAGCTACTGGTTCACTTCCCAAAATGGCCATGACAACCAGGGCTGGGCCAGGCCGAAGCCAGGGGCCTGGAACTCCGTCTGGACCTCCCACATGGGTAGCAGGGGTCCAAGTACCTGGGCCACCATCTGCTGCTTTCCCACGCAGATTGGCAGGAAGCTGGATTGAACCTGCACTCAGATGTGGGAGGCCAACCTTGCATGTGGGATCGCCACAATGCCAGCCCCTAACTTCGAACAACATAGATGAATCTCACTTGTTCTGTACTTCATACAAAGGACAATTTCACAGAGAGGGTTCTTTTTGTGTCTTTCGTCTTTTGTTCAACATTATGAGACTGGACAGATTGTTGTGTATACTTGTGGCTTGTTCTGGTTGCTCTATAGTCGTAGAACATGGTGTGAATATAACCTACTTTATTTATCTTGAATGAATGACTTGAGCCCAAGATCCTTTCTATCATTCTTGGTGTCCAAGTGCTTGGTGATTATGTGAGGATTACATGAATTACCACATAGGCAAGCATTTAGAATAATATCTGGTTCATAGTGGGTTAGCTGTTAATTTCATTATATTCAGACACCTTACTTAGCTTTTCAGTGGTTGTTTTTGGGGCATCGAGTGATGGTTTCTTCCTCATCAGAAATCCTGTGCAGGTACTGTAACTGCTTAGCACTCCCCGCCCAGGCTGCCTCCCTGGCCTCAATGTTGGGAAGGGAGCCTCCAGGGTCTGGGCCTGTCCTCAGGACATGAAGCAGATGAGCAAATCAGATTCCCTATTTCCAGGTTTGTGTGTGTGTGTGTGCCTGTGTGTGTGTGTGTGTCAAGAAATCTGAAATAGTGACCAGGAGTTGGGAGTTGCTAGAGTTGACTTCTTAGACCCCAGGAAGGAGGAAAGGAAAGTCCTCACCAAGGCTCCTGCTTTCTCTTCTATCATTTAGAAACCCCGTGTCCCCAGTAGCCTCCCCAAACAATCCCCTTTCCTCTTCATGATGTAAACACACTTTTTAAAATATTTCCATGTGTTTTCTTTTTATTTAAAGATTTAGAGATTTCTTTTTAAAGATTTATTTGTTTGAGAGGTAGGGTTACAGAGAGAGGGAGAGATAGAGAAAGAGGTCTTCCATCCACTGGTTCACTCCCCCAGTGGCCTCAAGGCTGGAGCTGAGTCCATCTGAATCCAGGAGCCAGGAGCTTCTTCTGAGTCTCCCTCGTGAGTGCAGCAGCCCAAGCACTTGAGCCATCTTCCACTGGCTTCCCAGGCCATAGGCAGAGAGCTGGATCGGAAGAGGAGCAGCCTGGACCTGTACCGGTGCCCACAGGGGATGCTGGTGCTGCAGGCGGAGGCTCAGCCTACTACGCCACATTGCCAGCCCCCATAAACTCACTTTCTATAACATGTCCCCAAAAGGACCTTGGTCACTCATGAAACATTTAAATTATTGGGCTTTGCAGCTTTGTCAATCCTTTACTTCATTAAATAACACCACCTCTTTCATGCACTCACTCGAAGTGGAAACATTCCTGAGGGCTCGCACCAGTGGCAATGGCAATGGCAATCCCCATTTTCAGAGGAGAGCCTCAGCCAGGCTGCACAATTTGTCAAGGTCACAGTGCTTATAGCAGGTCATCGTCACTTCTTATGAAAGCTGCCGTGGGCCCAGGTGATAGTTTTTTGTCTGGACCTATCTTTTCCTCCTACCTAAATTCCTTGAGGCCAAGGCTGTTGTAAACATCGGGAATCCCCTTTGGTGCACACAGCCGGCAGCAATAGGAGACGCACTGGGAAAATGTGGACAAATTGCTCACTTGAGCAAGTCCTTGCTGCTCTTCTCTCCTCCCCAAACCCAGGTGGGGAATCCCCAAATAAAAACCAAGCTGACTTGATCTGGAGTGGGAGCAGTATTTAATGCACTTTGACTCTGGCTCACAATTCTCTCTCCTTTTCCCATCGTGTGGTCATCAGAAGCCCCTTCAACCCCTGCCACACGATCAGGGCAACTCAGAGATGGCTTTCTTGGTTGGGGGACCAGTTGGCTTTTCCTGTTCTCTTGCTTTCTCCTCATACATCAGGATCCTGGTTGAGAGGGGGAAGAGACACGGGGCTCAGGGGGACACTTTTGTTAAGGGAGTACATCTTCACCTGCCAAGACAGCCCAGTAGGGAAGGGGTTGTGGGGGTGGAGGGAGAAAGAAGGGCAGGGATGGAGGTGCCGGGGGCAGTGGGACCACAGAGGGCCTTGGAAGAGTGCCTCTAAGGATGCAAGAACAGATGCTGTGTAGAGGGGCCACTGGAGCCCCGGGCCCAGGGTGCAGCCGGGAAGGGGGCAGCAAGAAACAGGTGAGTGCAGTTGGAAGTGTGCCTCACATTTTTAGGATGGCGGATCTCTTGCCCAACATCATCCTCAGAAAGTCAGAGTAGCTGAACGTCTCCCCGGAGCCACTGGACACCTCTCTGATTAATTTCTTTAGCTCTAGGTGAGTCTTGGGGACCCCAAGTTTCTCCAGCATTCTCTTAAGGGACATGATATCTGGAGGCAGAGGATGGGGAAGGGAGAGAGAGGAAGTTCCCGGCCTTCCCTCCCCTACTTTCACATTCCCCTTCCCCTTCCTCCGACTCTGGTAGGTGGTAGGGGACTTCCGCCTTCCTAGGTCTGCACACCGCCCCCAAACCACCCTTTCCTCACCAATATCTCCGTGTCCATTCAGGTCGAATTCCATGTATTTCCCTGGGTGAGGAGCGAAAGCAGAGAGAGTGAGTGGCAGAGGATGGGGGAAGGGATTGCTGACTCTGGCTTGGTCCTAGAGAAGATGTGGAAGGAAGGGGAGGGCCAGGCAGAGAAAGTGGGGTTGAGGGGAGCCCTGGTAAGGAGGAGGGCACTGAGGAGGGGGTTGCTGAGAGGGGCAAACCAGGCAAAGGGACCACGGTGGGGGGGGGGCACTAGAGGCAGGCTCCCCTCTTGCCAGTTTTAGCCCTGTGCTGTCCCTGCTTTTCTTGGGGAAGGAGCCCCCGTCCCATCCCACCCCCAAAACTACAGGTGCCCCTCACGCTTGAAGGCTTCCAGTTTGGAGGGCAGATCCTCATCAGTGCTGTATTTGGGATCTTCCAGGAACTGCTGTTGGAGGCAAGCCAGAGCAAGGGTCGGGCCCCTTGTCCCGCGCTCCGTCCCCCATGCACTGGCCGCTTCCTTCTGCCTTCTACCTTATTGATCTCATCCAGTCCTTCTTCCTGCTGGGCCTTCAGCAGTCCAAAAGCTTTTCCTCCTGTGGGGATACAAAGGTTAATCAACCCAGGGGGCCAGCGCTGTGGCGTAGCAGGCTAAACCTCTGTCTGCAGGCGGCGCTGGCATCCCATAAGGGCACCGGTTCAAGTCCTGGCTACTTCTCTTCTGATACAGCTCTCTGCTAATGTGCCTGAGAAAGCAGTGGAAGATGGCCCAAGTCCTTGGGCCCCTGCACCTGTATGGCAGACCCAGAAGAAGCTCCTGGCTCCTGGCTTTGGATCAGCTCAGTTCCGGCCATTGCTGTCCTTTGGAGAGTGAACCAGCAGATAGAAGACCTCTCTGTCTCTCCCTCTGTCTGTCTGTAACTCTACTCTCAAATAAATAAATAAATAAATATTTTTAAAAAACAAAAAACAAAGGTAAATGAACCCTCACCCCTGCTTTCTTCTCCCCACCCACATGTGCAGTAGGACACCCCGTCCCACCATGTGGCCTCTCTAGCTGCCCACCTCCCTCCTCCCATCTGATGCCTCTGCCTAGCCCTCCTTCCCTACCCTGGAAATCCCTGGCTTGGCTCATAGCTCAGCAGATGCCGGGGGAGGTAGGGAAAGAGGCCCGGCTGGCAGTCAGATGTCTCTCTGCCTCTCTCCCAGCAGACGCTCAGGGGCCTGCCTCCTGAACTTCCCCTTTCCCCCCAACTCCCGCCTCCTCTGCCCCTCCCCCACGCCACGTCCCATCAGCTTCTGCAGACACTAGCACCCCGGGGGAAGATAGAAAGGGCAAAGAACATTCTGCAGAATCCCTCTTTGTGAGAGCCCCGGGTGTCTGTCGCAAAGGAGATCTTTTAATGGTCTTTTAGGAACCCAGGAGCATTTATTCTCAAGCCCAAGTGGCCTTTGACTAGGGCTTGTGTTTGGTCCGATGTCCCACGCCTGGACGCGCAGTGGAGGAAGGGCCAGTGAGCTGTCGTGCCCTGGGACTGGGAGCAGAGTGAATCTGCCGGCAACTCCAGGAGGGTGGCACCATGGGCTCCGGCCTGCAAAGCTGAAGGCCTCACTGCCAGCTTCCAGACAGGCCCTTGGAGAGGCGGAAATACTTGAGGGGGGATTTTAATTGGTTGGCTTTAGGATGTGCAATGAAACCCTGTTGTCTTGACTTCCTTTGAAATCTGGAGTAAAATCCACAGAGCTCAGGAGTTTGAGGATTTAAATAGACTCTTTGCAGGAACTGAAAGTGGTGCTGAAAGAGACAGTATTTGTAGATGTAAGAGGCAGGGAGGGGGCCGGCGCTGTGGAGTAGTGGGTAAAGCTACCGCCTGCAGTGCTGGCATCCCATACGGGCACTGGTTTGAGACCCGGCTGCTCCACTTCCCATCCAGCTCTCTGCTGTGGCCTGGGAAAGCAGTAGAAGATGGCCCAAGTGCTAGGGCCACTGCACCCACATGAGAGACCCAGAAGAAGCTCCTGGCTTCTGGCTTACAGATTGGCACAGCCCCGGCAGTTACAGCCACCTGGGGAGTGAACCAGTGGATGGAAGACCTCTCTCTCTCTGCCTCTGTCTCTCCTTCTCTCTCTGTGTAACTGACTTTCAAATAAATAAATAAATCATGAAAAAAAAAAAAAAAGAGGCAGGGAGGGACTCACTCACGCTTAGGACAGAGTGGTGGGGGTGCTGTTTACCATGGGCTCACCGCAGTGGGTGCGTAGCTCTGATAACGGGCTCTCTGGGCATAACTTTGTTATCACTGTTTGGCTGGTCACTTTGGGGGAAGTAAGGACAGTGCATCCCCTTCACTAGGTGGTCCTTGTCCCACCTTCCCGCCCAGGGCTCCCTCCACCCCCGTGCCCTAGCATGGATGGAGACACCATGCCTTCTCCCTTCCTCCCAAGTTTCTCCCTTGGCATCTGGGGGTTTTCACTTCTCACTGTCCTCTCCCTGACCCAGGCAGGTGCAGCAGACGCGGGAGAGGACGTTGACTTCTTGAGTTCCCTTAATGGCAACTGCCCTCTCCCCGAGGGGCAGCTGCAACCCTGTCCTCCCAGTGCTCTCAGTGCCTGCTGTGCGCTTCATGATTCATGCATTCAGTCAACAAATATTTGTTTATTTTGTAAGTCAGAGCTACAGAGAGAGGGAGAGACACAGAGAGAGAGGGAGATCTTCCACGCTCTGATTTACTCTCCCAGATGACTCAGTGGTCAGCACTGGGCCAGGCTGAAGCCAGGAGCCAGGAGCTTCTTCCAGATCTGCCATGTGGGTGGCAGGGGCACAAGGACCTGAGCCATCTTCCATTGCTTTTCCCAGGCCGTTAGCAGGGAGCTGGATTAGAAGTGGAGCAGTCAGGACTTGAACCGGTGCCCATGTGGGATGCCAGTGCTGCAGGCAGCAGCTTTACCAGCTAAGCTGCAATGCCAGCCTCAATCATTCTATAAATATTTATTGAGTGCTTACTCTATGCCAGGCATTCTTCTAGGCCCGCTGAACAAACAAATGAAGACTCTTCTCCTCATAGTCGGTCTAACTGAGGAAGGCAATCATAATAAAGAGGTGTGTGAAAGGTAACACGTGCTGGGGCCGGCGCCTGTGGCATAGCGGATAAGGCTGCTGCCTGTGGTGCCAGCATCCCATATGGTCACAAGTTCGAGACCCAGCTGTTCTACTTCTGATCCAGCTCTGTACTATGGCCTGGGAAAGCAGTAGAAGAAGGCCCAAGCCCTTGGGCCCCTGCACGGGAAGACCCAGAGGAAGCTCCTGGCTCCTGGCTTCAGATCGGCGCAGCTCCAGCCGTTGCAGCCACCTGGGGAGTGAACCAGCGGATGGAAGACCTCTCTCTCTCTGCCTCTCCTTCTCTCTCTGTGTAACTCTGACTTTCAAATAAATAAATAAATACATCTTTAAAATAAAAAAGAAAAGTAACGTGCTGATGGAGCAAGACAAGGTGGGGAAGGAGGAGTGGGGTGCTGCAGGTGGAGTGCAGGTTTAAGCATTTCTCTTCTTTCTTTCTTTCTTTCTTTCTTTCTTTCTTTCTTTCTTTCTTTCTTTCTTTCTTTCTTTCTTTCTTTCTTTCTTTCTTTTTTTGACAGGCAGAGTGGACAGTGAGAGAGAGAGACAGAGAGAAAGGTCTTCCTTTGCCGTTGGTTCACCCTCCAATGGCCGCCGCGGCCGGCGCGCTGTGGCCGGCGCACCGCACTGATCCGATGGCAGGAGCCAGGTGGTTCTCCTGGTCTCCCATGGGGTGCAGGGCCCAAGCACTTGGGCCATCCTCCACTGCCTGGAAGAGGGGCAACCGGGACAGAATCCGGCGCCCCGACCAGTACTAGAACCCGGTGTGCCGGCGCCGCAAGGTGAAGGATTAGCCTAGTGAGCCGCGGTGCCGGCCTTAAGCATTTTAATTTATTTATTTTCATAAGTAGGGCTGGCCAAGCTGAAGCCAAGAACCAGGAACTCCAGCCTAGTCTCCCACATGGGTGGCAGGGACCCAAGTCCTTGGGCCATCATCCGCTGCCTTTCCAGGAGCCTAAGTAGGAAGCTGGATGGGAAGTGGAGTAGTTGAGACTGGGAATGACACTCCGTGCGGGATGTGGGTGCCCATTATTGCACCGCGATACCTATCCTCTGAAACCTCAGTTTGTTGTTGTTTATTTTTAAAGATTTTTTATTTATTTATGTATTTGAAAGTCAGAGTTACACAAAGAGAGAAGGAGAGGCAGAGAGAGGGAGAGGGAGAGAGGGAGAGAGAGAGAGAGGGAGAGAGAGAGAGAGAGAGAGTCTTCCATCCGCTGGTTCACTCCCTAAATGGCTGCAACGGCCAGAACTGTACTGATCTGAAGCCAGGAGCCAGGAGCTTCTTCTGAGTCTCCCATGTGGGTACAGGGGCCCAAGGACTTCGGCCATCTTCTACTGCTTTCCCAGGCCATAGCAGAGAGCTGGATCAGAAATGGAGCAGCAGGGACAGGAACTGGTACCCATATGGGATGCCGGCACCGGTTTTACTGGCTATGCCATAGTGCTGGCCCCTAAAACCTCACTTTGGACACCAGCTCTGTGGGGGCGTCTCCTACACCAACCAGTTCTCCAGCTCTTGGTGGATCTGGATTGGGTCTGCTACCATCGAATTCGGTTCTGATGCTATCGCCCACACCCACCAGGCTGCACTCACACTGGATGCCTGGGGTGAGCCCTTCTGACCACAGCTGTCAGTCTCCAAGTTTGACAATTCACTAGAACGGCTCACAGAGCTCAGAAGCACTGTACTTGGAAACCTGGTTTCTTAGAAAGGATACAGCCCAGAACCAGCCAGGTGGAAGAGGTGCTCAGGAGGGGAAGGGTGGGGCGTGTTGCTTCGTGCCTTCTTGGTGGATGCCACCCTCCCAGCGCTGACTGGCAGCTGGACCCCATCTGTTTGGGTTTTTACGGAGCCTGCATCCTGCAGGCGCTGATTGGAAGTTGGGGGATGGGCCTGAAATTTCTAACCCTCTAATGATACGGTTGGTTCCCTTGGCAATGAGCCGCCCATCCTTAGGGGCTTTCCAGAAGTCACCTTATTACCATAAACCCAGGTGTGGTTGAAAGGGGATTGTTAATGAATAATAAGACACTCTTCATCTTTATCACTTAGGAAATTCCAAGAGCTTTAGGAGCCTTGGCCAGGAGCTGGGACGGAGACCAAAATACGTATTTCTCACTATCACAATCTCGTGTTGAGTGAAGCATTTCGGGCAGCGGGAGCAGTGTGTGCAAAGGTCCTGAGGTGAAAGCAGTCTGGATATCTGGAGCGGCGGGGAGGTCTGTGCAGCTGAAGCTGGGTGCAGGTGAGGTCGGAGACGCTGGCTTCTGTTCTGCCGGAGCTTCTGCCTCCCAGCCTGGTCTTCCCATGGAGGGTGGCTCGGCAGATTACCACAGTGGAACAGAGCTTAGAGGCTCAGAAAAACTTCCTGGGGAGGGGGCGGCTTTCCTGAGTGCTGGTCAAGTCCTGGCTGCTCTGCTTCCGATCCAGCTTCCTGCTAATGCACCTGGGAAGGCAGCAGCAGATGGCCCAAGTGCCTGGGCCCCTGCCACCATGTAGGAGAGCTGGATGGAGTTCCAGGCTCCTGGCTTCCGCCTGTAACAGCCCTGGCTGTAGCAGCCATCCAGGGAGTGAACTAACGGATGGAAGATCTCTCTCTCTGTCTCGCCTCCTCTCTTTGTAAATCTGGCTTTCAAATAAATAAAAAATAAATATTTTTAAAAAAATCTACCACATTCAAATATGAGTAACAAAAAATGACCACAACTCCTATATGATTAATTATGAGAAAAGAGGTTAAAAAAGAGCAATACAGGGACCAATGCTGTGGCATAGCAGGTAAAGCCACTGCCTGCGGCACTGGCATCCCATATGGGTGCCAGTTCAAGTCTTGGCTGCTCCATTTCCCATCCAGCTCTCTGCTGTGGCCTGGGAAAGCAGTAGAAGATGGACCAAGTCCTTGGGCCCCTACACTCGTGTTTGAGACCCGGAAGAAGCTCCTGGCTCCTGGCTTCGGATCAGCCCAGCTCCAGCCATTGCAGCCATCTGGGGAATGAACCATCAGATGGAAAACCTATCTTTCTCTCTTCTTGTGTAACTCTGCCTTTCAAATAAATATTTTTTTTTTAAAAAAGAGCGATACAGCCTACCCAACAGATGACGATACACTAGAAAAATATTACCAAAAGCAGATGGAAATTATAGCCCAAAATCCCATCATGAGTTGAAAAGCAACAGAACTTAGTGTTTCAGCAGTGAGAGAAGGCCACACGTGAGAAATACAAGTGCTCAGAGAAGAGACGGCGGATAAGAGCAGAGTGTGAATGAGAAGAGGAGGAAAGACGCAGTGGAACAACGCAAAAACACTGCAAAACGAACATCCAATGTCATGGAGAAGAGAAACTTATAATAAATATCCCTAATTTTAAAAATTTATTTTTTATTTATTTGAGAGAGAGAGACAGAAAGAGAGATCTTCCATCCACTGGTTTACTCCCCAGCTGCCTCCAACAGCCAGGGCTTGGCCAGGATTTGAGGTTGAGCTGGTGACGGGAGGTCTCTGTGTTTCTGCCTCTCATATAAAGCACATATGTATATCCGTAGTGGCCGTGAATATGTGTTTGCTGTCTGCGCTGTTGTTCCTGTTTTCTACTTCATGCAGGTCGAAAATTATCTTTGTTCTTTTCTGGGGTCTTTTTCTTTTCTTTTTGAGATTTTATTTATTTATTTGAGAAGTAGAGGTACAGACAATGAGAGGGAAAGACAGAAAGAGAGGTCTTCCATCCAGTGGTTCACTCCCTTAATGGCTACAGTGGGCCGGAGCTGCGCCGATCCAAAGCCAGGAGCCAGGAGCTTCTTCCCGGTCTTCCATGTGAGTGCAGGGGCCCAAGGACTTGTGCCATCTTCTACTGCTTTCCCAGGCCATAGCAGAGAGCTGGATTGGGAGAGGAGCAGCGGGACTCAAGCTGGATACAGGAGTCTGGGAGGTCTCGGGCCTGATGGAGGAGGAGGTGAGATTCTGGAGTGGAACAGCTTTCTAGGGGACGTGAGCCACGGCGTAGGTCACGTAGAGTCAGGGTGATGGTCGGAGGGGCCGGGGCAGGCAACTGTGAAGGTAGGGCGTGGTGAGATTCATCCAAGAATGCCCACAGCAGATTTATTCATAACAACAACAACAGCAACAGCAACCACGACCCCACACAGTACAGCATCAGGTGACTGCGTAAGGAAGCCATGGCACGCACATGCAAGAAAACACCCCTCAGCACTCAAAAGGAACAAGCTACTGATACATGCAGCAACGTCTGTGAATCTCACAGACATCACGTGGTGTGAAAGAAACCCAGGGCAAGAACATGTGCTATGTGATTCCATTGACATGAAGTTCAAGAACAGATTAAACTTGACTGTAGGCTACAGATCAGCGGGTGCTCCTGGAGAGGGGAGGAACTGATCAACGAGGGACGTGGGGGAGTTTCTGGGGGTGATGGCAGTTATCTGTATCTCAACCGCAGTGTTGTTTACACGAATATATACTTTCGCCAAGGGCCATCAAATCATATTTTTAGGATCGACGTGTGGGGCCAGTGCTGTGTGTAGGCAGGTAAAGTTGCTGCCTGCAATGCCAGCATTCTATATGCATACTGGTTCAAGTCCTGGCTGCTCCATTTTCCAGTCCAGCTCCTTGCTAATGCGCCTGGGAAAGCAGTGGAAGATGGCCCAAGTCCTTGGGCCCCTGCACTCACGTGGGAGATTCGGAAGAAGCTCCTGGCTCCTGGCTTTGGATCAGCTCAGCTCTGGCTGTTGTGGCCATTTAGGGAGTGAACCAGCAAGTGGAAGCGCTCTCTCTCTCTCTCTCTTAAAAAAAGAAACAAATATTTCTTTAAAATCTTTAATATTTCTTTAAAAATCTACACATCACATTGTAGATAATTATACCTCAATTTTAAAAATTGTCATTTATGTGAACATTAAGTCCATCGGGGAAGGGACAGAGGTTGAAAGAAGAGGAAGTTTGAGAATGAGGCGCCAGCCCCTGATGGACACGAGGGAGGTTGGACGATGACAGCGAGAGGGAGGGACCCAAGGTGTGTGTGTGGGGGGGGGTCAGGTGCTGCAAACCTCAGGGGAGAAGCTGTTGTCAGAGTTGAAGACGTCATGACCTGGGAGCCATTCATTAGTTGAGAAACACTGACAAGTTCTTGGCCCGAGGAAAAGTTAGCCCAGCCAACACCATGAAGAGAAACCCCCAGCAGGGGCAGGACTGCGTGTGCTGGAGCTGCAGAGCCTCCTGTGCTGCTCTGAGCTGGGAGCTTATTGTTCCCCATCACTCCCCAGCAAGCCCAGAGATGACTGGTAAGGACTTCACACCAAGGGTGGTGGGTGGTGGGCGCAGCGGTTAAAATGCCACCTGAGACAACCACATCCCACCTGGGTTCTAGTCCTGGCTCCACTTCTGATCCCAGCTTCCTGCTATCGTGCACCCTGGGAGGCAGCAGGTGATGGCTCAAGTCCTAGGCTCCCCGCCACCCACATGGGAGACCCAGCTTGCGTGCCTGGCTCCTGGGGTCAACCTGTCTCAGCCCAGTCTGTGGCAGATATTTGGAGAGTAACAAGTGAATAGAAGATCTTTGTCTCTGTCTCTGCCTTTCAAACAAACAAATAATTTTAAAAAGAAGACCAGAGACTGGTGCTTATCCACTAAAGAACTTTTCTTTCTTTTTATTTTTTTAAGATTGATTTATTGGGGCCAGTGCTGTGGAGCAGCAAGTTAAAGCCCCAGCCCACAGCACTGGCATCCTGTATGGGCGCCAGTTCGAATCTGGCTGATCCACTTTCAATCCAGCTCTCTGCTATGGCCTGGGAAAGTGGTGGAAGAAGGCCCAAGTTCTTGGGCCCCTGTACCCGCAAGGGAGACCTGGAGAAAGCTCCTGGCTCCTGGCTTTAGATCAGCTCAGCTCTGGCCATTGTGGTCATTTGGGGAGTGAACCAGCGGATGGAAGACTTCTCTCTCTGTCTCTGGCTCTACCTCTCTCTTTCAAATAAATAAAATAAAACCTTAAAAAATAATAAAAACAAACAAAAAACAAAAACAATAACAAAACACAAAAAAGAAGAAAGAAAAAACAAAAAAAAAAAAGAAAGAATAAAAATCTTAAAAAAAAAAGTTGGGCCCCTGTCACCCATGTGGGATTCTTGGTTGGAATTCCTGGCTCCAGGCTTTGGCCCTGGTCCAGCCTCAGCCATTACAGGCATTTGGGGAGTAAACCAGAGGGTGGGAGCTCTTTCTCAATATGTCTCACTCTCTCTGCCTGTCTCTCTCTATGTCTCTTAATTAAAAATAAAACTTAAATTTAAAAAGTTTATTTTGATGCAAAATTTTTTGCAACCCACACATAGTTTTTCATTGTATGCGATTTCTCTGAATTTTTTGGAGGACCCTTCATATTAGGATTTCTTCTAGAAGAAATAAAACCACAACTATTGTCTTAAGTTTAGCTATGACAAATGGCTTGGATGTCCTAGGTGAAGATATGGGAAGAGCAGGACCTCTTCAAGTTTGGGCGCAGCGTCAGCACGGGTCAAGCTGGACTGCAGAATGACCACACCTTGAACACCTAGCGCAATGGCATCTGGAGGTTTTACTGCTCCCACTGCACAGATGTGCAAATAGTGAAGCCAAGACTCCAGCTTAGGCTGGCTTGACTTCTGGGCCACGTTGGCCCAGGACCAGTAGGACCATGTGATCGTGTGCGCTGGGAAGGCGGACTTGTCTCTTCAGGCCTGCGGCCCACTCCGTGTCCCCACTGGGACTGATCTGTCCCCCCTCTCCAAACTGTGGACTTCTCACGGTTGAAAAAGAGATAATTTCCCCCATGTTGACTCTCTGGGGGTGGGGATAGGGTGTTACTAGGGGAGGCAAGGTGAGGGACAAGAAAGAAACTGGAATTGAGGTGGAGAAAGCCTCCATCGGTGCCTCAGGCCCCCCCATGCTCTGTGACCACCAGAGGGCACCCTTGCCTTGCATGGCATCTCAGTTCCTCATTCAGGGGTGGGGAGCCTTTTTACTGCCAAGGACCAATTGGGCATTTACAACATGATTTGTAGACCATACAAAATTATCAACTTAAAAATTAGCCTGGGGGCGAGCTCTGTGCCGTAGCGGGTAAAGCCGCCGCCCGAAGTGCTGGCATCCCATATGGGCACCAGCTCGAGTCCTGGCTGTTCCACTTCCAATCCAGCTTTCTGCTATGGTCTGGGAAAGTAGTGGAACATGGCCCACATGCTTGGGCCCCTGCACCCGTGTGGGAAACCTGGAAGTAGCTCCTGGCTCCTGGCTTTGGATCAGCCATTTCGGCCATGCAGCCATCTGGGGAGTGAACTAGCAAGTGGAAGACCTCTCTCTCTCTGCCTCTGCTGCTCTGTAATTCTGCCTTCCAAATAAATAAATATTAAAAAAAAAAAATTAGCCTGCTGGGGCTGGCGCTGTGGCCTGCTTTGGTATCATCCCATATGGGTACCAGTTCAAGTCTTGTCTGCTCCACTTCTGGTCCAGCTCTCTGCTATGGCCTAGGAAAACAGGGGAAGATGGTCCAAGTACTTGGGCCCTGCACCCATGTGGGAGAGCCTGAGGAAGCTCCTGGCTCCTGATCAGCTCAGCTCTTGCCATTGCAGCCATTTGGGGAGTGATCCAGCAAATGGAAGACTTTTCTCTCTGTCTTTTGCTCTCACTGTCTGTAATTCTAACTCTCAAACAAATAAATATTTTTTCAAAAAAATCAGCCTGCCATAGATGCATTGAATTTCAAGTCCTACCTGTGGTTGCATTGGCAGGGCCAGGCCAAAGGATTTCGGCAGCCTTTTGTATGGCCCACGGGCTGGGCATTCCTACCTGCACCTGGCAGCTCCCTGCAAGACAGCCCTAGGGAGGGAGCACTCCACCGCAGGACAGTACGGGTCAGTTTGCCCCAGGGTGTATGGTACACGTGGCTGTCCAGAGAGGTTAAACGATTGTTTAGGATTAGGTAATGAGTTCATGAGGGAACTGGCGTTGGAACCCATCCTGACTAAAGCCAGCATGCTCAGCCATGATTACTGCTTCTCTGAAAGAAAGGTCTGGGTCCCTGCTGTGGCGGGTGGGAGTGGGACGGTCTACACACACATCATGAAACAGACCTAGAGGCACAGGAAAAGAAAAAGAAGTTCGAGGGTGGGAGTGTGGTGCTGCAGCTAAGAGGCTGCCAGGGACACCCACGTCCCGCACCGCAATGCCTGGGTCTGATTCCCGGCTCCATTTCTGATCCAGCTTCCTGCTAATGTGCATCCTGGGAGGCAGCAGGTGAGGCTCAAGTCCTTGGGTCCCTGCCCTCCATCTGGGAGCCTGGACTGAGTTTCTGGCTCCTGGCTTCAGCTTGACTTAGCCCAGATGTTGGGGGTGCATTTGGGGAGAAAACCAGCAGATGGAAGATCTCTCTCTTTCAAATAAAACTAAATTTCTAGGGGCCAGTTTTGTGGGTTAAGCAGCCACCTGTGACAGCACCATCCCGTTCGGGTGCCGGTTTGAGTCCCGGCTGCTCCATTCTGATGCAGCTCTCTGCTAATGAACCTGGGAGAGCAGCAGAGGCTAGTCCAAGTGCTTGGGCTGCTGTACCCACATGAGAGACCTGGATGACACTTCTGGCTCCTGGCTTCAACCTGGCCCAGCCAAAACCATTGTGGCTATTTGGGGAATGAATCAGCAGATGAAAGAGCTCTCTATCTCTCCCTCTCTCTCTGTAACTCGGCCTTTCAAATCAATAAAATAAATCTTTAAAAAAATAAATTTCCCAAACCCCAAATAGTATTAATGTGCAAGTGGGATAGTATGTGGCAAGTCCCAGCTGCACCCACCGGGAAGTGGGCAGAAAACACAAGATCCAGGCAAAAAACTGGTCCACATCAGTTGGATCCAACATGGCGTCCAGATTAGCCACTATCCAACCTCCAACTTCATTATCCCCTCATTAGAATACATGAGCATAGTAGAAACCGCCCTGACTCCAATGGGAGTGACCATACAAGGAGAGAAAACAGGTGGATCCCTAATTCCTTGAAGTTCCTGCCTCTTCCCAGAAATAAGCGACTATTCTGCTCAGATAATATTGTACATCTCCTGGAGCTCAGAAACGTAGAACCCTGGCTACAGCCGCCTGCTATGTCTGTGGAAAAGCCTGCTCTTTGCCACTTGCTTTAACAAAATTTCTTAAGAAAACTCTGCTGGCTTGCAGTTCTATCTCTCACCAAAACCAAAGACCCTCCCGAGGCTAGGGGGACGTACACAAGGGTCTTCAGGTGTCCTGTATGAAGAGGAGCCAGAGAGAGACGTGCGCTGACGGGGGGTGGCATGGTGCACAGTCCTTTCTGTGCTGTTATTTCCTGTAGGTGTGTGACACACACATAAGAGTGTGTAGCAAACACTTGTCCTAATCCCTCTGTGACCTTGGAGTTATGTGTAGTGCAGTGGATTTTTCATTTGTGTTTGCAAAAATATGTTTTTTTTTAATTATTTATTTATTTGAAAGGTGGAGTTACAGATTGGGGGAAAGAGAGAGAGAGAGGGAGAGAGGTCTTCCATCCACTGGTTCACTCCCCAAATGGCTGCAATGCCAGAGCTGGGCTGATCTGAAGCCAAGAGCTTCTTCCGGAGCTGCGCCAATCTGAAGCCAGGAGCCAGGAGCTTCTTTCAGGTCTCCCATGTGGGTGCAGGGGCCCAAGGACTTGGGCCATCTTCTACTGCTTTCCCAGGCCACAGCAGAGAGCTGGATCACATGTGGAGCAGCTGGGACTTGAACAGGCACCTATAGGGGATGCCAACACTGCAGGGAGCAGCTTTACCTGGTACTCTACAGTGCTAGCCCACAAAATACATTAAAAAAAAGATTTGTGGGGCCAGCACTGTGGCGTAGAGGGTAAAACCGCCACCTGCAGTGCCAACATCCCCTGTGGGCGCTGCAACATCCCCTGGAGCCCCTGCACCCACGTGGGGTACGTGGAGGAAGCTCCTGGCTCCTGGCTTTGGATCGGCACAGTTCCAGCCATTGCAGTCATCTGGGGCGTGAACCAGTGCATGGAAGACCTCTCTCTCTCTCTCTCTCTGTCTCTCCTTCTCTCTGTGTAACTCTGACTTTCAAATAAACAAATCAATCTTATTTAAAAAAAGAGATTTGTTTGTTTATTTATTTGAAAGGCAGAGTTACAGATAGAAAGGGGCGGGGAGAGAGAAAGAGAGGGAGATGGCCGGGGCTGGACCAGGCGGAAGCCAAGAACCTGGAACTCCACCTGGGTCTCCCACATGGGTGGTAGGGGCCTAAGCACTTGGGCCACCTTCTGCTGTGTTCATAGGCACATCAGCAGGGAGCTAGACTGGAAATGAAGCAGGCTGGACTCTGCTCATATGGATGCCAGTGTCACAGGCAGTGACTTAACCCACTGTGCCACAAAAACAGAGCCTGGCTGGCACTGTGGCATAGCGAGTAAAGCCTCCACCTGCAGTGCTGGCATCTCATATAGGCGCCTGTTTAAGTCTTGGCTGCTCCACTTCCAATCCAGCTCCCTGCTATGGCCTGGGAGAGTAGTAGAGATGGCCCAAGTCCTTAGACCCCTGCACCCACGTGGGAGACCCTGAAGAAGCTTCTGGGTCAGATCAGCCCAGTTCTGGCCATTGCAACCATTTGGGGAGTGAACCAGCAGATGGAAGACCTCAATCTCTTTCTGCCTCTGCCTCTATGAACTCTGCCTTTCAAATACATAAATAAAAATCTTTAAAAAAAATCCCCTGTAAAAATGCATTTTATGGGTTAGCATTTGGCTCAGCGGTAAAGATGCCGCTTGGGATCGCACTGTTCCGGATCAGAGTGACTGGTTTGATTTCCGGCTCCATTTCCGATTGCAGCTTCCCGCTAATGTGTAGTCTGGGAGGCATCAAATATGACTCAAGTGCTTTGGGTCCCTGCCACCCATGGGGGAAGCCTGGATGGAGTTCCATGTTCCTGACTTTGGTTTGGCCCACCTTTGGCTGTTGAGAGCATTTGAGGAGTGAACCAGAGGATGGAAGATCTCTGTCTCTCTGCTTTTCAAATAAAATGGCAATACGTTTTAAAAATCTTTTAAATGCATTTCATGTAATGGGCACTTTGTGGGTTCTCAAGAAAAGCTAGAGGAATGGTGACTAAAATAGCAAGGGAATGTGTCTTCTGGTGGGTTGTAAGTCCATGTAGAAGGTTCTGGACAAAGCAGATCTCTGCTGGGTGTCTTTCTGTCATGGAAATCAAATATGAGTAAGTCCAAACTTCTCCATCAGCTGAGCTCACTCGTTTGCCAAATCACCCAAGTCAACACTCCCAAAGCAAAACAGGTTCCAGAAAAAGTCCCTGGAAGGTCACCCCTTTGTCTGCCATCAGCTTGCTTCTCCTATTCCCCTCATTACAGAAATCCTAGCGCAGCGCTAAGATCTGAGCGAGCAATGAGTGGAGCCAGGGAGAGGGGAAGTCGGTCAACTTTTGGTCACACAGGACCCTTGGAGGCTTGTTCTGGGTAATGAGCTGGACTTCTTGCACCTCAGAAGGCGGGAGAACCACATCCTGGTCTCACCTACCCACTCACCCACTCTTTCGATATCAGCCACCTAAGCTGCACCCTGCCCCTCAGCCTTAGGCACCAGCCCACAAGCTGCCCTGCTTCCTAGAGTCCCGCAGAGCTGGGTGAGCAGCGCCCTTGCTCCCAGAAGCGTGCACTTGATGCCCAACATCCCTGCAAGTCCTTGGCAAGTGTTGTGTGAGACGTGTTTGTAATAGGAAGTTCCCCAGCTCCGCCTGCTGACCCCAGGCGTGACCACATCAAGACCTCACGGCGCAGCTCCCCCTCGCCGACGGGCGCACCGACATGACCTGGATGCTGGTGCTCATCTTCATCACGGCCCACCCAGGTGACAGGGCACTCGCTTTAGACCGAAGGGGTGTGCGGCTGTGGGGGGGGGGGTTGGAGGAGAGTGGACTTAGATGCACCAGGGGCGCAGGCATGCGGGGGGTGCTGGACACCGAGCTGTGAGGGGGCAAGTGAGGGAAGCGGTGGACTCCCCCACTTTGCAGTCCCTTCATGTGCTCACCTGCTGCCAGGGTCACTACCCAGGTCCATCCCAGAGCCCTTTTCACAGCCGATTCCTCTTAGGATAAAAGGACCAGTGAAAGGTGGCCAGGAAGAAGGAAGGGCTGCAGGAAGGGGCCTTTTTTGTGCTTTTCTTTTCTTTGTGTGTGTGTGTGTGTGTTTCACTTTTTTAAGGGATCTGTTTTAATTGATGTTCAATAAGTATTTTAAACCAGGCTCCTTAGCTAGGGTCTAGATAGATAATTAGGACTTTGGGAGATCTTTCTTTGTGAAACTGATTTTTTTTTTTAATTTGGATGTCAGAGTTACACAGAGAGAAAAGGAGAGGCAGAGAGAGAGAGAGAGAGAGAGAGAGAGAGAGAGAAAGAGAGAGAGGTCTTCCATCCACCTGTTCACTCTCCAGATGACCGCAACAGCTGGAGCCGTGCCGATCTTAAGCCAGGAGCCAGGAGCTTTTTTCTGGGTCTCCCATGTGAGTGCAGGGGCCCAAGGACTTGGGCCATCTTCTACTGCTTTCCCAGGCTGTAGAAGAGAGCTGGATCAGAAGTGGAACAGCCGGGACTCAAACCGGCGCCCATATGGGATGCCGGCACTGCATGACTGGAAAATTTCCCTAACTCAAGGATTTAGTGAGGGATTTTAATTAGTTTAATTCATAAATATGGATGTGCTAAATTGGGAATTTCCATGTGTGTGCCCTAGAGATTTACTTAATTATCTCTAACAAAAACCAATGTGGCAAAGACAGTTTACTCTAAATGCCATTCGTTCCAAAATGATACCTGAAATAATGTAATTAAGGATATTAGTGGGGGCTGCACTGCAGCGTAGTGGGTTAAAGTCCTGGCTTGTAATGTCAGCATCCCATACGGGCACTGGTTCGAGTCCCAGCTGCTCTACTTCCAATCCAGTTCCTGCTAATGCACCTGGGAAGGCAGCTGAGGAGGGCCCAAATCCTTGGGACCCTGTACCCATGTGAGAGACCCAGAGGAAGCTCCTGGCTCCTGGCTTTGGATAGGCCCAGTCTGGCCATTGCAGCCATTTGGGGAGTGAAGCAGCAGATGGAAGACCTCTCTCTCTCTCTCTCTCTCTCTCTCTCTCTCTCTTTCCCTTTCCCTAGCACTTTCAAGTAAAATAAATCTTTAAATAAAAAGGATATTAGTTAGCTAGGCATCCATATTTCATGAATGAATGAGCTTCAGTTTCATGTGGCAAGTTCAGGGTCAACAAGTTACTGGTGAATATGCCTGGATGATGTTGGGAAAGGGTGAGGGTAAGAGGTGATATGGGAAAGAGTATGGAGAGTGAGTTCATAAGCCTCGTTAAGAAATTACAGTGGTAGGGGCTGGTGCTGTAGCGTAGGGAGTAAAGCTGCCACCTGCAGTGCAGGCATCTCATATGGGCAGCTGTTCAAATCCCAGCTGCTCCATTTCCGGTCCAGCTCTCTGCTATGGCCTGGGAAAGCAGTGGAGGGATGGCCCAAGTCCTTGGGCCCCTGCAGCCGCATGGGAGACCTGGAAGAAGCTCCTAGCTCCTGGCTTCGGATTGGCCCAGCTCTGGCTGTTGCAGCCACTTGGGGAGTGAACCAATGGATGGAAGACCTCTCTCTCTCTCTCTCTCTCTCTCTGCCTCTCTGTAATTCTGCTTTCAAATAAAGAAATTACAGTGGGAAAGAGGCAAGGGTTTCATGAGGCCTGCCGTGTGCTGGTGCCCAGACACCCGACATGTGGGGACATCTGGGACACCCATGCTGAGCTCTCTTGCCTTCTCTCCTTGGCTAACGGGGGAGATGTTTCTCTGGGTCTTCTCTCTGCCCCCAGGATGCTGTGCCCTCTGGGTATCCCAGCCCCCTGAGATTCACACTGAGGAGGGTGCTGCTACCACCCTGCCCTGCAGCTTCAACGCCTCCCGGGGGAGACCGGCCATTGGCTCCGTCACGTGGTACCGGGACAAGGTGGCTCCAGGGAAGGAAGTGAAGAACGAAACCCCAGAGTTCAGGGGCCGCCTGGGCCCCCTGGCCTCTTCCCGGTTCTTCTACGACCACCAGGCTGAGCTTTGTATCTGGCACACCTCAAGCCGTGATGCGGGCGTCTACGTCTGCAGCGTGGAGGTGCTGGGCCTGGGTGTCGGCACAGGGAATGGGACTCGGCTGGTGGTGGAGAGAGGTGAGGTCTGGGGCGGCGGGGGGGTGGGGGGGGAATGTGTCCCAGGGAGGCAGGAACCCTCCCCAGCCTTGTCCACCGAGCCCCTTCCTCCCGCAGCCCCTCCTCCGCTAGAGACCAGCACAGTCCTCTTCCTCCGGGCTGGATTCTACGCTCTCAGCTTTCTCTCTGTGGCCATGGGCAGCACCCTCTATTACCAGGGCAAATGTGAGTCATGGGGCCGGGGCCATGGGGCAAGCCACATGGGAGGGACAGACGCCAGGAAGAAGAGCGCTTCTGGGCGGTGGCCCTGAGCAGCTCCCATTGTCCCTCCCACCAGGCCACTGTCACCTGGGGACACGTCGCCACTCTTGGATGGCCTCTGAGGAGTGATTCTAAACCCCTACCCCCCGCCGATGCCCAGCCCTCTTCAAGAGACCCCAATAAACCTGTCTCTGTCCAACCACTGACTCCCTCCTGTGAGTCTCGTGTGTTTTCTTCCCCGTTGTCCAGATGCCCCAGGATGCCTCTCTTCAGGTGCTGGCTCCTCACCCCCACCCCCTGCTTCCACGTCGGACCTGGAGGGGCCACGCAGAGAGCTTCCCAACAGTGGTGCCCAGAGGCCCCTCCCACCTCCTCTCCCCAGTCCAGGGGCTGAGGCTGGCGCTCCTGATCTGACGGCTCCTACTCCAGTCAGGCCCCCTGAACAGCCCCCCCGACTCTTCTCTGGCCTGCAGGAGAGCCCAGGCCCTTCAGCATCTTCCTTCACCCCATAAACCACCACTTGCCCCCCACTGTGGAGGGTGGGCCGGGGATCGCGCTGAAGGGGGGCGGGTGCTGGAGAGACGGACGGACGGACAAGTCTGAGACACAGGTGACCGCACCACAGTCTTTACTGGGAGCACCACCGGGTGATGCTGGCCTCTGGCTGGGGCGAAGCAGGTGTCCTGGGCGCTCAGGTGGGCTTGTTTTTAGCAATGCAGGCGTAGTCAGCACTGGGGTCCTCCTTCATGCTTTCTCCTTCTCCGTGGGCCAGCTCCGTGCCCTCTGCACTCTGCACGGGCAGCCTCTGTAGAGACGCGTAATGGAGCTCCGTCTCCCCCGAGCGCTGGACCTGGGACCGGGGGCGGGCAGAAGGCGCTGATGGGAGGGTCTCGGGCGTGGCCGCCCTCAGACCCTTCCCTGGGATACCCGCCCCCCACCTCCCACCTCTCTTACCTCACTGCCTTCGCCTTTTCTCTCTCTCCCCACCACCCCACTTTCTCCTTTGCTCTCGCCCCCCCCCCGCCCCCTTGTCCCAGCCCTCTGCTGGGAGACGATCTTCTTCCGACCTTTCCCCGTTTCCCACTCGGGCTCTCTCCCGCCCTGCCCCCTCCCTAACCCCAGACTCACCCAGCTCCTCTCCAGCCGCTTCACTGGAAGAAAAACAGCAGCTCAGCGGGGGGTGGGGGTGGGGGGAGGGGGCTGCTCACCGCCCTCCTCTCCCGCGGGCCTTGCCCCACTTGCTGGACCCCCGCCCCCCGCGGTTCCCACGGCCAAGCCCCCCCCTCCCCGCCCCGGCCCCGCCTCTCCCTTTGGATGCTCTTCTCTCACCCCTCCCACCGGCGACATGGAACATGGCTCACCTCTCCTAAGGAGCCGGCACAGACAGGCGGACAGAATGGTCCCGACCAGGAGCAGCAGCCCCAGCAGCCCCAAGCCCACGTAGAGCAAAGGGCACAGGTCTGTTGGGAAGAGGGATAGCGCTGGAGGGCCCACTGTTCTCTTCCCCTGAGCCCAGCCTTCTGGGTGGAGGGAGGCATCTCAAGTCTCCTCTCCATTTGTTTTCAGAAGCAGGAAATTGTCCTCTCCAGATCCCCAGCCCAGCCCCTGCTATCTCCCCTCCTGCCCGAGGGCCCGCATCCCTCACCTGTACGCACATGAGTGCCTGACTGCTGCTCACCCCTGCGAGGCTCTCGCCACCAGCCCTGCTGCTGCCCCCGAGCCTCCCGGGAGGTCCTTGCCCACCTGCACAGGCTGCTCCCCGGAGGCCCTGGCAGCTGTCAGGAGCCACACGTGCCCCTGTGCCCTCAGTCCTCCCGGAGTCCCCACAGCCCGCCCTGCACAGGAGGGAGGACCCTTACTTACTCTTTGTACACCAGCTGTTACCCATGGCAAGCTGGCATGAGGCTGGCGGGGGACTGGCGACTGACCTGGCGGTCAGGAGACCCAGCGCTTGGGCTAACTGGCCTAGGGTTAGTCACGTGCCCCAAGTTCCTCATCTGCAGCCGGGCGGCCTCTGTTTCAAGCATTCTTCTGGCTGAGGTGCTTTGCTGTGCTAACCCTGAGCTGAGTACTTCTTGGCCGTCGCTGCTCATCCCTATAGCAGTGTAGGGTGCCGGGGCGCCTGTTTGTTAACTAAGAAACCAGAAACTGAAGCCTGCACTGGGACTCGAACACCCAGCCCAGAAGCAGCAGAGCTGGCGTTCTAGGCTCCAGAGCCCACCCCCTCCCCTCCACCCAGGCATTTTGGAGCAGCGTCTCCCGCACCGGGGAGTTCCAGGGGGCTGATGCTTGGGCTGACGGACGGAGAGGAGCAGGGTGTGCAGTGGATGTGGGGATTGGTGGAAGAGGGCAGCAGATGGGGTCCATTGACACCCAGGAGTTTGGGCTTTGCTCCCTCAGCCCCAGAGCGACACGGGAGAGCGGGGCCCTGCATGTCTGGTGTGGTGCGTGGGTGTGGAGAGCCTACGGCCCTGTAACTTCCCCTCAGGGACTTCCTGCCCTCCAACCACTGGTTCCTGTTTGAAGGCACTGAGGTCGGGGGCACTCCCTTCACCCCAGACCCAAACGAATCCTCTAGGGACGGAAGCGGAGACCCTGGCAGGAATGCTGGGGTGCGTGGCAGGTGGAGGGGAGAGACCGCGGTGCCCGTGTGGCCGGGAGAGCCACAGTGGACGATTTGTCACCCGCAGGCAGCAGAAGCTGCACGGAGGATGCTTCTCGAGTCCCAGGAACCCCTCGCCTACGCGCTCCTCCCTTCCGCTCAGCCTCTGCTGGCTCGGGGCGGGGTCGTTTCCCCCCCCCCCCCCCATGTCGCTGCTCACTCCCGGCTTACTCAGAGCTGTGGCTCACGGGGTGGGTGCATTCCAGACCCGCTCCGGCCATCTGAGTGGAGAGGAGTGTTGCCACCACGGACAGACGCTCCTGTCCCTCCCCCGGCTTTAACTTCTCCCCAGGCCTGGGCGCCTCCCTGGCGTCGTGAGGGGAGGATGTTCGATGCTGAGGACTGGGGTTACAACACCTTTCCTTTCGGACTCCTGGGACTGTCACTAGGCCTCCAATCCCCCTCAGCTCGGCATCTTTTTGATCCTGCCGGTTGTCAAGATCAGAATGCCCGCCTCTTGCCTGATTAACTCTTCCCCCTGCCCTTTGCACGGCATCAGCTGAGAGCTCAGGATCCTGGTCTAAGTGGATGGACAGCACCCACCCCCACCCTGGCTCCCACATCAGATAAGGTACTTCGATGAGTTAGGGTGATTAGCCTGGTGCTCTGCAGCTGTATCCATAGGGTGCTTGGCTGGAGAGTCAAAGGAAGCATGACTTAGATCTACATGAGCACTGCTGATAGATTTAGAACAGAGTTGATGGGAAGTTGGTGCTGGGAAACGAGGTGTGGTTAATCCCCGAGGACTTCCTGCAGGAGGCGGTATTCTGGTGCTAAGCACAGATCTAGGTAAGGGCAGTGGTCGAGACCCTCAGACAGACACCTGGGTGGCACCATGATGGAGAGGTAGACAGGTGCTGAGCATTGTACCCCACGTCCGTGAGGAGGGGAGGACTGGAGAGCCCAGGTGGGGGCGATGGGTGAGCAGCAGATCTGGTGTCTAGTCCATAGGCGCTCGCACTTCCTTCTCTAAATGCAGTCTTCTGCTACTTCCTCCCCAGCCCCACACCACACCCCGCTCACTCTCCAGAACAGCAGGACACGATGTAGTTTAGGCTTTTTTCTTTCTTTAACATTTCATTATTAAAAAGTTCAAGCATAGATGAAAATTGGAAGTACAGCACGGGGAACATATCCTGGTCCCTTAGATTTTACGATGCGCGTTAGTGCATATTCGCTTTGTTGCGTATTGCAATCTCACTTTTTTTTTTTTTTACAAGCATCAGTACTTTTCACCTCTCAGCTCTTGCATGCTGATCAGTAACGCAAATTCAGTACTTGTTTCCCCATTTCTTTTTTTACCCAAGGAAGACAAAATTTTCATACAGTAAAACGCACAAATCTGAAGTCAGGATTTTTTTTTTTTTCTTAACTGTTTTGTGGTCAAGTCTCTCGAGCCAGATTGCTGGGCTGAAGCTTGACTCTGTCACTTGCGGTGTGACAAGTTTCCTTCCTTTTCTGTCTTTTTTTTTTTTTTTTTTAAGAAATATTTATTCATTTGAAAGGCAGAGCGATAAAGAGAAAGAGGGAGGGAGGGACAGAGACCTGCCATCTGCTGGTTCACTTCCCAAATTCCTGTAACAACCGGGGCTGGGCCAGGCTGAAGTCAAAAACCAGAAACTCCATCCAGGTCTTTCCCATGGATGGCGGGGTCCAAGTACCGGAGCCATTTCTGCCGCCTCGCAGGTGCATTGGCAGGAGGCTGAATCAGAAGCAGAGCAGCAGGACTGAACCAGCACTCAGATGTGGATGTGGCCCTTCCAGTGGGTGGCTTAACCTCCTGCGCCACAATGCCTGCCCCATCCACAAGTTTCATAACCTCTCTACGCCTGTTTCCTCTGAGGTGTTGTCAGAATGAAAAGAATTATGATGTATGAAGTGTGGGTAGGGGTGAGTGGATAGCCCAGCCATTAAGATGCTCGTGTCTCACACCGGAGTCAACACCCAGCTCGGGCTCCTGACTCCAGCAGTGATGGCTCAAGTAAGTGAGTTCTGGATGGCTTGCCTGGCTCCGGGCTTCAGCCCTGGCCCAGCTCTGGCCACTGGGGGCGTTCAGGGAGTGACCCAGAGGAAGGGACCCCTCTGTCTCTCATAAACACACACACACACACACAAGCTACAGTATTTGCGGATCAGTAACAGGCAGATGCTGGGAGACTTTTGCATATCTTTGTATAATAATAACAGCGAGGGCACAAAGAGCTCTATTATTTTTATCGAAACACAGAGATGTCTCTAAGAAAGGGGGATGAACTGAGACCACCTCCCGCTGCTTTGGAACTGGTCTCTCTTCTGTCATCCCCTACCACGCTGCCTACCTCTCTCGCTCTGTAGGTCCTTGTTGTGTTTTGCCCCGGCCTCCCTTCAATTGTGTTGTCATTCATCTGTCCACAACTATTCAGTGAGCGCCTGTGACTGATTGTGGAGCTCTTGGAGACTGGGGCCTGGCTCGTGGTTTGCGTCTGATCGTCTGATCGTGCAGCAGGGAGCTAATGCATTCCCATCCACCCTGGGTGCCTCAGTATTGAGCCTGGAGCCCCCTTCAGCCTCCAACACTGTGAACTGGCTGAGCTGTGCCTTCCTTTCTCGCCCAGCGCTAGGGGGTTGGGGATGACAAAGGGATGAGAAAGGTGAACCCAGAGTGGCGGGGGTGGAGGGGGGCTTCTTCTTGGTGACCCAGACACCCAGCCCGTCAGCGTGCCAGTTCTTGCCCGTCTGCTCCAGCCTTGGACCTCAAGGAGGTGGGTGCAGCCCACTCTCCAGCACCCACCTCTGGAGTGGACAGCAAAACGCACTCCACCTTGGAAGCCTGGAGTTCTCATTCCAGCCCTGCCGCCTTGCTTTCTGCCAGCTGCTGTCCTGCCCCGAGTCCCCGTTTCCCTCCTCGCTAGCCCAGAAGCGTCTCTGAGTTCCCCTCCAGCTCTACCCTGAAAGCTCAACTCCTTCCTCACTTCAGAGAACCCAAGCATCACTGTGCCCCACCCCTGCTCTGGGTAAACAGGAAGCTGGGGGGGGGGAGCCTCGTTGAGCCGGAAAGCCCCAGCCAGGTGTGTGGGTCCACAGGGAGGGGGTGACCCCACCCCGGAGGTATGAAAGCCCTCGGGTCCTGACCCTGGTTCGGAGTCTGCATGGGGGCACTGGAGTTGGAGGGCCGGGGTAGGAGGCCCCAGGGGAGGGGCTGCTTCCTGCTGGCTGTGGCAGGGGCCACTTCCCTGGTGACCCTGCTGCTGGCAGTGCCTATCACCGTCCTGGCTGTGCTGGCCTTGGTGCCGCAGGAGCAGGGAGGACTGGTGAGTGGTTGCAACAGGCCCCGGGGGCTGTGTCTTGTTGCTGTCCTGGCTGAGTGCTTGCTGTACCTGGGGTCAGTGCCTGCCTGGCTCAGCTGGGTAGAGATGCCCCGTGGAGGAGGTGGGGGTGGGGGTTTAGTGCCTTTCTCTTTGCCGTCTCTCTCTGATGTTTCTCTCATACCCTGTCCTGATGTCTCCAAGCCCCTGAGTGTGTGTCTCCTCTCCCGATGCCTGCCCAAGTGCACGTGCCTTGCTTGCATGTCCTTCTGGGGAATGTGCATTTGGGGATAGCATGGGAAACCCCAGGCCTGGAGCTGGGGTCTGTCGCAAGGGTGGGGTTGGCATCAGCTGAATCTGAACACTGGGCACTGTGACCCCACCCAACCAGGTACCAGAGACGGCTGATCCTGGGGCACAGGCCCAACAAGGACCGGGTAAGAGCAAACCAACTCCTCTCCCCTGCTGGAGCCCCCACCCCACCCCCAGGGACTCCCAGCTCCCACCCACAGCCAGGAGGCCAGGCACCCATCCACCCGCCCTGCCGCTGCCCTCTGAAAGGGGACATGCAGCATGGGTAGGAGGCCTCCCTGACCCCAACCGAGCACTCTTTGTCCCTTGCAGGATTTCAGCAGCTGCCGGAGGAGGAGAAGGAGGAGCCAGAAGCAGATCTCAGCTCCAGGCTGCCGGCTGCCCACCTCATAGGTAAAGCTCTCATAACCCCAGCGTGCCAGCCCTACTCCCCCACAGTTAGGGTCCCTCCGCTCTGTTACTCCAATGCCCGGGTTTCCCACCTACCCCACCACCTCCCGCCCCTCAAGTGTCCACCCTTCCAGCTTCCTCTCCCCTACCCGAGCCGCGCCCCACACCCAAAAGCCCCGCCGCCGCATCCCCACCCCCCTCCCCGGGCCTAGATCGCTCCTCCTAGGCTCGGTTCCCCGAGAGCCCACCGGCCCGTCTCCCCGCAGGCGCTTGGATGAAGGGGCAGGGGCTAGGCTGGGAGGCGAAGAAAGAAGAGGCGTTTCTGAGGAGCGGGACGCAGTTCTCGGGCACCGACGGGCTGGCGCTGCCGCAGGACGGTCTCTACTACCTCTACTGTCACGTCGGCTACCGGGGCCGGGCGCCCCCTGCCGGCGGGGCTCCCCGGGGCCGCGCGGTCGTGCTGCGCAGCTCGCTGTACCGGGCAGGGGGCGCCTACGGGCCGGGCGCTCCCCAGCTGCTGCTCGAGGGCGCCGAGACCGTGACCTCGGTCGTGGACTGGGACGGGAGGCGCGAGTACGGCCCCCTGTGGTACACGAGCGTGGGGTTCGGCGGCCTGGTGCAGCTCCGGAGAGGCGAGAGGGTGTACGTGAACATCAGTCACCCGGACATGGTGGACTACAGGAGAGGGAAGACCTCCTTCGGGGCTGTGATGGTGGGGTGAGGGCCGCCCCAACCCTGGGAAAACCGCTGGCCCCCAGCTCGGTGAGAACTACGCGGGAGGAGACTGTTTGCATACTGATTTGGAGCGAGGTGGAAATAAAGAGTCTAAAACTCCATGCGGCTGTCCGGACGCTGAGGCGCTAACGTGTCTTAATCCAGGCGTTGGGTGAAAGGTCTCAGAATTTTTCCTGATACCCAGAGGGTGTGGTCTTTGCTCCCCAGCCATCCACCCCTGTCTGCACCAGCAGGCCCCAGCGTTAGTCTAACTGGAGGGTAGGAGGAAGGCGCTCTCCTCAAACCCAGAAGCCCCCGCAAGCATCCTGATGCCCAGGGCTACATGGTCCCCTCCAGATCAGGCACTGCACTCTTCATCATAGGTCCCGCCCAATGGGGGTCATTACAGGGGGAGGCAAGCCTCTCACAAAGGGGCCGCGGCAGCGTGACCCCTAATACAGCCGAGCAGTGAAGCTCCCCCACCCACAATCCGCTCTCTGCGGAGCAGTGGCCAGGCCTCCTGGGTCTGAAGCGGGAGGCTGAAGGAAGACAGCGGGCTCAGCTGTCTGAGCCAGGTGGGGAAGGGGAGGAGGCAGTGATGCCCCAGACATCAGGGGGCGCTGGGGGAGGGGGGAAGAGGAAAAATCGGGGCCACTGGGTCCTGTCCTCGGCGGGATGGAAAGTCCGCACCCATGGGTCACACTGTGGGTCCCCTCTCCCCAAAGTGGGCAAGTGTGGGGACTCCTGGGGTGAGTAACAGCATGACTGGCCCACCCCATGACCAACTTCCAGCCTGCGGTTGCTACGAGGAGGCAGAGGAGGACCAGGGCCCTATCTGGGTCACCCTGCGGGTCACAACACCCCCACGGCACACCACACAAAGTTGATTTTCCCCTGCCTGGCAACCTCTGCGGAAGGAAAACCCAACTTCTGGGCCCACTGGGGGCTCCCGCTCTCGGGGGCTCCATGTCCAAGTTCCTATTTGTCTTCATCTCTGTGTCCAGCCTCCCTGCAAGAGAGGGGAATGACAGAGGTTCCTTGCTCGGCTCAGTAGTCGAGTGCCTGTGTGGATTGAGTTCCGGGCTCCTGGCTTCAGCCTGACCCTAGCTGTTGCAGGCATTTGGGGAGTGATCAGAGGATGGAAGATTTCTCTCCTTCTCTCCTCTCCATAAATAAATAAGAAATTTAAAATACTTATTTTATTGCTTTGAAAGGCAGAGTTATAGAGAGTGAGAGGGAAAGATGGAGAGAGAGAGAGAGAGAGAGAGAGAGAGAGAGATACCTTCCATCCTCTGGTTCCCTCTCTGAATGTCTGCAATGGTCTAGGTTGGGCCAGGCTGAAGCCAAGAGGCTGGAGCTTCATCTGAGTCTCTCATGTGGGTGCAGGGGCCCAAGCTCTTGGGCCACCATCTGCTGCTTTCTCATATGCATTAGCAGGAAGCTTGATCAGAAGTGGAGCAGCCAGGTTTCAAACCAGTGCCCATACTGGATGCCAATGTTGCAGGTGGCGACTTAACCCATTATGCCATAACACCAGCCCCAATATATATTTTTTTAATCCAATTTTAGCTAAGAACACTGATTAGTCAGTTTAGCAAGAACTCTCTGCCCCTCATTCTCCATACCTGATTTTATTTTTTTAATTTGAAAGACAGAGACGACAATCAGAGTGCTCTCACTCACTGGCTCACTGCTCAAAAACCCATAACAAGCCAGGAGTGGCCGGGAACTGGGAACTCAATTCGGGTCTCCCACAGGTAGCAAGGACACAACTACTTGAGCTCTTCAACTGCTGCCTCCCAGGGAGCACGTTATCAGAAACCTGGAATTGGGAGCAGAGCAGGGATTTGTATGCAGGTACTCTGATATGGGATAGGAGTATCCTGAGTGATATCTTTTTTTAAATTTTATTTTTAAAGATTTTATTTATTTATTTGAGAGGTTGAGTTACAGACAGTGAGAGGAAAAGAAAGGTCTTCTGGTTCACTCCCCAAATTGGCCGCAACAGCCAGAGCTATGACGATCTGAAGCCAGGAGCCAGGAGCTTCTTCCTGGTCTCCCACGTGGGTGCAGGGGCCAAAGGATCTGGGCCATCTTCTACTGCTTTCCCAGGACACAGCAGAGAGCTGGATTGGAAGAGGGACAGCCAGGACTAGAACCTGCACCCATATGGGATGCCGGCGCCGCAGGCAGAGGATTAACCTACTGCGCCACAGTACTGGCCCCCCCCTGAGTGGTATCTTAACTGCTGCTCTAAATGCCTACCCCATCATGCTTGATATCTGATCAAATCCTTCAGCCTCTACCATTCCCCAAGTGATGTCTGATCACCTTGGCCTGTCTTTGGCAAGAATCCTGCTTGGTGGGTTTAGCATAATCCCCTTTACTGAGGTTTTTTCTTAACCTTTCTTCATCCATGGACCCCTACCCTGCTCCTTGGCTATCAACTGCCCCATGCCCAGGCTGTTTTGGGGTGGAGCCTGATCTCTCTCCCCCAGAACAAGAGCCCAGGGCACTGGTCCCTGTACCTGCCATGATGGGCCTGAGTAAAGTCTTTCTTACTTCAATAAGGATCATTAATGTGTTCTTTACCAGGAGTGCTTTTCTCTTTCTGTTTCCCTCACTTCATCCATTCCACTCATCATCTGCCAAAAAGATCAGTGAGATTGAGCTGGCTCCTGGGTCCTTCACCCACGTGTCATTCCTTGTTTCTTATGTAGTCTCTTGTATTCCACCCACCAAGGGGACGGAAGCGGATTGAAGAAAGGGAGCCAGAATTCATGCATTGTCTCCCGTGCCAGGTGCCGAGCTCGGGGTCCCCTGTGTGTGTGTATGGGGGGGGGCGTTCCCAGCTCCCTTTGACAGCTTGCGGGGAACTGGTGCAGGTTGCACGGTTAGGACGGGGCTGAGCGAGGGGCCTGGGACTCAGGGGTTTGGAGCCCAGACACCTGCATCTCTGGAAGTCCCTTGGCTGTGATTCAGGTAGCTGAGAATGTGGCACCTCCCCAGCTCGGTCAGGCCACAACAGCAGGAAAGAGCTGCAGGACTTTCCCAGCGGGGAGCGGAATTCCCAGACTGGGAAATTCCCGCGCCCCCAGGGAAAGGCAATTAGGTTCAGGCTCCTGCGTCCTGGGCAAGAGGGGATCTTTCTGTGTCTGTAGGGTCTCCTGGACCCCAAGAGTCTAAGGTCCCAAGGATCTTCAGGGAGTGGGCTCCCACCCTCAAGGAGAGGCAGATGCAGAATCAATTTTGGGAGACTATGGGGGCGGGGCATTTCGTCTATCGGTTAAGACACTTGTGTCCCACACCCAGCTGCCTGGGTTTGATTCCCAGCTCCACTCCTGACTCCAACTTCCTGCTAATGCAGACCATGGGAGGCAGTGGTGATGGCCCAAGTAATTGGGTACTTGTCATCCAGATAGGAGACCTGAGTTGAATTCCTGACTTCTGGCTGCAGCCCATGGCAAGGCATTATGGGACAAGAACCAGTGGGTGGGCACTCTCTCTTTATCTGTCTCTGCCTTTCAAATAACTAGAAGCAAGAAAGAAGGAAAAGAGAACAGGTTTATTTTTTAAGGAGTCTTTATTTCTCGCCACTGACCAGTAGGGCGGTTACCAACACAACTCCCTTAGGGAGCAGAGGTTCGGTGATGTAGCGACGGGTCAGTCACCAAATCAGCATTAGTGAGACAACCTGATCAGATAAATATCTTCTTAAAAACATAAGTGAAGGGAGGCACAGGGGCCAGGAGGCCAGGTGGGATCGACCCATGGTTCTGCTCTGTTTTCACGGAAAACGTGTGAGAACCAAGGCAGCTCCTACGCTGGGTACCCCAGGATGCGCTGAGCTTCCAAATAAATACATTCATCGGCAAATAAATAAATATTAAATAAATAATAAATAATCAATAATCACCAGTGCAACTATAAATAGAGGGGCCCTGCCCTGGGCGGGGGGCGGGGCTCCACATTGCAGAGAAGAGTGTAGAAACATCTGAGGAGAGGAAGGCCTAGGTCTGGGTGACAACTTCTCTCAAGGGCTCTTCTAGAAGGTTCTGGCCTGAACCCACGGCTACGTGGTCCCCACATTCCGGATGTTCCGGGCTCAATCTGAGAATGGAGTTCTGAAGGCCCCAGTGAGTCCTGGAAGCCTCAGTTTGAATGCTTTGGTGTGGCCAGGGCCCTGACTGTGCAGGCCTACACCACCATGGTCCAGGTTTCTAAGTGGTGGTGTTAAAAATTCTGAGGTCTGATTCTGAGCCCCTCATTTCTGTTTCTAAGCTAGAGGAGGATGAGAGGGGCTGAGGGCGCCCAGAGTGAGGGGGCTGGGGTGGGAGAGGGGGAGGAGTGGTGGTCAGTCCCCTCACAGGGCAATGATCCCAAAGTAGACCTGCCCGGACTCGGCAAGGTCCAGGTACTCAGGCTGGTTGACCTCGGTGCTGAGCCGGTCACCCTTCTCCAACTGGAAGACGCCGCCCAGGTAGATGGGCTCGTACCAGGCCATGGGCTCAGCCTCCTCGGGGGTCTCCCGGTGGCAGGGGCTCTTGATGGCAGAGAGGAGGTTGACCTTGTTCGGGTAGGAGACGGCGAAGCGGCTGACAGTGTGAGTGAGGAGCACGTAGGAGCGGCAGCCTTGACCGCTGAAGAGAACCTGGGAGTAGATGAGGTACAGCCCGTCGGCCGGCACCACCAGCTGGTTGTCCGTGAGCTTCATGCCGTTGGCCAGCAGGGCGTTCGCACGCTGGCTCAGCCACTGGAGCTGGCCCTCCACTTGCGGGTTTGCTGGAGAAAAAGAGAAGGGAGGGAGGGGTGAGTCAGGGTAACTGTGACGGTTCACCCTCCACATCCTGGGCCCCACATTCTGCCTGCCCTCACATCCGGTTCCTGCTCCTCCGTGGGCCTTCCCACATCCCATCTAGCCGTGGGGTTCTCAGTGCCCCCTCTGTTCCTCCACCCTCCCCTTGAGCTCAGCAGGTGCTTCTCACTCCGTCTCCCACATCTCAGCCCTCAGATCCCCTCCCTCCAAGTCCCGCGTGCTCCTTCGCGCCCTGGACACCCACTCAGAGCTCTTACCTACTACGTGGGCTAGAGGCTTGTCACTCAGGGCCCGAGAAGCTGATCCTGAGAAGAAGAAAGACAGAGCTGAGACCCCTACCCTCAGGAGACGATATCTCCTCCCAAAACCCAGACTCTAATCCCCGCCCTTCGCTGCTTGCTTCCCGGGACTACAGCTCCCCTCCCACTCAAACCCAGGACGGTAGGAGAAGCTAGAGACACTTACTGAGGGTGACCATCTGGGCCACAGGGTTGACTAGATGGAGGTTGTTTGGGGACTGCTGGGAGAAAAAAGGAGAGGATTAGCATGGGGGAATCACGCTCAAAGGAGCAACAGGTGGCAGCTCAGCCGGCTTTTGCTCTGCTGTCTCTTCATCCATCCACTCATCGGGCTCCTTCCCTCCCTCCCTCCCTCCCTCCCTTCCTTCCCCCTAACAACTCTTTCGGGAGGTTCCTTCTGTGTACCAGACGCCCTGTCTTCACCCCCTCTCGTCTCTGTCTCCGCATGTCCCTCCTTATCTCGCGTATCTCCCACATCTCTCTATCTGCTTGCTCGTTCATTCATTCATTCTTGCATGCATGCAGCCAAGGTCTAGTGAGCACCCTCCTCCTCTCCACATCTCCCTCTGCCTCCCCATCTGGCCCCACGGTTTCCCGCCCCCATCCTGTCAGCTAACTCATTCATTTCTGTCGGCCGCCACGCACTCACCTCTTCCTCCTGAGGGCCGATCACCCTGAAGTGCAGCAGGCAGAAGAGCGTGGTGGCTCCAGCCACGAGCAGGAAAGAGAAGAGGCTGAGGCAGAGGCAGCGCTTGGAGCCCTGGGGCCCCCCTGCCTTCTTGGGGAGCGGCCCCTCCGCCAGCTCGACGTCCCGAATCATACTCTCAGTGCTCATGGCGCTCTCTCCAGAGGGAGGTGGTGGAACCGGGGGCTGGTGCGTGAGAGAGGAAGACGGCACACCGGCTGGCAGCTTGTCTGGCGGGGCGGCGTCTGGGAGTTACTGCCGGGGGAGCCTGGAGTTGCTGCTCTCCCTCCTAGCTGGTGCCCGTGTCCTCACTGAGGGAGCTTCTCTGGCTGGGTGTGCACACAGCTGCCTTTATAGCCCGCGGGCGAGAGGGGGGCGGGGAAAGGCTCTCATTCACCCAGCGGAAAACTTCCTTGGTGGAGAAACCCATGAGCTCATCTGGAGGAAGCGGTAGTGGGCTCTACACCTTCTCTCTCGGTTTCTTCTCCATCTCGGGGGTGGGGGCGGGGCTTTGGAAAGTTGGGGACACCCAGGCATCAAGGATACTCCTCACCCTCCCGACCCGGATTTGGAGGCGAATGTCTTGGGCCAGTTACCAGTGCAAGCAGAGCAACCTGGAAGCTGGATCCTGGTTGCCCCTGCCCCCACCACGCCTACTTTGGGGGACCGATGGGTGTGCTGTTTCCCTCTGATTTCCAGACAGGACTCCTGTGGGGGGTAGAACTTGAAGTAGGAGGGGCTTCAGAAGGCTGAGACCTTGAGCGGGAGAAACCTGGGCGGTGCTGGGTCTGAGACAGGTGTCTGGGTCCCCGGGGGGGGGCAAAAGGCGCTGGGGGCTGGGTGCATGGGGTGTGCATGGGGCCCCTGGCAGGGCTGGGTGGAGGATAGCAGGGACAAGCCTGGGACAGCCCCAGAGGGAGGGAAATCAGCCCTGGGAATTCACGGCCCCACAGGGCACGGCTTCTCCTTTCATTCTGAACCCGGATCCCCACTACTGGTTTCAATCTTGATTTCCAAGGGACTCTGAGGTCCCTGATTTTTTTTTCATGAATCCACCCCTCCCTTCCAAGCCCTGTTATGCGGCTGCGTGTCCACAAAGTCTGCTGTGTTCCACACCCCCTGGTGCTCCTTGGGGTCCTGTGCAAAGCTCCTCCTCAGGGGGTCTCCATCTGCACCCTCACCATCTGGGACAGCCCTCCCTTTGTGTGGTCCCTTCTCCCCAGAGGCCCCCTGTGACCCCCTCCCTCAAGCCTCTAGGAGAGGTCTCCCGGGGACCCCCTGACTCCCACCCCCCCAGACCCCGGGGACCCCATCTCTCCAGTCTTCCCAGCTCATCCTTTGGTTCCCGTGTAGCACTTTGGCTGCCTCTCCCCTGGGAGTCGGCCACACACCCCTGGAGCTCCTTGGGGGCTTTTTATCTCCTGGACCTCTGCCCACAGTTCCCGACCCCTCTGTGGCCCCCGTCCCTCTCTCCATTCCGTAGAGAGACCTGGGGAATTCTCCCCTCCCAGAGTTAGAGACCGACACACGAGCAGACAGCACTTCAGAGAAAAGAGGTTTATTGGGCTTCACTGAGGGCGAGGGCGCAGGTGTCTCCCCGGGGGTGTCTGGTCAAGCGGTGCTGGCTCGGCGGCCCTTTCGCTTCCTTCTCGAGCCCCCCAGTTCCTCAGACCTCTCTCTCTCTCTCTCTGAGCCTTGTCCAAGTGCCTTGTCTTTAGCTCTTGAGCCTGTTCAACACTCTCTCTCTCCTGACATCCTTGTGTTATTCCCCTCTCTCCATGCTCCATAAATAAATAACTTAATTCCCCCCCTTCATAAATAGTCCCCCTTCCCTGCCTCTAGTCTTCCTCCCAAGCTGCCCTGTGTCCCGGTCCGGGTCCAGGCGCAGGCCCCACCTAGACAGTGGGGAACAGCAGGACAGCTCCGGCTCTGAATTTCTAGGCAGGCGGCTCTGAATTTCTAGGCAGGCGTGACATCCTGGGTTCAGGGAGGTGCGGTCCCCTGGGGGGCCTAGAATTCCTTCTTTGAAGGCTCCAGGTGACTTGAGTGGGGGAGACTTGAGACTGTTGGAATGGTCCAAGGAGAGGTGGTGGTGATCCTTGAAACAGTCAGAATGGAGTCAAAATGGGGAGAAGGCCTTGAAGCCCATTTTTTTTTTCTTTCTGGATTTTTCTAAGGTCTACAGAGCAAAGGCTCCAAAGAAGACACTACTGGGGCTGAGGAGCAGGTGGGCGATGCCATCTGTGTGGGTAGATAGCTGGTCTCCCTGGGTGAGCAGGAACACGGCCCCCTGGTACACGGAGCGCACCCAGGGTCCCTGCGGCCCTGGGCACACGGACTTCTGGGCGCTGAGGAGAGGCACATGGAAGGAGTACTGGGAGGAGAAGAGCTGGACCTCGTGAGCCAGGTAGAGAGGCGTGGGCACGGCCTTGGGGGAGCAGCCTTCCCCAGAGAAAACCACCTGCGAGTACACGAAGTAGAGCCCGCTGCTGGGCACCAGCAGGGAATTGTTGCTCAGGGAGAAGCCGTGGCGGAGGAAGGCCCGATCCGTGTTCGCTCTCCAGCGCAGCGAGTCCTGCGCGCTGGGGTCTCCTGGGGTGGGGAGGGAAGGGCAGGTCAGAGTCTCAGCCCCTGAGGGAGCAGCACTGGACAGCTGAGCTCAGGTGAGGGCTGGGGGAGGTGCTAGTGGGGGAGGACTTGGCGGAGGGGTGTGGGTTGTACTTGGGACCCTGGTGGGGCTGTAGCAGGAGAGCCAGGGGGCTGTGTGTCTGGGGCCCGGTGGGTGTTTACCAACGAGGTGCGCAGCAGGTTTGAGGGTGCTGTGGCCGAAATGTTTCTGAAGGCGCTGCTGGGCATTCCGGGCAGCTGAGGGCGGGAACTCAGCCCCAGGGAGCCCCTAGGGGAGAACAGAGTTGAGGGGAGCTGCGAGGCTCAAGGTTGGGCGCACCCCGGCAGCTCCCCATTCTCCTGCGGCCTCACCTGGGCCCCAGGCGGCGGCGGGGCCAGCAGCAGCCCCAGAAGGAGGGGGAGGTAGAGACGTCCAGGTGGTGTCATGGGGAGAACCTGCAGGGAGAGAGAGAAAGAGAGCGCGCCCCGCGGAGTGAGAGACGGTGGGTGGGGCGGGGCACGCAGCGGAAGAGGGACCTCCCGCCCGCCCGCCCGCCCACCGAGACAGCCACCCCAACGACAGGGCGACAGAGAGAGAAGAGGAGGAGATGCAGGCAGGGGAGCCCCGAGGTGAACAGGAGAGAAAGAGAAAGAGACAGACAGGAAGGTGGCAGAAACAGAGAGCCCGTGACAGGGATGACGCACAGCTGGAGAGGCAGACACAAGACAAACCAAAAGCAAACCCACCAAGGCCCAGGCCCAGGCAGGTGGGGGGCGGGGAGGGGAGGCGCGGGGTGCCAGGCAGGTGGCGCCGGCCTGTGCCCGGGCCGAGGGGGTAGGAGGCTGTGCGGCAGCCCAGGCAGCTGGGCAGAAGACTCTCACCTGCTGTGCGGGGCCCCTGGGCCCGGACGCTTGGGTCCCTTTATAGAGGAAGCGGCAGTGGCAGCGGCAGCGTGGCAGGCGGCGGGCGGGTTCTAGGTCGGGGCTGGGGCCCGGGGAAGCCCCCAGGGCTTAGAAGATGCTGCTGTTTCAGTCGAAGGCAGGAAAGGCTGGGGCCTAGGAGGGAACCACCGGCTGGGGGCTCGGGCGATTGAGTTCTGGGAAGGCGAGTGGGGTCAGGGGAACCGTGGGCTGGGACGGCCGCGGAGGGAGGGCAGGCCCAGCAGTTCCAGAGAAGGGACAGGCGTTTCGGGGAGGACGAGCGGCAGCAGCCTGGGTGTGGGCTGCAGGCCAGTTCCCTGAACAGCCAGCGCAGTGAACACCTCTGCACCCCACCAGCTTCCTTCTCGGGCAGCCCTGGCCCTCGTCTTTGCTCGTCCCAGTGTGTGCACTTTCCAGGCTGTCTGGCAGGTCTCAAACAGGGCTGTGTACCTGCTGCCTTGGGGAAAGGAGCCCCCTCTCCCTCTCCAAGTGTCCTGGCTTGGAAGATGAATCACCCCCGTGCCAAGATGATGCTACATGCTCTTGGATGACAAGCTCCCGTCCCACCCTGAACAGTGCCTGCCCCCTCACTCCAGCCTCAGCCCCCCCACATCAGATTTCTGTATCCCGTGGAAACACCCCCTCCAGGGTCAGTGCTGGGGCCACTGCTGTGTGATCTGTAGTACAAGCTTCAACAGTCCCCCCAGGAGAGGCCTAAGGGTGGTGGCCTAAGCTGGGGTGGGCGTAGCTAAGGGACTTGCCTTGAAACTGCGTTTGCAGAGCCAATGCACTATTTCAATACTGTTCAATATTCTTATTTTCTTTTTTTTAAGATTTTTTTTAAAGATTAATTTACTTGAAAGACAGAATTACAGAGAGTGAAAGGGAGAGAGAGAGAGACAAAGAGAGAGAGAGAGAGGTCTTCCATCCACTGGTTCAGTCCTCAAATGGCCGCAATGACCAGGGCCAGGCTAAAGCCAGGAGCCAGGAACCTCAGCCGGGTTGGGTCTTGCACATGAATGCAGGGACCCAAGCACCTGGGCCATCCTCCATTGCCTTCCCAGGCACGTTAGCAGGGAGCTGGATCTGGAGTGGAGCAGCTGGGACACGCACCAGCGCCCATGCGGGATGCAGGCGTGCAGTCAGCGGCCCAATTCGCTACACCACAGCGCCAGCTCCTATTTTCTGTTGTTGATGGATAATTTAGGTGCAGGGGAGTGCACACCTCTTCTATGTGCTGTGATGAATTTTCCCACTGTATGTGACCCTGGAGCTGTCACCCACTGCTATATGCTTTCTGGTCCCCAACAGGTTCCCTTGTACCCCCGCCCAGTCAGTCACCTCCCAGAAAACCAACTGCTCTCTGGCCCTGCTCACCGCAGCTTGGTTCTTCCTGCTTGTGGACTTAGTATAAATGAAATCACAGAGGAAGTGCTCAGGAGCGCTCGGCATCTTTCACTCAGCGTATCTGTGAGATTCACACACGTGGTCGCATCTGTCAGAATTTTACAAATATATTTTTAAATGTAAATGACACCTTTTATTGTTGAATTGCTGCTCTTTTAAAAAATATCTTTTATTTATTTGAAAGACAGAGTTACAGAGAGAGGTAGAGACACAGAGAGAGGTCTTCCATCTGCTGGTTCATTGAACAGAAAGTCGCAACGGCTGGAGCTGTGTCGATCTGAAGCCAGGAGCCTGGAGCTTCTTCCAGGTCTCCCACATGAGTGCAGGGCCCAAGGACTTGGGCCATCTTCTACTGCTGTCCCAGGCCATAGCAGAGAGCTGGATCAGAAGTGGAGCAGCCGGGACTAGAATCGGTGTCCATTTGGGATGCTGGCACTGCAGGCCAGGGTTTTAACCCACTGCGCCACAACACTGGCCCTCTACAGATATTTTTTAAAAGATTTGTTTATTTATTTGAAAGAGTGAAAGAGAAAAGAGAGAGAGGAAGACAGAGAGAGAGAGAGAGAGAGAGAGAGAGAGAGAGAGAGAGAAATCCTCCATCCATTGGCTCATTCCCCAAATGGCTGCAACAGCCGGGGCTGGAGTCAGGTACTCCATCTGGGTTTCCCATGTGGATGGCAGGGACCCAGATACTTGGGTAAGCATGTGCTGCCCTCCCAGGTACATTAGACCAAAGCCAGGATGCAAACTAGCGCTGCGATGTGGGCTGCTGGCATCGAAGGGGCAGCTTAAGGTGCCACACCACCTCATGAGCTCTCAGCAGTTGTGTGTGTGATGCGAGAGTCCATCGGATGAGCACACTCTAATGTGTGATGTGAGTCCATCGGATGAGCACACTCTAATGTGTGATGTGAGTCCATCGGATGAGCACACTCTAATGTGTGATGTGAGTCCATCGGATGAGCACACTCTAATGTGTGATGTGAGTCCATCGGATGAGCACACTCTAATGTGTGATGTGAGTCCATCGGATGAGCACACTCTAATGTGTGATGTGAGTCCATCGGATGAGCACACTCTAATGTGTGATGTGAGTCCATCGGATGAGCACACTCTAATGTGTGATGTGAGTCCATCGGATGAGCACACTCTAATGTGTGATGTGAGTCCATCGGATGAGCACACTCTAATGTGTGATGTGAGTCCATCGGATGAGCACACTCTAATGTGTTCTGTGAGAGTCTATCGGATGAGCACACTCTAATGTGTTCTGTGGAGGCATTTGGTTTCTTTCTAGTTTTTAGCTAATATGAAAAGCGTTGATTTGAACATTCTTGTAGAAGAGCCAGTTTTCTCTTAGCTTGTAAGTTAAAGGTTCTTTTTTTTTTTTTTAAAGATTTATTTATTTAATTTGAAAGTCAGAATTACACATAGAGAGGAGAGGCAGAGAGAGAGAGAGAGAGAGGTTCTCCATCCGATGATTCATTCCCCAATTGGCTGCAATGGCCAGAGCTGGGCCAATCCAAAGCCAGGAGCCAGGAGCTTCTTCTGGGTCTCCCTGGTGGGTGCAGGGGCCCAAGGACTTGGGCCATCTTCTACTGCTTTCCCAGGCCATAGCAGAGAGCTGGATTGGAAGTGGAGCAGCCAGGACTCGAACTGGTGCTTTACCCTCTAAGCCACAGTGCCGGCTCTCAAATATTATTGTTGTTGCTATTGCTGTGGTGAATTGGGCAGTTGAGAGGGGCTGGGGCTTGGGCTGGTGAGGCTAAAGTGCTGCTGCCCTGGGCACACTGCACTCAGGCACAGGTTCTGGAAGGGTCATGTATCCTGTCGTGATAAATTCTTATTCTGAGCACGCGTGAGTGATTTCTCCTGCTTTCCCAGCAGGAGCTCCTGCTTTCTTAGCAGGGAGCTGAATCGGAAGTGGAGCAGCTGGCCCTGTTCAATCCAAGTTTTGTGTGACATGGGAGCATCGAAGAGCTAAGATTCTGTCAGCGAGATTATCAGTATGAGGGGCTGGTGCTGTGGCGTAGTGGGTAAAGCCGCTGCCTGCAGTGCCAGCATCCCATATGGGTGCCAGTTCGAGTCCCGGCTACTCCACTTCCGATCCAGCTCTGCTATGTCCTGGGAAAGCAGTAGAGATGGCCCAAGTCCTTGGGCCCCTGCACCCATGTGGGAGACCTGGAAGAAGCTCCTGGCTCCTGGCTTCAGATCAGCATAGCTCTGGCCATTGTGGGCCATCTGGGGAGTGAACCAGCAGATGGAAGACTCTCTCTCTTTCTCTCTCTCTGCCTCTCTGTAACTCTGCCTTTCAAATAAATAAATAAATCTTTAAAAAAAAAAGAATATCAGTTTGACAGATTAAACCAACGAGGCCCACTGATCTGGATCTCACTCTGTGGACCCTGGAACGGGAGTCAAGCTGAACCTCTTCCCTCTATAAAGTCGGTGCCCCAGGTGTTTCGTTATAGTGATGGAAGGCTGACGACACAAGGCAGGTCGGGAGTTGCTTTATTGCCGGTTGTGACTCAGAGAGGCAGGGGAGAAGGTAGAGTAGTAATCCTAAGTTTTGTGGCTGGATTTGGGGATGAGGGGTGCTGGGTCCCGTGGCTTGGCTTGGGGTGGAAGGTGGGGGAGTGGAGAAGACAGAGCAGGAGAAGGGCAGCTGCCTCGGGACCTTCCAGTCTTCCAGTTCCAGCAGCAGCAGGCCCATAGCTGGGGCGCTGTGTCCCGAGACCCAGCAGCTCGCATTCTGCCTCTTTGGCTTTCTCTCTGCTCCACAGCGCCGAGGGTACAGATGTGAATGCTGGTCCCCCGACCTCTGGAGTGCAAGGATAAGAAAGTGGGGTAGCCCCAGGACCGTGGGCTCAACCACAGAGAATCTGTGGCCCTGGTCTGGTGGACAGACGGCTCAGGTGCTGCTGCTGCCGGAGGCAAAGAGCTTGCTGATGGGTGGGGGTCCCAGGTAGAGGGAGGAGTTTGTGCAAAGGCCCGAGGTGGGAGAGTTCAGGGCCCGTAATGCGTGGAAAGAGCAGAGGTGAGGCTGGGGGGAAAGCTGAGAACATATCCCGAAGGCCTTAACCCCAAGTTTAGATTTCACTAAATGTGATGGAAAGTCACTTAAAATATTAAGCGAGAAAGGAAACCACTAGATTGATATGTCAGAAAATGAGCCTGGGGGCGAGTGTTGTGGTGCAGCGGGTTAAGATGCAGTTTGCATATCGGCGCGTTGGTTTGACTTGCCTGTGTGCTTCCAATCCAGCTCTCTGCTACCGAGCCTGCAAAGGCGGCAGATAATGGCCCACGAACCCGGGTTCCTGTCATCCGTGGCAGGGGGACCCAGATGGAGTTCCTGGTTCCTGGCTTCAGCCTGGCCCAGCCCTGGCTGTTGTGGTCATTTGGGGGAGTGAACTGGTAGATGGAAGATTCTCTTTATCTCTCGCTGTCACTCTGCCTTTCAAATCAACAAATAGATCTTAAAAGAAAAAGCAAAATGAGTCTGGAGACCACATGGAGATTGGATTGGGGCGTGGAGCAGGGACTAAAGGAGAAACCAGCAGGGTTTGGGGTCACTGCCGCTGGGAGGTGTGGGCGTCTGTGTTTATATTGAGGCAGCAGCAGGAGAACAGATGTAGAAAACCTACATCTTCGTGGCCGACCAGATGTGACAGGAGAAGAGACGTCCGAGAGGGATGTATCTTAAATCTCTTCGTCTAGCTTCGTCTTCTTTTTTAAAAAGAGAATTCACTTGTTTGTGAAGGATGGAGGGAGAAGAAGGGGGACACTGGCTGCTAACTCACTTGAACAGTCACCGCGGCCACCCAAATTCTGCATTAGCGGGAAGCTGGAGTCGAGAATCAAACCCACGTCCTCTGGTGTAGAACACAGGCATCTAAGCCTCTAGGCCAAGTGCCAGCCCCCTTCTTGCTCTTTGAACTTTGCCCTTGTGTCACTGTTGTTTCCCTTTCGGCCCCTGCTCCTCTCCCTTCTCTATGTCTCTCTTTCTCTGGGTCTCTCTCTCTCTCTCTCTCTCTCTCTCTCTCTCTCTTTCTCTCTTTCTTTCTCTCTCTTTCTCTCTCTTTTTCTCTCTCTCTCTTTCTCTCTCTCTCTCTCTCTCTTTCTCTCTCTCTCTTTCTCTCTCTCTCTCTCTTTCTTTCCTCTCCTGTTGCTCCGAGCGCAGCTGAGCCTTGTTGAAACACACACGTGGTGCGATGAGCAGTGAGCCGCAGAGAGGGAGCGACTTCCATCACAGAGGGAGCCTGGGGCTGGGGCTGGGGGGTGCACAAGGGGAAGGCAGGGGGTGCTGGGAGATGGGCGAGCCTGAGAGGAAGGAAGGGCCGTGGCGGTGTCACGGGAGCCGGGCGGAGGGCCGGAGGCTGCTCCTTGCGATGAGCCAATCTTGGTTTCAATCTCAGTTTCAGAGGTTGTGTGAAATTCGGTTTCTTTCTTGGGGAGGCCAGCAGTTGGTTTGGGGCTTTCCCTGGGTGGGAGGGCTGCTGACTGGAGTCTTGTGCCCTCCACTCAGGGAAAGGCAGTCTCTTAGTGACTTCTGGAGCAGCTAGTGGAATCTCTGAGGGCTCCTGGCGAGGCTGAAATGACAGCTGCAAACTTCAACTAAGCCTCGAAACCCACACCGGGATTTTTAATACCGACTTCAACCCTAACCCACACTTAAACCTCAACCCAGATCACAGCTCAAACTCAGTGCCAACTGTATCTGACCTAAAATCTAAAACATATCCCAATAAATAAACTCCAGAACAAAACTTATCCTCTAAACCAACCCAACCCTGTTTCTAGGGCTAAGCCTTAAACCAACTTATCCCCGTTCTTAACCCCAAACGTTAATGTGACTCTAAATGTGTACGTTTGATCTGAGACACAGCCTAGAATTGAACTGCATGCTGCTGTATCCCGTTATCCTCCTGTCCTTCCGTTTAATAACAATTTATTGGGTGCCTGCCATGTGCTGGATGCTGTTCTACACCAGAGGGAGGTGGTGGCAGGGAACCAGCGCACGTGGGGATTGCATCCCAGCCAAGAGCAGGCGGGAAAGAAACTGAAGAAGGAATCAGAGGGTGGTGCAACGAGAAAGACAGGATGATGTAATAAGAATGGCAAGAACTACTTTTTTTAAAAAAGATTTTATTTATTTATTTATTTATTTGAAAGGCAGAGAGAGAGAGAGAGAGAGAGAGAGAGAAAGGGAAAGAGATCTTTCCTTTGTTGATTCACTTCCCAAATGACCACAACAGCCAGGGCTTGGCCAGGCTGAGGCCAGGAGCCAAGAATTCTATCCTGTCTCTCACATGAGTGACAGGGACCCAGGTACTTGGGCCATCATCCACTGCCTTCCCAGGCACATTAGCAGGAAGGTGGACCGGAGGCAAAAGCAAACCAGACACGATGCAAACTGGCACTGTAATACGGGATTGCAAAGACCACAAGCTGAGGCTTAACTCGCTGTGCCACAACGCTGGCCCCAAAGAACTACTTTGGATGGAGTAGTCGGCAAAGCTGGCTCTGAGTGAGCAGCAATGACACTGAGACCCAAGTGACAGAAAGAATCACCAGGGGAGAGTGTGGGGGCAAGGCACTCCAGGCAAAGGGAAGAGCTGCTGCAGCTGCTGGGGGGTGGGAACAAACTGGGGGTGCTGGGGAACAGAACGAAGGTCCGTGTGGCTCAAGCAGAGAGACTGGGAGAGGGGCGGGAGACAAGATCCCAGAGGAGGGCAGGGGGTCGATAGAAAAGGCCACAGCAGGGCTGGGTCATCTAGGTTGTATTCAACCATGGAGGGAGTCAGCAGCCGGGTGTGTGTGTGTGTGTGTGTGTGTGTAGTGTGAGAGAGAGACAGACAGACAGACAGGGTGGTGCCTGGACTTGGGATTTTGGAAGATCGCAGTTGAGCCTGGATTGGAAGGGACGAGGGTGAGCAGGGACACCAGTGGGAGGTGACTGTAATGATGCTGGAGATGGTGGCAGCCGTGGGATGGCTGGGAGGAGGTGGGGCAACTGGGAGAGTAGGGTTCTGGTGGAGCGCCGGGTGCCAGGTCTAAAGCCGTTGGAGGGAACTGTAAGAGGAGGTGTTGGTTGGCAGCTGGGTGTGTGATTTCGGGGGTTGAAACTGGGGGGGTAGAGAGAGGGAAAAATGGACTTGTAGCACGGAGATGGCATTTAAAGCCACGGAACTGGGAGAGATACCTCATCTTGGGCATTCTCATGAAACCCCTCAAGGTTACTTAAAAGGGCTTGAAAAAGTTCACAGGAGTGGAAATTAACAGATAACTTTATTTTTGTGCAGAACAATGAAATCAACGCTTAGTTTTTTCATAATGTGCATACATGCACGTTATATTTCCTGGTGCGTTCCCCCCACATTAAATGTAACACAACTTCCATTCTGCGATCCAGGAGCACCAGTCTCTGCTTCCAGAAGCAAAACCCTCCAGGCTTTATCTTGTCTCCTGCATTCTCACTGGAGCTTAATCTGCCTCATGCATTCAGATCCTACATTTCATTTTCAAAATCATCTTTCTCTGGGCACCTTGGGACCTGGCCTCCCCCTAACGTGGCTGCTTCTGTCTTTGGTGAAGTCTGTAGAAAGTGATCCTTATCACTGCGGGAGTGCGGGCGGAGCAGAGAGGTCAGGACTCTCTTCTCCCCCTGCACCATCCATAACCTCCTCCTCCTCCTCCTCCTCCCCCCCACCCCCACTCTCTTCTGTCTTCACAGCAGTCTTCTCCATCAGCATCATGGTATGCTTTTTTTTTTTTTTAAAGATTTATTTATTGGGACCGACGCTGTGGCTCAGCGGGTGAAAGCCATGGCCTGCAGTGCTGGTATCCCATGTGGGCGCTGGTTTGAGAGAGAGAGAGAGAGAGGTCTTCCATCCACTGGTTCACTCCCCAGATGGCCGCAATGGCTTGGAGCTGAGCTGATCTGAAGCCAGGAGCCAGGAGCTTCTTCCTGGTCTCCCATGTGGGTGTAGGGGCCCAAGGACTTGGGCCATCTTCCGTTGCTTTCCCAGGCCATAGCAGAGAGCTGGATTGGAAGTGGAACAGCTGGGATTCAAACTGGAGCCCATATGGGATGTTGGCACTGCGGACAGTGGCTTTATCTGCTACACCACAGCGCTGGCCCCCATCAGTATGCTCTTAACAACTTGCATACCTCACTCACACTTTCTCCATATCTCATCTGCCACCACCATCTTCAATGACTTTAAAACCACACAGATTAGATGAGTTTTATGCTCTGGTGCTTCAATTCTTCAACTTTCTCAACTCCAGCATCTTTGCAGCTTTTTTCTCTGCTTGATTTTATTTTATTTAAAAAAATGGATTTATTTATTTGAAAGGCCAGAGCGACAGAGAAAGAAAGAGAGGTCTTCCTTCCACTGGTTCCCTCCCCAGGTGTCTGCAACAGTCAGGGCTCGCCCAGGTTGGAGCCAGAAGCCAAGAACTCCATCCTAGTCTCCCACATGGGCGGCAGGGGCACCTCGGTCATCACCTGCGGCCTTCCCAGGTGCTTAGCAGGGAGCTGGATCATGTGACCCAAATCAGCACCAATACAGGGTGCTGGAGTCTCTGCTCCATTTTAGCCACCCCTGAGCTAGGTCGTACTTTGAACCTCAGTATCACTTTGAAGGGCTATCCCTTCAGGGTCTTTTTTTCCCACTTTATTTGAAATGGAGAGAGAGAGGGAGAAAGAGAGGGAGAGAGAGAGAGAGACAGAGAGAGATACAGAGAGAGAGAAACAGAGAGAGAGAGGAGAGATACAGGGAGAGAGAGGAGAGATATCTTCCACCTGCTGGTTCACTCTACAGTTGCCAGTAATGGCCAGGACAGGCCCAGGCTGAAGCCAGGTGCTCCGGACTCAGTCTGGGTCTCCCATGTGGGTGGCAGAGACTCAAACAGTTGAGCCATCACTTGCCGCCTCCCTGGGCGTACATCAGCAGGGAGCTGGTGTTGGAAGTGGACTGGTACCCAACCCTGGCTCTCGGATGTGGCGTGGGGACATCCCAGGCGGCATCTTCACCGCTGCACCGAGTGCCCGCCCTGACCTTCCAGGTCTCGAACTCTGAAATTTTCCTTTCATCACAGCCACTCACTTGTCACGTTTCCCACTCTTCCTCCCACTGAATCAGTTCTTCGTCCCCATCAAGACTTCACTTCTCCCCTTATTGATTTGCTTAGCATCCTGCACGGGTAATGATTTCCATTACTTTTTCATTATCATTTTAGAATCTCTCACCTCCCTGATGTCCCAGCAGGAAGACTAACATATTGCATGGGGTCAGCTCGAAGGTCTCACTCCTGAGTCCTTTTGGGCTTCCGGAGAGTCTGGTGGGCACTGGACTCCCATCCGGCCTTCCAATCCAGAGTTGTCTGCATTCTTTGACAAATCTTTCAGGCCCTATTTTTTTTTTTTAAGATTTATTTATTTATTTGAAAGCTGGAGTTACACAGAGAGAAGGAGAGGCAGAGAGAGAGAGAGGTCTTCCATCTGCTGGTTCACTCCCCAAATGGCTGCAATGGTCGGAGCTGGGCCAATCTGAAGCCAGGAGCCAGAGCTTCTTCTGGGTCTTCCACATGGGTGCAGGGGCTCAAACGCCTGGGCCGTCTTCCACTGCTTTCCCAGGCCACAGCGGAGCAGAGCGGCCGGGACTCGAGCCTGTGCTCCTCTGGGATGCCGGCGCTGCAGGCGGCGCGGCCCCAGCTCTCCTTTCATCCAGGCTCCTCGTCCACGGCCTTGTCTTTCCCACATCCTTCCCCCTCCTCGTATTCTCAGCTTCTTTTTCTCGTTGTGCATCTTTCCTTTTACACACTGACTCAATTTTATTTCTTGAAAATAAAAAAACTGTTTCCCTGAACTCCTTCTCCCTCAACCGTCCACTCACCCCTCACTTCCCTTTCCACGTGATGTCAAGAGAGTAGCCCGCTTTTTCAGGAACTGGTAAAATTTTCCTCGTCCGTCCTCGTCCGCCGAATTCGTGGGTAGAACTAAGAGATGATTCTTAACGAGCTTGTGTATTCACTGTTCTGTCACTTTGTACCCACCGCCTCCCTTCCCTCACCTCCCACTCACTCATTCCTCAACCTGTACGAAGTGAGTTCTGCCTCTTATTAAATGGAAATGATATTCTCAAAATTTGTAATCGTCTAGTTCCTGAGCCCGAAGGACCGTTTCCAGCCCTCACCTGCGAGACCTCTGCAAAGCCTCAGATGCGGTTGCTCAGCCCTCCCTCACCCTGCTCTCTGACCGCTCCTCGCGCTTCGCTGCTTTAGGGATTTGTGTGGCCACTCCGCCACCTTCCCCAGGAAGGGAATGACGGCCACATCCATCCCTCCAGTCCAGACTCTTTGAGGTTCACACCTTCTTGCTGGAGACTTCTGCCTGAGTGTCATATCAGCCCCTCACACTCAGCAGCCTTGGAGCCCTCTGAGCAGGTGCACCTCCCATCAGCAGTGTGGGTGTTGCTTGTTTGTCTCACTAGACTGTAAGGCTGGGAAGGCACATTTTTTTTTTCTTTTCTTATATCTGTTGTCTGGCAGTGCCCTGCTCCAGACAAATGCTTAAGAAAAGTTTAAATGTTTGGAACTGAACTTATCTTTCTTCAGCCATCCTCTTCCTTCTTGGTGTGTCCAGGGCTGGGGGATATCCCTTGGGCTGTGTAGTCATCTGGTCTGTCTCCAGTGGCCAAGGCAACTGTAGAAGGTTCTCAAAGTTCAGTAAATTTGGGGCCGGTGCTGTGGTGCAGCGGGTTAAAGCCCCAGCCTGCAACGCCGGCAGCCCATGTAGGCACTGGTTTGAGTCCTGGCTGCTCCACTTCAGATCCGGCTCTCTGCTATGGCCTGAGAAGGCAGTAGAGGATGGCTCAAGTCCTTGGGCCCCTACACCCGCCTGGGAGACCTGGAAGAAGCTCCTGGCTCCTGGCTTCGGATCAGCTCAGAACTGGCCGTTGTGGTCATTTGGGGAGTGAACCAGCGGAATGGACGAGCTCTCTCTCTGGCTCTACTTCTCTCTGTAACTCTGTCTTTCAAATAAATAAAATAATTCTTTAAAAAAAAGTTCAGTAAATCTATAGCAGGCTCATTTTTAAGGTTGATAATTTTGTGTGGCCTCTTGAGTGTTGTTAGAAATATCCAAATGGCCCTTGGCAGATAAAAAAGGTTCCCCACCCCTGGTGTAGGCCATCATCATCTTTCCAATCCCCTGGGCTCAAAACTTTTAGTCAGCTAAGGGTCCTCTTTTCCCATCCGATTGTTTGTCATGTCCTAAAGTCCCCTCACAGTTTATGAAATCTCTTCCTTCCTTTAATGCCACTTGGTGGTGCTGGGACTTCAGTGGAAAGCACACAGCTTCAGGGTCTGTGAGTGGAATGCTCGTTCCCCTACTTTTTAGCCATTCGGCCTTAAGCAGGGGCCACACTAAGGGCCTCAGCTTTGTCATCTGGACATGGGGATGGACTCCTTATTCCTGTTGGCAATGCACGGGCAGCAAGGGATGATCCCTTCCCTCACCCCTCGGAAGGGTCATGGCCAATACTCCAATAGCAAAAGACAGGCTAACCAGAGAACAGCATACCCAAGCTTTATTGCATCAAAGTTTTACGTGATACGGGAACCCTCAGAAGTGAAGACCCAGGCCCCAAGGAAAACCGTCCATTTCTAAGCACTTAGACTTGATGAAGAACAGGCAGTGCGTGGAAACGTGATTGGACAAAAAGGGTGTGAGCTAATGGCAACCGACGGAGGGCCGAAACGAGGCTGGTCTGTCCAGATTCTCCCTGGCCTCTCTTTGCAGCTTTCCTTCCTGTAGGAACGGACAGGATGTGTCTGGAATGAAGCTTTTCTTTTATTTCTTTCTTCTTCTTCTTTTTTTTTAATATTTATTTGAAAGACAGAGTTAGAGAGAGAGAGACAGTGAGAGAGATCTTCCATCGTTGGTTCACTGCCCAAAGGACTGCAACGGCCGGGACTGGGCCAGGCTGAAGGCAGGAGCCAGAACTTCTTCCGGGTCTCCCACGGTGAGTGCAGGGGCCTAATTTCTCAGAGCATCTTCTGCTGCTTTCCCAGGTGCATCAGCAGGGAGCTGGTTCAGAAGTGGAGCAGCCAGGACTTGAACTGGCACCCATATGGGATGCTGGTGCTGCAGACCGCGGCTTAACCCTCTGTACCACAGCGCCTGCCCTAGACCAAGCTCTTCTAACCAAGTGCCAGACAAGGTAGGTTAGAGACTTTTTAAAAAAGGTGTTTGGGGGGGGGGGGGGCGGGGAGGAAGGTTAGACTCTTTGTAGATTCTATGGCTGCCTTTTCTGGTTTCTATGTCCTGATTTGGGAAAAGGAGTTATTTTTATAATTCTCTTCATGGGGAGCAAGACAGGCGATGGAAGAGAGAGAGAGAGAGAGAGAGAGAGAGAGAGAGAGAGAGAGAGATCGCTTCTGAGCCCTCTCAATCTCGTTTAGCTCAAAGTACTCAACAAGGCAACATGCCAAGCTTTGGGCTACAGTTTCCTGAGTGCATCAGATTCCTGGTGTTGGGAAAATGGCTATTAACACACAGCAGGGAGTGAGGTGATGACAGGTTTTCCCACTCCTTGCCTGCATGTCCCGTAGCACTTCCCTGTCTGTGACCTTGGCGTTCTGCTGTTCCTTCTTCACCACACGCTCCCTCACGCCTGTGCCCTTCGGTGCAGGATGCTCTCGTCCGTTTCTCAGCCTGTTTTCTGGCTTCCTGGCCTCTGCTGAAGCCGTCTCATTTACCTACGAAGCCTTCCTCTCCATCTCCACCCGCCGAAGTCCTGCCCGCTCATCAGAGTCCATGCAGGTGCGGTCCCCTCCTCATGGCCTCCCCGGATGCTTGCAGGTCACGTTCACCTCCCTCTCTGCAGCCACTGCACCTGGCCATCGGGTCCACCCTGCAGGCCTGAGTCAGCTGGTTGTGTAGGGGTCTGTGTCCCCGTTAGACTGCACACTCGAAGCAGGGCTTGAAACTACCTCTAGGCCACATCCCGCTCAGCCGACCTGCTCTGACTCTTTGTCTAACTGAGCTTAAACCTACTCCAGCCCCAGCCCCTCAATGACCTCTTCAACCTCACCAACTGTTTATCCAACAGAAGCCCAAAGCTTCCTCCACGGAGACTCAACCCCCTGCTCCCAGCTCAGGAGGGCAGAGACACACACTTGCAGCCCCTGCAGTGTCTCCCAGGAGGCACCGAGCCACCCCGTGGGGATCCCTGGTCCCCTCCCTGCCCCCACTGTGGTGGACAGGATGCCTGCAGCCTGGCACCAGGGGTCAGAGGAAGCCAAGGGCCTCTAGGGCTCAGTATTTTTATCAGCCTAGGAAACAAGAGACACAGAAGCGGAAACTGTGTGGTCAGAGAAAGTGAACAACCTTTTTCTCCGGGGAACCCCCACCGGGGCTGGGGGCCAGACGCCAAGGAGGGACACCAAAGAGAGGTTGCTCCAGGGGTCTGGGAACAAGGGCTCGCTTTGCCTTGGTTTTAAGTAACCCTTGGGGGTGGGGGTGGGGGTGGGGAAACGATGTGCTTAAAAACCAGAGAGAAATCTCCTGGGCGCAGGAGCGAATTCAGACGTGAAGCTCATCTGTTGCTTGCCTCTCAGCCCCTCGCTTAGGGATCCTAACCCCAGCACCCGCCGCCGGCTCCCCCCAGCTCCAGGCCTGGGCTCTTTGCATGCCACTTCCGAAATCTCCCGCCTGTGAGAGGAACTAGACGCTGGGTTGCTCACAGCACTGTCTCTTCTCTGAATCACGGCAGCTTCCTCTCACAGGATCTTTCTCACCAGCACCCCCCCCCCCCCTTCTGCCCCTGAACATGTGCCTCGGCCCCCCTCCTAGGTTCAGGCTCTGTCTTCAGTCTCATGCCCAGCCCCTGTCCCCAGGTTTCCAGAAGCTTCCTCTCCCGGTCCTGCCACCTTCTACCACCACTCGTGGGATTCTCCAGCGTAGATCAAGGCTCAAGGCTCAAAGCTCAAAGTCAAGTTTCCGATGTTAGCATTCGCGACGCAGACACACACGGCTGCGCACACACCAGTGGGTGCCTGTCCTTCCTTCAGCCCTACCCTTTCTTTTTGCTGACTTCTCAGGTGTGCCCTGTAGCAGATGCCAGCGGGTTTGGTTAAATCATTTCTTATCCTGGTTTCCAGGGCACTGTAGTGGGGCCCTGGCAGAAGCAGTGGGAGGGATGGAGGCCCCCTCCCGCCACCCTGGTTCTTGGAAGAGGAGATGTTTACGTGGAAGGGCTGGCCTGGGGTGCCCAAAGACGGAGCCCAGGTTGGGAGTGGCGGCAGAACCTGTGGAAGAGGTGAAGACTACAGCCCTGGAGCGGAGATGGGCCCGAGGAACTGCGGACCCAGCAGCCTGGCTGTGCATCTCCGGTTGCCCAAGAGCAGATAACCCGGGTTACATAACTCGGCCCTTTCCGCCTCCTCGATCTGCTCCTAATTTTAGCAACCGAAATTCCACTCCCCCACAGGGATCTTCCTCCATCCATTCTGCCTCTCTCTCTTCCTCCCCCAGCATCCTCTTGGTCCTCCAGCCCCAGCCGCCCCCAACTCAGCTCATTCAGTGACTCAGCAAAGGGAAAGCCCTGCGCTGGGGAGAGGGGGCGTTAAAGGGGGAGGAGGATGTGGTTCTGCCTGGGGAGTTGGGGGGGAGGGAAACTGGTTTTGTTCCTTTTTCGCCTCTGTTCACATCTATTTCTCCAGCTGCGACTGCAGAGTGGACAGGATCCCAGCAGAGGGAGGGAGACTGGAGGGCAAAGAGGGCCTTCCTGGGGCTGACCATGAGGGTGGGCAAGCAGGGGCTTCTCCTCTCCAGCGGAGGGTCTGCCTTGGCGCGCCTGTGCGTGCTGCAGCTGTGCGGGAACTGCGGGTTTCAGCGGGCAGGCAGGAAAAGAGATGTTGAATGAGTGATGCAAACCACAGTGATGGAAAAAGGCAGAGGAGACACTGGGAGTGCGACGTGAACCAGGTCTTATTAGGAAATGGCAGTCAAGGAGCCGCGGTCGAGGGCCACACCCCCACGCGCTCCGACTGGTTTCGCTTCCACCCCGTATTATCCTCGCGCAGCGTCTGTCTCTGGCGACGCGTCGACCCCATCCCTGGTCCGATCCTTCCTCCGCCCAGCCCTGAGACTGCGGCCCACAGTTTGTTGACCTTTCCTTAGGGTTCACTTGAGGGCCTCCGCGTGGCGATTGAGGGCCTGAGAAAGGGCTGTCACAGCTCCCATCACGCGGCCCAGCTCCCAGGTCTCAATCTGGTTCCGGAATCGCTGTAGGAAGCGGTCGGGGTGCCAGCGGACCTGCTGCACCCGTAAGTACCTCCTGAGAGCCCCCTGCTCCTCCAAGGGGGGCCCTCTGGCCACCAGGGCTGCAGCCATGGCCTCAGGGTCCCTGCCCCCAGGGCAGGGCCAGGGCACATCACTGAAGCGCCACAGGCTGCCCCTCCCTGCCCCTCTAGGGGGCTCTGCCCTGGGCCTGGCCCTGGCCAGCTCTGGCTCTCGGTCCCCCTGGGCCTCCTGGGCCCTCCTGGCTCGGCTCTCACGCAGTTCCTCCTCCTTGGCCCGGGCTCGTTCTCGGAAGAGCCGCTGCTCCTCCTCCTGCTGTCGCCAGCTGTGACTGGAGCCCTCGGCCCGCGGGGGTCGCCGGGATCTCCCTGCCTCCTGCTGCTGCTGGCGCTTCTGGGCGTGCTCCCGGGCCAGGCGATCTGACCAGGCTGAGAAGGACTCGGGTTCCTGGGTCTCACGGGCAGCATCATCTGTCAGGGGTGGGGGTTGGAGAGGGGCTGTGAGAGGGGCCGGGGCCCAGAGGCAGGCGCGCGCAGAGGAGGGGGCGCAAGGCAGTGGCCTCCTCACCTTCAAACCTCCCGATGACCTCCTGCCACTCGTCCTCCAGCTCGCCCTGCAGCTTCTGCCTCCATTCCCGCTCCTTGGAAGCCTCATCTTCTTCCTCCTCTTCCGTGGAATCCCAGGGGGGTCCCCAGCCCAGGATCTGCCCAGGGGTCTCTCCATCCTTATTCTTTATTCCCATGGCGGAGGGACAGCGGCTCAGCAGTGGCAGGAAGAAGTCTGTGTAGGCTGTGTGTGGGACAGCAACAAGCAGGAGTCAGCCGGGACTCAAGGCCCTGGCAGGGGCGCCAACCTGAATCCCGCCCCCTGCCTGTCACCCATTTTCTTGGTCTTAGCCTTAGCAAGATGGGAAGGGGGGCCCACACAGATGCCTCCTGGGAATCAGGAAGTAACCACCCCTGACAAATGTGTCCTCATGTTTTACCACATGCATGGCAGGTGTGGTAGTTGAAGACACTCTGCCCTGTGTCCCCACCAACTGTTGCAGTGTTCTGGAAGTTCCACCAATGCAAATGGCATTTTCCAGTTCTGCCTCAAGGCATCTAGGGCGGCATCAGAATCCACTGCTTATTCTATTGTTGGCTTGAAAATACTGTCACTGCACAGCCCTCGTGTCTCTCACCCAAATCTACACAGCAGACTGGTAAAATGCAACACGCCGGTCTGCACCACTACACACACATACACACACGGAGATTCGTCTGCTTTATATCCCTTTTCCATAAACTCAATAAAATAAATGCTTTCAAGGGCATCCCTCTCAGCCAGCCTTAGTAGGTCATGTTGGAGGGGTGGGCCAGTAGCTAGCCAACAGCCCAAGCTCTTCCAAAGGCCTGCTGCCCTGGGGCAGGGGGAGGGGTGGGGACAGAGGGTCTCACTCAGGAGCTGGGAGGAAACAGCCAGGGGCTGACAGTCCTGAGCTCCAGGGTTAGCCATGCCACCGGAGGCCCACCTGCTGTGGCCACCAACCACCCCCCTCACTCAGGGCACAAGGAAGGGGCGGGAGCAGCCTCCCTTCCTGTGGACCTACTTTCTCTCCCTGGGGAGGAGGAAATGGGCCAGCAGTCTTTCAGCCTTTATTGGGTGGTGCTCGAAAGCACTGCTGACCTCGGTGAAGGATGGCACAGGTTGACCTGTCCCTGCCAGCAAGGCAGGAAGCCAGGGCGACCAAGGCCGCTCCCCGCACCTAACCCGCGTCAGTGCCAGGAGCAGGCGCATGGGCTGGGACCTGCCCCAAGTCCTCCCCAAACCAGCAAATACCTGGTCCTGTCTTTCAAGTGCTCGTTCCCCCGACGGGGCTCACGGCAGCTGTGAGGGAGGGGTGTGCTCAGGCTTGTAGGGCAGATTTCAAATTCCTAGGTTTTTAAAAGAGGAAGGCCTCCAGCTATGGAAGTGACCAGTAAGATAAGGTACAGAGTAAATACTAAACGGCCTGCACAAAAGATATGCTGTGGAAACAAGCGGACTATAAAACTGTATACAGGATCTAAGCAACTGTCATTAAAAAGGGGGGGGGGGGACACCAAATCCTATGCTTGAAAAAACATGAACTAGAAAGAAATCAGTAAAAACTCTAGTTTCTGAGTGGTAGGATTAGAGGCTCTCCTTCCAACTTTATCTGCTATTTTAATTTGAAGGGGATGTAATTGAAACTTTCTTCTCTTTATGAAGAAAGAATAATGAATTTGTCCACTAACAGTAGATTGCTGTGGTCTCTACCAGCCCGGTCTTGGTGTACATAAACACGCGTGGCACTGTTCAGAGACCTATGACCATACTGCATGTACTGTTCAGCAACCTGCTTTTTAAAAAAATACATTCATTTACTTATTTGGGACTGAGAGAGACAGACAGACAGACACACACACATACACACAGTTCCTATCCACAGGTTCACTTCCCAAACAGCCGCATGGCTGGGACTGGGCCAGGACAGAGCTGGGAGCCAAGAGCCCAGCTGGCCGGGATGTAAGCACCTGAGCTGTCTGTGCTGCCTCCCAGGGCACAGAGGAAGGTGCGCATTAGTGCACAGCTGGAGTCGGGCTGCAGCTGTGACTCGAACCCAGGCCCTCTGCTGTGGGATGCGGTGTTTCACTGGCATCAGAACCACTAGGCGAAACACCATGTCTGTCTTTTTTCCACAGGAATATATACAGTCTACCTCACTTTTTTTTTTTTTTTTTGATGACTGCGTGGTTAAGTGTTCCACTGTGTGTGCAAAACAAACAGATCTCGCCACCAATTGACAGCCCGTGTTTCCAAAACTGTTCGGCGTCCTACGTGCATCTTTGAGGACTTGTCCAACATTTGTGCAGAGCACATTTTCAAAAGTGGAACTTTTGAGTCAAAGAAAATGTACACTTTTGCAAACTGCGTTCAGTAAGATTCTGCCAAGAATGTATAAGCATGCCTGTGGCTTCCTTTACTGAGACTAAATATAATCAACCCTTTAATCTTGCCAATCGGATAGATTAAAAATGATTTTACTAATGAAGCTTTCTTCATTTTCATATATATATATATTTGCTATTTGTATTTCTTCTGTGAATGACTCAAATTCTTTTCCCATGGAAATTATTTATATCAATGAGACTTCTTCATATTGTGTGTTTTATATGTATCTATATAAATATTTTCTGCCTGATATATATATATATATTTTTTCCTTTCTTATGTATCTTTTAAAGTTGTTAGGGGAACAGACATTGTTTGGGAGGCCCGATGATAATGTTTGCAAGCATCTGGGGAGTGATACAGTGGATGGAAGAGCTCTCTCTGTCTCTTTGGCCTTTCAAATACAATGAAAATAAATAAAAATATTTAAAAAAATTTTTATGTAGCTAAATATCTCAATATTTTCTTTTTAGATTTTTTATTCCATTTCATTTTATTCTTAGGTTATCTTCATTCTAAGATTATAAAATATTCCCTTGTTTTATTTAAAAACTAAAAAATTTATTTATTTTGGAGCCAGCGAGACGGAAAGATCTCACCTACTAGTTTACTCCCAGATGCCCACGGGGGTCAGGGCTGGGCCAGGATGAGGCTGTTAGCCGGAAGCTCAGGCTGGGCCTCCCACATGGGTGATGGGAACCCAACTACTTGAGCCACCGCCTGCTGCCTCCCAGCCTGTGCATTAGCAGGAAGCTGGAATCAGGAGTGGAGCGGGGACTCAAACCCAAGCACTCCAGCATGTGCTCATAGGGGTCTTAACTGCTAGGCCAAATACCACTCCTATTTTTATTTTTAAAAGTTAAAAAAACTGGGGCTGGTGCTGTGGTGCAGTGGGTTAATGCCCTGGCCTGGGGCACCAGCATCCCATATGGGTGCCGGCTGCCCCACTTCTGATCCAGCTCTCTGCTATGGCCTGGGAAAGAGGTAGAGGATGGCCCAAGCCCTTGGGCCCCTGCACCCATGTGGGAGACCTGGAGGAAGCTCCTGGCTTCGTTCCGGCCGTTGTGGCCAACTGGAGCGTGAACCGTCAGATGGAAGACTTCTCTCTCTCTCTCTGTGTGTGTGTAACTCTGACTTTCAATTAAATAAATCTTGAAAAAAAAAAAGAAAAAAAGAAAAATTAAAAAAAAACCTCAGGGGCAGGCAGCAGGTAAGCTGCACCTGGGATCCCCTGGTGGAGTGTTCTCCTGAGTCCTGGCTACTCTGCCTTCGGTCTGGCTTCCTGCTGACATGCAACCCAGAAATCAGCAGCCAATGGCACAGCACTTGGGTCCCTGCCACCCACATGGGAGACCCAGAATGAGTTCCAGGCGCCTGGCTTCCACCTGGCTCAGCCTTGGAGAGTGAACTAGTGGATGGAAGATCTCTGTCCATTTCTCTTTCAAATAAAATGAAAATACTTTTGAGATTTCAAAAATTCAAAAAAAGTACCAAGTATTGAATAATAAACACCTCTGTTCCTATCACAGGGTATATTGATATGCTGACATTTGTAAAACATTTTATGTTTTTAGGTAGTCAAACATTTATTCATTTGAGAGAGAGAGAGAGAGAGAGAGACAGAAACTCCTCCATCTGCTGGTTTACTCCCCAGACACCTGCAGTGGTCAGGGTTGAAGCCCAGAGCTCAGTACTCAGCCTGGGTCTCCACGTGTGCGGCAGGGACCCAATTCCTTGAGTCACCTTTGCTCCCTCCCAGGGTCTGTACCAGCAGGAAGGTGGGGTCGGGGCCAGAGGCAGGCATGGAAGCCAGGCACTTCAATCTGGGACATGAACATCTTACCTGGAGGCCCAGTGCTCACCCCACATTCTATTTTAAAGGAATTAAACCCTAAGAGATAAAACTGTCCAAACCACCTTTCAAGCTTTATTCACCCCTCCCCCCCAGGGCAACCCTGCTTATGAATTTGGTGCGTAGCTTCCTGTCACATTTAGATGCTGAATCTGCTAGAATTTACTTTTGAGTTGGGTAGGACTCTTTTCCCCTAGGTGAGCCAAAATTAAAAAAAAATTTTTTAATTTATTTGAGAGCTGGAAGAGAGGGAAGGTGGGAGAGAGAATGAGAACAAGAGCTCCTATATGCTGGTTCACTCCCACAATGGCCACAACAGTCAGGTCTGGGCCAGGAGGAAGTCAGTTCAGGTCTCCATAGGAACGCAGTTACTTCAGCCCTCACTGCTGCCTCCCAGCGTCTACACTGGCAGGAATCGGGGTGGGAGGCAGAGTGAAATTCTGATGCAGGCATTTTAACCGGTGTCTTGACTGCTAGGCTGCATGCTCACCCCCCATGTTGTTTACGACCTACTTCTTAGCCCTCCAGTATGTGAAATGCCATCTTGGCACAGCTGGCACTGTGGCTTAGGGGGTAAAGCCACTACCTGCAGAACCAGCATCCACATATGGGCGCCAGTTTGAGTCCCAGCTGCTCCACTTTCAATCCAGCCCTCTGCTATGGCTTGGGAAAGCAGTGGAAAATGGCCCAGTCTTTGGGCCTCTGGACTTGTGGGAGACCTGGAAGAAGCCTAGGCTTCGGATTGGCCCAGCTCCAATGGAAAAATGGAATTAAAAGATAGGCTTATTTTGGGGTAAATTTTTTTTAAATCTATGCAGTTTTTTCATATAGTGTTTTCTATGAACTTTTGAAGGCCCTCCCCATATGCTGTGCTTTAAAAAATTATTTGTTTTTATTTATTTATTTGACAGGCAGAGGGGAGGGGAGGGAGGGAGGGGGAGGGAGAGAGAGAGACAGAGAGGTATCTACCATTTGCTGCTGGTTTACGGCCCAGATGCCCACCACAGCCAAGGCTGGGCCAGAGTAAAACCAGTAGGCCAGCACATAGTCCAGGTCTCCCGTGTGGGTGGCAGGGACCCAAGTACTTGAGCCTCACCTGCTGCCTCCCAGAGTGTGCATTAGCAGGAAGCTGGACGCAGCAGTGGCGCTGGGACTTGAACCCAGGCCCTCCATATGGGATGTGGGTGTCCCAAGCAGCACTCAATTGCCCCACCCCCTGCTGTACTTTCAATGGGAAAAAATAAATATGAAACAAACTCTGTGGAGGAAAACTTCATTCTGTCTCAGGGATGGCAGCACTGCTCTCCCCTAAGCCACAATAAGCCATGATTTTTACCTTTAAGGGACAGGCGAACTAACTGGCAAAAAGAACAGTTTCTAAAAATGCCAACCGCCAAGGCTTATGAGTGAACGCGGAGGCTCTCGGGAAGAAAAGGTCACAGCGGCTGAGGTGGTCCGAGAGGCCTTCCTGGAGGAGGTGGGGCTGGTGCTGGGCTGGGCGGCAACACTGAGCGAAGTGGAGATGAGGTGACAGGCAAGCAAGCAGCAGGCTTGCGGCAGGCGAGTCTCGGTGGCTGGAGTCGCAGGTCTGTGGGTGTGCAGTGGGAGGTGAGGCTGGAAAGCAGAGTGGAAGGTCTGGATGGCTCAGCCACTGCAGAAACGGGGTCATCGCTCACTTGCTTTGCAGACTCAAGTGCGTAATGGGCGCTCAACGTCTGGTCCCGTGTGGGCACGGAGCAGAAATGCAATGAATGCTACGCTCAGAGAGGACCAGCCTGGCCTGGCTTTAGTCTCCTGGCAGACGGTAGAACACCACGCTATTTCTGAGTGTTCACGGATCTTGCTCTGTGCAGAGAATGGTGACTGTCTGACTAAGGTGTGTTTATGCGGGGTCTCTACCAGCAAAGACCACTTCCCCATGAAGCCATGGGTTCTAGAAAGAAGTCACCAAAAGCCCCATGGGGGCTGTTCCCTGGCATCTTACTGGCTGTGGTAACCCAGCCCAGCCACTCCCGCAGGACCGGCACATGCCTCGCACTCTACAAGGGAACTCAGAGGGAAACTCCCAGGGTGGATTCTGGCTCATTTGATCTGCTCCATGGAGACAGCTTCATTGTACCAAGCCAGGGTGGTCTCAAAAGTGGCTGGAAATGGAATGAGCTGGGCTTTCAGCCTCGGAGTTAAAGGCCACCCGGAGGCAGGGCTGGCAGAGGACCAGGAGGGTGTAAGGCCCGCGAGGACGCCAGGGTTTGAGAGGGGGAGCAGGGGGCAAGGACCTCAATCAGCTCCGAGATTTCAGACAAGTTTCTGAAGCTACTGGGGCCGACCTTCCTTGTCTGTAAACAGGATATAATAGCAATCTCACATGCTTCTTGGAATTTAAACAATGATGGGGTGAGCATTGTGGCCCAGTGGGTTAAGCTACCACCTGTGATGCTGGCTAGCATCCCATATGAGCACTGGTTTGAGTTCTGGCTACTCCACTTCCAGTCCAGCTCCATGCTAATGCACCTGGGAAAGCATCAGAAGATGGCCCAAGTATTGGGGCCCCGGCACCCACAAAAGAGACCTGGATGGAGTTCTGGGCTCCTGACTTTGGCCTGGCCTAGCGCTGGCTGTTGGAACCATTAGGGGAATGAACCAGCAGATGTAAGATTTCTCTTTTTCTCTGTCTCCCTCTCTGTTACTCTGCCTTTCAAATAAATAAGAAAATAATTTTTTAAAAAAGAAAGTCTTAAAAAACAAAGTTCAGTTCCCAGAGTGTCTCTGCGTTTCAGAACAGCGAGTCTGGGACCTGCTGATGGCAACAGAAACAATCACCAGAATCCACAAGTGCTTACCATGGGCCGGGCGCTCCAGTTACAGCCGTCCACAGATTCCTGTAGGCGGCTGGTTCCAGGATACCAGCTGGACACCAAAACCTACACATGCTCAAGTCTCTTCTATAAAATGCCATAGTGTTTACATTTAACCTATGCATGTACTTTAAATCACCTTTAGATTATTTAGGACAGGAGTGAGTGTTTGACATAGTGGTTAAGAAGCCATTCTGGGACACACACATCTCATATTGGGGTGCCTTGGTTGGAGTCTCAGCTCCACTTCTGATTCCAGCTTCCTTCTAACATGCACCCTGGGGGGCAGCAGGTGATGGTTTGAGTACCTGGGTCCCTGTCACCCATGTGGGAGATCTGGACAGAGTTCCAACTCCTGGCTTTAACCTGTCCTAGCTCTGGCTGTTACAGGGATTTGGGAAGTGAAGCAGTGGGTGGAAGATCTCTCTCTGCTGGTCTCTGTTTCTCTTCCTTTCAAATAAATAAAACATAAAACAAAAACAAACAAAAAACTAGGGGGATGGCATTGTGGTTTAGCAGGTTAAACCTCCACCTGTGACTCTGGCATCCCATATAGGTGCAGGTTTGAGAACTGGCTACTCCACTTCTGGTCCAGCTCCCTGCTAATGACCCAGGAAAGCAACAGAAGATGGCCCAAGTACTTGGGCTCCTGCACCCACGTGGGAGACCTGAAAGAAGCTCTTGGCTTCGGCTTGGCCTAGTCCCAGTCATTGTAGCCATTTGGGGAGTGAACCAGCAGATGGAAGATCTCTCTCTCTCGCTCGCTCCTTCTCTGTAACTCTGCCTTTCAAAAAAAAAAAAAAAAAAAAGTTGAGCGAGAAAAAAATGCAATATAAATAGAAATAAATAGTTGTTAAACTGTATTGTTTAGGAGATAGTGAAAAGGAAAAAGTCTGTCAGATGCATTTTGATTTTTTGACTATGTTAGCTTCACAGCTTGTTGAATTCATGAATATAGAACCCACAGGTATGAAGTGGAGAGCGGACTATACTGTGTCATACACTCTCAATACGTATATGATTCTTAAACCACGTATGTCCCAGCACGGGCACTCTGAACTCTGTGAACAGCCAATCACTGCAGTTCTATGAAGTGTAACTCAGGCCAACGTAGCTGTCAAGAGCATGGACATTCCAGCCTGGGTTGTGATCCCTGGTGAGTGCCTGGCTATGTAACTCTGGCAAAATGACCTCACTTCCCTGCGCCCAGTTTCAGAATCTAGAGTGAGGGCTAATGGCAGCATCTACCGTACAGTCCTGTGTGAGGACAAAAAAAAAAAAATTGCTTTGTGAGGCACCTGGCATTTCGCTCATTTTGCAGGTAGACAGATTAAGCTTTGGGAAGTTTCAGAACACAACACACAGCCAATAGGAGCGAGGGTTTCTGGGGTGGGGGTGGGGTTGTGGCATGGTGGGTTAAGCCAAACCTCGAGATGTCAACATCCCGATTCCAGCCCTGGCTACTCTGCTAATGACCCAGCTCCCTTGCTAATGTGCCTGGAAAGCAGCGGATAATGGCTTAAGAACTTCATCCCTGCCACCCAGGTGGGAGATCAGGGGGGAGTTCCTGCCTCCTGGCTTCAACCTGGTCCAGCCCTAGCCATTGTGGCTGAACATGGAAGATCTCTCTCTCTCTCTCTCTCTCTCTCTCTGTCACCTTGTCTTTCAAAAAAATAAATAACTCATTTTAAAAAAACAAGAGCTGGGATTTTCCAGGCAATCTAATTTCCAAGTCTACCTTCTTTGCTACTTTTTGTGCTATAGGCAAACAAGTCCAAAAAACCCCCCAAAGTAGCTCCTAATCTAGGAAGCTGTGACATTTAAAGACCAGCCGTTTGGGGGGACGGTTGGGCTCTCACACAGCACAGCGCAGAAATGTCAAGGCACACACGACAGCCACGCGCCAGCTCTGGTCAGCTGCACCCCTCCGGCTCTCACTTCTCAGCTCTGGGTGGGCTTTCAAGGGGCAGGCCAGGTGGGCTGCCCGCGAGCTGGCTTCCCCTGGGCAGACTCACCATCGGGGCCCTGGCGGGCAGCGGCGTGCAGGGCCGTGTCCCCGTGGCGGTCCTGGTGCGCAGGGTCGGCCCCGAGCCGCAGCAGCAGGCACAGGGCAGGGGCGTCGTGGCGGGCGCAGGCCCGGTGCAGGGGTGGCGGCTGCCCGGCGTCTACATCGAGGCCCGGGTGTCGCTGCAGCAGGGCCTGAGCCCGGACCAGCCGGCCGGCGGACAAGTACCGACGGAAGCGACGCTCTCGGCGCTGGCGGCGCGAAGCGGAGGCCATGGCACTCTTGGGCTGAGGAAGAAGGAGAAAAGGCGGCGATCAGGACCCCAGGTGCGCCCGTCCCCCCTCACCTGTGATGCCCGCTCCTGCCTCCCTCGATGTCCCCCTTTCTCCTCAGATCTCCAGCAAACCACCCGACCCGAGGCCTGCCCTGGCCCTCATCCCTCCCCAGATGACAGTCAGGCTTGGAACAAAAAAATTTGGAATGGGACTGGAGGCACAGACTTAATTTTTTTCACATAAATTTTGAGAAAAGGATGTCTCGCTGCTTCAAGGCTCATGAGCCCAGGTAAAATTTTTCATAAAGCATAAAAAAAAAATAGGGCCGGATGGGGGCAATTTTGAGCAGAAATTTGAATTTTAAAAAGTCACAATTTTAAAGACTGATTTAGAAAGCGAATATAGTGTACCCGGCAGACAGATGTAGAGGCTTCTCCCTCTGGGACCTGGGGGGAGGGGTTACTCATCAGACCTGTCCCCCGCCCCCCAAGTACCCCCAGAGCGGTAGGCCCAAGGCCTGAGTTTAAGACGCTCGGAGAAGGGAGGCGGGAAGGGCGGAGACACGCCAGGCTGCGGGAAATGACGTAAAGACAGACGTAGGCGGAGGGCGGAAATGAACGCTGAGGAGCCCTACCGGATGGCGTTCTGCCCTGACCGGGAGTTTCTCAGTCCGGCCTCCGGGGGGAAACTAGGGAACTTAAGTAACTGTTCCGCTTGAAACCAAAAGACTTGAATGAGAGGCTAAGAAAAAGAGGCGAGGCGAGAGCCGGGAGAGATGAGGGCTATTTGGAGGTTTATCCCCGCGTTTCTCAACCAGGAGGAGAGAGGGCGGCGGTTCAGTGATAGAGGGAAAAATGAGAAGAGAGAAAACAAGGCAGGCAATGACAGGATAAAACCCACAGTGAAAACGGAAAACATAAAACCACAGTGAGGCCAAGAACAGGGACAAATCCAAACAGAGAAAAAGACATCAGGAGACAACCGTAGGACGGTGCAGATGAAATGGATGCGGGCGTTTGGATTTGGAAATCGTGGGGCAAGGCTGAGAGAGAAAAGCTGGGGGAATTAGAAGGCCAGCATACTCTCTTTCCGAAGATGACATCCCTACCTTTTCATCCCATCCTCAATTCCTTTAAGTGTCCTCCTCAGAGACCACCTCAAGCTCTCCTCCCACCCCGAAAGCCCTCGGGTCTCCGCGCCTGTGCGCATCCCTAAAGCTGAGCGACCGCAAGGCCCTGCACCTGCTACGGCGGGCGCGCGGCTTGGCGCTTGGTCTCTGCTGCCCCCAAGCGGCCTTTCTGGGTACTGCCCGAGTGAGAGGTGGAGAGGACCTGTCATCAGCCCGAGGATCAGACTGGGGGGAGACACCCGGTGCGGCAGGCTGGGCGAAAAGGGGGAGCACTAAGACCCAGGGGTAGCTGAGGCCTGCAGCAACGAGCTGGAGGAGGCGAAACCGGCGCTGGGGGTGGGAGCCATCTGGTACCTCGGTAGCCTACAGAACAGCACCAGCACTCAGGACAGAAATGGCCAGCCAGTCCCAGGGTATCCAACAGCTCCTGCAAGCTGAGAAACGGGCCGCGGAGAAGGTGGCGGATGCCAGAAAGAGTGAGCCTACTTCCCCTTCCCTTAGGGGTCTGGGGAGAAAGTGGAGGAGGGGAGCAGCAAACGTTGGGGTCCTTGGGAAAACCCAAGCCTGGTGGGCGGCGAGCTGGGAGCTGGAGGCTGGGTCGGAGAGAGAAGGCAGAACTTTCTGGAAGGGACTGGCTCCTACCATCACTTTTTTTGGGGGGGGGTTCACCCTGGTCCCCCTGCACCCTTTTCTGCTTTCAGGGAAGGCCCGGCGGCTGAAGCAGGCCAAGGAGGAGGCGCAGATGGAGGTGGAGCAGTACCGCCGGGAGCGGGAGCAGGAATTCCAGAGCAAGCAGCAGGCTGTGAGTTGCGGGGGAGCTGGGATGGGGACCTGCGCCCCCACGGCGAGTGCATCTAATGAGGGGTGTGCGGGTGACTCACCCAGGACATCAGGTGGCAGAGGGTGCAGGGGACCACGACGCTGGTCAAGCTCTGTGACGCCTAGGAGGGCCTGGGAGCCCTGACGCTTGTGCCGCGCGGTGGATTATCGAGGTCCCTGTGGAGTAGGATGGTGTCTGGGGTGGGGGGTGGTGTTTTAGGATGAAGCGCCTGTCGGGGCTTAGAGAAGACGGGATTTGCTGGGCGGGGGTTGGTTTAGAAGACGGGATTTGCTGGGTGGGGGTGGTTTTCTGTTCTGGGCCTTGCTCCAGACTATCTCCCTCCACGCGCCTGGATCCTTCTTTCTTTCCGCTTTCTCCTTTCTCTCTTCTACCCCTTTCCCCAACCCCCTCCTCCCCAGGCCATGGGCTCCCAGGGGAACCTGTCGGCTGAGGTGGAACAGGCTACGAGGCGCCAGGTGCAAGGCATGCAAAGCTCCCAGCAGAGAAACCGTGAGCGTGTCCTGGCCCAGCTGCTTGGCATGGTCTGTGACGTCAGGCCCCAGGTCCACCCCAACTATCGGATCGCTGCCTAGAACCCACCGTCCAGCCTGGCTCCTTCCGCCAGTTCCCTCCCTCAAAGGGATCCCTCAAATCAGCATCACCTCCCACCTCTGTTCCCTGGAGATTCTAGGAGGCAGGACCTAGTAATTGTCCTGTGAAACCTGCACTTCCTGCTCTGGCCTGCATCTCCCTGATGCTCTTTAACCCTCACTGGGACATTGTCAGCTTCCACATCACACTGACCCGAGCCCTGTCGTCAAATCCGTTTCATGGAGAAGTAGAGATGTGCAAAACACACTGACTGCATAGCCTGCAGATCTGGGCCCCTCGCCCGACCCTGCCACCTGCTGGCTGTGCCGCTGGGATCAGCTCCTTAACCTGGTAGCTCGTGTCCCTCTGTGGAACTGGAGTAAGAGCAAGGCCTGCCGTGTGCGGCTGTTGCAGTGTTGAGTCCTTTTGAGAGCCTGCTGCCTGACCTGTAAGAGCCGCGATTCTATAAAGGGCAACCCCGTGACAGTCTCCCCAACCCTTGCTCATCTGCTAGAACCTAAACTCAGCTGTTCCCTCGCGTCTGCCCGTCTGTCCGTCTGTCCGTGCCTGATTCTGCACATGCTGTTACGCTCGCTGGTGATTCTCTGCAGACTGGGTTTTCACCAGCTCTTTTCCCAAAGAACCTTAGGCCCTGTGGGCAGAAGGAATGATGACCTCATTCAGCCCCTCTGTCGCGGCTCCAGGGGGGGGTCTGTATCTCATCAGCTGCTCACTGCTTCTGGGATCTAAAGCAACGATGCACCCCCCCCCCATGCATGGCCTCCTCCTCACGCCCTCATCTTTGTAACAGTTAACAATTAAGTCAATAAAATAAGTATGGTTGAACAACTGATGAGTCAAAGCAGCCTCCTTCCTCAATGCAGTCATCCCTTGTTCCCCACTCATGTACCCCAAATACTCCAACAGGCTGTCCTTTGAAACTTGAAGGAACAAAAGCAAGTAGCACTTTATTATTTCTCTAAAGTGCGAAACGTGTGGAAGCTAAAGACTATAAAATGGTAACTGCAAGAGAGAAGCTGGCATGAAGGAACAAGCACTTTTTTTTTTTTTTTAATTTTTTTGAAAGGCTAAGAGAGAGAGAGAGAGATTTTCTGTGGACTGTTTCATTCCCTAAATGGCCACAACAGCCAGGGGCTGGACTGGGCTGAAGCCAGGAGCCAAGAATGCCATCTGGGTCTCCCACACGGGTAGCAGGGACCCCAGAACTGGAGCCATCAGCAGCTCTTCCCAGGCTCATTAGCAGGGCGCTGGATTGGAAGTGAGGAGCTGTGTTGTGACACAGCGGGTTAAGCTGCTGCCTGCAACGCCCTCACCCGTATCAGTCCCCAGTGCTCCTCTTCCAATCCGGCGCCCTGCTAATGCGCCTGGCAAAGCAGTGGAAGATGGCCCGAGTATCTGGATCCCTGCACCCACGTGGGAGACCCAGAAGAAGCTCCTGGCTCCTGGCTTCAGCCTGGCCCAGCCTGAGCAATTGCAGCCATTTGGAGAGTGAACCAGTGGATGCATGATATCTCTCTCTCTCTGTCTGACTCTCCTTTCTCTGTCTCTCTGATTTCCAAATAAATTTAAAAAAGTAAAAAAAAAAAAAAGAATAAATCAATTAAACTGTATTTAGGGTAGGGAAAACCGTCCTATGACACATCCTTGGATCGGTCGTTTCTCTTCACCACAGAAGACAAACTTGCTTCACCGAAAACGTGACCCAATGAGATAATCCTTAGTGTATTTACCAGATTTACTTTTAAAAATTTATTTATTTTCTTTTGAAAGGCAGAGAGACAGAGATTTTCCACCCACTGGTTCACTTCCCAAATGCTTGCAACAGCGAGGGCTGGACCTTGCCAAAGTCAGGAACTCAAGCTGATCATATCCTACGTGTGTGGGTGGAGGGACCCGGCCGCTGGAGCCATCATCAGCCGCCTTCCGAGGGATGCACCAGCAGGAAGCTGGACTTTGGAGCCGAGCCAGATGCCAGTCTGGGCACTCAGACATGGTAGGCGGGCTCCAGTCACCTGTGCCAAAGGCCTGGCTCCTATTTACCAGGCAGGGAGGCAGAATAGAGAATTAGAGGTGTTTACTTCCTGTCACTTTACTTCTGTTTTGCTTGTCTGCAATGGTAATTGACTAACGGTATCTACTCCCTATTGTTAAGTGTGCTAACAAGGAGATGCCAAAATTCTTGGCTATCACTTTTTTTTTTGTAAGCAGCAGGACATTGGCATCTGCAGCCTCTCACAGAGGGGGATGACACACGTTTCCTTCTGGAAAAAAAGTCCAGGATGAGCAACAGGGCTGTTAGGGTGGGGCTAAGAACATTCTGCTTGAATTTTTTTTTTTTTTTTTTTGACAGGCAGAGTGGACAGTGAGAGAGAGAGAGAGACAGAGAGAAAGGTCTTCCTTTTGCCGCTGGTTCACCCTCCAATGGCCGCCGCAGCCGGCGCGCTGCGGCCGGTGCACCGCGTTGATCTGATGGCAGGAGCCAGGTGCTTATCCTGGTCTCCCATGGGGTGCAGGGCCCAAACACTTGGGCCATCCTCCACTGCACTCCCTGGCCACAGCAGAGAGCTGGCCTGGAAGAGGGGCAACCAGGACAGAATCCGGCGCCCTGACGCAAGGCCAAGGATTAGCCTAGTGAGCCACGGTGCCAGCTTTGAATTTTTTTTTAAGATTTCTATTTATTCCACACAGCAGACTCATAGAATGACAATTGCTTTAAATAGCACTCTTAACTTCAGAAGCAGCCCTTAAGGCATTCTGGCCTGGCTGAAAAGCCCAGGAGAGCATTTTAGGCATGGACAGCCAAGACACTGTGGCAAAAAATGTCCTACATGAAGGACCTCATGGGTGAGACCCCAGTGGAAAGCAGGGACCATCAATGAAAGAGGTATATTTTCTCTGAAGGGAGAACTTCCACTTTGCTTATGGCCCTGTGTAAATACTGACGGGGTCTGTGGATCTGAAAGGCTTCCATAGCCTAGGCAGCTCTTGTCAAGAGCCTCGGGTGATCACTGACATCATACAGAAGAGTGTTAACCGTTAAATTAACAAGAGTCACCGTGTACTGTTCCCATGCAGGACCTCTGTCCTTAAAGAGTTGCATTATAATTATCTCTAAGTGCTCAAAAAAGATGTATCATTCTTGGGTGCTTCTTTAAAGTTAATCAAGTTTCTAAAACAAAAGTGAAATTGACTTCAAGATTTAGTGACTTTGAACAGCCCTTATCTGGACTGCTGAGGAATAGTTTTTCATGCAAATTGTTGAACTCTTTACTTAGAGTTGGTCTTCTGTGTACAGTTAGTTGAAAATGGATCTTAGTGGAGAATGGGACAGGGAGGAGGAGGAGGGGTGGGAGGGCGAGTATGGTGGGGAGAATCATTATATTCCTAAGGTTGTACTTCTGAAATGCATGAAGTTTGTATTCCTTAAATAAAAGCTTTCTTTGGAGGGAGGGAAATAAATAAAAATTTTATTTATTTACTTGAGAGGTAGAAAGAAAGAAAGAAAGAGAGAAAGAGAGAGACAGAGAGAAAGGTCTTCCATCGGCTACTTGAGAGGTAGAAAGAAAGAGAGAAAGAGAGAGAGACAGAGAGAAAGGTCTTCCATCGGCTGGTTCACTCCCCAAATGGCTGTAACGGCCCGAGCTGGGCTGATCCAAAGCCAGGAGCTTCTTCCCGGTCTCCCACGCGGGTGCAGGGGCCCAAGGACCTGGGCCATCTTCCACTGCTTTCCCAGGCCACAGCAGAGAGCTGGATCGGAAGTGGAGCAGCCTGGGCTCCAATCGGCGCGCATTTGGGAGGGCGGCGCCACAGGCGGAGGATTAGCTTACTACGCCGCAGCGCCGGCCCCCTGGATTAACCTTTATGCAAGGCTATATAACCCTCATTAACAGCTGGGGAGGAATCTGAGAGCCCTCGCTCACCAGCTCCGGGGCCTTGGCTACCTCGGCCAACGCTACTCCGGGCAAACGCCGTCGCCATCCCTCCGTGCACGGCTCACTCCCCCGGCCTCGGACCCGGCGCCCCGAGCCCCAGCCTAAAGCCCAGACGCCCGCAGGTCACCTTGACTACAGCGCCGAGGACCCCGTGGGAACCCGCGGCCGCCGCCCCGCCTCGCCGCGCTCGTTCCCGCAGAGGCGTGCCCGGAGAGAAGACCTGCACGGCCAAGTCCTGAACGAAGAGGTGAGGGGCGTGGGCAGGGGTGCGACACGAGGAGAGCGGACAGCGGTCAGAGAGGGCTGTTTTCTTTCTGTCATGTGTGGCTGGCAGCAGCCGGGGAGTTAGAAGAGGCCCAGGAAGAACACCGCGGCAGACAGGCATTTCCCACAGCCAAGCCCGCAGCGCGCGGAACTGCAGACCCGCGGAAGGCCCTGCTTCCGGTCTCCTCGCGCCTGCGCCTTGGCGGGCGGGAAGGCGGGAGGCCGGAGTGGAGGGAAGCCGGGAACCGGAAGTGAAGGCAGATTCCCTCCTTCGTTGCTGTTGCCGCCGCCATACGCGCTCACCCTGCTCAGGTAAGCTTCGGCCTTCATTACCATCCGCCTCCATCTGCGTTTCTTTCTGGTTGTCCTGCCGCTTAGGCTCCTGATACGCCTTCCGTGGGCGTTGGTCTGGTCGCCGGGGCATGATGGAGTTGTTAGTTACACTGCTTTGAACCTTTTCGAGGGCAAAGAGCTTGGGCGGGGGAAGACGAGGAGACAAGGGAGGCCCAATCCAAGATGGTGGCTCCGGCGCCATTGTGTTCCCTTTGCTGCGGGCTCCGCGTGGGGGTCCCCCGCCAGCCTGAGGGTCCAGCGCCGACGCGCGGCGGCGGCGGCTTCTGGACGTTTGCGAAGGGCGTGGCTCTGCCCACCGTCGCGTCTCTCGGGGCCTCTTGCCCGCCGTGTGGGACCAGGAGGAGGAGGAGCCGCCCGTTTACTGGCCCAGTTGGGCCCTTGTTGGGAGCGCTTTCCCGGTGTCTCCGGGTGGCGTCGTTGTATGTCTCCCCAGGGGGTAGCGCCTCAGGGACGCGGTACCTCTTGGTAAAAATGCTGTTAGGGGAGACCTCCTGCTCTCGGTTCTGCTTCCCCCTTACCCATTGTGGGGTCCGGAGACGGAGCGCGTGTGCGCGCGCGAATCCCCTCCCCCCGTTAATTACACAGGATCCCTGAGCGCGGAGGCAGGGTGCTGAGGGCTGGGAGGCCGGCGAGCTGGGGGTCGTGTCTCGCAGCCACATGATGTTTTCGTTTTGAGGCGTGAGCGCTTGGCGCGCTGATGACCTTAATCTATCACCCTGGACTGATGGCTGCCGTGGGAGGAGTCAGTAGGCACAGCCCTAGGTTTGGCCTTGAGGGCTTTTCAGCACCTGGCTCCCAGTCGCCTTAGTCCCATCACCTTCCCGGTATCCTTTTGTCTTCGCTGCTGTTGCTTACACAGCAGGAACTTGGAACTTGTCCTGCCCCTCAACAGCTAACTGGATTTCTGCTACCTTGCTCCTAAGGCTTGGTGGGAACCTGCGTCCCAGCCACGTCCCTTGAGCACTTTTCCCGTTTCCTCTCTTGCATTTGCTTTTCATATTTACATATGTGTTTCTAGTTCTGTACTGGAATTTTTTCCCAGATAAAAGGCATCATAGGGACAGGAGGAAAGTGTGGGGCTCAAAAAGGGTGGCGAAGGCCCTGCCTGTGACTGATACATCGGCTCTCTCTTCTTTTCCTAGCTCTTCCTCCAGAAACTGTCTTTGCCCGCCCGCTTCCCGCTTGCTTCCCCCCATTCTGCAAGAGTCGATCCTGAGACCCCTCCCCGCCTCCCCCCGCTGGCCCAGTGATGGCAGAGAACGACGTGGACAACGAGCTCTTGGACTACGAGGAGGATGAGGTGGAGACAGCAGCTGGGGGAGATGGGGCTGAGGCCCCTGCCAAGAAGGACGTCAAGGGCTCCTACGTCTCCATCCACAGCTCTGGCTTCCGGGACTTCCTGCTCAAGCCAGAGTTGCTCCGCGCCATTGTTGATTGTGGCTTTGAGCATCCATCAGAAGGTAAATTTTGGCTGGACGTAGAGTTCTTACTAGGCCCCGTGAGAATGAGACAAAGATGTAGTCGGGTTCTTCGGGCAGTAAGGGTTTATGTTTAGTACAAATAGGGAATTACCAGAAGCGATTTTAACAAGTTAGGGGTTTACACAGTCTGCTCTGTGGTGACGGCCTGGAGGTGCTGGTGGTCCAGAAGTGGCCTGGAGGCCTGCTGTTCCTTCCTGTGACGTGTCTCCTTTTCCTTGCTTGTTGTTAACTTTGTCATTTTGAGCTCTAATGTTAAATTTCCAGAAAGAGCCTGATTGCTGATTGCACCATTAGTTATTCTCTGTTGGGTCAGGCCAACACTGATCTCTGGAAACCTTTTTGGTCTAAAGATGGCTGACTTCTGGGTCTGGTGCCAAGTCCCGTATTTTATTCAAGGTTGCTGGGTTTTATAACCCGAAGCCTGGCAGCCTAAAGTAAGAGAAATGGCCTGTGACTGGCGTTCAGGGGCCACAGGCTGTTACAGATGAAGGACAATAAGGACGGAACCAGGAGCGCTGAGAGTGAGCTGGTGCTAGTGCAGGAAGGTTCTTAATCAGAGTGTGGAGGCCAAAACCTGGGGGAGGCTAGAGTAGAAGGAACTAGCAGGGCTCTGGTGTCAGGATAGATGTAACTGAGGAAGCAGAGGCTGGGAATTGACCAAAACCAGGTAAATTTTCTGAGTTGAGTGTGAGAACTGGGTTTGGCATGGGGAAAGGTGGAGTTATGTAGAGGTCGAAGTTGATTTATCTTTCGTTGTTTCCTGTTTCCAGTCCAGCACGAGTGCATCCCTCAGGCTATCCTTGGAATGGATGTCCTGTGCCAGGCCAAGTCCGGCATGGGGAAGACCGCGGTGTTTGTGCTGGCCACACTGCAGCAGCTGGAGCCAGTTACTGGGCAGGTATATTTGGGGAGCGTGCTGGGGAAGGTGCTTTGGTTAGGCATACGTGGGAGGGTGTTTCTGTCCCAGCTGTGTTGTGCTTTCATAGCCTGGGTCCCCCCCAACTTTATTATTATTATTATTATTATTATATATTATTTATTTATTTATTTATTCATTTGAAAGAGAGGAAGAGACAAAGATCTTCCATCTGCTGGTTCACTCCCTAAACGGCTGCAACAACAGCCAGGGCTGAAGCCAGGAGTTTCTTCCTGATCTCCCATGTGGGTAGCATGGACCCAAGCACTTGGGCCATTCTTTGCTGCTTTCCCAGGCACATACTAGCAGGGAGCTGGATTAGAAGTGGAGCAGCTGGGTCTCTAACTGGTGCTCATGGGACGCTGGCAGGCAGTGGCTTTATCCGCTATCCCACAGAAGATGGAGACTGTCACCCTTGACAGTGTGGGGGTGTGGTAGTAAGCTTGGGGCTGATCATTGAAATCTCAGAACCTAAGTTATTTGTGGTCTCCAGGTGTGCTTCTGTATTTCTTACTCTCCAAGAGGGCAACAAAGAGGCATATACACTGTATGTTTTCATGTAACCCTCTCTCCTCCCAGGTGTCTGTGCTGGTGATGTGTCACACTAGAGAGCTGGCTTTTCAGATTAGCAAGGAGTATGAGCGCTTCTCTAAGTACATGCCCAATGTCAAGGTAAGCAAGCGTGGAGACGGACAGAGTGAATGGGGGTGTGGGTGGGGGTGGGCTTTGGGGACCTTAAAGTTTAGCTCAGCAGTGTGTATTACAGCTTATGTGAGAATCTCGGCATATGTGTAAGTGATGCTAAGTCCCTCAGGCTTCCAGTGTACAGGAGATCTTATTAAATCATAGGGCTCATTGCATATACATTATAATTCAAGAGATGCTTTGTTGCATTTTATTTTTGTAGAAGCCTTAGTTTGGCTTGGCTTAATGCAGTGTAAATACACCTGTTGGGTAGCAGAACTCACGATCACGCTCTGGATGCTGTGTACCACATGGCCATCCTCTTTTTGAAGTTTCTGTTTTTATTTGAAAGGCACTTGTGTGTATATGCATACAGATTTTCAACCAGGGACTCCGTATATGGGATGCGGATGTCCCATGTGATGGCTTAACCACTGTACCACGTGCCTAGCTGCCACCGTGCTTTCCTTACTAGTACTTATACCCGTTCACTTCACTGTGCTTTGAGAATTTTGGAGAGTGTAGCAAGAGGAAGCTGGAGGCTCTACAGGAATGGTGTATCTTTTTTGTTTGTTTTATATAGATGTATTTATTTGAAAGGCAGAGTTACTTAGAGCGAGGAGGGGAGAGCTTTCGTTTGCTGGTTCACTCCCCAAAGGATCTGGGCCAGGCTGGAGCCAGGAATTTCATCCGAGTTTCCCATATGGGTAGCAGGGCCCAAGCACTTGGGCCATTTTCTGCTGCTTTCCCAGGCACATTAGCAGGGAGCTGGACTGGAAGTGGAGCAGCTGGGACTTGAACCGTTGCCCACGTGGGATGCTGGTGTTGCAGGTGGTGGCTTTAACCTGCTATACCACAACGCGAGCCCCAGGTCCAAAGATAAAGTTCTGAAATGTTCTACGACGTGGTTTGGAGCAACTTGAGTGAATGGGGACTCTGGGCAGATTGGAATCCTTCCTTCATTGTCACGCTCTGTCCCTGGTTTGGCAGGTCGCCGTGTTTTTTGGTGGTCTGTCTATCAAGAAGGATGAAGAGGTGCTGAAGAAGAACTGCCCGCATATTGTCGTGGGGACTCCTGGCCGCATCCTAGCCCTGGCTCGGAACAAGAGCCTCAACCTCAAACACATTAAACACTTTATCTTGGATGAATGCGACAAGATGCTTGAACAGCTCGGTGAGTGGCAGTGCTGGGACTGGCTGGCGGTCCAGGGCCCCGCCCTTCAGAGCCAAATGATGCTTGTTTGCTACAGGAGCACTCAGTGCAAGGACGACTCTATCTATCACCCATGACTGATGGCTCTGGGTTCCCTGGACTGCCTTTGTTAGCGCCTTTGTTGACCGTTAGCGAGGTGGATATCGTGTGCTTTCTATGACAGATGTTCTTTGAGACTAGGAGTCTGATAATACGTCACCACTACAGCTCCTCTTTTTTTTTAACAGTGGGTGTTGTAGTGGGAGGTACTCAACAAGGAGATGGTCTACTCTGGCCTCTGTAGCATAACACCTGCGGTTAGGATTATGGCTGAGTAGATTGCTAGGCCTAAATTCTAGGATAATGGAGAGTGGGAGTTTGTATGGTGTGCTGTTCTAGCGGGCTGAGTGGGGTTGTTGAAGGAAAATTTCAGTAAGAACTGAATGTGGGTGAGTGGGTGAGGGGGGTGGACATAGTCTAGGGAAGTTCTTGTGATGGATCTTGATGGCTGTTTAAGATGGCCAGCTGTCAGGTGGCTCCGGGCAGTGATGGCGGCGTGGAGTAGACTTGACATCTCGAATGTCGTAACTGCTTAATATTTGGAGTCTGCAGAGGCTGGGGCTTAGAGAATGAGGAGTTGGGAGCATTTTGCGAAGGCCTTGTCCTTTTGAGACCACGTGGTGGGCTGCTTCATCCCTGTTTACTTGGGGCTTTGGGGTTGATTGAGACAGAGCTGGGAATCGTTTATTTCAAGCTCGCTGCTTTTTCCCTTGTGATTGCTGTGGGTCTGGTTTGACGGTGCTCGGAGAACTAGAGAGAACTGGGGCACTTTTCCGTGGAGTGAGTCGCTCGCTTACCTGCTTCCAGTCTCGACCTCAGCCGGCAGGCCCTCTGCTCTGGTTTTCACGGTGCTGTTTTCTCCTCTCGTTTTTCCTTCACTGCAGACATGCGTCGGGATGTCCAGGAAATTTTTCGCATGACCCCCCACGAGAAGCAGGTCATGATGTTCAGTGCTACCTTGAGCAAAGAGATCCGTCCCGTCTGCCGCAAGTTCATGCAAGATGTAAATACCCTTCTACCTTCTCTTCCTCCACTCCCCGCCCGCTGCCTCCTCCCCCTCCGTGCCCTCCTCCTCCAGACCCCCTTGTCCTTCAGACGTCAAGAAGGGGGCTCGTGCCCGTCTGGGAGTGATGGCTCCTTGAAGAGACACAGCGAGGCAGAGACAGCTAGCGTTAGGGTCTGCGCGGGTGCCAGGGAAACTCCGGAAGACTTGGTCGGGTTAACGTGAGAGCGGGTAGTGTTCGACTGCTTTTAAAAAATCAACAGCATTTTTTTTAACCTCTTCTCCCCTTTGGGGGAGGGCAGTGTTTTCTGCCCTACCGCCCACCGTCATCTACATACCCCTTACAGCCACGCACCCTCAAAGTGGCATCGAGCATACAGCTGGAGCCTTCTGCTCACCAAAACACATACCTCCCGGTGGCAGGAGAGCAAGAGAGAGGGACAGACAGATGGCAGGGCTCGACAGAAGAAGAGCAAACAGCACAAATGAACCCGCCCCCTCCCCACCTCCAGGGGTGGGGGCCTTTGGCACCTCAGTCCCCGATCCCCTACTCCTTCCTGCCCATACCTCCTTGCACCCGTCGGAACCTCGGTTGACGCGAGCCGGCAGCAGAGAAGCACCGTGGCGCGACGAGGGAATGCGGACGGCACCCAGCGGTGGATGGCGGCAGCGGAGGCCGCGGGGAAACCTCACCAGGAAGCTGAGGACCAAACCAGCCTCTTTTTCCGTTCCCGGTTTTTTTCCTGAATCCAACGCGTGCTGTGCCCTCTTTTCCCCACATGTGTTTGGGGAAGGGTGTCCTGAATGGGGGTGGTGGATTTTTTTTCTTTAAAACAATTTTTTTTTTAAATGCTCAGAGTAGAGGGATATGGGAAAAGGTAAAGTGGATAGCTCCACTTGGATGTAACCCGGCGGGTGTCAGGGCCTGGGGCTGGCAGAGGCCATTGTATAAGCAGTGGAGTGGGTTCCTCCCCTCCCTGTGTGCTCCTTCCCGTGGGATAACTGGAGCTGTCCTTGGGGCTAGTATCAGATTGGAAGGAGGCCATGGAAGATCCCTTTGTGCCTTGTTAGCCTGCCTTCTGAGATTGTGCTGGTGTTTTTTCCCCATGGAATGCAGTGACTCTTTCCCATCTTGGTCCCTGGGTTCCTCCCTGAAGTAGGATGAAGTTTGGAAAGTTGGGCTTTGTACTAGTGTCAGTTTCCATCTTTAATGCTACTCTCCTCCACTTCAAGGATTTTTTTTTTTATGATTTATTTTATTTATTTGAAAGAGTTGAAGAGAGAGGTAGAGACAGAGGTCTTCCATCCGCTGGTTCACTCCCCAGATGGCCGCAACGGCTGGAGCTGTGCTGAACCGGAGCCAGGGGATTCTTCCAGGTCTCTCACGTGGGTGCAGGGGCCCAAGGACTTGGCCATCTTCTGCTGCTATCCCAGGCCATAGCAGAGAGCAGGATCGGAAGTGGAGCAGCCGGGACTAGAACTGGCGCCCATAGGGGATGTCGACGCTTCAGGCCAGGGCAATAACCCACTGTGCCACAGCACCGGCCCCAAGGGTTGATTTAATTTCTAAAAAAATGTTAGAGATAAACGCATACCTACTGCTCTGAATTTGTTTTTCTAGCACCACTTACTGATGCCTTCCATGTAAGCCTGTAGGGGATTTGACTCTTAGTTCAGAGGCCAGTTTAATCTGAAACTGTGCCCTTGTGAGATGAGGCAAGTTGTACTCCTCTGGAGTGATTTTGCTTCTCCTTAAATGGCATTTTGATTCTGTCCCTTGCATTGTTTGATCTTGAAGACATCCACTTTCCTAATGTGCGTAACAGTTTCCTAGTGGAGAGAAAACTTAGGAGGAGCAGTCCTTGTCCTCCCCTTTGTTCTAAAGCCAGCTCTGAAGGAGTCACTGACCTTGAGTCGCCGTTGCCCATTCTTTCCCAGATGTTTGCAGTGTGTTGCGACTCCTCTCCTGTTTGTTTTCCCCACCACCTCCGTTGGAGGTCGTGGCATCTTGCCATTGGGTGGTTTTGTTGGTCCTGCTCCCTTTGCAAGCACAGGTTCCCATGCCAGTTCTCAGTTGGGCAGTCTTAAAAAGAACTCCACTGACAGGAAGGAAATGGGTCTGACGTTTTAGACCACAGTAAAATGGGTATTTTTGGGGGGGTGTGGTGGGGTTTTCAATCTTCTCTTCTCCCCATCCCCCCATGGGGTGTATTGGAGAGCAGCTTCCTCCACCCCCCCAGGTTTAACCCCCCCACTCTGCCCTCCTCCCGTTCCCTACCCCTTCCTCCCCCCCCAGCCTATGGAGATCTTCGTGGATGATGAGACGAAGTTGACGCTGCATGGGTTGCAGCAGTACTACGTGAAACTGAAGGACAACGAGAAGAACCGGAAGCTCTTTGACCTTCTGGATGTCCTTGAGTTCAACCAGGTCAGTTGTTCGAAGACCAGTAGGAGGATGAGCGTTGGCTACATCTCCAGCTGTAGCAGAAGCCTGGGTATTAGGTATATTTTTATTGAGGAAACCATCAAAGTGGGGAGAGGTGGAGAAAATGTACTTTTAAAGATTTATTTATTTGAAAGACTTTGAGAGAGGTCTTCCATCCACTGGTTCAAGCCCAGTTGGCTGCAATGGCTGGAGCTGTGCCGATCTGAAGCCAGGAGCTGCTTCTGGGTCTCCCATGCGGGTGCAGGGGCCCAAGGACTCAGGCCATCTTCTACTGCTTTCCTAGGCTATAGCAGAGGGCTGGATCGGAAGTGGGGCAGCTGAAACTTGAACTGGTGTCCATATGGGATGCTGGCACTGCAGGCGGCGGCTCCACCTGCTAAGCCATAGTACTGGCCCCGAAAATTTTTTTTCTTTTTTTTTTTTTAAGATTTATTGATTTATTTGAAAGTCAAGAGTTACATAGAAGGAGAGGCAGAGAGAGCTCTTCCATCCGCTGGTTCACTCCCCAGTTGTCTGCAACTGCTGGAACTGGGCTGATCTAAAGTTAGGAGCCAGGAACTTCCTTAGGGTCTCCCGTGTGGGTGCAGGGGCCCAAGGACCTGGGCCATCTTCTGCTTTCCCAGGCCATAGCAGAGAGCTGGATCGGAAGTGGAACAGCCAGGATTCGAACCAGGGTCCATATGGGATGCTGGCACTGTAGGCAGTGGCTTTACTTGCTAGACCACATCGTGAGCCCCACTGAAAGTTTTTGAGTGAATTTTTTTTAAGATTTATTCATTTCTGAGGTAGAAACAGAGAAAGGTCTTCCATCCACTGGTTCACTTCCCAAATAGCTGCAATGGCCAGAACTGGACTGATCTGAAGCCAGGAGCTTCTTCCAGGTCTCCTACGTGGGTGCAGGGGCTCAAGTACTTGGGCCATTGTCTACTGCTTTCTGAGGCCAAAGCAGAGAGCTGGATTTTAAATGGAACAGCCTGGACTGGAACTGGTGCCCATAAGGATTGCTGGGGCTACAGGCAGAGGCATAGCCCACTAAGCCACAGTCCTGGCCCCAGAGAAGTTCTTTTAAATGAGAGAAGACATTTGATTTTTAGGGGCTGAGCATGAGGAAAGGGGTGTGTTTCTGTTTGATTCCTGGCATTGATGATAAATGGAACCCTTAAGTAAAATGAACTTGGGCATTTAGTTTTTTTTTTTTAAGATTTATTTGTTTGAGAGGTAGACTAAGAGAAGGAGAGAAGTCTTCCATCCTCTGATTAACCTACAATGGCCAGAGCTGAGCCCATCCGAAGCTAAGAGCTTCTTCCAGGTCTCCCACATGGGTCAGGGACCCAAACACTTGGGCCATCTTCCACTGCTTTCAGGCCATAGTCAGAGAGCTGGATTGGAAGAAGAGCAGCTGGGATACAAACTGGCACCCAAATGGGATGCTGGCGCTGCAGGTGGAGGTCTAACCTAAGCCACAGCGGTGGCCCTGCATTTAGGGTTCTTAAGTCTGTTTCTTGTATTGAGGAGAAACATTTCTTCATGATGTCTCTGAGGTCTGTTTGCACTAAAATCTCCCTGGAGTTAGAACAGGCCCCTTGGCTTCAGTGCTGTGATGAGTAGGAATGTCATGAGCTCCCTAGACCCTAGTTTTAATGACTTGGGATCCTCACCTTAGTGACTTCGCTGCCCTCTCAGGCTGTCTGCCCGGGCGATGATGTGGTAGGGAGTTACAGGGAGAGGGAAATTACCGAAGACTCACGCATGACCTTTCCCACCGTGGGCCACACCCCACCCTGCCCGCCCCGCGCCCGCAGGTGGTGATCTTTGTGAAGTCTGTGCAGCGCTGCATTGCTCTGGCCCAGCTCCTCGTGGAGCAGAACTTCCCAGCTATTGCCATCCACCGAGGGATGCCCCAGGAGGAAAGGTGAGCTGCGGGTGGGGAGGCCTTTTATGTCCTCGCAGGAAAAGGAGCCGCTGCGAGGAGGGAGTCTCAACACCTGTCTAATTTCCTTCCTCACAAAGGCTTTCTCGGTATCAGCAGTTTAAAGATTTTCAACGACGAATTCTTGTGGCTACCAACCTGTTTGGTCGAGGTATGGACATTGAGCGGGTGAACATAGCCTTTAACTATGACATGCCTGAGGATTCTGACACCTACCTGCATCGGGTAAGCCCCGCAGCACATGCCACTGCCGTCCGCCCTCAGGGCGCCGCCTCACGGCTCCCTCTCCCCATGGAGGTTTCCCATTTTATGGATCCTCCAGACCTGCTCTTTTGTCTCCTTTCAGGTGGCCAGAGCGGGCCGGTTTGGCACCAAGGGTTTGGCCATCACCTTTGTGTCAGATGAGAATGATGCCAAGATCCTCAATGATGTGCAGGACCGCTTTGAGGTCAACATTAGTGAACTGCCTGATGAGATCGACATCTCCTCCTATAGTGAGTAGCGCTGTTAGACGGCTCTCCCCCCGCTCTTCAGGTCCTCATCCCTAAAGAACTTCCTTAAATCCCGTGCTGTACAGGAAGTGAGCCCCTGACGGTTCTTCCTGCCTGTCTCTGATGCCCTGTTGGGTTTAGGTCATTGTGTTGACCTCTGTGCAGTCTTCTGCCTTCAAATTATTTTTCTCTACCTTCGCTTAAAATTCATGCTACAACAGATAACCTGCATGTGCACAGGGGTCTTCAGAAAGTTCCTGGGAAATGCATGGGTGTCAAAACGTTTTGCACCAAAACAAAATTGCCTTTTATTTAGTTCCATTCTTCATAAACCTTAAACTAAGCACCCTCGCATGCGTGTCCTTCCTGCCTCGCCTCTGCCCCGTTCTGACTGCTGTGCTTTCTCCGCAGTTGAGCAGACACGGTAGAGGAATCGCCCGTTTGGGAGCACGATCGTGTCTTCTGGAGAGGATCCCAGGCGTGGGGGTGAAGGAGACACTACTGCTGCCTGCCCCTCACAGCCCCCTCCCCCGAGGCGTCCCTCTTTTGCATCACCACCACTCCGAAACCTCAACTCCTGATTTGTCAGAATTTTTTTTTTAACAAAACTCAAAATGAAAGAGAAATGTGTCTTTGTTATCTGTAAGTGCTGCCTGCCTTTATTGGAATTGAAGTGAGATTGTAGGGCACGAGTCAGCGAATTTGTGTGCAGACTGTCATTGGGCAGGGCCGGGGCGGGGGTGGTGGGGGCTGGAATGGGACCCAGCAGGCTGGGAGGTCATGGCTGTCTTGGCTGCCTGTGGAGGTCTCTTGCATTTACTTGATAACATGGAAGGGGGTGGCGGGTGGTGTGTCCATTGTTGGAAAGTTGATGAGGAACAGGTGGAAGCTCACATGTCTTCTCCGGGCTTTCTCTGTGTCTCCTGATTGGTTCCTGTGGCTTTTGGGTCTTGAGTTCCTGGGCCCCTTCGCGCCCCTTGTATGTTGTAGCTGAACTTGGGCCAGCTCAGCTGTGCGGTGGGGCTGGGGTCCCTGGGTGAAGGGGAAGTAGAGGGAAGCAGCATTAGCAGGGTGGGGAGGTTGAGGCCTTGGAAGCTGTGGTTCAGCATCAGGAAGTTAGGAATTCCACCAACTCTCTGGGCCCCTGCACCCGCATGGGAGACCTGGAAGAAGCTCCTGGCTCCTTTCAAGTGTATACTTGAAAGGCAGATCGACCATCTATCTGCTGGTTCACAAATGGATACGACAACCAGGCCCAAGGCAGGAGCTCCACCCCGGTCTCCCACATGGGGGTAGGGCCGCAAGTACTGCTGCTGCCTGCTCGGGCATGTTGGTCGGAAGCTGGGATTCACTGACTCCACTGTGACTGACGGTGTGCAGGCCGTGGCTTCACCTGCTGTACCCTCTCAGCTTAAAGCCATCTGCTGGGATGCTGAGGCAGCTTCCTGTTTGAGACTGGCGGGGGGGGGGGGGGGCAGTGATTCTGAAACAATGAACTGTTGATGAGGACTTTGTGGAGGGTGGGAGCCCTGAGGTCTGGTTGGGTGTGGTGGGCAGGGATAGTGAGCTGTAGGGTGGGGGTGGTGTGGGATGGGGTTAAGGGCAATTCCCCGCCTGGGTCCAAGTCCCCTTTCATGCCCTCCAGCCCCACCCCTTGTGCTACTCATCCTGGGTGATGACGTCATCATCCCACTGCCTGTGGAGCTGCTCTGTTCTTCTGTTTGCCTTGGGATTCTGGGAGCATGTGCACACCACCCCCCAGCCCTGGGATGCCAGGGACTAGAAGAGCAGGAGGTGGCGAAGGCAGGGCAGAGGAAGGACTGTGACAGGTGGGGCAGTCTGAGCTGCCCAGTAGCCGCCAGGAACAGATTCCCTCCGGGCTTCACCTCACTTCAGTGCCCACCCCTGCCCCTCTGCTGCCCCCGCTCCCCTCCCTGCCTGGCCCCAGATGGAGACCAGGATCGGCCTTTTTCCTGAGTGAAGCATGCTCCTGCAGTGGTCAAAGCACTGGTGCCCAGGCTTCAGTGTCTTCTCACACGCCTCTCAGATCTGCAGAGTCGATTTGCAGATGGGGACGCTGGCACTCAGCACTCACCCTGGGCGGTACCTGTGGGGCCCGCCCTGGGACAGGTGTGCTCAAGGCGCCACAGATGGCGGGCAGAAGAGCCTGGGGGAATTGTGTGTGGGTTTACCTGGCTTGAGTACTGATTGTCCCTTTACCCCTTTGCTGGCCCAGGATGACTTCTTTCCCTCCCCTCCCATCCCCTCCCCTCCTGTTTTGCATTGCCTGCTGTAGGGACTTGCCTTCCCTGGGCTCCTTAGTGTCACTTGCAGCTGTGGCTCCTGACACAATGACACTAGTGTGCGGTCAGCACTGTGGCAGTGTAGTGGGTTAAGCCGCCGGCATCCCATATGTGCACCGGTTAGAGTCCCAGCTGTTCCACTTCCTATCTAGCTCCCTGCTAATGCACCTGGGAAAGCAGTGGAAGATGGCCCAAGTGCTTGGGTCCCTGTACCCATGTAGGAGACCCAGAAGAAACTCCTGGCTCCTGGCTTCAGCCTGGTCCAGCCCTGGCCATTGCAGATGTTTGGGGGAGTGAACCGGTGAATGGAAGATTCTCTATCTTTCAGATTCTTTATCTTTCAAATAAGTAAGACTTTAGGAAAACACAATGCCACTAGTGCCCGTGTCAGGCTTTTTTTTTTTTTTTTACAGGCAGAGTTGGACAGTGAGACAGAAAGGTCCTCATTCTGTTGGTTCACTCCCCAAATGGCTGCTACAGCCGGCACACTGCGCCGATCCGAAGCCAGGAGCCAGGTCTCCCATGCGGGCGCAGGGCCCCAAGCACTTGGGCCATCCTCTATTGCCCTCTCAGGCCACAGCGGAGAGCTGGGCTGGAAGAGGAGCAACTGGGACTAGTATCTGGTGCTCATATGGGATGCCGGTGCCGCAGAGGAGTAACCAAATGAGCCACGGCGCCGGCCCCCGTATCAGGCTTTGTTGAGCTAGTGAGCCCACCCTCCACACCTGTATGGAGTAGAGTCCTGGCCTCACACCTGGGGTTTGAGCAGTGTGTAGACTTGCTGGGCTTCCTGCCGCGTGTTCTGAAGCGATGTCCTGCTGTGGCTGGAGGCCGAGGTGCTGAGAAGGAAATAGAAGACCTCCGTATGAATCAGCTGGGGAGAGGCAGAAAAAGCCGCTGCAGAAGGCAGGATGGCAGACGGCAGGCGACTGCCAACCAGCGTGCTCTCTGCATCGAGGGCTCCAGGGGCCGCGTAGGGAGAGCTCTGTAGAGGTCAGTGGGTCACAGAGCTGGGGGCTGAAACCCCTCTGGGTGGGGAGAGTGGCTGTCCTGTGTCCCTCGAGATAAGGTCATCCATGGCTCACGTTTGTCTCAGAATGTCATCATATCTCTCCCTCACACCTACAGGATAGCTTTACTGGGCACAGGCTATTTAATTTAATTTTTTGAATTTTATTTAATTTTTAAAGATTTATTTGAAAGGCAGAGCTACAGAGAGGTAGAGGCAGAGAGAAAGAGAGGTCTTTCACCTGCTGGTTCACCCCCCCCTCCCCCCAGATGGCTGCAATGGCCAGAGCTGTGCCAAGCCAAAGCCAGGAGCTTCTTCCAGGTCTCCCTTGAGGGCTCAGGGGCCCAAGGACTTGGGCCATCTTCTACTGCTTTCCCAGGCCATAGCAGAGAGCTGGATCGGAAGTGAAGCCTCTGGAACTTGAAACGGTGCCCATATGGGATGCTGGCACTGCAGGCGGCAGCTTTACCCACTACACCACAGCATGGGCTCCCACACGGTATATTTTTAAAAAATTTTTATTTGAAAGGCAGAGAAAGAGGAGATCTTTGATCTATTGGTTCACTCCCCAAATGCCCACCACAGCCAGGGCTAGGGCAGGCTGAAGCCAGGAGCCTGGAACTCAATCCAGGTCCCCCACGTGGGAGGCAGGGACCTAAGAACTCTAGGCATCACCTGCTGCTTCTCAGCGTGTGCATCAGGGGGAACTGGATCAGAAGTGAAGGAGCTGGGGCTCCCGTACAGGATGTGGCATCCCCAGTGGCGACTCAGGTGCTGTGCCACCCTCCCACCCCGGGGCACAGGTCTCATGTGGGTGGCAGGAACCCAGCCATTGGAGCCATTGCTACTACCTCCCAGGGTGCACATCAACAGGAAGCAGGAATTGAAAGTGGAGCCAGGGCTTGAACCCTGGCGTTCTGATACAGATGTCAGGGCCAGCGCTGTGGTGTAGCGGGTAAATCCACCACCTGCAGGGCTGGCATCCCATATGGATGCTGGTTCAAGTCCCGGCTGCTCCACTTTCTATCCAGCTCTCTGCTGTGGCCTGGGGAAGCAGTAGAAGATGCACTCTCGTGGGAGACCTGGAGGAAGCTCCGAGCTTCAGACGGGTGCAACTCCAGCTGTTGTGGCCATCTGGGGACTGAACCAGCGGATGGGAGATTGATTCTCTCTCATGCTCTCTCTGCCTCTGCCTCTCTGTGGCTCTGCCTTTCAAAAAGATATGGGATGTGGGTATTCCACACTGTTAACAGTAGGTCCAGCACCTACTACTTCTGTTTGATTTTTTAATTACATCATCTCTCAAGTCCCTCATTAGAATATTAAGTTGTTTCTCTGTGTTCCTTTTTTTTTTTTTAAGAGATCTATTTATTTACTTGAGAGGCAGAGTTACAGAGAGAGAGAGAGAGAGAAGATGGTAAGACAGAAGTTTTCCATTTGCTGGTTCACTCCCCAAATGCTCATCCTCCACTTGGGCCATCCTCCACTGCTTTCCCAGGCCATTAGCAGAGAGCAGTGGATCGGAACTGGAGCAACTGGGACTCACACCGGTGCCCACATGGGATGCCAGCGCCGCAGGCAACGGCTTAACCTACTAAGCCATAGCGCCGGCCCCTCTGTGTTCCTTTTTAAAAAAAGATCTACTTTTCTTTATTTGAAAGGCAGAGTGGCAGAGAGATTTCCCACTTGTTGGTTTAATCCCCAGATGGCCACAATGGATGGGGCTGGGCCAGGCTGATGTCAAACTAGGAGCTCCATCCTGGTGTCCCACAGAGGTGGCAGGAGCCCAAGTAATTTGGGCTGCTTTCCCCTGCCTTCCCAGGTGCATTAGGAGGGAACTGGATTGGAAGCAGAGCAGCCAGGACTCTGATGCGAGATGCCGGTGTCTCAGGCGGTGGCTTAGTCCACCGCCAGCTCCTCTCTGTTCTGAGGTTTATCGAATCTCCTTGAGACAGCCATTTCTTCTGTGCATTTGGAAGCTGCAGTTTCTAGGTGACTGGCTGCTGGCACCTTATTTTGCCCCTTGGTGAGGTCGTGGTTCCCTGGAAGTTCTTGGTACTTGTTGCTGTGCTGTGCCTGCGCACTAAAGAGTTACTTATTTTCCTAGGTGCTATATACTCTGAGCTCTCTGCTGATTTTCTGAGCCTGTGGCCACTTCCCCTATTCCACCACTAGGTGGTGCCCTAAGCTGGGTTTTGCTGCAAGGCCGCTGTTGATGCGTTGTTTCTGTTTGATTTCTGGAGAATGCTTGTAGCTCAGCTTTGTGCCCAAACTCTAAGTGGTGTGTTGTTCAGAATGAACAGGGGAGGTGTCTAAAAAAGAGGTAGTCTATCCCTATAAGCCTCTTCCTGGGGCTGGCCTGGGCCTGTGGCCAGCAGCGCCACAGTGCTGTCACCTGGACCCACAGCCTGCTGAGGCCAGGGCCCCATGGGGGTTGGGCCAAAGCCTGTGCCGCTGTGGGTTCCTGTTGTTGAGGCGTCCTCACAGCCAAGGCCCCTGCAAGCAGCCTCAGCCGATGCTGGCTGGCACATACGTCTGCCCAACCTGGGCCCTGTGGCGCCATCTGTCACCAGCACAGATCTGGAAGTTTCATCCGCTGGCGTTGGCCTAGGGCCTGCCCAGCATTGGGTTTTTCCAGCCCAGTGCCAAGTCCCAGGACACAGTTCTGTGGTTCCTTGCCATCTGAGCTGGGTTCCATGAGGGTCTCATCATCATGAGGGTACACGCCAGGCCCACATAGAGCTGGCAAATGGCCCATCGGAATTTTTTTTTTTTTTTTAATTTACTTACTTATTTGAAAGGCAGAATTACAGAGAGGCAGAGGCAGAGGCAGAGAGAGGTCTTCCATCCGCTGGTTCACTCCCCAGATGGCTACAATGACCAGAGCTGAACTGATCCGAAGCCAGGAGCCAGGAGCCAGGAGCTTCTTCCCAGGTCTCTCACATGGGTGCAAGGACCCAAGGGCTTGGGCCATCTTCCATTGCTTTCCCAGGCCATAGCAGAGAGCTGGGTTGGAAGTGGAGCAGCCGGCACTAGAACTGGCGGCCATATAGGATGCCGGCACTGCAGATGGCGACTTCACCTGCTACACCATAGTGCTGGCCCCAACTCATTTGAATTGTAATATGCTATGGCGTAGCAGCTAAAGCCGCTGCCTGCAGTGCCGGCATCCCATATGGGCACTGGTTTGAGTCCCAGCTGCTCCACTTCCGATCCAGCTCTCTGCTAATGTACTTGAGAAAGCAGTGGAAGATGGCCCAAGTGATTGGGTCCTTGCATCCACGTGGGAGACTTGGAAGAAGCTCCTGGCTCCTGGCTTTGGATTGGCTCGGCTCCAGCCATTGTGGCCATTTGGGGAGTGAACCAGCAGAGGAAAGACCTCTCTCTGCCTCTCTGTAACCCTGCCTTTCAAATAAATAAATAATAAATAAATCTTTAAAAAAAAGGGCACCTATTTAGTAAAAAACCAACAACAAGAGAGACTTCTACAAGACGACCTAAATGATACACTAACAACCCTTCCTGAACACTGGCCCTTTCAAGCACCAAGTGGCTGCCTTAAATGGCGAGTCCCAAATGGATTAACCCCTTCTACCTTCCAGTCGGCATTCCTAAGCCTTGAATAGAACGGGGCTTATGAATTTTGGCTCTGTTAACCTGTGAGGACCACAGGCATTGGCTTTGGGTGGACCTCACTTTAGTGGTCAGGTGTGCGTGTCACGTATGGAAATGAAGGCAGGAGGAAATCACACGGAAGCCAGGGGACCTGGTCTTACGTTACGGTGTTAGTTTGCCTTTTATTGTTTCTGAGTATTAAGAGCACGTTGGTTGGGTGGGATTTATGGCCTGACCTCTGCAGGAGGGGCCTGGTTCAGCCAGGGATGTGCAGGGGATAGTGGGAAAGCAGCACCCCCAAGGTCAAGGGCTGCGATCTGCCTCAATGGGCCGGGTCAACCCACAGATGAGAGATGGTCAAACAGGTGTTGTGTTTGGGGACTGGCTGCTACCCAGCAGTAGGTAACAGGAGCACCCTGTAAGAATGTTCCCCTGTTCCCCTGTCTTTCTCTGCTGTCTGTTCTTCCTGCCTGGTTGCCAGCATCGAGGGCACAGGTGTCTTGTGTGTTGTGATTAAACACGACCATGCCTGGCACAGGGCACTCGTAAATGTTTGCTAAATGGGTGAATAAATTCTCTGGCCAGAATTCTTTTGCAGCTGGGTCTGATCTTGAAATGGGGGAGCTTGTTGGAGCTGGGTTTTGGGGGGTTGCATCCGTCAGCGTGGGCTGCTGGAACAGCACAGACCAGGGCTTTCACAGCCGGACTTGGTTCCCACAGTTCCTGGGGCTGGAGGTCCGGGCCCAGGGAGCCGGCAGATTCGCTTCCTGGTGAGGGCTCGTCCTGGCTTCAGAGGCCCTGCCTCCCCGCTGGGGCCTCCCTTGGTACACACAGAGGGGAGTCCATCTCTTCCTCCTCCTCTTTATTTTTCTTTAAAAAGCGATAACTTTATTTTCAAGGAAGAGTTACAGAGAGATCAATCTCCCATGTACTGTTCACTCCCCAAATGGCCACAATGGCTGAGGCTGGGCCAGTCTGAAGTCAAGGGCGTGGAGCTCCATCTGGGTCACCCATGTAGGTGGCAGAGGCCCAAGCACTTGGTCCATCTGCTGCTACTGCCTTCCCAGGCGCATTGGCAGGGAGCTGGATCAGAAGCAGAGCAGCCGGGTCTGGAACCAGCGTTGTGATACTGAAGTTCACCTGGCAAGTGGTGGCATGTCCTGCTGTGCCACGACACCAGCCCCCCGGCTCCTCCTCTTCTTAGGAAGACCTTACTCCATTATGGGGACCACCCCTGCAGCTTCAGCTGAGCCTCAACACCCCTAAAAGCCTTGGCTCCTGACACCGTGGTGTTGGGCGTTGGAACTCCAAGATAGGGATTTGTGGGGGATGCACACATTCAGTCCAGGATCAAGGGGCCAGGAAGTTCGGCCCCCGGTTAGACCTCTCTTCCGGCTTGTGGATGGCTGCTCTCACCGTGTTCTCCTTCTGTGTGTGCAGAGAGAGAGAGAGAGAGAGAGAGAGAGAGATCTCGGGCCTCTCTTCCACCCTTATTGTCGCTCCCCCTCTTCGTGGAGGAACGACACAGGACCCTGCGCTGTTCTTTCGTCTGCTCGGCCCTCCCCGGGTTTGCTGCTGGTTCTTCCCGGGTTGGCTACTATCCCCTCCACCTCCGTGGAAGGGCAGTTCCCCCTGGCCACATCCCCCACTTCCGCAGGGGAGCGGCACACCGCCGGCCGGCTTTTCTCGGGGGCTGCACGGGGGCTGCACAGGTGTTCCCCTTAGATGTTCCCGGTGCATGCCGTTTCTCTCCTCCTTTATAGTCCTCCTCCGCCAATCCCAACTCGGCTGCCCACACGCCGAGTACGCTGCTCTCCAATCAGGAGCAGGTCCTACAGTTTATTAGTTGAACTGGAGGCAGCTGTGCGGAAGCTGTTTACTTCTCTCCCAGCGCCATATTGTGGGAGAGCAGATGCATAGAATAAGTCTTAATTCGAGTAACAGTCTAGTCCGGATTGCTCCCCACAGATCCCCCTTTCTTTTTATTTTTGGCGTTGATACGCGCCTGTCTTCGGTGACCTGCGGCGCGTAAGCTGCTAGCTGCCCGCAGGTGCTCATCGCCTCACTTGATTAGGCAGACCGAATCCAAGCTCTCACATTGCAGTGTTGTAGGGAGGCCTTTTTATTTCTCTATTTCTCTATCTCCGGGCATTCCTATTTCTCCCATTTTACTTCTATCTTCCAGCATTCCTATTTTTCTCACTTTACTTCTAAAACTTCTGTTTCTCTTATCCCTGCGGCTTTCCGGCGCCTCGCCCTGCCGGCGGGTTCCCGGCTCTGCGCCGCTTCAGCCCGCGCCTCATCTGCGCGGCTCGGCTTTGCGCGGCTTGGCTTCGTGCGCTCCACGGTCTCCACGCTTAACCCTTTCGCGTCTGAACCATGGCCTACGCCAGCCCGTTCCCTATCTATTCAAGCCCCGTGCTCTCTCTGCACGCGGCGGCTTCCACGAGTAACACAGCGTAGCTCACGTGTCCGCCACTAGCATTCAATCTAAGTTCCCCGGGCTAGCCTGGCGAATTCAACCCAGCGTACGTCTCCGCCCCACGGTTTGGCTTCCTGTCCTTTGCTCCCCGGGCTAATCAGACGGATCCCAATCTGGCTTACGTCTCAGCTTCTGGTTTCAACTTTTCGCCCCCTATTCCCGGGCTAACTTGAGAACCCCAAAGTGGCTTTCGTGTCCGCCTTGGCCTGCCCCCCACGGCTTCAATTTCCCTAACATTTTTCTCTACCCGGTATGTTTCCCTAAGCTTTCTTCCAACAATATTCCTCCCTCATTTCTCCTGGCCTCTCCCCACAGTCCGCATCCGAGTCTGTTTGTTCTAGCTTTCACTTTCGCTTTCGACCTTAGAGATTTCTCCCAGCTTCCCCCCGTAGTCCGTATCTGAGTCTATGCCTAGGCTTTCAATAGCTTCTTCCGGCACCTTTTTCGTCCGGCTTTTCCCTAGGCTGTTTGCTAGTCTCTCTCTCCGATATTTTCCCAATTCTTCCCATTTCTTCCCTCCTAAGTTTGCTATCTGTCCTAGGTTTCCTATCCGAGCTAGGTTTCCTATCCGAGTCACGGCACCATTATGTCGCTCCCCCTCTTCGTGGAGTAACGACACAGGACCCTGCGCTGTTCTTTCGTCTGCTCGGCCCTCCCTGGGTTTGCTGCTGGTTCTTCCCGGGTTGGCTACTATCCCCTCCACCTCCGTGGAAGGGCAGTTCCCCCTGGCCACATCCCCCACTTCCGCAGGGGAGCGGCACACCGCCGGCCGGCTTTTCTCGGGGGCTGCACAGGTGTTCCCCTTAGATGTTCCCGGTGCATGCCGTTTCTCTCCTCCTTTATAGTCCTCCTCCGCCAATCCCAACTCGGCTGCCCACACGCCGAGTACGCTGCTCTCCAATCAGGAGCAGGTCCTACAGTTTATTAGTTGAACTGGAGGCAGCTGTGCGGAAGCTGTTTACTTCTCTCCCAGCGCCATATTGTGGGAGAGCAGATGCATAGAATAAGTCTTAATTCGAGTAACAGTCTAGTCCGGATTGCTCCCCACACTTATGACCTCATCCAACCCTACTTGTTGCCCTCAGATCCCATATCCAAACAGTCACACTGGGGGTACATTTTACCCACATGGACTTTGGGGGACACAGCTCTGTCCACAACTGGACACTCCCATGACGCGTGTGTATCTGGTACCCACCATGGTGTCAGTTTCCTAAGCCCCCGACAAGCATGGTGCTCAGCACCACCCCAGTCATGATCTCACCACACCAGCACCTCAGCCTGGCAGCCCCCGGCCACCAACTACTCCCACGTCTCCTGGGCCTTGGGAGGGGTCGTCTGTATTTCAGGGTCATATGTGGCTGCTGCCCAGCTAACAGTGTGGCTCAGCTGCTGTGTGTAGGGCCTGGGGGTCTCTTCCCTGGCTATGGACCCCCCAAAGTTCTGCATTAGTCACTGGGGAAGACATGAGGTTTGGGGCTGCGACTGGAGAGCTCCTAAGATCAGAGGTGGTGGGCAACCTGACTTGAGTCCCAGTGGAGGAGTCTCCAGCAACAGAAGCAGCAGCAGGAACAAGTGATAGGAACTTGGGAGTCCAGGGTCCAATCCCAGGAGGCTGAGGGCACCCGGTATGTTCCCTGGCCCCGGGAACCCACTGTTACAGTCTGAACACCTGGCTCTGTCCCGAGCCACTCAGTGGACAGTGAACAGCGACGGCACTGTGCATTGTGCCAGACAGTCCCGATTCTGAAGCTGTTGACCGGGCTGGGGCACCCTTTATGCGCGGAGCCTTTCCTGATGCGGGCAGTAGGGTGCTGGCTGAGCAGGAGCGGCGATAGGGGGCTTCTGTGCTCAGCCCTGTGGCCACACGGGGGCGCTGCCGCGCCGCTCTCGGCGCTTGACTTAACTTCCCGGAAGGGGCGTGTGCGGTGTCGGGTAGAGACGGCAGCCCCGGGCCCGGCATCACTGCAGAACTAGCCCGCTTCTGAGCAGTCCTGGACTGAACCGGGGGCCCGCTGCGGCAGAGGCTGTAGGAGAGGAGCGCGCAGCCGCCCTTGTGTGTCCTGGAGGTTTCCACCGCCCCCTGACACGCCTCCTCCAGCCCCTGGTCACTACTGAGCAGTAGAACCGCTTCCTCCCGTTCCCTGCTGCTTTTCAGCGCCCTTGCAGCGCTCACAGCCTTTGCGGAAGGAGCTGTGAGGCTCTGGAGCCTTGCTCATCTCTGCAGAGGTCCTGGGCGCCTGGGGTCCCCGGGCACGGAGGCAGTGTCCCGAAGGGAGCTTTTCAAAACCACGTGATGCTGACATTCCCTCTCATCTGCAAGATGAGTTTACCTGGTGCGGCCAGTGGCTGTGTGACTCAGCCCAGCCCCCAGACCCCCGTGGGGTCCTCCCCTCGGGGGACCCCAGTATGGTGCTCCCTAGTGAGGACACAGCTCCCGGGGCCAGCTCCCTGCCTGGCATGGTCCTCAGGTCCTCTTGGAGAGCTGGTCCCGCACTGCCCTTCTCTGGGCGGGGTCCAGCGCTGTGGCATAGCGAGTAAAGCTGCCGCCTGCAGTGCCGGCATCCCCTTCCGATCCAGCTCTCTGCTATGGCCTGGGAAAGCAGTGGGAGATGGCCCAAGTCCTTGGGCCCTGCACCCACGTGGGAGACCTGGAACAAGCTCCTGGCTCCTGGCTTTGGATCGACGCAGCATCTGGGGAATGAACCAGCAGATGGAAGACTCTCTCTGCCTCTCCTTCTCTCTCTCTGTAACTCTTTTGAATAAATATATTAAATCTTAAAAAAATAGAAGAAAGTGAAAATAAAGAGAATTTCCATGTATAGCAGACTGGACACACATGTGTATCGTTACCATTCACAACAATCTCCTGGACTGAACTTCAATTTACAATCACATCCCAATTAAACACACAAAGAAGAACGAAGCCCTGCTTGGCAGAGTCTCTGCCGCCCTCCCCAATAAACACCACAGGGCTGTTCCCCTTCCCCCAGTTCATCAATCAAACGCTAGCGCTAGCATAGGTCCCGCTGGGAAGGGGTTCACAGAGGTAACTAAGGTGCGAAGTGATGAAGTGTGAAGCTGGCGGGTGATGCTGGAATGTCCTAACTGGGGGAGGGGGGCCCTTACAGCATTGGGCTCTTCCGTGGGAGGGATTTCTCCCCTGTGGGCTTTGAACATGGAGGGGCTGTGCTCCCAGAAATGCTGGTGGCCCCTAGGGGTTCTCAACAGTCCCCCCCCCCCCGCCCTGCGCGCATACACGCACCTGTACCCTGGCAGCTGGAGACGGGACCCCCGTTCTCCAAGTGCAAGGCACAGAATTCTGCCCATGGCTCAGGCAGAGTTCGGAGGAGGTCTCCACCCCCAAGACGGCAGCACAGCTCTGGGGAACCCTGCACCCAGAGCACGTACGTGCACAGCAGCCTGGAATTTGACCCAGGACCAGCAAACAAACAAGAGGCGTTGTCCCAGGCTACACAGTGTGTGGTGACCTGTTATGCAGTGACAGGAAGCTGGTGACACCCAGGCTGAGGTGTGCACCAGGTACCAGGTACCCCAGCTGAACGTTGCCATGTACCACCGGAGTGAGTTCAGGAACTGGTGTGCACACTCACTGAGTGAAACAAAACCTTTTCCTAACTTTTTTTGTGTTTTTCACTTCACAATTTTGGTGTGAAGCAGTTCCATTTTAATACAATCAGATTCCACCCATTTCACAAATATTAATTGGTGCCTCCTATGCAGCAGGTATGGCTCTGTATGCTGGGGTTACAACTTTGACCAGAACAGCCCTAAGCCTTTGTACTTGTCCGTCTTACATTCTAGAGGTTTCTTGAGCGTGAGACGGAACCATTAGGTGTTTTTATTTAATTTTCTTTATCTATTTGAAGGAACAAAGAGGGAGAGAGAGGAAGAGGGAGCACTCCCTGCTGGGGCTAGACCAGGCTGAAGCCGAAGGTGGGAGCTGGGATTGCAACTCCGCTCTCCCAGGAGGGAGTTGGCAGGGACCCAACTACTGGAGCTGTCAACACTGCGTCCAGGGCTTGCATTAGCAGGAAGCTGGAGTCAGGGCCAGAGCTGGGGCTCGAACCCAGGCCCTCTGCTGCGGGATGCAGGTGTCTTAACCTCTCGCTGAATGCCCAACCCCGAGGATTTTAAATGAGGAGCTGAGACAACCAGACTCACATTCGCAGGATGACTGACCACTGCGGAGAGAGGAGGCTGGGCATGGCACAACTCGGGGTGAGAGGGTGGTGAGGGCTAAGGGAGAGGGGAGAGGCTGAGGGATGAGGGAGACAGAAAAGGGGCAGAGGCAGGAGGTGAGAAAAAGAAGTGGAATGGAAGAATTTTAAAGCAGTGGGATTTGCAGGTTTAAATAGTGTTCTATGTTTTTTAAAAAATATTTATTTATTTAAAGTCAGAATTACAGAGGGAGGGAGGGAGGGAGGAATGGAGGGAGAGAAAGAGAGAGAGATTTTTCATTTGCTGGTTCACTCCCCAAATGGCTGCAATGGCCAGGGCTGGGCCAGGCCAAAGCCAGGAGGCACAAACTTCTTCCCATGTCTCCCATGTGGGTGCAGGGCCCAAGCACTTGGGTCATCTTCCACTGTTTTTTTCTGGTGCATTAGCAGGAAGCTGGGTTGGAAGTGGAGCAACGGGTACTTGAACCGACATCCCTATGCAATGCCGGTGTTGCAGGCAGTGGCTTTACCCACTACACCACAGCACCGGCCCTAAACATTATCCTATAAATAATATTTATTTATCTACCTGTTTGTTTATTTTCAAAATGGCACCACATTGTTTTATTCCAACTTTCAAACAATATAAACAGGTGATGACGATGACTTCTTTTACCAAACCATGCACGTGACAATAAAGGAACAGAAAAAGAATTGACAAAAAAGGAAATCATTAAAAAAAACCCGAGTCTTTCACATTTCAGAGCAGTGCTCCGGCAAAATCGGCAAATCTTTCTGGCCAGCTGCCTCCGACATGGACTGGAACAAATCCCTGATCTTAGTGAGAGTGCCACCGTGTTTCCCCGAATAGTTTATAATCCGAGTCACTGCGTGTCACACTGCTCCACTCAGACTTTCATCAACCTGATCTTTCTTCTTTTTTTTTATGGGTAGGGAAGGCACACCTGATCTTTTTATTACAGAGAGAGAGAGAGAGAGAGAGAGAGAGAGAAATCTTCCCATCTGTTGCTTCGCTCTCAAAATGGCTGCAACTGCCAAGACTGCGCCAGGCCAAAGCCAGGAGCCTGGAGCTCTCTGGGTCTCCACCTGGGTGCAGGGGCCCAAGCATTGCACACCAGTTCCTGAACTCACTCCGGTGGTACATGGCAACGTTCAGCTGGGGTACCTGGTACCTGGTGCACACCTCAGCCTGGGTGTCACCAGCTTCCTGTCACTGCATAACAGGTCACCACACACTGTGTAGCCTGGGACAACGCCTCTTGTTTGTTTGCTGGTCCTGGGTCAAATTCCAGGCTGCTGTGCACGTACGTGCTCTGGGTGCAGGGTTCCCCAGAGCTGTGCTGCCGTCTTGGGGGTGGAGACCTCCTCCGAACTCTGCCTGAGCCATGGGCAGATTTCCGTGCCTTGCACTTGGAGAACGGGGGTCCCGTCTCCAGCTGTCAGGGTACAGGTGCGTGTATGCACGCAGGGCGGGGGGGGGGGGACTGTTGAGAACCCCTAGGGGCCACCAGCATTTCTGGGAGCACAGCCCCTCCATGTTCAAAGCCCACAGGGGAGAAATCCCTCCCACGGAAGAGCCCAATGCTGTAAGGGCCCCCCTCCCCCAGTTAGGACATTCCAGCATCACCCGCCAGCTTCAGATGATTGACTTCGCACCTTAGTTACCTCTGTGAACCCCTTCCCAGCGGGACCTATGCTAGCGCTAGCGTTTGATTGATGAACTGGGGGAAGGGGAACAGCCCTGTGGTGTTTATTGGGGAGGGCGGCAGAGACTCTGCCAAGCAGGGCTTCGTTCTTCTTTGTGTGTTTAATTGGGATGTGATTGTAAATTGAAGTTCAGTCCAGGAGATTGTTGTGAATGGTAACGATACACATGTGTGTCCAGTCTGCTATACATGGAAATTCTCTTTATTTTCACTTTCTTCTATTTTTTTAAGATTTAATATATTTATTCAAAAGAGTTACAGAGAGAGAGAAGGAGAGGCAGAGAGAGTCTTCCATCTGCTGGTTCATTCCCCAGATGCTGCGTCGATCCAAAGCCAGGAGCCAGGAGCTTGTTCCAGGTCTCCCACGTGGGTGCAGGGCCCAAGGACTTGGGCCATCTCCCACTGCTTTCCCAGGCCATAGCAGAGAGCTGGATCGGAAGGGGATGCCGGCACTGCAGGCGGCAGCTTTACTCACTATGCCACAGCGCTGGACCCCGCCCAGAGAAGGAAGGGCAGTGCGGGACCAGCTCTCCAAGAGGACCTGAGGACCATGCCAGGCAGGGAGCTGGCCCCGGGAGCTGTGTCCTCACTAGGGAGCACCATACTGGGGTCCCCCGAGGGGAGGACCCCACGGGGGGTCTGGGGGCTGGGCTGAGTCACACAGCCACTGGCCGCACCAGGTAAACTCATCTTGCAGATGAGAGGGAATGTCAGCATCACGTGGTTTTGAAAAGCTCCCTTCGGGACACTGCCTCCGTGCCCGGGGACCCCAGGCGCCCAGGACCTCTGCAGAGATGAGCAAGGCTCCAGAGCCTCACAGCTCCTTCCGCAAAGGCTGTGATCGCTGCAAGGGCGCTGAAAAGCAGCAGAGAACGGGAGGAAGCGGTTCTACTGCTCAGTAGTGACCAGGGGCTGGAGGAGGCGTGTCAGGGGGCGGTGGAAACCTCCAGGACACACAAGGGCGGCTGCGCGCTCCTCTCCTACAGCCTCTGCCGCAGCGGGCCCCCGGTTCAGTCCAGGACTGCTCAGAAGCGGGCTTGTTCTGCACTGATGCCGGGCCCGGGGCTGCCGTCTCTACCCGACACCGCACACGCCCCTTCCAGCGTGAGGATCCCCCTGGCTCTTCCCATCCGTGGGTCTGCGCGGGGCCCGCAGTCTGGGGGACCTCGGCCCCGGAGACTCGGAGCCCCCTTGGGCACCACGCGGGGAAGGGTCGCGAGCTGCGGTCGTGCCCGGGTCACTCACCAGCCTCGCTCTGGTTTTCCTAGCCGCGCCGGGTGTTCAGGTTCACGCGGTCAGTTGCGCAATGTTTTTGCAGCGCTGGGTCTCCCGGTCCCAGTACCCCGGGTCCACCTGCCTCACCAAGGCGCCCGTGGCTCCATCCTCGGGTTCTCGGCGTCGCTGTCGAAGCGCACGAACTGCGTGTCGTCCACGTAGTTCACGGCGAGAAAGCGCGGCTACCCCAGGCCGGGCCGGGACACGGCGGTGTAGAAGCCTGCGGGCGGGAGCGGCCGAGAACTGCCCGACCCCCGCCAGCAGCGGGAACCCCGGGTCTGAGACAGGTGGGACCCGGCCGGGAGGAAGGGGAGAGGGGGTCGTGAGACTGAAAGGGGGGCGGGTAGGGAAAGGCAGCACCGGCGCTGCCGAGGTGGGGGCGTCTGGGCGGGGGGCTGAGGAGACGTCGCTCCCCGGGGTCCTGTGTCCCCACCGCGCGGAAACCTCGCTCCTGCCTCACGAAGGCCGTCTCCCTCCCGACCCCACACTCACCCGCCTGGGTCTCGGTCAGGGTCAGGGTCAGGGTCCCCGTGAGCAGCAGGAGGAGGGTCCGAGGCTCCATCGAGTTCAATTTCTGGGTCTGGAAACCGGACGGCCAATGGGAGTGAGACCGGGGCCCGAGTCACGAGTGTCCAGGCAGAAGGACTCGACCCAGGTTGTGAAGTGGAAGTGAAACTCAGGGACGCAGGGACTTCCCGCCGCTGGGCTTCCCCGGCCCAGACCCGCCCTCGGACCGAGACCTGGACTCTGCCCCGACCCCTGTCCTCCCGAGCCCCGCGCTGCGTGATGTGCCCCCCCCCCCCCCCCCGGCCTGTCAGCCTCTGTCTGAGGAACCCGGAGAGCCCCAGGCCGGCCCAGCCCCTCCCTTCCTTCCCGGATCCCTGTCCCTGAGCTGTGCCTGCTCCTTACCTGTTCCCTGGACTCTTTTTTTTTTTTTTTTAAAGATTTTTAAAAATTTATTTATTATTTGAAAGGTAGAGTTATAGAGAGGCAGAGAAAGAGATAGACAGAGAGGTCTTCCATTTGCTGGTTAACTGCTCAAATGACTGCTATGGCCGTAGCTGATCTGAAGCCAGGAACCGGGAGCTTCCTCCAGGTCTCCCAAGTGGCAGCAGGGGCCCAAATGCTTGGAGCGTCTTCTACTGCTTTCCCAGGCCACAGCAGAGAGCTGGGTCAGAAGAGGAGCAGCTGGGGCTAGAACTGGCGCCTATATGGGGTGCAGGCGGTGCAGGCAGAGGATTAACCTACTGTACCACAGCCCCTATTGTAAACTTTTGAACAGCAAACCAGTGAATGGAAAATAATTCTATCTACCTATCATCCGTCTCTCTATCAATCATCTGTCTTATCTATGTCTCTGACACTTCTCGTTCAAAATAAATGTCTGGGACCAACAGCACAAGCACCAGCAGCCTGGCCGGCAGTATAGTCTGCCTGCCCCCCTCACGGGGTCCAGGGCCCAGGAAGCCAAGATGCTGGCCAGAGAGGCACACTGATCTTTTTTATTTCAGAGAGAGAGAGGGAGGGAGAGAGAGAGAGAGAGAGAAATCTTCCCATCTGTTGCTTCATTCTCAAAATGGTCGCAACTGCCAAGACTGCGCCAGGCCAAAGCCAGGAGCCTGGAGCTGTCTCTGGGTCTCCGCCTGGGTGCAGGGGCCCAAGCATTTGGGCCATCTGCAGCTGCTTTCCCAGGAGCATCGGCATGGAGCTGGATCTGAAGTGGAGCAGCTGGGACTCAAACCAGCGTCCATTTAGGATGCCAGCACTGCAGGCGGTGGCTCCACCCCCTATGCCACAACAGCGGCCCCCTGTAGACCTGACCTTGAGAAGTGACGGTTGTGCTGTGACTGCAATGGGCGCCGACTGAGGACACAGCAGAGAGGGCAGTGAAGTCACCAGGTTCTCTGATGGCATCAGGCGATCATCAGCTTACTCAGCAGGCTCAAGCCAAAGGTTGTTTTTTTATAGAAAGCTTTTATTTGATAAGTATAAATTTCATAAGTACAACTTTTGGAGTATAGTGGTGCCAAAGGTTTTCAAGATAGTCCCTCCCCCCATCTTGTATTGCAAATATTTCATATAAAATATGAAACTGAGTTCTGTTTTATAAAAAAAACCTGAATTTGAAAAAAATGATTTATTTTTAGATTTGAAAGGCAGAATTACAGAGGGAGAGAAAGAGAGAGAGACAGAGAGAGGTCTTCCAGTCACTATTTACTCTCCAAATGGCTGCAACAGCTGGAGCTGAGCCATTCCGAAGCCAGGAGCCAGGAGTTTCATCCAGGCCTCCCACCTGGGTGCAGGGAACCAAGGACCTGGGCCATCTTCCACTGCTTTCCCAGGCATATTAGCAGGGAGCTGGATGGGAAGTGGAACAGCTGGGACTTGAACCAGCGTCTGTATGGGGACGCTGTGGTCCCTTCACTCCATTTGTGTACCTGGTCAAACTTCCAGGCCAGGATCAAATTCCCATCAGCTGTCACCACAGGACCAGCCTTGAGAATGGCCATTTGAAGTTAAACCTCACCCCCAAGCTTCGCGGTCACTGCTCGGCTCACCAGGACTCAGGCCATTTGGTTGTCCTCTATGCCATTGGTCCCCGAGATCCTTTGACTCTTTTATGAAATCAGAGACCAGAATGACGTGACCGGCCGAGCCTGCCGGCATCTTCCCGTGGGTCAGGCTGCCCCTACCACCCTCGATGAGACTGAGATCAGCATCTGCGGGTCAGCACCGTCCATGGAGAGGTCAGCCGCTAGGTGTCGCTCCAGGTCAGACTGCAGCACGAGCCGCCAGGCCTGGGGGGAAGTGGGAACGCAGCAGGTTCAGATTGTCGGGCTTCACTCCCGCTGTTTGCTGCGCGGCCAGCACAAATCTGGAACCACTCCCGGTTCCCAGCGCTTGGTTATCCTCACGTGGTTCTCCGCCACTGCGCGGCTGGCCAGCTTCTTGGCCTCCTGGGTCCTGGACCCCATGAGGGGGACGGCAGACTACACTGGCAGCCAGGCTGCTGGTGCTTGTTCTGTTGGTCCCAGACACTTATTTATTCATTTTGAACCAATCTGAAATGTAGAGTGTCAGAGACATAGATAAGATAGCTGATTGATAGATACATGGATGATAGGTAGATAGAGATATTTTCCATTCACTGGTTTACTGTTCAAAAGCTTGCAATAGGGGCCGGCCGTGGCGCAGGTTAATCCTCTGCCTGCACCGCCTGCACCCCATATAAGCGCCAGTTCTAGTCCCAGCTGCTCCTCTTCTGATCCGGCTCTCTGCTGTGGCCTGGGACAGTAGAAGATGGCCCAAGTCCTTGAGCCCCTGCACCCGCGCAGGAGACCCGGAAGAAGCTCCTTGTTCCTGGCTTCAGACCGCCTCAGCTCCAGCCTTTGCAGTCATTTGGGGAACGAACCAGAGGATGGAAGACCTCTCTGCATATCTCTCTCTCTGCCTCTTTGTAACTCTACCTTTCAAATACTAAATAAATTTTTAAAAATCTGAAAAAAAAAAATAAGAGTCCAAGGGGACAGGAAAGAGCAGGGCACAGCTCAGGGACAGGGATCCGGGAAGGAAGGGAGGGGCTGGGCCGGCCTGGGGCTCTCCGGGTTCCTCAGACAGCGGCTGCCGGCCGGGGGTGGGGGGGGGGGCGACATCACGCAGCGCGGGGCTCGGGAGGACAGGGGTGGGGGCAGAGTCCAGGTCCCGGGGCAGCACTCAGGGTCTCGGTCCGAGGGCGGGGTCTGCGCGGGGGAAGCCCAGCGGCGGGAAGTCCCCGCGTCCCTGAGTTTCACTTCCACTTCACAACCTGGGTCGAGTCCTTCTGCCTGGACACTCGTGACGCAGGGCCCGGTCTCACTTTCATTGGCCGTCCGGTTTCCAGACCCAGAAATTGAACTCGATGGCGCCCCGGACCCCCCTCTGCTGCTATTGGGGTCCCTGGCCCAGACCCTGAACGAAACTCAGGCGGGTAAGTGCGAGGTCCAGAGAGAGACGGCCTCTGTGGGGTAGGAGCGAGGGGACCACGCGGTGGGGACACAGGACCCCGGGGGAGCGACGTCTCCTCAGCCCCTGGCCCAGACGCCCCCACCTCGGCCGCGCCGGTCCTGCACCCTCCCCTCCCCAGTCCATTCCCTGCCGCCCCTTTTCCGTCTCAGGTCTCAGGACTCTCTCTCCCCTCCTCCCACCTGACCCAGACCAGGGGGTCCCGCTGCGGGCGGGGTCAGGCAGTTCTCAGCCGCTGTCGCCCGCCCGTAGGCTCTCGCCCGCAGGCTCGCACTCCCTGAGTTGTTTCTACACCGCGGTGTCCAGGCCCGGCCTGGGGGAGCCGCGCTTCATCTCCGTGGGCTACGTGGACGACACGCAGTTCGTGCGCTTCGACAGCGACGCCGCGAGACCTAGGATGGAGCCATGGGCGCGGTGGATACGACAGGTGGACCCGGGGAACTGGGACCGGAACAAGCGGAACGCCGAACCGGAACACGCGGAACGCCGAGGACACCGCGCAGACTCACCGCGTGAACCTGAACACCCTGCGCGACTACTACAACCAGAGCGCGGCCGGTGAGTGACCCGGGCCCGATCGCAGCTCGCGACCCCTTCCCGCGTGGTGCCCAGGGGGCTCCGAGTCTCCAGGGCCAAAGTCCCCCAGATCTCCATTCTCAAGATGGTCCCGTGAGTGCTGCTCCTGTGTCCCACGAAGGTCACAAAGTGCCTGAACTTTCCAAATCTTTCCCTCAGACCCACCCAAAGCCCACGTGACCCACCACCCCGCCTCTGACAAGGAGGCCACCCTGAGATGCTGGGCCCTGGGCTTCTACCCCGCGGAGATCTCACTGACCTGGCAGCGGGATGGGGAGGACCAGACCCAGGACACGGAGCTCGTGGAGACCAGGCCTGGGGGCGACGGAACCTTCCAGAAGTGGGCGGCTGTGGTGGTGCCTTTCTGGGGAGGAGCAGAGATACACGTGCCGTGTGCAGCATGAGGGGCTGCCTGAGCCCCTCACCCTGACATGGGGTGAGGAGGGCAGGAGGGGCGAGGGCTCTGTGGGGAGGGCAGAGCCCTGCTGGGGCCTCCAGCAGGGGCAGGGCTGAGCCCTGGGGTCAGAGCCCCTCACCTCGCCTTCCTTTCTCAGAGCCTCCTGCTCAGCCCACCATCCCCACAGTGGGAATTGTTGCTGGATTGGTTGTGCTTGGAGCTGTGGTCACATGAGCTCTGGTCACTTTGTGATGAGGAGGACGAGGCAGAGCTCAGGTAGGGAAGTGGAGGGTGGAGTCTGAGTCTCCTGTTCCTCTGGGGAATTGCAAGCCCCAGGAGAAGTGCAACTGCCCCATTCCTGGGAAGCCCCTTTCGCACACAGGATCTCCCCAGTCTGTGCCCGCGTGCTAATGCTTGCTCTGTTGTAAAGCACATGGAAAATAAAGGGCAGATCCAGTACCTGGATGGGGACTTGAATCCCACAGTCAGGGTACTGCGGCAGGGAGCGGGGATCCCGGATCCCTCCGAGAAAGGCCTGGGAAAGCAGTGGAAGATGGCTCAAGTGCTTGGGTCCCTGCACCCACGTGGGAGACCCAGAAGAAGCTCCTGGCTCCTGGCTTCAGATCAGCTCAGCTCTGGCTGTTGTGCTATTTGGAGATTGAACGAGCGATGGAAGACCTCTCTCCCTCTGGCTCTATCTCTATCTGTAACTGTCTTTCAAATAAATAAAATACATTAAAAAAAAGCAAAAGGAATTGTGTCAACAGACACCATAGAAATAAAAATAATCATCAGAAATTACTACAAAGAGCTGAATGCCAACAAACTGAGAAACCTAGAAGAAATGGATAGATTCCTGGACATGTACAACCTATCTAAATTGAGCCATGAAGACATAGAAAACCTAAACAGACCTATAACCGATTTGGAAATGGAATCAGTAATGAAGACTCTCCCAGTAAAGAAAGGCCCAGGACCAGATGTCTTCACTGCTGAATTCTACCAGACATTTAAAGAAGAACTACCTGCAGCTCTTCTCAAGCTATTCAAAAAAAAAACTAAAAAGGAGGGGATCCCCTTCAACTCCTTCTGTGAAGCCAGCATCACCTTAACTCCTAAATTAAGATAACAACAGAGAAAGATAAAACAGAGAAAGAGTACTACAAACCAATTTCACTGATGAACATAGATGTAAAAATCATCAACAAAATACTTGCCAATCAAATCCAATAACACATCAGAAAGATCATTCACCAGGACCAATTGGGATTTATCCCAGCTATGCAGGGATGGTTCAACATTCACAAATCAATCAATGTGATACACCACATTAACAAATTAAGAACAAAAACCATATGATTTTCTTAATATATGAAGAGAAAGCATTTTATAAAATACAATACTCTGGGCCCAGCGCCATGGCTCACTTGGCTAATCCTCCACCTGCGGTGCTGGCATCCCATACGGGCACCGGGTTCTAGTCCCGTTTCTCCTCTTCCAGTCCAGCTCTCTGCTGTGACCCGGGAGGGCAGTGGATGATGGCCCAAGTGCTTGGGCCCCTGCACCCACGTGAGAGACCAGGAAGAAGCGCCTGGCTCCTGGCTTCGGATCGGCGCAGTGCCGGCCGTAGTGGCCATTTTGGGGGTGAACCAACAGAAGGAAGACCTTTCTCTCTCTCTCACTGTCTGTAACTCTACCTGTCAAATAAATAAATAAAATAAATAAAATCTTTAAAAAAAATACAACACTCTTTCATGATGAAAACTTTAAGCAAATTGGGTATAGAAGGAACATTCTTCAACACAATCAAGGCAATTTATGACAAAACCATAGCTAGTGTCCTACTGAATGGGGGAAAAGTTGGAAGCATTCCCACTGAGATCTGGAACCAGAGAAGGATGTCCACTCTCACCATTGTTATTCAATACAGTCCTGGAAGTTTTAGCCAGAGTCATTAGACAAGAAAAGGAAATCAAAGGGATACAAATTGGGAAGGAGGAAGTCAAACTATCCCTATTTGTAGGTGATATGATCCTGTGCATTGGGGATCCAAATGACTCCACTAAGAGACTATTGGAACTCATAGAAAAGTTTGGTAAAGTGGCAGGATATAAAATCAACACACAGAAATCAATATCTTTTATGTACACAGACAATGCCATGGTTGTGAAAGAACTTCTGAGATCAATCTTATTCATAATAGTTGCAAAACATCAAATACCTTGGAATAAATTTAACCAAGGGTGTCAAAGATCTTTTTGATGATAATTACAAAACATTAAAGAAAGAAATAGAAGAAGACACACAAAAAAATGGAAAAATCTTCCATGTTTGTGGATTGGAAGAATCAATACCACCAAAATGTCCACATTACTTAGAGCAATTTACAGATTCAATGCAATACCAGTCAAAATACTAAGGACATTCTTCTCAGATCTAGAAAAAATGATTCTGAAATTCATATGGAAATACAGGAGATCCTGAATAGCTAAAGCAATTTTGTACAACAAAAACAAAGCTGGAGGTATTACAATACCAGATTTCAAGACATACTACAGGGCAATTTAATCAAAACAACCTGATACTGGTACAAAAATAGATGGGTAGGCCAGTGGAACAGAATAGAAACCCCAGAAATCAACCCATGGATCTACAACCAACTTATCTTTGACAAAGGAGCTAAAATCAGTCCCTGGAGCAGAGAAAGGACAGTCTCTTCAACAAATGGTGCTGGGAAAACTGGATCTCCACATGCAAAAGTATGAAGCAAGACCCCCTACTTTACACTTTATACAAAAATCCTCTCAAAATGGATTAAAGACCTAAATCTATGACCCAATACCATTAAATTATTAGAGAACATTGGAGAAATCATGCAAAACATTGGCATAGGCAAAAAGTTCTTGAAGAATATCCCAGAGGCACAGGCAATCAAAGTCAATATTGACAAATGGATTACATCAAATGAGAAGCTTCTGCACTGTAAAAGAAACACTCAGCAAAGAGGCAACTGACAGAATAGGAGAAATTATTTGCAAACTATGCAACTGATAAAGGATTAACAGCAAGAGTATATGAAGAGATCAAGAAACTCAACAACAGGGACTGGTAGAGTGGCGCAGTGGGTTAAGGCCCTGGCCTGAGGTGCCGGCATCCCATATGGGTGCTGGTTCAAGACCTGGTTGCTCCACTTCCAATCCAGCTCTCTGCTATGGCCTGGGAAAGCAGTAGAAGAAAGCCCAAGTCTTTGGGACCCTGCACCCATGTGGGAGACCTGGAAAAAGATCCTGGCTCCTGGCTTCGGATTGGCGCAGCTTCAGCCATTGCCGCCAACTGGGGAGTGAACCATTGGATGGAAGACTTCTCTCTCTCTCCTCTCTCTCTCTCTCTCTGTAACTTTGACTTTCAAATAAATCTTTTAAAAAAAAAAAAAAACCTCAACAACGAAACAAAGAACTCAGTTAAGAAATGGGCAAAGGACTTAAACGGGCATTTTTCAAAAGAGGAAATCCAGATGGCCAACAGACACATGAAAAAGTGCTGAGAACCGCTAGCCATCAGGGAAATGTAAATCGAAACCCCAGTGAGGTGTTGCTCCCCGTCTTCGTGGGGGAGCAACACTGAACCCTGCGCTGTTCTTTTGTCTGCTCGGCCCTCCCCGGGTTTGCTGCTGGTTCTTCCCGGGTTGGCTACCGACCCTTCCACCTCCGTGGAAGGGCGGTTCCCCCTGCCACATTCCCCACTTCCGCGGGGGAGCGGCACACCGCCGGCCAGCTCTCTCGGGGGCTGCACAGGTGTTCCCTCAGATGTTCCCCATAGATGTTCCCTGGTACATGTTGTCTCTCTCCTCCTTTATAGTCCTCTTCCGCCAATCCCAACTCTGCTACCCACACGCCGAGTACGCTGCTCTCCTCCAATCAGGAGCAGGTCCTACAGTTTATTGGTTGAACTGGAGGCAGCTGTGTAGAAGCTGTTTCCCTTCTCAGCGCCATATTGTGGGAGAGCAGATGCATAGAATAAGTCTTAATTCCAGTAACTTAGGCTAGTCCGAGTTGCTCCCAGTTGCTCCCCACAGTGAGGTTTCACTTCATCCCCATTAGAATGATTTTCGTACAGAAGTCAACAAACAACAAATGCTGGCGAGGATGTTGGGATAAAGGTACCCTAATCCTCTGATGTTTGGAATGCAAACTGGTAAAGCCTCTGTGGAAGACAGTATGGAGATACCTCAGAAATTTGAATCTGGTCCTACCATCTGATCTAGCCATCCCACTCCTGGGGATTTACTCAAGGGAAATGAAATCAGCGAATGAAAGAGTTATCTGTACCCCCATGTTTATTGCAGCTCAATTCACAATAGCTAAGGTATGAAATCAACCCAAATGCCCTTCAACTGAAAACTGGATAAAGAAATTATGGGATATGTACACCATGGAATTCTACATGGTGGTAAAAAAAATGAAATCCTGTTGTTTAAAAAAAATGGCTAAAACTAGAAAACATTATAGTTAGTGAAATAAGCAAGTCCCAAAGGGGCAAATATCATATGTTCTCCCTGACCTTTGATAACTAATAGAGCACCTAAATGATAAAATATAGAAATGAAAATGACACTTTGAAATGCAATGTCTTTAAATAACCCTTGTCTCAACTGTTGAGGAACAGTTCTTTTTCATAATATTTGTGAACTCCTTACTTAATATAGAGTTAATTGTATGTGTTATAAAGTTAATTGAAAGTAGATCTTAGTAAAAAAATAATAAGGGGATTAGGAATGGGAGGAGGAAGAGGGGTGAGAGTGTGGGTGGGAGGGTGGTATGTGGGAAGAATTACTATGTTCCTAAAGTTGCATTTATGAAATGCATGAAGTTCGTATCCTTAAATAAGAGCTTTCCTGGGGAAAAAGATAACATTAATATCAATTGGTCTAAACCATTCAAAAAAACTTATTCTATAAGACAAGCACAACCTTGATTCCAAAACCAAACAAGGACAAGACCAAAAAAGAAAACTGTAGATCAATATCCCTGATGAATAATTCCTTATTAGAATTACAAATAAAATATTCAGTAATCAAATGCACTAGCACATCAAAATGATCATTCAAACGATCAGGAAACATTTATCCTAGGGATGCAGGGATTGTTCAACACACGCAAACAGATAAGTGTAAACATCACATCAATGGCACGAAGGATGAGGATCATCTGATCATCTCAATAGGTGCAGAAAATGAACTCAATAAAAAATTCAACTTCTCTTCATGACAAAAATCCCTGAAGAGATTAGGTGTAGAAAGAGCAAACCTCAATACAGTCAAGGCTCCTAGACAGGCAAATAGCTAACATCATGTTGAAAGTAGAAAAACTGAAGACGTTTCCTCTCAGATTTGGAACCAGACAAAGATATTTACTCTCATTTTTATTCAATATAATCCTGAAGTTTTTAGCCAGAGCAGTTGGGCAAGAGAAAGAAATAAAATTACGAATAGGAAAAAAGGAAGTAAAATTATTGCTGTTTACAGATGACATGAGTGTACATATAACAATCCTAAATACTTTACCAGAAAATGAATAGAAATGAAAATGAAATTTAGCAGTTCAGCAAAATTGCAGGATACAAACTAACATGCAATAGCATAGCATTTTTATACACCAATAGTGAACTCATTACTGAAATAAGAGCAAACTCATTCACAATAGCTACCAAAAGCAAACTTAAAACAAATTTATCCAATGATATGAAAGACCACTACAATGAAAATTACAAAAACATCAATAAACAAAATCGTAGAAAATACAGAAACTAGAAAGACATGTAGTGTTTATAGATAGGAAGAATGGAAATTTATAAAACATGATTTATAGATTCATTGCAACCCTCACCAAAATATCAATGTCATTCTTCACAAAACTAGGAAAAAATCCTAAAATTCATATGGAAGCATAAAACTTGCAGAAAATTAAAAAAAGGCTGGAAATATTCCAATTCCTGATTGCAATACATACTGTAGAGCTCGGTAAGCAAAACAGCGTGGTACTAGTGCCCAGACAGACATAAAGAGCAGATATCAAAGAGCAGAGATCTCAGAGATGAATCCACATGCCTACGGCCAACTGATTCTTGACAAAGATGCCAACAACATACACTGGGGAAGGGATAACTCCAATAAATTCTTCCATATGCAAAAGATCAAACAAGATCGTTACCTCTCATGCTATAGCCAAATCAACTCAAATGGATAAAAGACTTAAAGATAAGAACTGAAATAATAGAACTACTCTAATCAACATAGAGAAAACATTTGAAGACATCGGTGTAGGCAAAAATTTTTTTTAGATAAATGGGATTATATCAAACTAAGAAGTGGCTGCTGCAGGCCGGCGCCGCGGCTCACTAGGCTAATCCTCCGCCTAGCGGCGCCGGCACACCGGGTTCTAGTCCTGGTTGGGGCGCCGGATTCTGTCCCGGTTGCCCCTCTTCCAGGCCAGCTCTCTGCTGTGGCCAGGGAGTGCAGTGGAAGATGGCCCAGGTGCTTGGGCCCTGCACCCCATGGGAGACCAGGAAAAGCACCTGGCTCCTGGCTCCTGCCATCGGATCAGCGCGGTGCGCCGGCCGCAGCACGCCGGCCGTGGCGACCATTGGGTGAACCAACGGCAAAGGAAGACCTTTCTCTCTGTCTGTCTCTCTCACTGTCCACTCTGCCTGTCAAAAAAAAAAAAAAAAAAAAAAAAAAAAAAAAAAAAAAAAAAGAAGTGGCTGCTGCAGGCTTGACCTGCGAGGGCCGCGCACTGTAGGATGGTGGGGCAACGGTGTTCCTCGACAAGAAGCACCGGAGACAAGTTTCAGTGAACATGTCCTTTTATTAACAATCAAGCACACCTTTTAAAGGGCAGGCAGTGGGGGGTGTAGCTGATTCAGGGCAACACTAATTCTGTAGGAGAGGGCAGATATTGGTGCCGCTATGCTTCTCCAATCAGCTTGAAGGTCACTTAGCTAGGTAGCCTTCCTGGTGACTCTGGGCTACACCCAGGAGCAGTTTACCTGATTGGTGGGGGTAGGGGAAGTGTGCCTGGGGCTCCTGCTGTCTGCCAGCATTCAGGTTAACCCCCTGCATGGACAGTCTCCTAGCCAGGTACAGGATCACCCACAGTCTGCACAGCGGAGGAAACAACAGAGTGGAGACAACTGACAGATGGGAGAAAAGATTTGCAAACTATTTGACAAAGGATTAACATCCAGAATACATAAGGAACTCAAAAAACCCAACAAAGAACAAGCAATCAGTTCCAAGATGGGCAGTACATTTGAGTAGACATTTCCCAGGAAACACAAATAAATAGCCAACAAACATGAAAACATGCTCAATAACACTAACTGTCCTAAAAATTCAAATCAAAACCACTATGAGACAGTAATCCACTCCAGTTAGAATGGCTATTATCGAAAAGACAAAAAATAATAAACGCTGGTGTGGAGTGGAGAGAGTACCTGTCGGCCAGAGTGTAATTAGTGCAGCACATGGGGAGCAGCATCGAAGCTCATCAAAAAACTAGAGAGATCGACCAAGAAAGTGCCCCACTTCTGGGTATATATTCGTGAGAAATGAAAGCAGCACACACATTCTTATGTTCATTGCTGTACCGGTCACAGTAGCCAAGATATGGAATTAACCTGCATGTCTACTGCTGGATGACTGGACAGAGAAAACATTTCAGCCATGAAGAAGAAGGCAGCAGCAAACTGATGGAACTGGAGATCATTATATTAAGTGCAGTAAGCAAGTACCACATGACCCCTCTCGTAGGTGGAAGTTCACTGTAAGTCAGTGTGAATTTAGGATAGTGGTTACTTGAGGCTGGGGAGGGGAGGAAGAAGGATAGGGAGGGAGGTTGGGTAACAGTACCAAAATTCAGATGGAAGTACTAAATTCTAGTGTTCCTCAGCAGAGTGGGGCCCCAGTGGTCAAAATGGTTGCATTTAAGCCACATAATGAACAGGAAAGGAGAAGCCGATGGGCCCCAAACATAAAGAAAAGATAGGGAAATGGAACTGCTAGTCATCTCACTTCATGATTTTACACTGTATGTGTTTGCAAATACTGTACTCTATGCCGTTCAGCATACAACTACTATGTGTTAATAAACTTAAAAACTAGTAAAAGCAGTAAGTGTTGCTGATTAATTTTCCAGAAACATATCCATGTGAAATACGACTGTATATAACTGTATATAACTAGCATGGAAAAAAGCTAGACCTAGTCATGTACTCTCAAGGTGTGATCTTCAGTCACCTGTTCACTCAGCCAAACCCGAGTGCCTTCCAAGTCCCAGATAAAGTTCTTGGCTCTGATCATTGCTCCATAATTCAAATTCATCAGCTTTCTTTACCTCTTACTGCCCAATACCTGAAAACTCTTTCAACCTTTGGAGAATTTCACATTTAACATCTTGATAAGAGACAGAAAGTGCCTCCTTCCAGAGGAGAGGGAAACTCCCAGTCATTCCTACAGTGGGACACAGGCTGAGGCGGAGGCTCCACTGGGCACTTGATCACATACAGGACGCTGATCAGGGTGAGCTGATGCGTGGAGGCCAGGTCTATGCAGATGCATCTGGCAGGGCTGGTCTGAGTGGCAGTAGTGATGCCACACTTCCAGGGGTAGCAGTGGCAGCAGTCCAAGCTGCAGGGCCCCGTGCCCAGCATCAGGTGTCAGTGGTGTGAGCTGTGCCATTTGTGCCCAGCAGGAGGACTGTGGCACTTACACGGGACCCAGTTAGGGTGGAGATAGGGATTCTGCTCCAGACTGTGTAGGGTCAAGCCTGGTTCTGTAACCTTTGCCAAAATTGAATTTGCTTTCAATAGCATATATACTCTATGTAAATCATAAACATTTGGACTCCATTGTTTGCTCCAAGAAATGAGAAAACATCTGGGGAATAATTTCAGAAAGCAGCATTCAGAGAGTTCTTTATGTTCAGCTGGGAGCCTCTTCCTGACCACCACCTGCACTATATTCCCTGGGAGAGGGGTCAGCATCTATCTCCCAACATTGTGTCTCATAATTGACAATATATGCCCTTCATTTTCTTTCTTAAGGAAAAAAAATTATTTTTTGAAAGATTTATTGATTTGGTTTGAAAGGCAGAGTTGCAGAGAGAGAGGGAGAGATGAAACTTCCTTCCAAGCTTTCTTCCACTGCATGCCTTATGAAGGCAGCAAAGCATGGCTCAAGTGCTTGGGTCCCTACCACCTCCTTGGAGACCTGGATTGAGATCCAGGCTCTGAGCTTGGCCTGGCCCAACCCCAACAGTTGTGGGTATCTGGGGAGTGAGCCATTAGGTGGAAGCAGTGAGTCCCTGTGGTCATGTGTCGTGGTGGGACAATGTTGTCCTGGAGAGACAAGGACAGTGGAAATGATGACCGAGTTAAGGAGTGACTGCATAAATTCCCACCATGGACTGAGCACTGACTGGGTGCAGCCCTGTCCACACTCAGCTCCTCACAGCCTTCTTATCTACCCACCCGTAATTATTTTGCCCAAATATAAACTCATACTGTCTTGCTTTAACGTTCGTGAACATGATCTAATGTGAGACACTAAATCTGAAGCAGCAGTTTGAAAAGAACTCCTACCAAAGCAGCATGAATTCTGCTAAAATTAAAGCAAGAACAAACATCAAATTTATGGAGAAGCTTGGGTGGAAGAATGGTGAAATCATTAAAGATTTATGAAAAGATTATGATGATAGATTCCCAAATAAATCAGCAGTGTACAAATGGATAACTCATTTGGAGAAATCAGGAAGATAAAGCCTGTAGCAACAAACTATCCACATTAATATTTGAGAAAAAATATCCATCAGTTGATTCCCTAATTGAAGGGGCTGACAAGTAACAGCATAAACAACAGCCAACAGCACAGACATCTCCATTGTTTGAACGCCAATGACTCTGAAAAACTCAAGTTGAGCTCACTTCCTGTTGGATGGTGCCGAGACTGATGTGCCCAGATCAGCTGCACACAATAGCAGAGCTTTCAGTGGAAATATCAAGCAAGTGGGATCAATATCCTCAAGAATTTCTTCAAACAGGAGCTAAGTCGTGGCTTTTCAGTACGATCCTAATGGCAAAGCACAATCAAAGCAATGGCTACCAAGAGGCAGCAGTGGTTTAAAGCAACACAGACCAGTCAGGAGCAAAGGTGCTAGCGGCAAGTTTTTGGATGCTCAAGGCACTCACCTTCTGACTTTCTGGAGGGCCACAGGACAATTTCTGACGACTATGAGAGTGTTTTGAAAATTTTGACAAAATTTTAACAGAAAACACCCAGGAAAGCTTCCCTAGTGAATCCTTCTCCACTGTATTTCCTAATATTAGGCTACAGTTTTTCTTCAGTAAATAATGTATGAAATACTACACTGTGGACCCTCAGATAACTGTCATTGTCTTGACCTTGATGGAGCTTATGTTGAGAATTAGTTAACGCCCTGGCCTGAAGCACTGGCATCCCATATGGATGCCAGGAGCCAGGAGCTTCTTCTGGGTCTCCCATGTGGGTGCAGGGGCCCAAGGACTTGGGCCATCTTCTACTGCCTTCCAAGGCCATTGCAGAGAGCTGGATTGGAAGTGGAGCAGCCAGGATTCAAACCAGCACTCATATGAGGTGCCAGCACTGCAAGTGGTGGCTTTACCCCTACTCTACAGCGCCAGCCGTGAGAAATAAAATTTATTGATGGGGCCAGCACTGTGTCATAGTGGGTAAAGCTGCCGCCTGTGATGCCTGCATCCTGTATGTCCTGGCAGCTCCACTTCTGATTCAGCTCACTTCTAATGCACCTGGGAAAGCAGCAGAAGATGGCCCAATTGCTTGGGCCCCTGCACCCACATGGGAGACTTGGAAGAAGCTCCTGGCTCCTGGTTTGATCTGGCTCAGCCCTGGCCATTATGACTGTTTGGGGAGTGAACCAGCAGATGAAAGATCTCTCTCTTTCTCTCCCTCTCTCTTTGTAATTCTTTCAAATAAAAAATATATATATTTTTTAAAAAGAGGTGCAGTCAGACAGGAAGTGGAGAGGAAGAACATGTGCCTTCTCCCTATCCCCCCACCCGCCAAAAGTTTAAAAAAGTTTATTGGTAACTTTTTATTTTTTTAACTTTTATTTAGTAACTGTAAATTTCCAAAGTACAGTTTATGGATTACAATGGCTCCCCCCCATAACTTCCCTCCCACCCGCAACCCTCCCATCTCTCGCTCCCTCTCCCATTCCATTCACATCAAGATTCATTTTCAATTATCTTTATATACAGAAGATCAATTTAGTATATACTAAGTAAAGATTTCAACAGTTTGCACCCACACAAACACAAAGTGTAAAACACTGTTTCAGGGCTGGCGCTGTAGCTCACTAGGCTAATCCTCCACCTGTGGCGCTGGCACACAGGGTTCGGGTTCTAGTCCCGGTTGGGGCACCGGATTCTGTCCCGGTTGCTCCTCTTCCAGTCAAGCTCTCTGCTGTGGCCCGGGAGTGCAGTGGAGGATGGCCCAGGTCCTTGGGCCCTGCACCCGCATGGGAGACCAGGGGAAGCACCTGGCTCCTGGCTTTGGATCAGCGCAGTGCGCCAGCTGGGGGTGAACCAACGGCAAAAGGAAGACCTTTCTCTCTGTCTCTCTTTCTCACTGTCCACTCTGCCTGTCAAAAAAAAAATACTGTTTCAGTACTAGTTATGGTATTAATTCACATTGAACAACACATTAAGGACAGAGATCCTACATGAGGAGTAAGTGCACAGTGACTCCTGTTGTTGACTTTACAAATTGACACTCTTGTTTATGGCATCAGTAATCTCCCAAGGCTATGGAAGCCTTTTGAGTTCATCTACTTCAGTCTTATTTAGATAAGGTCATAGGCAAAGTGGAAGTTCTCTCCTTGCTTCAGAGAAAGGTACCTCCTTCTTTGATGGCCCGTTCTTTCTACTGGGATCTCACTTGCAGAGATCTTTCATTTCGTTTTTTTTTTTTTTTTTTTTTTTTGCTAGAGTATCTTGGCTTTCCATGCCTAAGGTAACTTTTTATTTTTTAACTCCATTTTCCATGATCATTTTGAAGTTTCCTCCTACACCAATAATTCAAGTCTATTCCTGTAACTGTGAGAAACATGTGCTTGTGTGTGCCAACAAAATGTACACAGCGACTCATAGCAGCGTTGTTCCTAATCCATAAACAAAGTGAATGACCACAACAAAGGGTTAGCTTAATGTGTGGTTTGCTTATTTATTGTACTGTTTTCCAACAATAAACATGAGCAGACACTAACAGCATCTTTACAGATATATATTTGAGCTAAAATACAGCCTCAAAAGAATGTACCCAGCAGGATTCCACTCGTCTGAAAAATTACAATTCTGTGTAAAGTTCAAAATAATCTGCACTGTTTAGGGATTAATCTGTATCATTTAGAGATGTTTAGAGATGCACACAAACTTTAGACAATCTGGCTAGGTTTACTAAGGAATCTCAGGATAGCAAGAGCATTCTTAGTGCTATGGGGATTTGTTATGGAAATTTCATGCTGTAAGTATATTTTTTCTTACTGATTTAAACAATTCTATCAGCTTATTTATTTTAAGGTTCTGAGGGGAGGCATCAGTTGTGGGACTCGACCTGGGAAGAGATTCTTCTGCTGAATCTGAACTTCTCCTGGGAAAACGGGTCCTTCCCACCGCATGGACCACGTGACCACCTCAGCCTCACACTCCCGCGGCGGAGGAGAGAGTGCCATGGTGGTGTCGATGATGCCTGTGACCGTCTACTTTGGCTTTAAGAACGTGGAACTGGTGTTTTCTGGAGAAATGGCTGGAGCCTTTGTGGCAGTGCTTCTTCTAGCAATGTTCTATGAGGGACTCAAGAGAGCCCGAGAGAGCCTGCCATGGAAGTCACAAGTCAGCGTCTGCTACAGGTCCGAGCTGTCCCAGGACCAGATGGGACCACTTTGTGGAGACACAGAACGGCTGGACGGCAGATGCTCAGCTTTCCTCGCGCCTGCAAGCAGCGCTGCGTGTCCTCCAGGTGGCCATCAGCTACTTCACATGCTCATCTTCACGACCCGCAACGGCTGCCTGTGCATTGCCGCAGCAGCCGGGCCGGGCCGGGATACCTGCTCTTCAGCTGGAAGAAAGCGTGGTAGGTGGGCATCTCAGAGCATTGCCATTAACGTCACACCCCGTGGTGTGGCCTCCGTGAGTGCAGTGGGAAGCAGTCTGCGACTGGAACACGTGATTCCTGCTCCAATCATCTCCTCTTGCTCCTCTTCACACACACACACACTCACATGCGCACACGCGTGCACACACACATGCACACATGCAACACAATACACACATGCTCACACGTGCACACACACGCACACACACACACACACTGCTCAGCAGAGGTTTAGTTTATAGTTCCTGGGGTAAAGTGGTAACCTCCTAAACAGTTTTTTTTTTCCTACTAAGTTGAGATTCCCGTTTTTCTTAAAGAGAAGCCATCTGAGATGTCTTCTTCCTATTATCTTAGATCCCATTTTTATGTTCTCGTCTAATCTGGGCAGCTTTCTATTCAACGACCTGGTCATCTGCTGCCTTTTTTTATCTTCTTGGTTTTATTTGGCAGACAGCGTACGAATTTGTTGGGTTTTGTTTTTCGTGAGTCAGTGATGGGAAGGGTTTGACTTTCAGCAGGATTGATGGCAGCTGAGAGAAATTCTTGTCCAACTAAACCCAGAACTCAAACTTAACAGCAGAAAATAAGTTCTAGTCTTTGGACTCTATAAGCGGGACATACCCTGTGCCTTTCTCCAGGTGTGATGTGTTGCACCAAAATCTTTGAGGTGTGCAGAGGGGTGGTTGTGACTTAATAGAGGCCCAGGGCTTGCAGAGTGTGCATTCTTGGGTTACTAACTCATCAATTTTTTCTCCCACTTACCATTTTGATTAGAATGAATTTGCAAATCAAAAAAAGACAATCAATTTGAGAGAATAGAAATAGATATTTTAAAATCCAACTGTAAAACCACTGGCATTTGACTTTGACTGAGTACCTTGGTTTGTCTCAACTGAATGAAGCAAAAGAGTTTGAATTTGTTCCTATTACTGTTTTCATGTGTCTGTCTTCAAACCAGGGAATTTCGAACTTGAGCATGCATCAGAATTAGCAGGGGGCTTATTGAAATACTAATTGCTGGGCCAGCACCTTGCTCAATAGGCTAATCCTCTGCCTGCGGCGCCGGCACCCCAGGTTCTAGTCCCGGTTGGGGTGCCGGTTCTGTCCCGGTTGCCCCTCTTCCAGGCCAGCTCTCTGCTGTGGCCAGGGAGTGCAGTGGAGGATGGCCCAAGTGCTTGGGCCCTGCACCCCATGGGAGACCAGGAGAAGCACAGCGTGGTGCACCGGCCGCAGTGCGCTGGCCGCAGCGGCCATTGGGGGTGAACCAACGGCAGAAGGAAGACCTTTCTCTCTGTCTCTCTCTCTCTCACTGTCCACTCTGCCTGTCAAAAAAAAAAAAGAAAAAAGAAAAAAAAAGAAATACTAATTGCTGGGCCTTACTCCCATAGCCCCAAAGTTGGCATATATTGATTCCTGGTGATATTCCTGCTGATTTTGGGGGACTCACACTTTCAGAATCTCTGCTTTAAATTCAGAAAGCTTCACCTGGTATTGGATGTGGAAATTTGAATTGCTGATTGGTAGACTGTAATTCATGTCATACATACTGCTGGTCAATACTTAAGCATTCCAGAAGCTTTTGTGTGTATAGCTATGCCTGTGTATAGGTGTGTACACCTATACCTGTCCCTTTGCACATTTACAGGAAGGGCTGCAGCCAAAGTCCCTTCACCGGCATGGATGAAATCGCCACTCCTTGTTTTTAAAGAGCTGTGGTTTCTCGGAAGGAGTTTGAAGGTTGAGAGACCTTTGACCTGCAGTGTAAATCAGCCAGCCACCCTGGGCCAGAAGGGCAAAAGTTCAACTTCTCTTTGGAGAAACTTTTTTTTTAAAAAAGATTTATTTATTTATTTGAAAGTCAGAGTTACACATAGAGAGAAGGAGAGGCAGAGAGAAAGAGAAAGAGAGAAAGAGAGAAAGAGAGAGAGAGAATCTTCCATCCTCTGGTTCACTCCTCAATTGGCTGCAATGGCCGGAGCTGTGCCGATCTGAAACCAGGAGCCAGGAGCTTCTTCTGGGTCTCCTATGTGGGTTCAGGGGCCCAAGGACTTGGGCCATCTTCTCCTGCTTTCCCAGGCATAGCAGAGGGCTGGATCAGAAGTGGAGCAGCGGGGACTCGAACCAGCACCCATATGGGATGCCGGCACTGCAGGTGGTGGCTTTACCTGCTACCCCACAGTGCTGGCCCCTGGAGAAACCTAGGGTGTAGGTCTGCTGATGGCCAGACTTGCATTAGTCCCCAGCATCCATACCCACACAGGCAGATCCCCATCCTCTGCATGGCCATCTTTGCTACTCTTGGGGGCTTAATTAGATCACAAGTGGTTAAAAGCTTCTTTTCTCAGTGATGAATCACGTTGGATTTTTATTCTGTTGTTAGTCTCTGCCGCAGTCTTGTACTACCTCGGTAAGGTGAATCTTCTGTGCTGGTCTGCTCAACCCTGCTCTCCTTGGAGCCAGACACACCGTGCCTTGGCCAGAGCTGTCCTGTTGGCTTGGGCACTGGTTTTGAAGTTTGTACTTTCTCTGTGGATGCCAGTTAAATACAGGGGAGAGAGGAATGTGCACTTCTATGGCTTTCAACCAAGAGAGGGTGATGAGTCTACTGGATGGAGGTTAAAATCCAAGAACCAACATTGGAGCTTTGTGCTTTTCTCTCATTTCATCCACTTGAAGTCCTGATAACTTGGCATGGGCAGAGAGAATGCTGGGTATTGACAAGAGTCTGGAATTAGAGCTGTAAATAGCCCGTGGCCATCTCAGAAGCCAAGGAATCATAAAACCATGAGAACCAAGTAAGCATCAAGGTTCAGTCGTGATCCTGGTACTCTCTAGATATCTCAGCATGAGCTGCTATAAAATACCTTCCCAGTTCTGGGACCTTATCAGTAAGGTAAGAAAGACCAAGGCCACTTAGGGTATTATGAATTTGAAACTAACAGAGAAGAATCTTGGGGCTGGTGCTGTGGCATAGTGGGTAAAGCTGCTGCCTGCAATGCTGGCATCCCATATGGGCGCCAGTTCGGGACACAGCTGCTCCACTTCCCACCCAGCTCTCTGCTATGGCCTGGGAAAACAGTAGAAGATGGCCCAAGTGCTTGGGCCCCTGCACCCTCGTGGGAGACCCAGAAAAAGCTCCTGACTTCAGATCAGTGCAGTTCTGGTCGTTGTGGCCAATTGGGGAGTGAACCAGCGGATGGAAGACTCTCTCTCTGCCTCTCCTTCTCTCTCTGTGAAACTCTGACTTTCAAATAAAGAAATCTTTTTTTTTTTAAAGAAACTAACAGAGAAGAACCTCAATTTGTGATAGGTTTTCAGGATAACCTCCTGGAAAACCTGAATTTTAGAGACTCAGGGTTGCCAAAGGATGAAACCAGTGAAAGAAAAAGTTTAAATTCTTCCCGTATTTCTTGAGCTGTTGGATTGTCATAATATAATGATCTCAGTGACTTTCTTTTTTGTAAAGATTTATTTATTTATTTGAAAGGCATAGTTACAGAGAGGCAGAGGGAGAGAGAGAGAGGTGTCTTCCATCTGCTGGTTCACTCCCAGGTGGCTGCAATACCAGGTCTGGGCCAGGCTGAAGCCAGGAGCCAGGAGTCCTTCTGGTTCTCCCACATGGGTGCAGGGGCCCAAGGACATGGGCCATCTTCTACTGCTTTCCCAGCTCATAGCAGAGAGCTGGAACAGCTGGGACTCGAACCGGCGCCCATATGGTGTGCCGGCACTGCAAGCGGCGGCTTTACCCTCCACAGCGCCGGCCCCATCTCATTGACTTTCACTTCTGTATTCCTGTTCATTTGCAATGTAATGCCTGATGTCTGTTCATTTTGGACCTAGACTTCTCTTTTCCGCCTTCCCTGTGTACAGCTGTTACCCTCGCCTCTTTGGCCTCTTATTCTGCTCTCCTTTTCCCTTCCTGGCTTCCAGTCGTTTATCCCCATCGTCTAGTTTGCCCAGTCTCCCTAGCCCCTCTGATGCAGTAGGCATCGCTATTTGTAGGTGTCAACAGCAGCAGTTGGCATTTAGCAGCCTGTTAGAGACCTTCAGCATGCTTCTAGAAGTGGCTGCCCAGCTGGAATTTCTGCAAGTCTGGGTAAAGGGCTACCTCGTACCCTGCTCAGACTTACAAACTCTTACGTGCTGTCTCCAGTCTACGATGGCGGAACACTCAACACCCTGACTGCCCACAAAGAGGGAACCCTCACTCTGTCCACCAGGGGAGTAGAAAGTTACCTCACTACCTCTGTAGCCCTTTCAGGCTGTGGGTACTGGTCTTGAGTTTCTAGTCACAGCTCCTTGCATAGGAGCTGGAGGGGCATGAGGTACACTCTGATGTCATTTAATTTTGATCCTGCTCTCTCCAGCTGCTTCTTCAAAAGACACAATCAAAGATACACAGTAGGGGCCCAGTGCTGTGGCTCACTTGGTTAATCCTCTGCCTGCGGCGCTGGCATCCCATATGGGCGTTGGGTTCTGGTCCCGGCTGCTCCTCTTCCAGTCCAGCTCTCTGCTGTGGCCCAGGAGTGCAGTGGAGGATGGCCCAAGTGCTTGGGCCCTGCACCTGCATGGGAGACCAGGAGGAAGCACCTGGCTCCTGGCTTCAGAGCGGCACAGCGCACAGGCTGTAGCAACCATTTGGGGGGTGAACCAACGGAAGGGAGACCTTTCTCTCTGTCTCTCTCTCTTGCTGTCTGTAACTCTACCTATCAAATAAATAAATAAATAAAATCTTAAAAAAAGATACGCAGTAATAAAGTCACAATCATCATAGACCAGTCTTTCTCTGACAGAATGCCTTCATCACTGGGTCTACAGTTAGTGCTGACTGTTCTAGATTGTAAGCTCTTGGAGAGCAGCATTGCTGTCGTCAGAGTGTTTTAACAGTGTCACATGCAAAAGAACAAAATAAATATTTTGATTTTGTGGGGGAAAAAAGAATCCTAACTACTTGTGTGTGATTGGAGCACTTGGCCGTCACTCACAGAGGAGACGGACCCCCCTGGTCAGCTACAGACCCTCACTGGGAAATGGAGCTCAGAGCTGTCAGCTCTTGGAATGTGGCTGGTGCAAGTGAGAAACTGAAATTTAAAATTGATCTAATTTAATTGATTTAAGTTGAAACAGTAAAATAATAGCTAAACAGCTAATTTTCGTTGATTTAAATTTCAATAGTTAGTGGGCCTGCGTCAGAGACCCCATCATGAGGGTCTGAAGGGTGGGCGCTTGCCCAGTGGCTGGGTCTTTCCTGTTCTCTATCAGAGCACCGGGGTTTGTGCCCAAACTGTGGCTTCTGATTCCAGCTGCACATTAACGCACACCTTGACAGGCAGCTGTGACGGCTCATGGAACTGGGATCCTGCCACCCATGTGGGAGACCCGGGTCGCGTCCCAGGTTCATGTTTTTGGCCCGGTCCTGCCCTGGTCACTGGAAGCATTTAGGTAGCGAACCTGCAAATGGGAGCTCTTTCTGTATCTCTCTGTCTCTCAAATAAATAAAATAAAAATTAAAACGTGAAGGTGTGCTATCACTATTCTATTTGGTCCTTCCATCGCCATGAATCATAGCTTTGCTGTTGTGGAAACAACATCAAAGGCATGAAAAGAAATGTTATAAAAACTTTCCACAGCAGTGAGGCAAGTATGAGCTGAAAGCAAGAACTTGGGGTTTCTCTTAGGACGTGCATTTAATATTGTTGATGTACCTACCCTGCAGAGAGAGCGGGAGTAGGGAGGGAGTGGTTGAGCTGCGGGATGGGTATTCCCCGTGTGTGTGTGTGTGTGTGTGTGTGTGTGTGCGTGTGCTCCTGTGTGCCTCTCTGCCCTGTGATCAGTCTGTCCATATCTCCCATTGTCCCCCAGTAATGGGATCTCGACTTTCCTAGGTAACATCTTTTACCTGGTTTAGTAGCAGCTGTTGTTTCAGTGGACACACAACCAAAAGGGGAAGGGATCCATGAACAACAAGACAAGGGAGCCAGGTGCTCGGACCTGAGGCACTGAGGGACGGAGGCCTCCTGGGGAGGTCCCCCTGACCAGGGTACTGTCTGGGCCTCCTGCTGTGGAAGCGGCTGGAAAGGAAGGGAGGAAGTAGGGGTGGCCCTGCCCCTGGCTGCACCTCTGCTTGTCCTTTCTGAGGCCAGTGCCCCAGCGGTGGTGCAGCAGCAGGAGGACCCCCGGGGCTGCCCCCCCCCCTGCAGTGAGAGCATTTGACCTCTCAGCTGCCAACCTCATTCTGATCGGGCTGCAGGGAGGCAAGGAGCTGCCCGGGGACTCTGGACTCAGAGGGACCCATCCTGGGTGGAGAAGGAGTAGTCACAGCTGGGTGGCTGGGCAAGTGTTCTCCAGAGAGGAGCTGAGCTGCCCCTTGCCTGCCAATGCCTTCAATGGGACCTGGGATTAGGTGGTGTCAGAAGCCAGGGATGGAAGAGGGGAGTCTCCGCCTGGACCCAAGGCCTGTTCCTTTTCTCCTCAATGGAGGTGCTGGCGAGGTCCACACTCCCCCCCCCCCCGTGCCCCCCGATCACTCACATCTCACTGGCATCTGGAAGTTCTCACTCTAACCTCCCTGCCACTGCACCTTGTTCCAGCCCCAGGCTCTGACCTCTCCCTCCCCTCTCCCACACCACAGCCAGCCGACGGCTCTGGCTCACTTCCCACGCAGGAGCTGATCCAGGTGAGAGTCTGGGCTCCAGCTGAGGCTGGGAGAAGGAGGGGCCCATGGGCCAGGGCTGGGGAGGGAGAGAGGAGTTGAGGGGCAGGGAGGAGCCACAGGTGGATGTTTCCTCCTCCCCATCTTCCCCTCCTGCTTCCAGGGAGTCCTCCTCCCCCAACCCAGGGACATGGGAGGAACAGCAGAAACCAGGAAATATTCCCCAGGAAAGGAAAATATGAGTGATCCTCCCCCTGTTTCCCTCACTCTACATTGTGGGCCAGTGTCTGGTTTATACTGATTTGTTTTGCACCAAACCCCAGAGTCCCCTGATTTTGAGTAAGATAATAAAAATCAAGAACATTCACATTGATTCTACTACTGTCCCTATTCAAATATTGCAAACTGTCATAATTATACTTTTTTAAAAAAGATTTTTTATTTATTTTATTTTATTTTATTTTATTTGACAAATAGAGTTAGACAGTGAGAGAGAGAGACAGAGAGAAAGGTCTTCCTTCCGTTGGTTCACCCCCTAAGTGGCCGCTACGGCCAGAGCTACGCTGATCCGAAGCCAGGAGCCAGGTGCTTCCTCCTGGTCTCCTACGTGGGTGCAGGGCCCAAGAACCCAGGCCATCCTCCACTGCCCTCCTGGGCCACAGCAGAGAGCTGGACTGGAAGAGGAGCTACCAGGACTAGAACCTGGCACACATATGGGATGCTGGCGCTGCAGGTGGAGGATTAACCAAGTGAACCATGGCGCTGGCCCCTTTATTTATTTATTTGAAAGGCAGTGTTACAGAGAGGCAGAGGCAGAGAGAGAGAGAGAGAGAGAGAGAGAGAGAGAGAGGTCTTTCATCTGCTGGTTCACTCTCCAACAGCTGCAACAGCTGGAGCTGGGTGGATCCGAAGCCAGCAGCCTGGAGCCTCTTCTGGGTCTCCCATGCAGGTGTAAGGGCCCAAGCACTTGGGCCATCTTCCGTTGCCTTCCCAAGCCATAGCAGAGAGCTGGATAGGAAGTGGAGTAGCTGGGACTTGAACTGGTGCCCATATGGGATGCCAGCACAGCAGGCGGTGGCTTTACTGGCCATGACACAGCACTGGCCCCAATTATGCTGTTTATAGGTATTTTTTTCTGATCCAGCACCTAATCCAAGAATATATACTGTGTTCAGTTGTCATGTAGATTTAATCTCTTTTTTTTTTTGTTAAAAATTATTTATTTGAAAGGCAGAGTTAAAGGGAGAAAAGGAGAGAGGGAGAAGGAGAGGGAGAGGGAGAGGGAGAGGGAGAGGGAGAGAGAGAATCTTCCATCTGCTGTTTAACTCCCCAAATGGCTGCAGTACCAGGTCTGGGCCAGGCTGAAGCCAGCAGCCTGAACTCCATCCCGGTCTCCCATGTGGGTGACAGGGACCCAAGCACTTGGACCATCTTCTGCTGCTTCCCAGGCAGATGAGCAGGAAGCTAGATTGGAAGCAGAGCTTCCAGGACTCGAACCAGCACTCACACTTGGCATCACAGGTGGTGGCTTATCCCACTGTGCCACAACAATGGCTCTGAGTTAATCTCTTAATATAAAATAATTGCTTGTTCTTTGTCTTTGATGATGTTGGTACTTTTGCAGAGGACAGACCGTTTAGTTTATAGAAAGCCTGTCAACTTCACTCCTTCTGCTGCGCCCCCATGATGAAGTACAGGCTATGTGTTTAGGCAGGGATGTTACACAGGTGACACTGGGTCCTCCCCAAGCGTCACCCACAGGGCCACCATGTCAGTTTGGCTCGCGGTGGGTGGGTGATGCTGACTTTGATCGCTTATCAGAGCAATACGGACCAGGTACTTCTGCCACAGAGTTGCCGTTTTCCATTATGGTTGAGAAACTTTTGGGAAAACACTTTGAAATTATGTGACTATCATTTTGTTCAATTAACTTGCACCCACCAGCATTCCTCTAAGGTTCTTGCCTGCGTGTGTTGTTGTTACCGTGGTGGCCACACAATTTTCAAGCTTTGTTGTTTGTGTCAGGTGTCAGCTGGAACCCCACAGTGAGGACCGGCTTCGTCCCCCTCCCACACTGTTTTCTGGCGTGAGTCTACTGACAGTGTGTACCAATGCATTCCTCTGACCCAACAGCTTATGGTAGCAGGATCGGCTCTCAAATCCCGCTCCTGTCACTTAACTGCCTGTGTAGACTTGGACAGGTCACCAATCCTCTCTCTGCTGCAGTGTCCCAGTGTGCAAAGGACAAAAAGGAAAAAGCTCTTTTGTATGGTTCTTGTGAAAGCCACCTATGACAGATTCTCAGAGACCAGGAGGACCATATGCAATCCCTCACACATTTGTGCAATGGCAACCCCAGAAGAGAAAAGAGAGAATGACGAAGTTAAATGATGTATAAAGAAATAATTAGGCCGGCGCTGCGGCTCACTAGGCTAATCCTCCACCTTGCGGCGCCGGCACACCGGGTTCTAGTCCCAGTCGGGGCGCCGGATTCTGTCCCGGTTGCCCCTCTTCCAGGCCAGCTCTCTGCTGTGGCCAGGGAGTGCAGTGGAGGATGGCCTGAGTACTTGGGCCCTGCACCCCATGGGAGACCAGGAGAAGCACCTGGCTCCTGCCATCGGATCAGCGCAGTGCGCCGGCCGCAGTGTGCCAGCCGCGGTGGCCATTGGAGGGTGAACCAACGGCAAAGGAAAACCTTTCTCTCTATCTCTCTCTCTCTCACTGTCCACTCTTCCTGTCAAAAAATAAAAAAAATTTAAAAATTAAAAAAAATAATAATAAAAAAAGAAATAATTGCCCAGGGACCAGCGCTGTGGTGTAGTAGATTAAGCCTCCACCTGTGGTGCCAGCATCCCATATGGGCGTAGTTCATGTCCTAGCTGCTTCACTTCCAATCCAGCTCTCTGCTGATGGCCTGGGAAAGCAGTAGAAGATGGCCCAAGTCCTTGGACCCCTGCACCTGTGTGGAAGACCCGGAAGGAACTCCTGGCTCCTGGCTTTGGATCAGCTCAGCTCCGGCTGTTGCAGCCATTTGGGGAGTGAAACAGCAGATGGAAGATCTTTTTGTCTGTCTCTTCCTCTCCCTTTCTAACAAATAAATACATCTTTTTTTTTAAAGAAATGCCCCAAAGTTTCCAAAATTGGTAAAAGACATGAATTTATAGATTTGGTAAACTCAATGAATGTCAGGCAGAACATACATACATGAAAGCACACCTGAGAAAAACTAAAGAAAATGAAAATCTTGAGAAAAATCTGAGAAGATGGCACGGGGCATGCGTGAGAACAACAGGAATGACCGGTACAAGTGGTTCTTTTTTTTTTTTTTTTTTTTTTTGACAGGCAGAGTGGACAGTGAGAGAGAGAGAGACAGAGAGAAAGGTCTTCCTTTTGCCACTTGTTCACCCTCCAATGGCCGCCGCGGCCGGCACGCTGTGGCTGGCGCACCGCGCTGATCCGATGGCAGGAGCCAGGTACTTCTCCTGGTCTCCCATGGGGTTCAGGGCCCAAGCACCTGGGCCATCCTCCACTGCACTCCCTGGCCACAGCAGAGAGCTGGCCTGGAAGAGGGGCAACCAGGACAGAATCCGGCGCCCCGACCAGGACTAGAACCCGGTGTGCCGGTGCCGCAAGGTGGAGGATTAGCCTAGTGAGCCATGGCACTGGCCACAAGTGGTTCTAATTTGTCATCAGAGACAGTGGAGCTCAGAGGACAAGGCAGCTACTTTTTAAAAAAGTGCTGTAAGAAAACCACCTGTTAACTCCGAATTATACAAGTCCGTCCTGTAAAAACTATGTTCAGAGATGAGAAAAAATTTTCTCTAGGTCAAATAAAACTAAGGCAGTTTTTGCAGAAAGACCGCATGACAGAAGAAATACTACAAAAATTTCTCAGGTTGGAAGAAACTGCACCCAGAAGGGAACGAGAGTTCACTTCCGTTAGGAGTGAACACTGGAAACAGTGAGTGTAAGGGAGAAAACGGAGCCGCCTTTTCCCTCTCCTGGTTTCGTTAAAATACAAGTGGCCCACGCTGTCGACCACTTTGAGCCACGCGGCACCCGCAGACACTGCATCCAGCAGCAGCACATCACACAGGGCGCAGTCAGGTCACGTGATGTCTACGGGGTCCCCAGCGGAGTGTGCACTTGGCCATCCTGTTGGCCGGGCTTTGGCAGGCATGGATTCTGTCTGGACTGTTGCAGGAAGGGTCTTCCCTCAGGCCTTGGTTATTAGGGCTGATATGAGGACGAGGGGTCACTGTGGTACACAGTAGGGTCCCTGGATGGTGAACCTATTACTAGTCATTCACGTCTCCCGGTGGATCACAGCACGGTTCTGTGGGTGAGCAAGACTGGCCTCAGCTGTGGCTGGTTGGGCAAAACTGACGTCTGCAGGCCTACCACCTCAGGCATGAGCCGTGTGCCTCTTGCCTAGATCCTGAGCAGCTGAAATTACTCCCGGGCCACAGCTGGGAGGGGCTGGTACCAGGTGCCAGGGCCACTTTAGGTTCTACAGTTGAACTGAGGTCAGCAGGTTTGACTCTGGGGCATGGATGAATGTGTCCCCACCGGGTCCCTGGGAGGCAGAACTTCTCCAGGACCCCAGCGGAGATTGCCTGGGGCAGAGGAACAAGACTGTTTCAGCTTGCAATATACTTTACAAAATTTTAACAAACACCTATAGGGCTTAGCAGAACATTCTTTGCCTCTGGTATTTCCAACTTTCTGGGAGGTTGCCTAGAAACAAATTGTCTCCTCAGTTATGTTCATTGAAGACAACAAGGCTGAGTATCACAATAAAAGATGTTGTGAGGTCATCACGTAGGCAATGAGCTCTGGGGAAGGGGACGTCGACTGCACCGAATCGCTGTGACTGGCAGGTGAGTCAAGGTTGTGCATGCTGGCTGCAATGTTCTATATTATTATATATATATATATATTATATATTTTCTGAAGGCTCGATGCTGGAGCTCCCAGCAGCATTGCAGGGATTTTAGACACATCCGTGTGTGAAGGGTAAGGTCACTATTTTTACAGGATAGATTTCAGATCACCTGGGTTCCCCACTGTAGCAAACCCCAAAGGAGACAGGTCTCCGGCAGGATCTGTACGCGGGCCCCAAGCACAGCTCCTCCAGATGTAAACAGGAAACTGCCGTTGCTTCACCACCGCCCCACCCCCGCCAGCTCACCCCTCCCCATCCACCACCAGCTCACACCGTCTGGCTTCACAGTATCTGGGGCGAGCTTTCTTCTGGAAGACTCAAGGGGCCAGTTAAAGAGTAGGGAGAATCCAGGGATCAGTGTCACGAGCCTGCTGTCATCACGCAGCTTGACAGGGCTAAGAGCGACGTGTCAGAGCCCGGGAAGGAAGGACACAGGACACAAGACTGCCTTCACAGTGAGAGATTTTATTGCTTACACACCAGGGGTTTTACCACACTACTCATCAGCATGCTCATTGAGGTCAATACACTTAGCAGTATCAATATACTTATCGATCCATACTTACCAATATACTTGTCAATATACTTAACAGTCCAATCTATAGCTTAACTACTACTTTGTCGCTCCCCCTCTTCGTGGAGGAACGACACAGGACCCTGCGCTGTTCTTTCGTCTGCTCGGCCCTCCCTGGGTTTGCTGCTGGTTCTTCCCGGGTTGGCTACTATCCCTTCCACCTCCGTGGAAGGGCAGTTCCCCCTGGCCACATTCCCCACTTCCACAGGGGAGCGGCACACCGCCGGCCGGCTTTCTGGGGGGCTGCACAGGTGTTCCTTCAGCTAGATGTTCCCCTTAGATGTTCCTCATAGATGTTCCTGGTGCATGCCGTCTCTCTCCTCCTTTATAGTCCTCCTCCGCCAATCCTAACTCGGCTGCCCACACGCTGAGTACGCTGCTCTCCTCCAATCAGGAGCAAGTCCTACAGTTTATTAGCTGAACTGGAGGCAGCTGTGCGGAAGCTGTTTACTTCTCTCCCAGCGCCATATTGTGGGAGAGCAGATGCACAGAATAAGTCCTAATTCCAGTAACTCAGTCTAGTCCGGATTGCTCCCCACAGATCCCCCTTTCTTTTTATTTTTGGCGTTGATACGCGCCTGTCTTTGGTGTCCCGCGGCACACACTCTGCTCTACTTGCTAGAGTTGTCACAAGCTCTTACAAGTCCTATCAATCAGGCAAACCGAATCCGGGTCCTCTCTTCGCCATGTTGTGAGGAGGTTTTTAGGCGCTGATGCGTGCCTGTGTTCGGTGCCCTGCAGCGCATGCTCTGCTCTGCCTGCAGGGGCTTACAAGCCCTATCAGGCAAACCGAACCCAAGCCTTCTCATTGCCATATTGTGGGGGAGGCCTTACTGATGTTAATTCGTGCCTGTCTTCGGTGACCTGCGGCGCATAAGCTGCTAGCCGCCGCAGGTGCTCATCGCCTCACTTAATCGGGCAGACCGAATCCAAGCCTTCTAATTGCCATGTTGAGGGGAGGCCTTTCTATTTCTCTATTTCTCTATCTCCGGGCATTCCTATTTCTCCCATTCCACTTCTATCTTCCAGCATTCCTATTTCTCTCACTTTACTTCTAAAACTTCTGTTTCTCTTATCCCCGCAGCTTCCTGGCACCTCGCCCTGCCGGCAGGCTCCGCCCCGAGGCTATTTCTCCGCGGCTTTCCGGCTGAGCCGCTTCAGCCCGCTTTGCGCGCACACTCCGCAGTCTCGCACTTAACCCTTTCGCGTCTGAACCACGGCCTCGCGCCAGCCCCGTTCCCTATCTATTCACGCCCCATGCTCTCTCTGCACGCGGCGGCTTCCGCGAGTCACACAGCGTAGCTTACGTGTCCGCCACTAGCATTCAATCTAAGTTCCCCGGGCTAGCCTGGCGAATTCAACCCAGCTTACGTCTCCGCCCCACGGTTTGGCTTCCCGTCCTTTGCTCCCCGGGCTAATCAGACGGATCCCAATCTGGCTTACGTTTCAGTTTCTGGTTTCAACTTTTCACCCCCTATTCCCGGGCTAACTTGAGAATCCCAAAGTGGCTTTCGTATCCGCCTCGGCCTGCCCCCCGCGGCTTCAATTTCCCTAACATTTTTCTCTACCCGGTATGTTTCCCTAAGTTTTCTTCCAACAATATTCCTCCCTCATTTCTCCTGGCCTCTCCCCACAGTCCGCATCCGAGTCTGTTTGTTCTAGCTTTCACTTTCGCTTTCGACTTTAGAGATTTCTCCCAGCTTCCCCCCGTAGTCCGTATCTGAGTCTATGCCTAGGCTTTCAATAGCTTCTTCCGGCACCCTTTTCGTCCGGCTTTTCCCTAGGCTGTTTGCTAGTCTCTCTCTCCGATATTTTCCCTAGGCTGTTTGCTAGTCTCTCTCTCCGATATTTTCCCAGTTCTTCCCGTTTCTTCCCTCCTAAATTTGCTATCCGTTCTAGGTTTCCTATCCGAGTCACGGCACCATTATGTCGCTCCCCCTCTTCGTGGAGGAACGACACAGGACCCTGCGCTGTTCTTTCGTCTGCTCGGCCCTCCCTGGGTTTGCTGCTGGTTCTTCCCGGGTTGGCTACTATCCCTTCCACCTCCGTGGAAGGGCAGTTCCCCCTGGCCACATTCCCCACTTCCGCAGGGGAGCGGCACACCGCTGGCCGGCTTTCTGGGGGGCTGCACAGGTGTTCCTTCAGCTAGATGTTCCCCATAGATGTTCCTGGTGCATGCCGTCTCTCTCCTCCTTTATAGTCCTCCTCCGCCAATCCTAACTCGGCTGCCCACACGCCGAGTACGCTGCTCTCCTCCAATCAGGAGCAAGTCCTACAGTTTATTAGCTGAACTGGAGGCAGCTGTGCGGAAGCTGTTTACTTCTCTCCCAGCGCCATATTGTGGGAGAGCAGATGCACAGAATAAGTCCTAATTCCAGTAACTCAGTCTAGTCCGGATTGCTCCCCACACTACTTAACTTACTATAATTACACTTAACTATCAGAATAACACTATTTCCTTTATGACTAAAGAACTACTGAAATCAATACCATGAATATAAATAAATATCAGTAATACTGCTTGAGCTTATTCATTAATCCACAGATCACAGTATATAGTGTTAAAGTAACTTTGAGGGCTATCCAGTTATCATAGTATATGTACAGCAAGGTATCTAACATTATTTTTAGTCACAGGGTCAAAGCATATTCATATTACATTACACATGGCTAATGTCATTTACAAAAGCTGTGTTTTCAAGGCTCGCATCACGGTCATGAAAAAGTCAGTGTTCAAAGTCCAGAGCTCAACGTCTCGGCAGAGACGGATCTCGGATCAGTCACTTAGAGGCAGGAAGTCGTGGGAAGGCTGTCACTCTGGGCAGTAGGCTCAGAGTTCCCAGGCGGATGGCAAGGGGAGAAGTTGGAGATGTCCCCTGCTGGGAGGCCTGGTCCGGCTCTGCAGTCAGGCCTGGCAGCAGGCTGCTAAGGGGTCCAGGCGAGGCAGCGAAGTGGCAGCTCCGCTGGAGTTTTGATCCCGTAGTCTCCTTGTGTCGCTTAGCAAGGGGGCTAGTGAGCTGGCTCTTCAGCTCCAAGTGCGAGGAGATCCAGAGGTTCACACGCACTGGGCCCTTGATCCGTTGTTGGCTTGTGTCATTACCACAGAGCAACGGGCTGCCCCTTCAGCTCCAGATGTGTGGAGAGCCAGAGGTTCCCACACCAGGCGGTGATCCCCAAGAGGGTGGAGAGCAGTGCCAAAGGCTCTCCTTCTATCCTAGTTTCCTGGCAGCTCTCCTGCTTGTTCGGGTGCTCCCAGTCAGTCGTGCTCCCTCTCGGAGTTTCCCGGGACGCCACCATCCACTGTTTGGGACCAGGTGTTTCCAGCTCATTCTCAGGTTGCGTCCAATCATCGTGCAGTAGGAAGGTGACTCAAGGTTATCGTGCAGCACACGCTGCCCAGGGATGTCTGTTCAGTCTGATGAGGAGCATCTTCTGGCAAGCGCTGAGCTTGATATAAGTGATGTCATCAGTCTCTGGCTTGACATGAGTGACTCCATTTTTATTTACTTTCACTTTGTGGATAGTGGAGTTTCCACAGTTCACCTCCTTCTGCTGGTCAGGCGAGCGGTGATCTGTGACTCTATTTTTGGGACTCCTGTGGGATTCCCCACAATCAGGGAGGGAGAATCCAGGAAAAGAGGAGAAGTGGCCGGGCGCAGCCCAAGCCTGGCCTCCCGGAGTCCGTTTGACGAACAGCACTCGGGGCAGTGTAGCGAGGGTATGGACCTGGCAAAAGTCCCAGGTTCGAGGCGTGGCTCTTAGAGCCTCAGTCCCGGGGTCCCCTAGTCTGGGGCTAGGAGTAGGAGCTGTGGGGATTCCTCGCATCTCCAGTTTCACTTCCTCTTCTCACAACCTGGGTCGGGTCCTTCTGCCTGGATACTCGTGACGCGAGCCCAGCTCTCACTCCCATTGGGCGCCCGCTTTTCGAGAAGCCAATCACCGTCGCCGTTTTCAGTTCTAAAGTCCCCGCGGATGAGCCGGGATTCAGTCTCTCCAGACCCTGAGGGTCTAGTCTATGGAGCTTCGAATCCTTCTCTTGATGTTTTGCGGGGCTCTGGCCCGGCCCAAGACTCGGGCGGGTGAGTACGGGGTCTAGAGGGAGACGGCCCCTGCGGGCGACGGGCGAGGGGGCCGTGCAGCGGGAATTAGGGCTCCGGGAACGCGCGTCTCAGTCTCCCCTGCCCTGCCCTTTGCACTTTGGATCTGCCCGCCCTGACCCTTCCCCAGACCTGCCTCCGCCCGCCCCCGGCGCCCTAAGGCTCACCCTTCCCATCCCGCGAACCCCTTCCCGGCTCCACCCACGCGCGCCAGCCGGAGGCTCGGGCCGGTCACAGCTGCCCCCGCCCGCCCCCAGCCTCCCACTCCCTGCGGTATTTCCACGTCGCCGTGTCCCGGCCTGGCCGCGGGGAAGCGCACTACACCTCGGTGGGCTTCGTGGACGACACGCAGTTCGTGCGCTTCGACAGCGACGCGGCCAACCCGAGGGTGGAGCCCCTGGCGGCGTGGATGGATCCCGAGGGGCCCGAGTACTGGGATGCGCAGACCAAGATCGCCGGCGTCCACGCGCAGACTCTGCGCTCGAACCTGCGCACTGCACTCGCCTACTACAACCAGAGCGAGGATGGTGCGCGGCTACGGGGGTCGGAGGGGGTGAGAGCCGACGTGGTCCTGGGATGAGCCAGGATGCTCTGAATGTGCGCGCGCGCGCGCGGGGGGGCGGGTGACCGGGGCGTGGCTGAGCCTGGGGGCGGGGCCAGGTTCTCACAGCTTCCAGTGGACCTCGGGCTGCGACGTGGGGCCGGACGGGCGCTTCCTCCGCGGGTATGAAGAGTTCGCCTACGACGGCGCCGACTACATCGTCCTGAACGAGGACCTGCGCTCCTGGACCGCGGCGGACGCGGCGGCGCAGATCACGCGGCGCAAGTGGGAGGCTCTGGGCCATGCCGAGCACTACAGGGCCTACCTGCAGAGGGAGTGCGTGGAGTGGTTGCGCAGATACCTGGAGATGGGGAAGGAGGCCCTGCAGCGCGCAGGTAGGCGAGGCCTCGGGGCGCCTCCCAGTTGCCCCTCCAGCAGAGGCTGTACCTCCCCCACCGTAAGCAGAGAAAATGGGATTGCCACTAGAATGCTTCCTCCTTCATCTCCCCCTTCAGATCCCGAGGGGGAGGAATCCACCAGGGTTGCTAGAACCTTCTATCAGAGAGCGGCTCTGAGGGTCTGCCCTCCTCTTGGGGACAGTCAAGGGATCTGGACTTCCTGGGGATGCAGAGGGAGGAAGTCTCTGTAATAACTTCCTAGCGTGTTTCTATGGCCCTGGCGGCAACCGTGGGCACAGCTGGGTAACTTTGGGGCTCAGGCCCTGTCCTCTGCCCCACACCCAGACTCTGGAGGTCTGACTCCAGCTTCTCTGTGCCTCTGGGCCTACATCCTAGTCAGGTCCAGAAGTCTGTTTTCCCTCCTCAAGACCTGGAGCCTCCTACTCTGCACTGCCTCGCCCTGATTCTTGAAACTTCCAAGGCTTAGGCGATTTCCCAGAGACCAGAGACCAGGCTGGTGCCTCGCTATTACCCTGCCTGCCCCGCTCCACTTGGCCTATCTGTTCTGAAGGTGCTAATGTGAATAGTGCTTTTCATGGCCAGAGCAGGCATACAAACTGTTTGAATTTCTTCTTTCTTACCCTCAGATCCCCCCAAAGCCCACGTGACCCACCACCCCGCCTCTGACAAGGAGGCCACCCTGAGGTGCTGGGCCCTGGGCTTCTACCCTGCGGAGATCTCACTGACCTGGCAGCGGGATGGGGAGGACCAGACCCAGGACACGGAGCTCGTGGAGACCAGGCCTGGGGGCGATGGAACCTTCCAGAAGTGGGCGGCTGTGGTGGTGCCTTCTGGGGAGGAGCAGAGATACACGTGCCGTGTGCAGCACGAGGGGCTGCCTGAGCCCCTCACCCTGAGATGGGGTGAGGAGGGCAGGAGGGGCAGGGCCTCTGAGGGGAGGGCAGAGCCCTGCTGGGGCCTTCAGCAGGGGCAGAGCTGAGCCCTGGGGTCAAAGCAGCTCACCTCCCCTTCTCTCCCAGAGCCGCCTTCTCAGTCCACCAACTCCATCGTGATAAGCGTTTGCCTGGTTCTCCTTGGAGCTGTGATTGCGTTTGTGTTGTGGTGGAGGAAGAGCTCAGGTATGGAGAGGGTGAGGTCTGACTCCTGTCCCACTGCTGAGCTTCGAGCCGCAGGTGGGCGTCTTCCAGTCTCTGCCCTTGTTACTGGGATGCACCATCCACACACAGATGCTGACCTGGCCTGGGAGCCTGTGTGCTATCATTCACTCCATTGAAAAGCAAGTGTGGGGAAGAGGAAGAGCTTTGGGGACCTATGCCTGCCGGGCTTGGGCACAGGGAAATCCCTGCTACTGGCTGACCTCACGAGGGCCGTGGGTCCAGCCCTTGCGTGTGTACTGACCTCTTGGCGTCAGTTTGGAAAGTTCCCTGGGGTCCAGACTAGGAAGTTTCTCTAGGACCTCGTGGCCCTGCCCCTTCCTGGCCTCTCATGGGACATTTCCTGCCCGCTCTTGGCAAAGGCAGTGTTTCTACAAGGAAGTATTGGGGGATGGCGATCCATGAGACTGTTGGGGGTGAGGTGGGCGGGAGGCCACAGGGGAGCTCACCTAGCCCTTAATTCCTGCTTAAGCCACATCCCCTGTGGGCCCTGACCAGGTCCTGTCCTGCCCCGGGAAGGGACAGTGCCCTGAGATGTGGTGCCTCTCAGAACTTCCAAAGATGCGATCCCGAGGGTCTGCGGTGGAAGAGGGGGGCGTGTCTGCATTATGGGGCTTCTGGCTGTGGACAGTGAGTGTTAGGGGGACTGTTCCCAATGTCGCCTCTTACTGTGACTCACCTGGACTGTTTGCTTCTGCAGGATGAGACGGCTGCCTTATGTAGGCCTGAGCGATGTGGGGCCTCTGCTTACAGTGCCTGCATCCCATATGGACAGTGGTTCGCATCCTGGCTGCTCCACTTCAGATCCAGTTCCCTGCTAGTGGCCTGGGGAAGCAGTGGAGGATGGCCCAGGTGCTTGGGCCCCTACACACATAGGAGACCCAGAAGAAGATTCTGGGTCTTGGCTTTGGAGCTGCTCAATTCTGGCCATTGTGGCCACATGGGGAGTGAACCAATGGATGGAAGACCTCTCTCTCTGTCTCTCCCTCTTTCCACCTGTAACTCTACCTCTCAAATAAATAAATAAAATAAAATAAAGTATTTTTTTTAAAAAAGAGGACTCCTTGATTTGAACGAGGAAATAAGTAGAAGCACTGAGACTCTTCCAGAATCCACGTGATTGCTGTGCTGAGTCTGTTGCAGCTTAGGACAGGAACAGCTGTGAGGAGTCCAACTTGGACGGGACCGTGTGGGTCGGGCTCAGTCCATCCTGGGCTTTACATGGTCATTCCTTGCCTGGGTCATCTCCACTCCCCTCTGTCCTTGTCCCTCAGCAGAAGCACATCCCACCAGAACAGAGACCACAGAGACCTGCGACAGTGGGGACTTTGCTGGGGTCTGGTCCTGTCCCCAGGAGTGGACATCAAGGGCTCTGGTCAAGGCCAGCTTTCAGCCTCTGTCCTTTGTGTCTTTCATTTTGTTTTTTTTTGTAGAGGTTTATGCCTTTGCTTGTCCCTGGGTGTGGGTCCTGGTCCCTTGCTCCTGTGGGTGTCCCGTCTCTGATGGTAGCAGAGGGACTTTATCTGTCCTTGTCCCCCTCTGCAAGGCTCCTGGAGGCCCTTACACGCAGGGGGCAGTGGTGTCAAGAGATGAACTGTCAGGTTGGTCGGAGGCTTGCCCTCCTCCTGGGGCTGTTTTCCAGATTGTTCTTTCCATCATCCCCCAGTCTTTGAAGGATGACCCAGATTCTGGAACTGGTAGTTTCTCGTGTCAGTCAAGTCTCCCATGTGAGAGACTTAGTAAGTCTCCCATCTGTCCCTGCTCACCCAGCCACTCGACCTGCCCCTTGCTTTAGTCACTGTGGGGCCGGCTGTAGGCTAAGTCCACGACTTGTTCAGCAGGGTGCAGCTAACAGAGGTGGGAAATGGGAACCGCATGCCTGAATTGTTCTCTGAGCAGACGAGCTCGTGAGCTGCAGAGCGCAGGTAGGTCAGTGTGGGGAGGGCAGAGAGGGCAGGGACAGCAGCACCGTGAGAAGTGCACAGGGGGCACTGATGTCAGTGTGCATTTAGCTGTCACCAGCAGCATCTGGCCTGAGGCTCCACGAATAAAAACAGTGTCTCCAGGGCAGGCACTGAGACACAGGCAGTAAGCTGACACCTGCAACACTTGGTAGCTGAGTAGCCTTTCAAGCCCCGCCCCTCTGCTTCCTACCCACCTCCTGGAGGCAGCAGATGATGGCCCAGTATAGGTTCCTGCCACCCATTTAGGAGCCTCAGCTGGAGTTCCTGGCTGCTGGCTTTGGGCTGGTCCCAACTCCACCTGTTGTTATCATTTAAGGAGTGAACCAACAGGTGCAAGATTCTCTCTCTCTCTCTGCCTTTCAAATAAATAAAAAAGCTTTGAAAAAAGAGATGGTGTCTCTAGAATGAGGACACACTCTATCCTGGTCACTTTGTTGTGTGCCAGGTACATGACACTTTTTTTGCACCTGGGAGACAAGCGTGAAATAAAAACAAAACTTGTCAGGAGGATTGTCTAGTGGGGCTCAGGCGGAGTGAAGGAGAGTTGATGCTAGGAGGCGGCACTGCTGGGGGGAAGGTGGATGGGGGTGTGGGATTGGGCGCAGGGCTGATGGCTGTTGTACTTGGGTGATCAGTGTGGGCATCAATCAGTAAGGCAGTGATGTTGAGGAGAGATTTGACGGACGTGGGCTAATCAGTTGTGAGGATGCCTGGAGGATTTCTTTCCAGGAAGGGGGACGCTGCAGTGCGAGTGTCCTGGGGCAGGGGCGTAACCGTGGCAGCCAGGAGACAGTGATTTCTGTAGCAGAGCGAGAATGTGATGAGGTCAGATCACGTGGGAACATGCAGACTGTGGGACATTGGGAAGGTGTCAGCTTGGTGGGCTTCCAGGGGGCCCTCCATGGTTCTCCACACAGCATACTTCACAGCACATCAGTGTTGTCCTGGGTGGTGCGCGTGGGATCCTACATTGGTCTCCACCATCCTGACACAGCTGGCTTTTGGTAGAGAGGTGGAGTGGCCTTTTGAGGACAGGTGCAGCAGTAGCCAGGTGGGAATACCATGTGTGCCTGGGGTAAGGTTCCCCAAAGGGCTGCAACAGCACTGTGCACCACATGGTGCTGCTCCTCCCACTGCCAGGGTTCATGGGCTCGGGGTCAAGTGTGGAAACAGGAGTGGTCCCACTCACAAGTACCCCTAGGGGCCCTCTCGAGGAATTCACGCTTCCTGTCACTGTGACCCAGTGTTATGCTGGTCCAGAGATTCGCTCTCTCTTTTTTTTAAGATTTATTTTATTTATTTGAAAGACAGAGTTACAGAGAGAGGTAGAGACACGGAGAGAAGTCTTCCATCTGCTGGTTCACTCCCCAGATGGCAACGGCTGGAGCTGCACCAATCTGAAGCCAGGATCCAGGAGTTTCTTCCGGGTCTCCCACGTGGGTGCAGGGGCCCAAGGACTTGGGCCACCTTCTACTGCTTTCCCAGGCCATAGCAGAGAGCTGGGTCAGGAAGAGGAGCAGCTGGGACTAGAACTGGCACCCATATAGGATGCCGGCGCTTCAGGCCAGGCGTTGGTTCAGCCTCCAATGGCCGCTGCGGCCGGCGTGCTGCGGCCGGCACACCGTGCTGATCCGAAGGCAGGAGCCAGGTGCTTTTCCTGGTCTCCCATGCAGGTGCAGGGCCCAAGGACTTGGGCCATCCTCCACTGCACTCCCGGGCCATAGCAGAGAGCTGGCCTGGAAGAGGGGCAACCGGGACAGAATCTGGCGCTCAGACCGGGACTAGAACCCGGTGTGCTGGCACCGCAAGGCAGAGGATTAGCCTATTGAGCCACGGTGCCAGCTGCTACTTTGCTTTTGGTTCAGCTTCCCACTAACGTGTCCTGGGAGGCAGCAGGTGACGGCTCAAATGCTTGGGTCCCTGCCATCCACTTGGGGGACCCAGATGGAGCACCTGACTCCTGGTTTCAGCCTGGCCCAGCCCTGGCTGTTGTGGATCTTTGGGTAGTGAACCAACAGATGGAAGATTCTCTCTCTCTCCCTCTCTCTCTCTCCCTCTCTCTCTCTCTCTCTCTCCCTCCCTCTCTCTCTCCCTCTCTTCGCTCTCTCTCCCCCTGTACCCATACTCTGTGTCACTCTGCCTTTTAAGTACAAACAACATTTCTTTAAACTGCTGATGTATTTGAGCATTGTCATACTTTTTCTTAAGCATCAATTATTTCACCATTTTCCCTTCCAAGCTTCACCATACATTTGATGTTCTTTCTTGCTTTAATTTTAGCAGAATTCATGTTTCTCTGGTTCGGGGTCTTTTGTATCTTCTTAGTGCTTCAAAGTGCATCCTGCTTAGACGCGTTATAACATGCTAGTATGAGGCTATTTTGGTGCAAAAGAAATCCTTACCTAATCTTTTCTGAATACGCATTTTCTATGAGTCATTTGAAGATCCCTCATGTGTGTTTAATGAACAACATAACTGCCACACTGTCTTCCAAAGCGGCTGTACAAATTTATGCTGTAGTGAATAGTGCATGACAATTCTCTATGGTCTAAATGCCCACCATTCTTGGACCATTCAGTGATTTGATGTGCAATTCTTTTTTTTTTTTAATCTTTTTTTTAATCTTTTTTTTTTTTTTTGACAGGCAGAGTGGACAGTGAGAGAGAGAGACAGAGAGAAAGGTCTTCCTTTGCCGTTGGTTCACCCTCCAATGGCTGCCGCGGCAGGCGCGCTGCGGCCGGCGCACCGCGCTGATCCGATGGCAGGAGCCAGGAGCCAGGTGTTTTTCCTGGTCTCCCATGGGGTGCAGGGCCCAAGCACTTGGGCCATCCTCCACTGCACTCCCTGGCCACAGCAGAGGGCTGGCCTGGAAGAGGGGCAACCGGGACAGAATCCGGCGCCCCGACCGGGACTAGAACCCGGTGTGCCGGCGCCGCTAGGCAGAGGATTAGCCTAGTGAGCCGCGGCGCTGGCCCTAATGTGCAATTCTACTGGATAAGTCATGGTATCTCATCACATTTCTTTCATTACAGTTGTTGTGCAATTTTATCCTTGCACCATTTGCCCATTTAAAGTGGACAATTCAGTGGTTTTAGTATAGTCACAAAGTTGTGGAAAAATCACCACATTCAATTCATTTTAGAATTTTTTTTTAAATAAAGATTTAATTATTTTATTTGAAAGGCAGAATTACAGAGAAGCAGAGGGAGAGAGAGAGAGAGAGAGAGAGAGAAAGAGGGGGAGAGAGAGAGAGAGAGAGAGAGAGAGAGAGATCTTCCATCTGCTGGCTCACTACCCAGATGGCTGAAACCACCAGAGCAGGGCTGATCCAAAGCCAGGAGTCAGGAACTTCTTCTGGGTCTCCCACATGGGTGCAGGGGCCCAAGGACTTGGGCCATCTTCCACTGCTTTCCCAGGCCATAGCAGAGAGCTGGATCAGAAGTGGAGCAGCCGGGACTCAAACCGTCACCCATACTAGATGCCAGCAGTGCAGGGAGTGGCTTTACCTGCTATGCCACAGCGCCGACCCCACAGACCATTTTAACACCCTCATCTGTGGCATTGCTTCTGGGCTTGGTGTTGTGCACTGGTCTCTTTTTTTCATCCTATTGAACACTTTATCTCATTCTAACAAATTCATAGTATGTTTCTCCTAGGTAAAGTGAGTCCAGTACATTCTGTGTTTTTATTTCAAGAGCATGTTGCTACCTTTAGCTACTTGAGAAGCACCTTTCCAAGTTCCCGAAGTATCCTATTTCTTCTTTGAACAGAAATTACACTTGGTAAACAAGCTTGGGAACCACTGACAATTTTTTCCATTTTAAAACTTATAAAGCCAGCGCCGTGGCTCACTAGGCTAATCCTCCCCCTTGCGGGCCGGCACACCGGGTTCTAGCCCCGGTCGGGGCGCCGGATTCTGTCCCGGTTGCCCCCTTCCAGGCCAGCTCTCTGCTGTGGCCAGGGAGTGCAGTGGAGGATGGCCCAGGTGCTTGGGCCCTGCACCCCATGGGAGATCAGGAGAAGCACCTGGCTCCTGCCATCGGATTAGCGCGGTGCGCCGGCTGCAGCGCGCCAGCCGTGGCGGCCATTGGAGGGTGAACCAACGGCAAAGGAAGACCTTTGTCTCTGTCTCTCTCTCACTGTCCACTCTGCCTGTCAAAAAAATTTTAAAAAAACTTATAATTCATGAACACGAATTATTTCCTCATTAAAAAACCCTTCAGGAAAGCTTTGCTGTTTGCACTTGCACATATTTTGGTGGATTCATTCCAGAAATCTTTTTTTTTTTTTTTTTTTTTTTGACAGGCAGAGTGGACAGTGAGAGAGAGAGACAGAGAGAAAGGTCTTCCTTTGCCGTTTGTTCACCTTCCAATGGCTGCCGCGCTGATCAGATGACAGGAGCCAGGTGCTTCTCCTGGTCTCCCATGGAGTGCAGGACCCAAGCACTTGGGCCATCCTCCACTGCACTCCCGGGCCACAGCAGAGAGCTGGCCTGGAAGAGGGGCAACCAGGACAGAATCCGGCACCCCGACCGGGACTGGAATCCGGTTTTCCGGTGCAGTTAGGTGGAGGATTAGCCTATTGAGCCGCAGCGCCAGCCACCAGAAATCTTGAAATACTATGCTGGGGTGGGTGCTGTGGTGTAGCGGGTAAAGCCGCTGCCTTCAGTGTGCCGGTTCAAGTCTCGGCTGCTCTACTTCCCATCCAGCTCTCTGCTATGGTCTGGGATAGCAGTGGAAGATGGCCTAAGTCCTTGGGCCCATGCATTCAAATGGGAACTCCAGAAGAAGCTCCTGGCTCCTGGCTTTGGATCGGCGCAGCTCCGGTTGTTGTGGTGAACTAGCGATGAAAGACCTCTCTCTCTCTCTCTCTTTCTCTCTCTCTCTCTCTGCCTCTCCTTCTCTCTCTGTGTAACTCTGACTTTCAAATAAAATAAATAAATCTTTAAAAAAAGAAATACTATGCTCATGTTGTTAGTATTTCTTAATTGAATTTACTAAATGTTAATTGTATGTTCAAGGGGCTTCACAAAGTCCATGGAAAGTCATGATTATTATTTAGTTTAATTTTCCCCTGGATTTGTAATCCCTCTCATATAAACACAAAAGATTTTTGCATATGGATTTTAATCCAATCGCTTTGTTTATGCTTTGATTAATTCAGAGTTTATAGTCCAGGATTCCACCTGCTAGGACATCTGGTGTAGTTTGAAAGGCAATGGGATGGAGGCTGCTGGTGTTTCTGTCCTTTACTGCTTTGGAGAAGCCCTCCACACAGGGTCTAATGAGTGCTGAAACAACCCATTAACACACGTTTTGCATTCCCAGTTTCTGGGCCACTGGAGCAAAAGTTGAGCTGGGACCCTGTGGGGACGGAGCCTGGCTTACTCTCCCCAGGCAGCCCTCTGGGTCCATGCCAAGCCCCGAGGGTGCTCTGGTGTCTCCTGTCGGCCACCTTGAGCTGTCACCCTTCTGGCAGGCGGTGCTCTCAGCCATGCCCAGAGCAGCCAGGGTCCTCCAGGAGAAAAGCAGGGGCCGGTGCTGTGGCACAGTGGGTTAATGCCCTGGCCTGAGGCGCTGGCATTCCAGATGGGCGCCGGTTCAAGACCCAGCTGTTCCACTTCCAATCCAGCTCTATGTTGTGGCCTGGGAAAGCAGCAGAAGATGGCCCAAATCCTTGGGCCCCTGTACCCCCGTGGGAGACCTGGAAGAAGCTCCTGGCTTCATATTTGTGCCATGGCCATTTTGACCAATTGGGGAGTGAACCATCAGATGGAAGACCTCGCTCTCTCTCTGCCTCTCCTCTCTCTGTGTAACTCTGACTTTCAAATAAATAAATGAATCTTTCAAAAATAAAAAGAAAGAAATAAACACCACTCTTTATTTTGAGTTTCTGCTTTCTGCTCCTGGGACGGCCCAATCTTCACCGGCTTTCTTAGCCCATGCACACCTTCAACCTGACTTGTTTTTCTCCTGCTTTGCTGTGATGTTCAATGGGTGGAGCTGTCCAAATTCATCAGCAATCGCTGTCAACTGCAGGGCAGGTAACGACTTTCCATGTCAGAGTCACACACCGAGAAGGAAATGCGGAAGTACCGGTAGTGGCCACAGCAAGTGCAGCTTAGAGGCAATAAAACAAAATATTCCGCAGGCTTCACTCAGAGCCCCCTGAAGGTTTCTCTCTCAGGAGAATTCCGCAGCTGCTTCCCCACCTCCCAGCCGCCGCCCTTCCTCTGTTCTTGTTTGTCTCCCGCACACTGAAGACCCCGCCCCCGTCTCATCTCGGTCGGGTTCCTGCGGTCAGGAGAGGCCAGCCCCAGAACGTTCCAGAACCCTCCATGGGCTCCACGATAACCAGAATAGCAGGGCACCCTGACCCCTCCTCCCCCGGGCGGTGGGCCAAGGTCACGAGGGAGATCTGGGCTACTTAGAATCGGGGTCGGCCTCCGCTGCGCAGGGACGAGGCAGCGGGCCGGCCGGGGTGCGGGGCGGGTCCTGGGGAGTCGCCACCGGACCCCCCCTCCCAGTGCGTCTATCTCCCTCTCCTTCCTTCTCTGGGCTCCTCCCTCGGCCCCTCCCCAGATCCCCGCGCCCAGGCGGCCGGCAGGAAGCTGGGGAGGCTTGAGCTCCCCGGGGGCAGCAGCGAGCGTGTCCGCGGACACGGGTGGCCGGTGCGGACCCCCGAGGGAGCGGGGCCGGGGTCTCAGTTCTGCCCTCTCCGGGGTTCCCGGGGTGGCCCCCAGGCTCGCACTCCCCCAGGAACTTGAAAGCCGCCGGGCTCCATCCACCTCAAGGCCTCGCGCCCTGGTTCTTCAGCGCCGCCTCCGAAGGCGACCCGCAGTCCCAGCGCCCGCACCGCGACTGGGAGCGGCGGAGCCACGTCGGGGAGGACGGACGGGACTGCGGGCGCGGCGGGCAGACGTTCGCAGAGGTGTTAGGAGTCTGTGACCAGGCCCCTCGGCTCCCGAGGGGGCGCGACCCCAGAGCAAGGCCGGCTTGTGAGGTCCCAGGCTCCGGGACCTAACCCTAGCACTCCCCCACGGACCTAACCCTAGCCCTCCCCCACGGGACCTAACCCTAACCCTCCCCCATGGCGGAGGGCGGCGCGCTGACCCTCCCGGGCGGGGAAGGCAGGGTCACTTGGTTTCTGTTTCTTTTTCAGTCTGGATCTGGACTGAATTACTGTCTTCTTGCAGCGCAGGGAGGAGCCTGGGGTGGGCGTGGCTGCAAGGCGGGAAGGGGCGCTGCGATCCCGGTCTCCCGCCCCGGTTGACGGCGGCCTCGGCCGGTCCGGGGTCCCACGCGTGGCAAGGTTGCGTGGTGGCGCGGGACGGAAGGTTCCGGGGGCGCTTTCTTCCCACTTCCTTCATTCGTGCCCCAGCACCGCAACAGACGGGACGGCGGTGCAGAGCCCGCCTGGGGGAGCCAGCAGTGGTGGAGGCTGCCAGGGACTCCCTGGGGGTCCCTGCACTCGGGGGGAGCTCAGGGCACAGATCAGGACCTCCCGGAGCCGAAGTCAAACCTTAAACATGGTGTCCCAACCTCTAGACCAAATGTGCACTCAGCCCCTCCCCCGCTCTGAACGCTCTGGTGAGTCGTTTCAGCGCCTCCCTCACCTCTCACCTGCTTTGCTCACTGGATGGACACAGCTCCGCAGCTGGGGAGTTCCCTCTGCTGCTCTGTGCTGCCCCCGTGCGGCCACCGGAGCTCAGACCAACCCCCGGCCACGCCCACTGCTCTCCCTGAACTTCTTGTCCCAGCCCTGGGGAGCCCACTCCCTTGCCCGCAATCCTCCTGTCAGGGCAGGGTCACCCCTCAGTCTGCCCCGTCCTGCCTGACCCCTGCCCAGCTGCTCTCTGCGCCGTCGCCCTTCCCTCTCCCCACTCTGTGTCAGCTGATGACAGTGCTCCCACCACACTGGGGACACTGAACTTTCTAGAAGACAGTGATGACAGATTTCCACAGCATCTCTCTCCTGTCTGCAGCTGCACACCTGCACCTCATCCCGCAGCTGCCCGGGGTCCCTGGCCCCCTCCCCCACTTCTCTGACAGGTGTTTCCTATGAAAATGCTGGCGAGTTTCACACCATCTTGGCATCTGCTTCTTGGAGGACACGGACCAACAGGTCATTCCCGTGTGTGTATGATGCCACGATTCCTATTCCAACGTGAAAATCCTTCTCTCTCTCCAACTCTTCCACCCACACAGGCCCCTCTGCTGGCCTCTGTATGACCCTCTCTCAGTTACTGGATGTCTGTTCTCATCACTACCTTTTGGGGTGGTTTGCGACACAACAATGGAGAACTAACCAAACGCTTGCATTCTACAGACTCAATGCTTTCCTTCCTGCATTTTGATCTCAGCCACGCTCCTGTCTCCAATTCCGCTCCTGTACTCTTTTCATTTTCTTTTGTCTTTTCCCCCCTTCCCCATCCTTCCTTTACCCTCCTTCCCTCCAGCCTTTCTCCTTCTCCTTCTCCTCCTCCTCCTCCTCCTCCTTCTTCTCCTTCTTCCCCTTCTTCTCCTCTTTCTTCTTCTTTTTGCTTTTTATAGTGGAGGATTCCACCCATGTGATGTCCACCATGTGGCTGCATGGGAAGTGTCCTCTGGTCCCGTGTGCTTCAGTTCAACGCCACAGGACATGGATAAAGGCAGCACTGGTGGCTCCTGCTGAGTGAGGGCAGCCGGGGCGGTACTGCAGCCAGGCAGAGGCTTGCAGCCCTGAACCCCTCCCCGGCTGGGCGTTCTCTCTTTAGAACATCAGCAATGCAGGCTCTCAGGCTCCTCATAAATGTTGAAACCGATCCACACACTTCAGGAATCAGAGTAGCCTTATCAGTGTGTTTCTAGAACCTGCGCCACTGAATGCCCCCATCCCACCCACATCCCAGACCTGAGCTCTGGAGGCTTTCCTGCCTGCATGCCTGGGGGTTGGATATACTAACATTTATGGGAAAAACTGCTCCCAACACACACATCGAGAGAAAGTGGGGAATTTGTGGCACCCATAAAATGTAACATTTCAGCAGAACAACATGGGTGAATCCCAGCCTCAGAGAGCAGGAACAACTCTCCCACGCTGTGAGTGACACAGATGAATGCATGCAGTAGGGGTCACTGCACAAAGAGTTAAGAACAGACCAAACTACTGACATTTGGATCATGGAGGTAGGTGCTCATTGTAGGAAGGGCAAGTACATGATGACACAGCCTCAGCACAGAGGCCCAGTCTAGAAGAGGGCATAGGTGGCTGCAAAGGTCCAGTGAGGGGAGGCCAGGTGTCTATCAGTCACCTACTTACATGGTCAGTTATGTCATAGCAGCCAGTCTGGCTGGTTTTTAAACAAAAGAGAAAGAAATTACCAAAGTTCACTGCAAGGCTCCTTAGCAAGAACACCTCGCATTGGAACAAAGCCACAGCCCAGTGGAAAACTTCAGGAGGCCAGAGTCACAGCCAGGCTGGCGCCCAAATTACTCCCACTGCCTCTCACCCAAAATCACAGCAGGAGCCATGAGGTCCATTAGAGGAGGCCCATGTGGTGTCCAGGGGGTGTTTTTTTTTTAATGAAGACAAACATCTTTGATCCTGGATTGGAGGTCACCATTTCTGCATCACCCCAACTCTGTCCTCATGGTGCTAACCCAGGTGTACAGACTGAGATGTGAGGGTCACATTTTTCTAGCTGAAAGGCAACCTGATTAGACAATGCTTTTAAAGATAATTTTTGAGTAAGCAAATTGACAATTTTGGCATCCTTAACAAACTAAACTTGAAACTTCCCAGGAAAAAACAATGTTCATTTGCTTTTTTAAAAAGATTTGTTCTATTATTTGAATGGCAGAGTTACAGAGAGGCAGAGAGAATGAGAGAGGTCTTCCATCCACTGGTTCACTCCCCAAATGGCCGAAACCACCAGAGCTGGGCCAATCCAAAGCCAGGAGCCTGGTACTTCTTCCAGATCCCCCACAGTGGTGCAGGGGTCCAAGGGCTTGGGACACCTTTTACTGTTTTCCCAGCCATAGCAGGGAGCTGGATTGGAAGCAGAGCAGCTAAGACTAGAACCGGCGCCCACATGGGATACCAGCACTGCAGGTGGCAGATTTACCTGGCCACAGCAGAGAGCTGGCCTGGAAGAGGGGCAACCGGGACAGAATCTGGCACCCCGACTGGGACTAGAACCTGGTGTGCCAGCGCCGCAAGGCGGAGGATTAGCCTAGTGAGCCGCGGCGCCGGCCTTAGTTTGGTTTTTGTTTACTTTGGTTTAGTCTGCTTTTTAACAAATGCTGGCAAGGATGTTGGTGGGAATGGAAGTGAGTACAGCCACGGTGGGAAACAGTGCGGGGATTTCCTCACAAACCAGCAATGGAATTTCCATAGGATCCAGCTATCCCGATACTATTCCCAAAGACACGAACTCACTGCTTCAACGTGTAACCTGCACCTCTGTGTTACAGCAGCACTGCTCACGGTAGCCAAGAGTTGAACTCAACCAAGGTGTCCATCATCAGCTGAGTAGGTAAAGAAAATGTGGTACATACACGAAACCGAATACTATTCAGCCATCAAAAAAGAATGAAATCCTGCCATGAGCAGCAAAATGGTTGGAACTGGAGGATGTTGTGTTGAGTGAATTAAGCCAGGTACAGAAGGCAAATACTACAAGTTCTCCCTCATAGAGGAGAACTAATACTTTTAAAAAACCACACACATGTCAATCTGAACACAGAATGTGATCACTAGAGGCCTTGAGAGTGGAAGGAATTGAAGGAGGTGTGACAGAGACAAAGCAAGAGAGAGACCACAGTGGGAGGGGCTCAGGTGAGCGACTCCCCTGCTGTGGTCACTGACTATGGAGGGTGGGGGGCAAAGGAGGCTGGAGGCACTGGGGTGGGAGCAGCCACCCCATGCTGCATCTGACAGCTGTCATGGAGACAGGACGCCCGTCCTCCGACTGTAAGGCACAGAATTCTGCCCACAGCTCGGGAGGAGTTTGGAGGAGGTCCCACCCCTGAGATGGCCCCACAGCTCTGGGGAACCCTGCACCCAGAGCCCATGCACAGCAGCCTGGAATCTGACCCAGGGCCTGTGAACAAATGAGAGGCCTTGTCCCAGGCTGCACAGTGTGAGGTGACCTGTTCTGCAGTGACAGGAAGCTGGTGACACCCAGGCTCGGGGGTGCACAGGTGCCCCTGCTAGCATCGTCTCCACCAGAGCGAATTCAGGAGCTGGCGTGAGCACTCACTGCATGAACAAGACCTTCCTGATGGCTTTGGGACTTGTCCTTTTAGGATTGTTACACGAAGCCTTTAAATTGTAAAACAATCAGGTTTCACTCTTTCAAAAACCCAGTTCAGCACCTGTTGACAGTAGCAGTGACTCCAGATGCTGGGGTTACAGCTTTGCCCAAAACAGCCCTGAGCCCCTGTGTGCTTATGACCCTTACCTTCTAGAGGTTTCTTGAAGTGAGATGGAGCCATTGGAGTGGGACATTTAAAGTTTTATTTATTTATTTGAAAGGCAGGGCTGGGGTGGGCACTGTGCGTAGCCAGTTATGCTGCACCTGCAGCCCAGGCTTCCCTATGTACCTGTGTGACCCCGACTGCTCTGCTGTCATCCAGCTCCCTGCTAGTGCACCTGTGACCCTGCCTAAGCCTCTGTAACCATGTAGGAGACCTGGTTGGAGTTGTGGGCTCCTTGCTCCAGCCCAAGACATAGCAACCATTTGGGAAGTGACCGGTGGGTAAAAATTCTCTTGGGCCATCTTCCAGTACTTTCCCATGCATCAAAAACAGAATAACCTGGACTCAGCAGCCCTGGGGTACAAGGTCGGGGCTGAACTCACTGCGCCACCACAATGCTCCCTCGGGAGTGCCTGACAGGCAGGAGTGAAGCAGCTGACTCGAAATAGCCAGGGGCTGCTGCCCTGGGAAGAATGGTCCCTGGGTGGGGAGAGGGCAGTGCTGGTGCCCACATGGGGACTGGGGGCGGGGGGAAGGAGAGGAGGAAGTGAGGGGGAAGGGCTGAGAAGGAGGTGAGGCAGAGGCAGAGGTCAGGATTCTGAGGCAGCGGTGAGCTCAGCTTCAAGTGAGTTTATTGATTTGAATAGACGCATCTGCAGAGCCTAGCAGGGATTCCTAGCACTTATAATTTTTAAACATTTATGTCAGCCGGCGCCACGGCTCAATAGGCTAATCCTCCGCCTAGCGGCGCCGGCATACCGGGTTCTAGTCCTGGTCGGGGCGCCAAATTCTGTCCCGGTTGCCCCTCTTCCAGGCCGGCTCTCTGCTGTGGCCCGGAAGTGCAGTGGAGGATGGCTCAAGTGCTTGGGCCCTGCACCCCATGGGAAACCAGGAGAAGCACCTGGCTCCCGCCTTTGGATCAGCGCGGTGCGCTGGCCTCAGCGCGCCAGCCGCGGTGGCCATTGGAGAGTGAACCAATGGCAAAGGAAGACCTTTCTCTCTGTCTCTGTCTCTCTCTCTCTCACTGTCCACTCTGCCTGTAAAAAAAAAATTTTTATGTCATATCTATGTTGACAGAGTTACCAAAGGAGGAAGAGAAAGAAGGCAAGGAAGGAAGGAGGGAGGGAGGAAGGGAGGGAAGGAGGGAAGGAGGGAGGAAGGGAGGGAGAGAGAATCTTATATCAGCCGATTCACAACCCAAATGGCTGCAAGGGGCAATGCTGTGTCAGGAAAAATCCTAGAGCCAGGCTCGTCTTCAGGGTTTCCCACATGGGTACAGGGGCCCAAGCACTTGGGTTATTTCTCCTGGTTTCCTGCGTGCATTAGCAGGGAGCAGGATTGGAAGTGGAGCAGCTGGGACATGAACCAGCACCCAAATGGGAAGCCAGTGTCAAAGGTAGAGGCTTAACCTGCTACTCCACAATGCTAGCCCAAGCATTATGGACTGTCTAAAATCTAACTGCCTCTTTACGTGAATCAGGTTAAATACTAACACCAGTAGAGCAATAATATATGTGCAAGGCTTGGATGGAGACGATTCATACAAATGGGCAGCAGGTGGGCATTAGCCTCGCAGCAGAGATGCCTGCACCCCACAGCAGATGCCCGGGCTGAGTGGCTGCTGCTCCTGACTCCAGCCTCCTGCCCACTCAGACCCTGGGAGCAGTGACACAGGCTCAAGGGACTGGGCTCCTGCCCCCTCACTGCAGTCCTGGGCTGGATTTCATCTGCTCCTCTTCAGCCCAACCAGATGAGAGTCTCTCTCTCTCTCTCTCTCTCTCTCTCTCTAATAAATCACATTTAATACAACACAGAGGAATGGGCACTGGGGCGGCAGTGAAGCTGTTGCATGTGATGCCTGAGACCTTGAGGTTGAGTGACGGCCCCACTCCCAATCCCAGTCCCTGCTGAGGAGCACCTGGGGGGCAGGGGTGGTTGCTCAAGTGCTTGGGTCTGCGCCGCCCATGTGGGGGACTTTGATTGAGTTCTGAGCTCCTGACTTCCATCTGGCCCAGCCTGGGCAGTTGCAGGCATGCAGGGAGTGAACCAGTGGATAAGAGATCTCCCTCCATCCAGCCCATAGTCTCCCTCTCACTCTCACAAGTAAATAAATAAAACAATAACAGGTAATGCATGAGAACTGGTGGATAGTTTATTGTCTGCATCAAACAGTGGCAACCCTGAGGTGACAAAATGTGCAGAAGTTTCTAGTTGAAACACTAAATGACAAATTGTGCCTCAGTGCTTCTCTGCAGAGCATCTCCCCTCCCCCATTCTTTACTGAGCTTTCTTCCTCTACTGTTTCACTTTATCAGGTAGTAAAACTATTAAATGTAAAATTCCAGAAATAAACAATCCATAACTATTAAATTGCATGTCCTTTTATTATTTACTTATTAGTTAAAGGCAGAGTGACGGGGAATGGACAGAGATCTTCTGTCTTCTGATTCACTCACCAAATGCCTACAAAGCCAGGCTGGGCCAGACTGGAGCCAGGAACCTGGAGCTCCCTCTGGGTCTCCCACGGTGCTGGGAGGGGCCCAGTCCCTGAGCCATCACCTGCTGCCTCCCAGAATGCACGAGCAGGAAGCTGGATCACAAGCAGAGTCGCCAAACTCAGACCCAACCCTCTGCTGTGGAATGGGGCGCCCTAGGCAGAGACTAACCTGACCTCCACACCCCCCTCCTGGGCCCTCCTGAGGGAGTGATGGGATCTCCTGACTGGTCCCTCCCACCTGGGGTGTCAATCATGGCTGGGTCCAGCCCATCCCCACTGCATTCCCTACACCCACTAGTCACTCAGCAGGCCTCCCGCGTGTCACATGGCTCTGGAGGTGTCACAGGTCTGTGTCAGCCCCCTTACCTGATGGCCTAGCACTGCATCAGAGTGTCTGCCACCCACCTCCCTCCACGGCATCACACAGGCACCGGGCTCCTCACACTGTCACAGAGGAGGGGACACAGCACGGAGACCTCTCAGAGACCACAGTCACACGGGGCTTCTCACAGCTCGTGGTGGGAACAGCCCCACGCTATCAGTGCTGTGGTTTACCTCTTCCTGTTCTTGATTTATCAGCTAAACTTCATCACAGGTGCGTGCAGGGCAGGGCTCAGGACTGCCCAGGGTCAGGCATCCCTGGGGTCCTGGACCACATCTGGTGGATGGGGAGGGACCCGGTGCTGAGCTGTGCTGCACTCCCACAGACAGGCTCAGGGCTGGGGGTGGGGGAGAGGTGACTGTCACCAGGGCACAGCCATGTTATCTGGGAAAGCAGACCTGGGGCTCTGGGGGCGTCACTGGGACGCTGTTGGACACCTTTAGGTGTGATGGGGCCGTGGTGTGCTCTGTCACAGATCGGGGTCCTGATCACTCAGGTGGGAAAGTGCGTGCTGCAGACGTGGCTGATAAACCACAGGACCCGGCTCCGCAGGGACCTCTCTCTGGGGCTCTCACACACAACGCCCCCCCCCCCCCCCCCCCCCCCCCCGCCCAGGCTGAGGACGAAACCACTGCCACTCCTCCCGCCCTCCCCAGGCCCCTCACTCCCCCCAGCAAGGTCCCTGGAGGTGAGTTTTCCTCTAGAAGAGTCCAGGGGACAGGTAAGGAGCAGGACACAGCTCAGGGACAGGGATCCGGGAAGGGAAGGGAGGGGCTGGGCCGGCCTGGGGCTCTCCGGGTTTCCTCAGACAGAGGCTGCCTGGTCTCGGGGAGCCGACATCACGCAGCGCGGGCCTCGGGAGGACAGAGGTGGGGGCTGAGTCCAGGTCCTGGCGGCGCTCAGGGTCTCGGTCCGAGGGCGGGTCTGGGCCGGGGAAGCCGAGCGGCGGGGAAGTCCCCGCGTACCCGAGTTTCACTTCCACTTCACAACCTGCGTCGGGTCCTTCTGCCTGGACACCCGTGACGCGGGCCCAGATCTCACACCCATTGGGAGTCCGGTTTCCAGAGGAGCCAATCAGCACCGTCGATCCGGGCTATAAAATCCCCGCGGAGCTGCCAGTGCTCAGTCTCCTCAGACCTCGACAATGGGGTCCATGGCGCCTCGGACCCTCCTCCTGCTGCTCGCGGGGGCACTGACCTTGAAAGACACCCAGGCGGGTGAGTACAGGGTCGGGATGGAGTCAGCCTGTGCGGGGCAGGATCGAGGGTACCGCGCGGCGGGGACACAGGACTCCGGGGGAGCGGCGTCTCCTCAGCCCCCAGCCGCCCCCACCTCGGCCGCGGCTGTCCCACCCCCTCCCTCCCTGCTGCCCCTTTTCCGTCTCACGACCCCCTCTCCCCTGGCTCCCACCCGGTCCCACCCACCTCAGACTCCTCCCGCTGCTGGCGGGGGTCGGGGAGTTCTCAGCCCCTGTCGCCCGCAGGCTCGCACTCCATGAGGTATTTCTACACCTCCGTGTCCCGGCCCGGCCTGGGGGAGCCGCGCTTCATCATCGTGGGCTACGTGGACGACACGCAGTTCGTGCGCTTCGACAGCGACGCCGCGAGCCCGAGGATGGAGCAGCGGGCGCCGTGGATGGGGCAGGTGGAGCCGGAGTACTGGGACCAGCAGACTCAGATCGCCAAGGACACCGCTCAGACCTTCCGCGTGAACCTGAACACCGCGCTGCGCTACTACAACCAGAGCGCGGCCGGTGAGTGACCCGGGCCCCACCGCAGCTCGCGACCCCTCCCCGCGTGGGGCCCAGGGGGCTCCGAGTCTCCGGGGCCGAGGTCCCCCAGACTGCGCGCCCCACGGAGACCCTCGGCACGGGAGGAGCCCGCGGGACACTCACGGGTTTCGGTTTCGGTTTGGGCCGAAATCCCCGCGGGTGGGTGAGGGCGGGGGCGGAGCTAGTGGCCAGGGCTGACCGCGGGGCGGGGCCAGGGTCTCACACTTTCCAGACGATGTTTGGCTGCGAGGTCTGGGCGGATGGGCGCTTCTTCCACGGGTACCGGCAGTACGCCTACGACGGCGCCGACTACATCGCCCTGAACGAGGACCTGCGCTCCTGGACCGCGGCGGACACGGCGGCTCAGAACACCCAGCGCAAGTGGGAGGCGGCGGGTGAGGCTGAGCGCCACAGGGCCTACCTGGAGAGGGAGTGCGTGGAGTGGCTGCGCAGATACCTGGAGATGGGGAAGGAGACGCTGCAGCGCGCAGGTTCGCAAGGCTGGGAGGGGCCGCGCTCGCCGACCTCCCCTGTGGTGGGGGCTGGGAAGGAGGGGAGGAAATGAGACCCAGGCCCCAAACCCCTCTCCTTAGGTTGGGGGGTGGGTGACAGAAGCGTCCTCCTTGATTTGGTGCCTGCCCTTCTCTCAGGGCAGTAGAGGGACCCGGGCTGTCTAAGGAGGGAGGAACAGAACATTCCAGAAGTCTCCTCAGCGGTGCCCTGGACTCAGACAGGGTTCTGTGAGCCGGGACCTCTCTCAGGCCTGTTCTTGGCCTCAGGCTGCTGCGTGGGGAGGTTTGACCCCAAGTGTTCCGAGTCTCTGCCTCCTCTCAGGTCAAGACTGAAATCCTTTTCCTCCCCTCAAACACCTGGAGACTCCTAGCCTGGGCTGTCTCTCTGATTCTAGAACTTTCCAAAGAATCCGTCATCCCGATGCCTGTGTGCAGGCAGGGTCTGGGTTCTGCACACCCTCCCCTACCTCCGTCGTCCCCTCCGTTCTCAGGATGGTCCCCTGAGTGCTGCTCCCGAGTCCCATGAAGATCAGAAAGTGCCTGAACTTTCCAAATCTTTCCCTCAGACCCGCCCAAAGCCCACGTGACCCACCACCCTGCCTCTGACCGGGAGGCCACCCTGAGGTGCTGGGCCCTGGGCTTCTACCCCGCGGAGATCTCACTGACCTGGCAGCGGGATGGGGAGGACCAGACCCAGGACACGGAGCTCGTGGAGACCAGGCCTGGGGGCGACGGAACCTTCCAGAAGTGGGCGGCTGTGGTGGTGCCTTCTGGGGAGGAGCAGAGATACACGTGCCGTGTGCAGCATGAGGGGCTGCCTGAGCCCCTCACCCTGACATGGGGTGAGGAGGGCAGGGGGGCGGGGCCTCTGAGGGGAGGGCAGAGCCCTGCTGGGGCCTTCAGCAGGGGCAGGGCTGAGAGCTGGGGTCAGAGTCCCTCACCTCGCCTTCCCTTCTCAGAGCCTCCTGCTCAGCCCACCGCGCTCATAGTGGGAATTGTTGCTGGAGTTCTTGGAGTTCTTCTGATCCTGGGAGCTGTGGTCGCTGTTGTGAGGAGGAAGAAGCACAGCTCAGGTAGGGGAGGGGAGGGTGGGGTGTGAGTCTCCTGTCCCCTTTCTGTCAGGTAGAAGTGCACACACCCCCTTCATGGGATGCGCAGTGCACACCCATCTGCACACCCAGGCTGGGCCCTGTGTGCTAACTTGGGCTCTCTGTAAAGCACAGGGAAGATGAGAATGAATGTTTCCTGGGCTGGTGCTGGTGATGGGAGCTGAGTGCCAGCAGCCGCAGAGCAGGGGGCGGCCCCAGCTGAGGACAGGGCTCCAGGGGCGGGGTCTCCTGTCCCACAGCCACAGTTCTGGAAGCTTCTGTAGGATGAGCCAGTGCTCTGGGCTCCCTCTAGGTGGGTGCTCAGGCCCTGCCTCCTCCCTGGCCTCTCACAAGGTGTTTTCTTCTCACAGATGGGAAAGGAGGGAGATACACTCCGGCTGCAGGTAAGTGCTGGGGTGTGGTGGGGGTGGGGTTCACTGAGACCCTTGCCACAGTGAGAAGCCCATGGAGACGCTGCCCGCCCACCCCTCGTCCCTCCCTCAGCCACGTCCCCGTGGGCCTCACCAAGTCCTGATTTGTTCACCCCAGGTGGCCACAGGGACCAGGGCTCTGATGATTCTCTCATGCCCTGAAAGGTGAGACCTGGAGGCTGCTTGGGAGGGGGTGGGGCAGAGGGGACACCGTGGCCTCTGGGATTCCTTGAATGGGCCATGGTGGTGGCTGCTCATGTCCCGTGTGAACTGCTCATCTGAACTTGTTATCTGGATTTTTCTATAGCGTGAGAAGTGGCCTGTGTGGGACTGAGCGATGCAGATTTGTGCAGGCCCCGTCTCTGTCCTCAGAGCCTGGCTCACCTTGAGCGCGTGGGCAGCAGGCACAGTGTGAGGAGGGGAGCCTGGCCCGCCCTGCCCGTGTGGGCGTCTCCGTCCTGTCTCAGGTCCTGTGCACTGCGCTGCAGCTCCTTCCCCATTCAGTCTGAACACTGATTTATTTTTCCAATTCTGTCATCTGGTGTGGATGAGTTAATTAAATGAGGAGATTCCTTAAATTTGAATGAGGAAATAAATAGGAATAAATAGAGGTGCTAGAACCTTCCAGAACCCGTGTGCTTGCTGTGCTGAGTGTGCTGCAGGTGGGGCTGGGAGGGGCTGGGAGGCACTGAGTGAGGACAGTGCTGTGCCCCTGGGTTCTGAGTCTACCCGGGCGCTGTGGTCGCTCCTCACCCGGGTCCCTGCCCCGTCCTCGTCTCCAGTGGAAGCTGTGCCCCCCCGCCCCCGCCTGTGCTCACAGGGACTCAGCCATGGCCCCAGGAGGTCCTGTTCCTGGGACCCGCAGCAGGGACGGCTTCCTGCGCCCGGGCAGCCTGAGCTCAGGTTTGTGATGGAGCAATAAGGAGACCACTCAGGTAGGAGGTTAGTTGATGGCCCAGAGAGGCTGTGAGGGACTGGGAACAGGCCTTCTTACTGGGCAGGGGCAGCGTGGGCCCTTCTGAGACAGTGGCTTTGAGGAGACATTTGAGGGACATGAGGAGTCATCTGCAAAGCCATCTGGGGCAAGTCCTTTGCAGGCAGGGAACCTACAGTGCAAATGTCCTGGGGCAGGAGTGTGTGTGTGTGTGTGTGTGTGCACATGTGTCTACACTACAGGAACAAGGAGCAGGGGGTCGTGAAGACTGGGTCAGGGGTACGACTGGCACGGAGGCCGTGTGCACACTGGCAGGGTGTTGCCCTTGCTCTAAGTGAGCTGGGAGCTGGGAGAGCTCTGAGCAGGAAGGGGCGTGGCTCAGCTGCTCCCTTACAGGACCGCGTGGCTGCTGGGGGAGGGTGGGGCGCAGAGGCCAGCAAGGCTGCAGGAGGACGTCAGGGCACCCGGCAGAGCCCAGGCTGGGGACGCAGCTACTGCGCTGGGGCGGGGTGGGAGGAGTGGGAGAGGAGCTTCCGGCTCCCTCTGAAGATGGACTCACGGCGCTGCCTCGTGGACTGCACCAGGGTCTGAGAGAAGGCGGTAAGGAGTTCCTGGCAGCAGGAAGTGGGGGTTTCTCTGGAGGAGAGGGGGCGACAGTGGGCGGGGCATCTGAGGAGGGGGCGGCCCAGGCGTCCATGCAGGTGCCCTGGGAGCCCAGGTGTCTGCAGGGAGTGTGGCTGACACTGTGGGGCCGGCAGCTGGGCCGCAGGATGGAGTTAGGAGAAATGTCTAGGCTGGAGAAGTAGACGGGGTGGGGCACCGTGTGCATGGGGTTTGCAGTCCTGAGCAGAGAGGCAGTCACCAAGGGAGGGGGCGGCTGGGAAGAGGAAGGGCCCGGGCCCCGCCCTGGCCTGCAGCATCGGTGATGGGAGTGAGCCCACGGCAGAGCCGGCCGCGGGTCTGGGGCCACGTCCTGCACTGGGGGCCTGGACTGGCTGGGCAGGAGCCCCCGGGATGCCACGAGGATTCAGACAGTCTGGGGAGGGCAGGTCTGCGTGTGTGCAGGGTGTCCTGCCGCTGTGGTCCCCAGGCCACACTCTCAGCAAGACCTGAACCAGGACCCCCAGGCTGGGCCTCGACCTCCCCTTGGGAATTAGTAACTGAGAAGTTCCTGAGCAGGCCCACACTGGGAGGTGGAGCCTCTGGCAGGGACTGAGTGTAGCTGTCCCCGCCCACAGTGCAGCCATCCCTGCCCACTGTGCTCTCCCTGATTCCCCTGAGTTTCCGAGGTGGGAGGCGGCACACACTCAACTCTGAGCCTCTCTCCAGCTGTGACTGCGCCCCTCTCCTGCTGTGGATGTGCTGGGTGGTCTACTCTCTCGGTGCTGGGCAGTGGGAGTGAGTCAGGTTCCCAGTCAGCCCCAGGCTCCCCAGGAGGCCACACCCCCCAGCAGGACTCTGGACTGGCAGGCAGGGTGATGGGGGGGGGCAGTGCATTTTGTCAGCTCCCAGTGCTGTATGCAGACATGACCGTACTGAAAGTCTAATGCACTGGATTTTCTTTTTTAAAAAAGGGTTTGTAGTTATTTGAGAGGCAGAATTATAGACAGGGAGCGGGAAGAGAGAGAAAAAGGTCTTTCGTCTGCTGGTTTAATTCACAAGTGGCTGCCACAGCCTGAGTTGGGCTGAACCGAAACCAAGACCCAGGACTTTCTTCGGGTCTCCCACGTGGGTGCAGGGCCCAAGGACTCTGGCCATCCTCTGCTGCTTTCCCAGTGCATTAGCAGGGAGCTGGATCAGAAGTGGAGCAGCCAGGACCCAAACCAAAACCCACATGGGATGCCAGCACTGCAGGCGGTGGCTTCAACTGCAACGCCACAACGTTGGCCCCATACATAACCATTTTAAAGACTTACACTACTAAGTTATACAACCAGGATGGCATGGTGCTGGCGTGAGGCACAGACACATGGACATAGAAAATAATTGGAAGCCCAGAAAAAAATCCTTTGATTTACAGCAAAGTGACCTTTCACAAGGATACCAAAACACACACTGAAGAAAGGACAATTCTTCAACATGGTGAGGGGAGAACTGGATATTCGCATGCAGCATAAAATTAGACCCTTACGTGGCCGGCGCTGTGGTACAGAAGGTTAAGCCTCTGCCTGCAGTGCCAGCATCCCATTAGGACACCGGTTAGAAACCTGGCTGCTCCTCTACTGATCCAGCTCCCTGCTAATGCACCTGGCAAAGCAGCAGATGATGGCCCAAGTGCTTGGCCACTGAACCCACAAGGGAGACCCGGAGGAAGGCCCGGCTCCTGGCTTTAGATCAGAACAGCTCTGACCACTGTGGCCATATAGGGAGTGAACCAGCAGGTGGAAGACTCTCTCTGCCTCAGCCTCTCTGTAATTCTGCCTTTCAAATAAATAAATAAATGCTTTTAAAAAGGAAAGATATCAACTGCTGGTGAAGACTCAGGAGAAAGAGGCACAGTGTTTGTGGGAGTGGACATTAAGAAAAGTAGTGTGGAAGACCTTAAGAATCAAAACTAGAATCTTTCTGAATCATTAAAAACAGAGCCACGGCATGACCAGATATCCCAGTACTGGGCACACAGCCGCAGGAAGGGAAGTCCGGCATGAAGGAGACGTCTGCACCCCGTGTTCACTGCAGCCCTGTTCACGATAAAGAACACGGAATCAACCCTCAGGCCCAGGGCGGAGGAGACAGAGCAGGGGGTGTGTCCACAGTGGGGCGCTGCTGAGCCGGTTAAGAGGAGGAATCCTGGGGTTTGCAGTGAGGAGGATGAACCTGGGGTTCATGGTGTCACTGAATAAGCCCGGAACAGATACAAACCCCCCTGAGCTCACTCACTGTGGCGTCTGAAAAGCTGAGGCCCTGGATGTGGAGAATAGAACAGGGGCTCCCCGAGCTGGGAGGGGCAGAGGGAGGGCGGGAGGAGGGGCCCCGGTACAACTATGCAGGAGGAGCAGCTCTGCTGCGCTGTGGCCCAGGAGGCCCCCGAGGGAACAGGGACCTAGCGTCTGTCACAGGCTGAGAGCAGTTGGTGAATGTTCTCTACACAGAGAGACGCTGGGGGATCAGGTGATCCGTTTGCTAATGACTTTGATTTGATCCTTACACATGTATCCACGCACTGAGAGTCCACACTGGACCCTGTAATATGTACAACCACTGTGTGTCCATCAAACATAAAGTCAGGGCAGCTGTTGGCAGCAGCGGCTGTCACACTGGTTACACCTGCACCCCCAGTGCCGTGGCTGTAGGTGTGCTGGCTGCTCGCCATTAGTCCATCTCTCCTGGTGCGACCCTTGGAGGCATGGAGGATGGGTCAAGCACTGGGACATCACCTAGGAGACCCAGGTTGAGGTTTGGGCTCTTGGCTTTGGCCTGGCCCAGCCCTGGCTATTGCCTCTGGGGAGTGAGTCAGCAGATAGAAGATCTCTCTCCATTCATCTATCACTGTCTCTCTTTTTCTAGCTGTGTGTGTCAGCCTTTCAAATAAAAAATGGAAGTTGATTAATTGAAGATAAAAATAAAATTTTTAACTGAACCAACTACTAACCCAAGGGTAAAGTTGTCAGTATCAAATTTGCCTGAGCTTTGTAAAAAATCAAATAAAATCTACAAGGACCGAGGAGCACTTAAGGGACAAACAGGTTCTCAGGTGGGCAGGGAGCGCGGGGTCATGGACTCAGCCACTGCCAGCCCAGCCCCGCTGCCGGCCCTCAGGCAGCCCCGGGGGAGGCGGCAGAGCTCCTGCTGCCAGGGAGGCCACGTGGACTCTGCTCCCGGGGACTGGGGTTGAGGGACAGGTGATGGCTCTGGCGGGGACTGAGCAGCCGCTGTCCTGTCTCACTCCCAGGCTGGAGTCACCTCCATGACCGTGTGTGTACAAGCACTGAGACGCCAGCATGAGTCACAGCTGCCGGGACAAAGGAGAACACACAGGGCAGGCGGCAGAGACGGCAAAGCCTGGAGGAGTGGGTGGAGGACGGGGGCCTGGAAGAACTCCCACAGGCCCCGAGGAGTCCAGGCGCCCACACGCCGGCCCAGGGCCACATGAGCGCTCCAAAGCCCCTGAGAGCCTGGAGCCCTGACCTCTGGCTGTCTCCAGGCTCTTTCTGCTGGGAAAATCCCATCCCCGTCAGCAGTGCCCATCAGAATCAGAGGACAAGGCTGGAGGTAAAGGAGGGAGACAGCTCACTCTACAGGCAGAGGAGGGGCTGGCAGCCTTCGGGGCCTCTCAGGGGGAGGCTCTGGGCTCTGAAGGGCACAAGTGAGGCTGGGCTGCTGAGCCGGGCTGAGCTGGGTGAGGTCTGGCAGCAGCGCCTCTCGGGTGTCACCGCAGGTCCTGGAAACCCTGCCCCATGGCAGGAGGGGGACACAGCAGGACGTCCTGACACCGCGCACCCGCAAACCTCACTTGGCCGAGACCTGAGAGAGGCAGAGGACTGTGTGAGAGAGGAAACCTTTCCCAGGGCAGCGTCTGCACAGCGGGTTCAGCTCCTGGTTGTGGTGCAGCCTCCCAGAGCAGAGGGCGGGTTCACAGTCTGCCTGCTCGGCTTCCAATCCCGCCCCCAGCTAATGCGCCTGGGAAAACAGCAGAAGATGCCAAGTGGGAGGGCCCTGTGCTCCACGTGGGAGACCCACACAGAGTTCTGGGCCCCTGTGTCCAGTTTATACCTGTCCCAGCATCTATTTGGGGAGTGAACATGGATGGAAGATCTCGCTCTGTGTCTCCCTCTCTCTCTGTCACCCTGCTTTTCAAACAAAATAATTTTTAAAAATTTTATTCCAGAGTGCTATTTTTTTTTTTACAGGCAGAGTCGACAGTGAGAGAGAGAGAGACAGAGAGAAAGGTCTTCCTTTTGCCGTTGGTTCACCCTCCAATGGCTGCTGTGGCCGGCGCACTGCGCTGATCCGATGGCAGGAGCCAGGTACTTCTCCTGGTCTCCCATGAGGTGCAGGGCCCAAGTACTTGGGCCATCCTCCACTGTACTCCCGGGCCACAGCAGAGAGCTGGCCTGGAAGAGGGGCAACTGGGACAGAATCCAGCGCCCCAACCGGGACTAGAACCCGGTGTGCCGGCGCCGCAAGGTGGAGGATTAGCCTAGTGAGCCGCGGCGCCGGCCTAGAGTGATAGTTTTAAGAGGGGGCTTTTTAAGAGGTATTTGAATTCTGAGGGTGGAGTCCTCCCGCTGGGATTAGGGCCTTTATAAGGGGTCCAGGCTGGGGGAGGGTTTCCTCTCTCCCCCTTCCATCTGCACATGAGGACCAAGTGTTGTTCTCCCCAGAGGATGCAGCATTCCAGGTGCCTTCTGGGAGTCAGAGTCCCCAACCTGCCAGTGCCTTGAATGGGACCTCCCGGCCCCCAGAACTGGGAGCCAATAAATTCCTGTTCCTGCAGCGCCTGTCACAGCAGCACAGGTGCACTAGGACAGCCCTCCCCCACCAGGAACCACAACAGAGGCGGACATTTTGACCTGACCCATGCGCTTCTCTTCCCCTTTCACATTCTGAGGGCCCCGAGCCTGGACTACCAGAGCGTCTGTAACAACAGATCCACAGCCTTGCCTGGGAGTCCAGAGCTGGCCTGAGAGCCCCTGAGGCTGCAGTCAACCCGCTCCCAGTCAGCGCGACCGAAGGCTGGAGTTTCTTAGAGCAGAGCGTAGAGGGGCAGGAACAGAATAGCGCAGGGCAGGACGGGAGGTTGGAGGCTGAGTGGGCTTCACGCTGCGAACAAAACCAACGCAGCAGCTGCAAAGGAGCCCTCAGGTAGCCCTGATGCCGCACTGCGTCTCAGACGTGGGAGCCGGGGTGCAAAGTCAGCGAAAATGTGGGAAGCAGTTGCCTCTGGGAAGGCTGGAATTGAGAAGAGACAAAGATATGGCATTCCATGAGAAATCTTTTTTTTTTTTTTTTTTAATTTGGAAGTCAGAGTAACAGACAGAGGGAGAGATGAGAGAGAGAGAGAGAGAGAGAGAGAGAGAAGGCTTCCATCTGTGGTTCACTTCCCAGGTGGTCACAGCGTCCAGCCAGGGATGTGCCAGGAAGAAGCCAGGAACCAGAAGCTTCTTCCAGGTCTCCCATGTGGGTGCAGGGGCCCAAACACTTGACCATGTCCTGCTGCTTCCCAAATGCATGACCAGGGAGCTGGATCAGAAGTGGAGCAATTGGGGCACCAGCCAGCACCCATATGGGGTGATGGTGTTGCAGGTATGGGCTTTACCCACTGTGCCACAATGCTGGCCCCTCACGGGTCATCTTGAAAAATAAACAATTCTCTCAGTTATAGGTACTGGTAAGTCTGATTAAAATAACAACAACAATTCCAAGAACATGAGGGTTTATGGCTGATGACAGCTGAGGAGCACAGGTGGGTTGGAGGCCTCATCACACGTGTGCACAGTTTGCACACACCACACCTGCACACACGTGCGAACCACAGCAGCCCTGAACCCCATGGGACAGGACGCATCAGCAAATGCATCTCTGCACGGTGCCTGCATAAACGCTCTGCCACCTCCCCTACTGTGCACCCTGGGACCCAGGGAGCCCCCACGAGGGTCCCTCACCCTCTCCTCATCCAGGCAGGCCCTGGACCCCCTCCTACTGCAGGCAGAGCGCCCATCCCAGCTTAGTCCATTGTGCAGGTGAGCCTGGTGCTCTCTGCCACCCCTGCTGACCTGGGTGGGGCTGAGGCAGCCCCGTTCTGGAAGTGCAGCCAGGGCCAGGAGTCAGGGGGGACTGAGACTGGGGTGGGGGAGTTGCCCCCTCCCTGCCCACTCAGTCTGAACCCACGACATCAGGTGCCGGTGCTGCTCCCCCTGTGCCCTGGGTTCCTTCACCCTTCACTGACTCAGCTCCATCCCCCAGCGCCCCCTCACCCAGGAGTGGACTAAGCCCTGCTCTTCATCACCTGGATCCCAAAGCCCTGTCCCTGTGCCCCGCAGCTCACCCAGCCCTGTCCTCCACGAGGGCTCCTCCCTAGGGCTCCCCACAGCCTCAGCCCAGAACCACGGCCCAGGCGCCCAGCATCAGTGCCGGCCCCTTCTGTTCTGCTGGGACCCTGCGGCTCCAGATGCTGGCGCAAGTGGAGATTTGCTCTTCTTGGGTACAGCGTCAGGACGGAGCCCTCCTCTGCCCTGCCCTCATGTCCACCCTCAAATCCCCCAGATTCGTAATTCAGACACAGACCAAATACAAACATTTAAAAACCACAGAAAGGTCTACACTACAGAATTTACACATATGATAGACAGGAGGGGGTGCACGGAGTGTGACAGAAGTCAAGGATTTCAGGCCCAGGAGCCAGGAGTGGGGTCCCAGCAGCAGCCACAAGGCCACCTGCAGACACAGTGCACCTGCAGTGAGATGACCCCACACCATGCAGTGTGCTACACACAACAAAGCAACAGGAAAACAACACAGACAAGAAGGACCAGCCTGGCACAGCTGCCAACACTCACATGTGGGAATTCTTTTCACCCACACAAACACAAGGAAAAATGTAGCTCGTTTTCTATTTCGTTTGTTTATGGGATGCCAGCATGTAGGAGGCAGGTTAACCCAGTGCACCACAACAGCATCAAGCTGGGCCCCTGGGTTTGCTTTTTTTTTTTTTTTTAAGATTTATTTATTCATTTGGAAATCAAAGTTACAGAGAGAGAGAAGAAGCTGAGAAAGATCTTCCATCCACTGCTTCACCTCCAGATGGGCACCACAATCCACGCTGGGTGAGAGAGAAGCAGGAGCCAGGAGCTTCTTCCAGGTCCCCCACGTGGGTGCAGGGCCCACACGTGGTCATCTTCACTGCTCTCCTGCAGTGGAGTGGAAGTGCAGCTGCCGGGCCTGGAACCCGGGCTGGCTCACAGGCGTCGGCTCCACAGCCACTTCACCAGCCGCGCCACGACGCCGGTCTCATTCCCCATTCCCACCCTCATTTTGGAGGCAAGTAATCTGAAGTGACCAGAAGGGTGGCGTTGCTGGTCCAGGACAGGAGGGGCCCAGGCCCTTCCCTAGGGACCCCACTCTCAGTGGAACCAGGGGACCCAGGATTTACACCTGAGCCTGAACCTCGGACCCTGTGCTGTCGTCGTGGTCTCTTGGCGCCCCCTGCTGGTCATCCATGACACGAAGGCTCACCAGCTCTGCTGGGGGCAAGAAACCAGAAAATGTTCCAAGGGTGCTTCTTACTGGGTCAGGACTTCTCCCTCCTCAGCCGCTCAGAACTCAGCTCCCACCCTTGTTGGAAGGATGACGACGCCCACGTCTGCTCACGCCTTTTCTCAGCCCTGGCTCCTCTCCTGCAGCTCCGTCCACATGACCACTTGCCCCTGCTGTCACCACACACAGGCAAGGGACTAGGACGGCCACAGGGAACAGGACAAGATCGGAGCGTGGAAACCCAGGCCTCTCCTCCCCTCAGGCCCCTGGGTCCCCACACAGCCTCCCTCCTGTCCTCTAGGCCAGCAGGGGGCACACACGCCCCTCTTCCTCCTGAGTCCCCAGGCACCCGCACCTGCACTGCCCAGCCCTGAGTCAGCAGCTCCCGACTGCAAAGCCCACCAGGAGGTCAGGGGCACCTCAGGCCCAGAGCAGCAGAGCTGGCAGCGCCCTGCCCTGGAGCAGCCCATGCGGAGGAGGTCAGGCCGCCACCCTCTGCACCTGCCTAGGCTCCCAGGCTGCCCTGGGTCCTCCTTGCTCTGCCTGGTCCACCTGCCCCTGAAACACAGCTGCACCCAAGGGCTGCTGCCTGCCCGAGGCTCCCCTGCCTTCCCACCCCATCCTGGTGGGGACTCACTCAGGCCACAGCCCTCAGGGGGCTTCCTCCCCGTGGGGAGTAGGGGGTTCTGAAGGCCCATGGCCTGAGACGGTTCCCACAGCCACCTACCTCCTGCACCCTAGGGTGTCACTGCCATGGCCACCCCTCACACAGGGGACGCTGCCACCAGACACTGAGTTCTCATCCATTTCATCAGTTTTCCAACTCTGGGGTCAGGGGAAACCCTAGGAGGACCATCCACAGGACATTGTATCTTTTTTTATATAAAAAGATTCATTTATTTATTTGAAAGTCAGAATTAAATCACAAAGTGGGAGAGAGAGAGAGAGAGCGAGGCCTTCCATTCACTGGTTCACTCTCCAAATGGCTGAAACGGCCAGAGTTGGCCAATCTGAAGCCAGGAGCCAGAAGCTTCTTCTGGTTCTCCCACGTGGGTGCAGGGGCCCAAGCACTTGGGCCATCTTCTGCTGCTTTCCCAGGCCACAACAGAGAGCTGGATTGGAAGTGGAACAGCCGAGATTTGAACCGGCACCTATATGGAATGCTGGCACTGTAGGTGGCGGCTTTACCTGCTATGCCACAGCACTGGCCACAGGACATCGTAACTTGTAAGGACATCATCTTTGGTTTTTCCCAGGGCCATCATATTTTTATCCTGTAAGGCTTTTGATTGTTTGGGGTGACAGGTGTTTTTCTTTTCTTTTTTTCCCTCAAAGAAATCTTTTATTTAATGAGCACAAATTTCATAAGTACAACTTCAGGAACATAGTTATTTTTCCCACCACACCTGCCCTCCCGCACACACTTCCACCCGTCTCCACACTGGCCCTCTGCTCCTGATTGCCCTCGTCCCCCGCGCCCAGCACCTGCGTGGCTTTCTGGCTTCCGTCCCTGCATCCCAGGAAGTTTATCTGAAACGATGCGTTTACCCAGCACCCTGAAGAGGGCAGCCGGGTCCCTGTTCCTTTTCTTGTTCTGGGTGACGAATCCTCACCTGGTCTCCCTGCCCGGCTCTCCACAGGAGCCAACTCTGCTGCAGGGACAGAGCCACTTGGGGTGGCTTTAGGGGGCCCAAAAGACCCTGTTCGCACACCACTACCTGCCCAACTTTAGGGACTGTTGGCCACCTGGCTTTTTATGGTACTGCCTTAAATATTTCCCGAGACTTCTAGAAATTTCACGAGTTTGAGGGTACACGGGGCTTTCAGATTATTTTTTTTCAACTGGGCATTGACACTGAGTAGTAGGATGAGAAAGGACAGTAAAAACCACTGCCTTTTACCATTGAAGAATCCGAAGTCTTGTGACTTTCCCAAGGTCATCGGAATCTCCTACACCGAGGTCTTAATACAGTTGCCAGCAGATAAAAGAATGATCAGAACCACAAATCTGCCCCCAGTTCTTGGTAAAATCTAAAAGAAAGGGGGAATCTGAGGAGAATTCATAGTAGGCGAAAGATTCATTTCCTGCACTGAAAATAGTTTACCATCAGTAAAGTCAAGATATGCTAAGTCTTTTAAATTCAACTACTTCTTCCTTATTTTACATAAGGTACTGAGTCAGCCAAGGCTGCTTTTCTGTGTCATGATGGTGCAACTGCTGCCAAACGGAAGGACTCTGATGGTTTGTCGGTAAAGAAAACAAAACCTGCATGCTGGTAAAAATCTGTTAGAGAATATTAGTCGGTCAATCCGTCACAATATTCCAACAGAAGTTCTGTTCATTCGTTCCATCCCCACACCCCTCTACTCTCTGTATTTCTCAAAGGTAAACTTATATATAAAAGCGTAAAAGACCTTTCTAAAAAAATAAAGAAACTATTTAAAAGCCCACCTGGGGCTGGCACTGTGGCACACTGTGTTAAGCCACCATCTGTAGCATCGGCATCCCATAATGGTGCTTGCTCAAGTCCTGGTTGCAGCACTTCCAGTCCAGCTCCCTGCTAATGCACCTGGGAAAGCAGAGGAAGGTGCCCTCGGCCTTGGGCCCCTGCACCCACATGAGAGACCAGGATGAAGCTCCTGGCTCCTGGCTCTGGTCTGGCCCAGTCCTGGCATTGCAGCCATTTGAGGAGTGAACCTGCAGATGGAAGATTCCCTCTCTGTCTCACCCTCTCTCCTTCTGTAATTCTGACTTTCAAATTAAGAAATAAATAAGTACACCTTCATTTAGACACACACACACACACACACACACACACACGGGGAAAGGCCCATCTCTTCAGTCAGTGGTGCTGGGGGAACCAGACATCCACACAGAGACTGAGCCTGGATCCTGACCTCACCCCTGAGCCACCCAGCATGCAGTACAGACGTCAGGGTGAGACCGGGAACTCTGCGCCCCGGGGAGAACCGGAGAGGGCAGCTCTGACAGTGCTGGGCACAGACTTCCTGAATGTGACCCCAAAGAAGCAAATGGGAGGAAAACAGACCCATGGCCGGCGTCCAGCTGAGCAGCTTCTGCTCGGCCAAGGAAACACCTGTGGAGCGGGGACAAGCCCCAGACTGGGAGATGCTTGCCAGTCACACACTGAACGAGACCTTCACACCCACAGTACAGAGGACTCACTGCCAGGAACTCTACTGAGGAAAGGACAGAGGACTTGAACAGACAGTTCTCAGAGAAAGACGCACAGACGGCCAGCAGGTGGATGAAAGTGCCCAGGAGGTGGCGCTGTGACGCATGGGGGATCCCGTGTCCCAGTGCCTGGGATCCATCCACCCCCGCTTATGGCCCAGCCCCCTGCTAAGGCAGCAGGAGAGGGCTCAGACCTTGTGTCCTTGTCATCACCGTGTGACCCTGGATCACGTTCCCAGCCCCTGACTTTGGCCCAGCCCAGGCCCAGCTCTTGCAGGCATTTGGGGAGGATGGAAGATCTCTCTCTCTCTCTCTCTCTCTCTCTCTCTCTCTCTCTTTCTCCTTTGAAAATGGATAAAAATGAATTTAAAAAAACTTAAAAACAAAAAGCTTGCCATCCTAACACTCTGGGAAGTGAACGTGGACCCAGCAGGACTCTGCAGCTCAGCTACTGAGAGATGAAGACCATGCTCAGCCATCAGACTGTCAGATTCCAGAAAATTCCACATCACTCTGAAGGGACAAGCAGGTGTCATGAGAGGCCCCGGCCAGCCCTGCAGAGTGAAGCCGTCACTTCTATGTAGAACACAGTGAGGGCCGCCGCCGTGAAATAGCAGGTAAAGCTGCCACCTGTGGCACCGGCATCCCATGTGGGCACGGGTTCTAGTCCTGGCGGCTCCTCTTCCAATCCAGCTCTCTGCTATGGCCTGGGATAGCAGTAGAAGATGGCCCAAGTCCTTGGGCCCCTGCACCCGCATGGGAGACCTGGAAGAAGCTCCTGGCTGTTGCTCAGCTATTGCAGGCATTTGGGGAGGGAACCAAGAGATGGAAGATCTTCTCTTCTCTTCTCTTCTCTTCTCTTCTCTTCTCTTCTCTTCTCTTCTCTTCTCTTCTCTTCTCTTCTCTTCTCTTCTCTTCTCTTCTCTTCCCCTCCCCTCCCCTCCCCTCCCCTCTCCTCTCCTCACCTCTCCTCTCCCTCTCCTTTTCATAATAAATAAAAATGTATAATGAAACACTTGAAAGAGGTGACATAGAACATGTTTCAATTCAGCTGCTTGATTCAGCAGCCCCCACATTAAGGACAGGGATGCCAGGAACAGCTGGATGCTCTCTCTCCGTGTCAGAAAAAGGAGCTTTGCCCAGGCTGACGAATCGACCTCAGAGTTGTCCAGTGACAGATTAAGGAGCCCAGATTAGATGATTAATTTGTAATATTTGGAGGATGGGATAAATGACCTGATGTCCTGGGGGGTGGGGAGACACAGAGAAGGTATCAGCTCGTGTCTCCCATTGGTGACCATCAAGAGGAAAGACGGCAAGGTTGGTGAGGATGAGGAGAACGGGAATTCTTAGGCACTGTTGGTGACACTGCAGATGAGAGCAGACCTGTGGGAAACAGCACGGGGCTTCCTAAAAACAAGTTGATACAGAACCGCCATGGACCCAGCTGTCCACTCCTGACACCAAGGGATAGAAGTCAGGGTGCTGAGAGACACCTGTGCCCGCGTGCTCACTGCGGTGTCCCCCACAGTCATGGAGATAAAGATGCAACCTGAGTGACCAACCACAGGGGAATGGGTGCACAGACCGCGGTAGGGGTGGGCGCGTGCTGGGCAGCAGTGAAGACACCGCATGGGGGCCACACCTATAGCAAAGCCCTGATCCCAGCCCCCTGCCGAGGGGCATTCTGGGAGGCAGCGAGGGGTGGCTCGAGTCCCCGGGAGACCAGCTGAGGTCCAGACCCCTGGTTTCAGCCTGGCCCAGCCCACGAGTGGCAACCGCTGGGCTGTGACCCGTCAGATGCTTGCTCTCTCTCTCCATCTGTCACTCACTCTCTCTTCTTGCTCTTTTCTCTCTCCTCTCCCTCAAAGAAAATAATGAATGGACAAAAGTAAGTAAAAGTGAACTACCGCATTGCTTTACGCAGTGTGGCTGCTGTTACTCAACCACACAGGTGAATGCTATCGCCAGCAGCATCCAGGCGGGAGTGGGGACGTTTATGTCAGTGCAGTGTCAGCCGTGGAAGGAGGCACCTCCCGCTCCCCTAAACATGGGACTGAACAAGCAGACCACCCATATGAATGCACAGCGGGGTCACTGGGACGGGGAAGGCGTGGGGGCTGGGATGGGGACAACGGGGCTAACACCGCTGCGTGGAGGGGTCGGGCCCAGGGATCCACAACTCAGGGGCTGACTACAGCACACAGCCAGCTTTTTTTTTTTAATATTTATTTTATTTATTTGAAAGACAGAGTTACAGGGAGAGGTAGAGACAGAGAGAGAGAGGTCTTCTATCCGCTGGTTCACTCACCAGATGGCCGCAATAGCCAGACCCGCGCCGATCCAAAACCAGGAACCAGGAGATTCTTCTGGGTCTTCCACATGAGTGCAAAGCACTTGGGCAATATTTACTGCTTTCCCAGGCCATAGTGAAGAGTTAAAATTGTGTATGTGCGGGTGTAAAAAGTTAAGCTTAAGCTTACAGGTTTAAACCTTCCTGGTGCAGCTGTGAAAATAAGACAGAGTAAATTAGCACCTTGACAGTAGGGACTCCATTTTGGAGCACTTGAGACTCCATTCTGGGAAAGCACCCCCCCACCGTGAGACTCTGGTCTGAAACTATGATCTCAAATAGTCGGACAATAGCAGTGCACTACATCACCCTTGGCAACGCACAAAAACCCCCTAACATGATTGTTCAAGCTTAAAAATAAAAAGGTTGCACCTGGGTTACCTGAGCTAATAATGAAGATGTGATTTGTCTATGTATTAAGATCATAATTGCTGATTGTAAGATATTAGCAACTGCTTAGCAACCGTGTATTCTCTCCACTCTCCCGATTTTGCGGTTTTTGCCTTTATAAACCCTATAATGTGGTTCCTCGGGGCTCCTCTGTCCTTGCATGTTCAGAGAGCCCCAACATGTTGGATCAATAAATCTTTAACCCTTTGCTGGTTGCATGAGAGAAAAGTCTCTTGGAGTCGTTCCTCGGGCGGTGGGCTTTTTCGGACCCTAACAATAGCAGAGAACTGGATCAGAAGAGGAGCAACCGGGACCAGAACTGGTGCCCTTATGGGATGCCGGTGCTTCAGGCCAGGGCTTTAACCCACTGTGCCACAGCGCCAGCCCCATACAGCCAGCTTTTATGTATGTCAGTGACCTCTGGAAGACCTTTGCTCAAATGATCCAAATAAAAAGTAGAAAAGGGGGGCCGGCATGGGACGCAGCAGGTTAAGCTGCCGCCTAAGTACAACGCCAGCTTCCCATGTGAGCGCCAGTTCCAGCCCAGCTGCTCCACTCCTGATCCAGCTCCCTGCTGATGCACCCAGAAACCTGTGGAAGAAGGTCCAAGTGCTGGGTCCCTGTCGCCCTTGTGAGGGACCTGGATGAGGTCTCAGGCTCCTGGCTTTGGCCTGGCTCAGTCTCAGCCTTTGCAGCCACTTGGGAAGTGAACCTGTAGATGGACAATCTCTCTCTCTCTTTTTCTCCCTCTCTCCCTCTCTATAGCTCTGCCTTTCAAATAAATAAATATTTTTAAAATAAAGGAAGCAATGAAAAGCACATGGACATGGAAATTGCCCTGATTTGATGTACAGTCGAAATGGCCAGGGTCAGTGCTCTGGCGCAGCAGGCTAAGCCTCCCCTACAGCACCAACAGCCCATATTGGTGCCAGTTTGAGTCTCGGCTGCTCCACTTCCCATCCAGCTCCCTGCTGTTGCTCCTGAGAAAGCAGCAGAAGATGGCCCAAGTGTCTGGGCCCCCGCACCCTCTTGGGAGACCTGAAAGAAGCTCCTGGCTTCTGGCTTCAAATCGATCCAGCTCCGACTGTTGCGGCCATCTGGGGAGTGAAGCAGAGGATGGAAGACCTTTCTTTCTGTCTCTCCCTCTCTCTCTCTGTAACTCTACCTCTTAAAAATGTGCAAAATGACATCAGGAGCCACAGACCCATGCTCGCAGGCACCTGACTCCTAACTACTTGTGTTGAATCTCCTCCCCTTTATCCTTGGTGACTGCCCACAAAGAGGCAGCCGAGGCCACACCCCTACTCTGGGTGACGCCTTCCACACCCCCAGCACAGCAGGGAGAGCAGGGCCCGCGGGAAGAAACAAGCATCCGGGGACCACGCACAGCTGAGCGCTGCTCAGGCACCAAAGCAGGGTCCTCCGACACCTGCCACACGGGGAGGAGCCTACGATGATGCGAGAGAGAAGCCAGCAGCAGAGCCCTGCACTCTGTGGTCGCCCTCTGTGTGGAACACGGAAACACAGGGGCGTGGCCAGCAGATGCAGTGTCAGTTACAGGACTCACTTCCTGTTCCAGTGCACAGAAAGGGCCTGGAGCAATCATTTCAACACAGATAAAGGGAATTTAAGTGTGCACAAAGGATGGGGAGTCGAGGTGCTGGCTGTGCGGATCGCATGCTGTGTACACGAGCTGGAGTACGCGGAGGGCCGTGGAGAGGGGCAGCCTTGGGGACAGCCTGGAATCAGTGCCCAGGGGGTGCAGGAGGGACTGTGGGGGAGGGGAGGACTCACTAGTACTCTGTGGGGGGGAGAATGGGTGGGCACACAGGCTCCTCAGAGTCCATATCAGGGTGCAGGGGATGTAAGGGGGGACACCAGGGAGGGGGGGAGGATGGAGGGAGTCACAGGCAGAGGCCCTTGTCTGGGACTCCCATACTGCCCCCTGCTCAGTCCAAGCGCAGAGCAGCCACAGTCCCGGGGTCTGGGAGAGGCTGTGTGGGCCTGGGGTCTCCATACCAGGTCGTGGGCAGGAGAAAGAGGAGCCCTAACCTGGGTACAGGGACCCCGGGACTGAGCTGAAACTCGCTGCTGACTAGGAGAAGCCAGGGCCCTGGGCCCTGAGAACTGTCTCCAGAGTGGCAGCAACGGTGCCTGAGCCTCAGCTCTCAGCACCCTGGGGAGCTCAGGGGAGCACCCAGAGGCCGCCGGCGAGCCTAGAAGGGCTAGGAAGTCCTGGAAGTGGAGGCCTGGAGGCCAGGCGGTGCAGCGGGTGGGGAGTGGGATCTGGAGCCCAGAGCGCCGCGAAGCCTGAAGGACTGACAGCGCTGAACTGCGGGATAGAGTTGTGCGGGCAACAGGCGGCCTCTGTCCTGCACCTCCGGGCTCCGCCCTGCCCCACGCCCACCGCGCAGGAGCCAAGGGAAGCCCAGGCAAGAACACACGAATCCACCTGCCTGACCCCTGCTCCCAGCCGGCGACAACGGACCCGACCGTAGACAGAGAGTGGGGCCGCCCTCGTGGAGGGGAAAAGTCCCAGGGAACGCTCAGCCCAGGGCGGCGCAGTGCAGGGCCTCAGAGAACGGCAGAGGCTGCAGAGAGCCTGCTGTGCGGGAGCTCGCGGGACAGGGAGCCTTGCACTAGGGGCCCCCCCGCAAGCACTCTGCAGATGTCGTCCAAACCCAGAGCACGCCCAGGTTGCTGACGTCACTCGCCAGCCCCGCGGACTCCGCACTGTGGCTTCAGCCTGGTGTCAGACTCCCAGGGGCAGTTGGTGGGACCCAGCGCCCAGGCCCAGCCCGGGGGAAGGGAGAACGCGCCACCCTCTGCGGAGCTCCCCGCAGGCCTCAGCCCCGCCCTCTGAGAAGGCCTTCCGCGCTGGGACCGCTGCCACTCAGCCTCTCCGCCCCGGTTCGGGTTCGGCCACTACAGCCCCTGCCCCACGCAGCCAGGCCTCCTCCCCGGGGCCACGCCCTGTACCGGCCCCTCCCCCCACTCTCAGGGATGCAAGTCGGCTCCAGCGCCTTTTGTCTCAGAACCACTGCCTTAGAGCAGGCTTTCTCTGCCTGCAGGCTACACACGCGCAGGCTTCCCTGTCCCAGCCACGACCGGACACCCCGAGCCCCAGCGCATGGCGCCTCTGGCACCTGCCCTCCGCCGCCACGCCTGCAGCCTGGCCTCCCCTGCCTGCTCTGGGGACATCTCCCCGGGACACAGTAAAACAGGACTCCCTGCCTGGCCCTCCCCTCCCCATCAGGAGCCCGCGGCTGAAACACCGGTCCTCTGCAGTGACTTCCGCTCTGCCCTGCACCCCAGGGGACCCTCCCCCGCATCCTGAGATCATTCCAACCTCACGTGGTGTTGGGTACAGGCTCGAGGTGTGGCTAAAAGTACCCCAGTGACAGGGTTGCTCAATGTGATGGGTTCTGGGTTTTGTATTTTTTTCCTAATTTCTTGAGAGAGAGAGAGAGAGGAAGAAAGAGATCGGAGCGCTCACGCCTCCTAACAGAGCAGGAGGGTGCACTCCATCCCCAAATAAACACCACGTCCCGCTACCCAGGTGTCCCACGCAAGTGGCAAACACCCACCTACCCAAGCCAATTCTGTAACTGACAAACTTGATTTTCAGTCCTGGCTCAGGTCTGGGGCGCTCCCCAGGGTCTGCGCCCCCTGCCGCCGTGCCCATGCCCCCCATGGCCCCTTCCCTAAGGAGGGCTTCCCTCCTCCCAGACCCTGCACAGTTCCCTAGGCTCTGTCCCAAAACTCCCTTCTCTGCTTGGGCTGTGGCCTCGGATGCCTGCGCTCCCAGCACAGGGGCCCCTCTCCCTCAGCTCGGGACCGGGGCTGCATTGGGAAAGGAACAGAACCCGCGCAGCGCGGCCTCAGATGTCAACCAACGGGAGTTTCCTGGAGGCTCCAAGGCCTGCGTGCCCCGCGCACTGCGGCACCGCCAACGCTTCCCGCGCGCCACACGCAGGGACCCGCAGGGCTTCCTGTCCCTGTGCCCTCCCCGCAGGATTTGTGCCCGTCCCATGGGTTGGCCTAGAGGCTCCCACACTCAGCGGGCGGAGTGGCAAGGAGAGAGCAGAGAAGGGAAGGCAGACAGGGACGAGCTGAAGAGAGGAAGAAAAAGGGAACCGGTCCGGGAAAGCGGGGAAGGAAGATGCAGCAAGGGCGCCCATGGGGGGGCAGGGGCGGGAGATGCAGAGCTGGTGGGCTGCAGGCCCCATATCCCGCGGCCACCTCGCCCCCTTATGCCCCACAACCCCGCTCTGTGGCGGGGCAGCTGCAGCTTTCCCCTCTCTTTTTTATTGCAAGTAAAACAAAATCTGCATCACGCACGGGACAGGCGGGAGGGAGAGCAGCACCCTTGTGATGCCCGGGATCACAACCCCACAGCCATGGCCAAAATAACATCACATCACATCTGCATTCTTGTCTCGAGGTCAGAACCAGGGTCGGGTTGGGTTTGTAGCTCACGGGCTGGAAGCCACTGGAGACCCGCGTCCCACACAGGACACCCCAGTGCCAGCGCAGACCACTCGGCTTCCAACCCAGCTCTCCGCTAGTGGGCATCGTGGGAGTTGGCAGGTGATGACTCAGCGACCAGTCCCCGCCACCTGCGTGGGCAACACGATGGAATTCCTGGCTCCCCTCTTTGCCCTGCCCAGCACTGGCTGTTTGGGGGGCATTTCAGGAGTGAACCAGGGGATGGAGTAAACCAGGGGATGGAAGATTTGCTCTGTCTCTCAAATAAAATGGAAAAGGAGAGCGAGCAAGTATTCACAAATAATTGTAGGAGTTTAGCCTTGTTACACTGTCTCCTTTAAAAATCAGTTAATTCTGGTAGTAATAATAATCAAATTTGGATTTAAGAAGCATCTTTCATTGAAATACAACAATGGAATAATAAAATATAATATTGTATTTTGTTGTGAAAGTTTGTGTTTATTTTCTTATTTACATGAAGGCTCAGGCCCACAGGTCCACCCTGGGATTGGCTGAGGAGGCGGGGAAGGCGGGGCTGACCCTTGAGGGGACCAGGCCTGGGGGGTCCGGGCCAGGAGAGGCCACGCAGATGTGGACAGACGGACTTGACTAGGGGTGGCTCCGTCCTGTGTCCCCCGGGAGAGTCCCCGTCTCCCTGCGGCCACGGGACAGCCGCGGGGAGCGGAGGGAAGAGCAGCCCGGGACTACAAAACCCCTCGGGGCGCTGGGCCCGCAGCTGCCCCTCTGGGAGCCACTGCCATTGCTCCGGACACGGAGATGCCGCCAGGCCAGAAGGCTGCTGGTCCCGTAGCTAGCAGAAACTGCGGGAGGCCTGGCCCCCCGGGAGCCCTGGCCCAGGGGCAGCGGCGACTCCCCCGCGGCAAAGGGGCTGTGGATTCGTCCCCCGGGGGCGTAGTCGCAGTCACGTGGAGGACACTGTCGGGTCTCGGCGCTGATCAAAGGAGGAGGCAAACCCCGACGGCTTCCACGCGAGTCGGCTAGCGGGCGTCCCACTCGGCGCCTTCCCAGGAAGTCCCAGCCTGCGCCGAGGCGAGACGAGCTCGCAGCGCCGTCCTCACGGTCACGCAGGACCCCGTGTGACCCGCGTGCGCACAGCCACGCGTCCCTCGGGAGCCTGACCTCTACGTGTTGCGTGAAAGCGCTGTCCCCAGGAGCCTCTCACCTGGAGTCCCGCGCTCGCCCCGGGGTTCCGGTGGACCTGCAGGAGGGAGCTCCTGCTCAGAGCCTTCCCTGCCTCTGGCAACAGAGCTGCGCCGCGGGGCGGGGGCGGGGTCAGCGACGCTCTGCACTGGTTTTCACCTGTTGGTTAGAAACATTAAATGGCAAGTGGTGAAAAAAATGGGACCAGTGTTGAGGCTTAGCAGGTTAAGGTGCCCCTGCGATGCCTGCATCCGATATGAGCACTGCTTCCAGTCCCAGCTGCTCCACCTGGGAGCCGGCTCCCTGCTATGCCCCTGGGAAAGCTGCAGAGAGGCCCAGGTACTTGGGCCCCAACACCCAAATGGGAGACCCAGAAGAAGCTCCTGGCTCCAGGCTCTGGATCAGCCAAGTGCTGGCCATTGTGACATTTGGGGAGAGAATCATCAGATGGAAGACCTATCTCTATTTTTCTCTCTTTGTAGCTCTGCTGTTCAAATAAATAAAGAAATCATTTTAAAGACTAAGATTTTATTTATTTATTTATTTATGTTTTTGGGAGGTACAGTTACACACTGAGTGGGAGAGACAGAGAAATTTCCTCCATCCACTGGTTTTTAAATGTTCCTATTTGGTCTGTGTCTGACAAATGAATCTGGGTGGATTGGAGGGTAGAGCGTGAGGTCAGGGCAGAGGAGGGCTCTGTCTCCACACTGTACCCAAGATGAGCAAATCTCCTGCCCCGGCATCTGGGGCTACAGGGTCTCAGCAGACAGAAGGGGCTGGCACTGATGCTGGGCGCCTGGGCTGTGGTTCTGGGCTGAGGCTGTGGGGAGCCCTAGGGAGGAGCCCTTGTGGAGGACAGGGCTGGGTGAGCTGCGGGGGACAGGGACAGGGCCAGGGCTTTGGGATCCAGGTGATGAAGAGCAAGGCTCAGTGCACCTCCGGGGTGAGGGGGCGCTTGGGGGATGGGGCTGAATAGTGAAGGGTGAAGGAACCCGGGGCACAGGGGGAGCAGCACCAGCACCTGATGGCACAGGATGAAGGAGTGAAGCAGCTGACTCATGATAGCCATTGGGCTGCTGCCCTGGGAAGAATGGTCCCTGGGTGGGGAGAGGGCAGTGCTAGTGCCCACATGGGGATGGGGGGGCAAGGAGAGGAGGAGGTGAGGGCGAAGGGCTGAGAAGGAGGTGAGAAGAGGCAGAGGTCAGGATTCAGAAGCAGCTGTATGCTCAGCTCCAAGTGAGTTGTTTTATTGACTTGAAGAGATAGTATCTACAGAGCTTTGCAGGGATTCCTAGCATATAGTATTTTAAAATTTTTTTCTTACTTATTTTGAAAGTTAGAGTGACAGCAAGAGAGGATGGGCAGGATGGAGAGAGAGCATCGCTATTCCATCCATTGGTTCACTCCCTAAATGGTTGCAAAGGCTGGGGCTGGGCTAACCTAAGCTAAGGGGCCAGGAGCTTCTTCCAGGTCTCCCACAGTTGCAGGGGCCCAAGCGCTTGGGTCATCCTCTGCTGCTTTCCCAGGTGCATTAGCAGAGAGCTGAATGGGCAGTGGAGTAACAGGGACTCAAACCAGCGCCTATACAGGATGACAGAGTCGCAGGCAGAGGCTTAACCTGCTATGCCACAAAGTCGGCTTGATACATTTAGAATTTAATGCATCTGTGGGGCAGCGAAAAATCTAGTTGTGAATCAAGTTAAATACTAACACCAGTGCCCTAATAAAATCTGTGCAAGGCTTGGATGGAGACGATTCATACAAATGGGCAGCAGGTGGGCATTTAGCCTCGCAGCAGAGATGCCCGCACCCTACAGCAGATGCCCGGGCTGAGTGGCTGCTGCTCCTGACTCCAGCCTCCTGCCCACGCAGACCCTGGGAGCAGTGACACAGGCTCAAGGGACTGGGCTCCTGCCCCCTCTCTGCAGTCCTGGGCTGGATTTCATCTGCTCCTCTTCAGCCCAAACGGATGAGAGTCTCTCTCTCTCTCTCTCTCTCTCTCTCTCATAAAAAACATTTAATACAACACAGAGGAATGGGCACTGGGGCGGCAGTGAAGCTGTTGCATGCGATGCCTGAGACCTTGAGGTTGAGTGACAGCGCCACTCCCAGTCCCTGCTAAGGAGCACCTGGGATGCAGTGGTGGTTGTTCAAGCACTTGGGTCTGCGCCACCCACGTGGGGGACTTTGAGTTCTGGGCCGCTGACTTCCATCTGTCCCAGCCTGGGCTGTGGCAGGCATGAGAGATTCTCTCTCTTTCTCTCTCTCTCTCTTTCATGTCTATCCCCCTTTTTAATCTTCCTCTGTCAAATAAGTAAATAATAATAGGTAATGGATAGGTAATGGATGAGTGTCGCTCCCCCTCTTCGTGGAGGAACGACACAGGACCCTGCGCTGTTCTTTCTGTCTGCTCGGCCCTCCCCGGGTTTGCTGCTGGTTCTTCCCGGGTTGGCTACTATCCCTTCCACCTCCGTGGAAGGGCAGTTCCCCCTGGCCACATTCCCCACTTCCGCAGGGGAGCGGCACACTGCCGGCCGGTTCTCTCGGGGGCTGCACGGGTTCCCTTAGATGTTCCCCATAGATGTTCCTGGTGCATGCCGTCTCTCTCCTCCTTTATAGTCCTCCTCCGCCAATCCTAACTCGGCTGCCCACACGCCGAGTACACTGCTCTCCAATCAGGAGCAAGTCCTACAGTTTATTGGTTGAACTGGAGGCAGCTGTGCGGAAGCTGTTTACTTCTCTCCCAGCGCCATATTGTGGGAGAGCAGATGCATAGAATAAGTCTTAATTCCAGTAACTTAGTCCAGTCCAGATTGCTCCCCACAGATGAGCATCGGAGAACAACTTATTGTCTGCATAAACAGTGGCAACCTTGAGGTGATGAAATTTGGAGAAGCTTCTAGCTCAAACACTAAGGAACATATCGTGCCTCGGTGCTTCTCAGACACCATATTCCATCCCCCATTCTTCAGACTGAGGTTTCTTTCCCTGCTGTTTCATTTCATCATGTTGTAGGAATACTAATGGAAAATATCAGAAAAAATGGTTCATGCTCTTTTAATTTATTAATTCACTTATTCCTTAAAGGCAGAGTGAAAGGGAGATGGACAGAGATCTTCTGTCCTCTGGTTCACTCCTAAAGACCTACAAAGTCAGGCTGGGCCAGGCTGGAGCCAGGAACCTGGAGCTCCCTCTGGGTCTCCCATGGGGTGGGAGGGGCCCAGTCCCTGAGCCATCACCTGCTGCCTCCCAGAATGCACGAGCAGGAAGCTGGATCACAAGCAGAGTAGCCAGACTCAGACCCAACCCTCTGCTGTGGAATGGGGTGCCCTAGGCAGAGACTAACTTGACCTCCACACCCCCTCCTGGGCCCTCCTGAGGGAGTGATGAGATCTCCTGCCTGGTCCCTCCCACCTGGGGTGTCAATCATGGCTGGGTCCAGCCCATCCCCACTGCATTCCCTACACCCACTAGTCACTCAGCAGGCCTCCCGCGTGTCACATGGCTCTAGAGGTGTCACAGGTCTGTGTCAGCCCCCTTACCTGATGGCCTAGCACTGCATCAGAGTGTCTGCCACCCACCTCCCTCCACGGCATCACACAGGCACCGGGCTCCTCACACTGTCACAGAGGAGGGGACACAGCACCGAGACCTCTCAGAGACCACAGTCACACGGGGCTTCTCACAGCTAGTGGTGGGAACAGCTCCACGCTATCAGTGCTGTTGTTCACCTCTTCCTGTTCTTGATTTATCAGCTAAACTTCATCACAGGTGTGTGCAGGGCAGGGCTCAGGACTGGCCAGGGTCAGGCATCCCTGGGGTCCTGGACCACATCTGGTGGATGGGGAGGGACCCGGTACTGAGCTGTGCTGCACTCCCACAGACAGGCTCAGGGATGGGGGTGGGGGGGAGGTGACTGTCACCAGGGCACAGCCATGTTATCTGGGAAAGCAGACCTGGGGCTCTGGGGGCGTCACTGTTGGACACTTTTAGGTATGAGGGGGCCACGGTGTGCTCTGTCACAGACCAGGGTCCTGATCACTCAGGTGGGAAAGTGCATGCTGCAGACGTGGCTGATAAACCACAGGACCCGGCTCTGCAGGGACCTCTCTCTGGGGCTCTCACACACAGCGGCCCCCACCCCGGGAACTGAGGACGAAACCACTGCTGCTCCTCCCGCCCTCCCCAGGTCCCTCACTCCCCGCCAGCAAGGTCCCTGGAGGTGAGGTTTCCTCTAGAAGAGTCCAGGGGGACAGGTAAGGAGCAGGCACAGCTCAGGGACAGGGATCCGGGAAGGGAAGGGAGGGGCTGGGCCGGCCTGGGGCTCTCCGGGTTCCTCAGACAGAGGCTGCCGGGCCTCGGGGAGCCGACATCACGCGCAGCGCGGGGCTGGAGAGGACAGGGGTCGGGGCAGAGTCCAGGTCCCGGCGTGGCGCTCAGGGTCTGGGTCCCAGGGCGGGGTCTGGGCCGAGGAAGCCGAGCGGTTGGGAGTCGCTGTGTCCTGGAGTTTCACTTCTCTCCCAAATTGGGTGGTGTCCTTCTACCTGGACGCTGGTGACTCGAGCCCAGGCCTCACTCCCATTGGGCGTCTGATTTTAGTGGAGCCAATCAGCGCCGCCGGATCCGGGTGATACTTGTGCATGGAGCTGACAGGACTGATTTTCCCCAGAACTGGACCATGGGTTCGATGGCGCCTTGTACCCTCCTCCTGCTCTTCGCAGGGCCCCTGGCCCTGACTGAGACCCGGAAGGGTGAGTGCACAGTGGGATGGAGACGGCCTCTGTGGGGCAGGAACGTGGGGACCGCGTGGCAGGGACACAGGACCCCGGAGATCGTCTCCTCAGCCCCTGGTCCAGAAGCCCCAACCTCAGCCGCTCCGGTCCCGTCCCCTCCCTCCCCACCTCCCCTATTCTGTCTCAGGACCCCCTGTCCCCTAACTCCCATCCGGTCCCACCCACCTCAGACCCAGGCATCCCGCTGCTGGCAGGCATCTGATTGTTCTCAGCCGCTCCTGCCCACAGGCTTGCACCCCCTGAGTTATTTGCTCACCGCCGTGTCCCGGCCCGGCCTGGGGAAGCCCCACTTCCTCGCCGTGGGCTACGTGGACGACACGCAGATCGGGCGCTTCGACAGCGACGCCTCGAGACCGAGGGCTGAGCCGCGGGCACCGTGGGCGCGGCAGGTGGAGCCGGGGTACTGGGTCTGGGAGACAGCGCGCTAAGTGCTTTGAGCGGATTTATCGCGTGCACCTGAGCACCCTGCGCGGCTACTACAACCAGAGCGCGGCCGGTGAGTGACCCGGACCCGACCGCAGCTCGCGACCCCTCCCTGCGTGGGGCCCAGGGGGCTCCGAGTCTCCCGGGCCGAGGTCCCCCAGAATGCGCGCCCCACGGAGACCCTCGGCCCGGGAGGAGCCCGCGGGACACTCACGGGTTTCGGTTATGATTTATGTCGAAATCCCCGCGGGTGGGTCAGGGCGGGGCGGAGCTACGTGGCCGGGGCTGACCGCGGGGCGGGGCCAGGGTCTCACACCATCCAGAGGATGTATGGCTGTGAGGTCGGGCCGACGGGCGCTTCCTCCGCGGGTACCAGCAGCACGCCTAGGAAGGCGCCAACCACATCGCCCTGAACGAGGACCTGCGCTCCTGGACCGCGGCGGACATGGCGGCGCAGATCACCCAGTGCAAGTGGGAGGCGTCCGGTGAGGCTGAGCTCCACAGGGCCTGTCTGGAGGGGGAGTGCGCGGATGGCTGCGCAGATACCTGGAGACGGGGAAGGAGACGCTGCAGCGCGCAGGTGCATGGGGCTGGGTGGGGTCGCGCTCGCTGACCTCTCCTGGGGCAGGAGCTGGGGAGGAGGGGAGGAAATGAGACCCAGGCCCGAATCTGCCTCTCCTCACCTTAGGGGGGCGGAAGCGTCCTCCTTGATTTGGGGCCGCCCTTCTCTCAGGGGAGTTGAGGGACGGGGCTGTCTCAGGAGGGAGACACAGAAGATTCCCAAAGTCACCCTCAGCGGTGCCCTGGACTCCCGCAGGGTTCCGTGAGCCGGGATCTCTCCCAGGCTGCTGCATGGGGGGGTTTGACCTCAGGTCTTTGGAGTCTGGAGGCCTCCACTCAGGTTGTGACAAGTGGGGGTATTCCAAAAATGTTATACTTCAAGACAGTAAAAGTAAAGGTGTGTGGGATGTGTTCTTGAACACGAAGGAAACATTTGGTACCGGAGGGCATCAGATGCCAGCCCCTGGAGTCAGGCAGGAGTAGGGGTTGATTGCTGATTGGCTAGCTGCTCCCCTTTGCTAGCATGCCCGCCTGATTAACTGCTGACAACACAATGAGGTTTTGCCTTTAACCCCCTCCCCCACTACTGCATCTGGCTGCTGTCTCTCTGGATTTGCTGTGTGAGAAAGGCAGTCGCCAGCTGGCTAATAGAGATTTCTATTTGATCTCAAGGTCTAGATGTGTGTTAATTGGTGTGTCCCACAAAAAAGTCAACACCGAAATCCCTTTCCTCCCTCTCAGACAACTGGCGACTTCTAACTGGGAGGTCTTGCTTGATTCTAGAGTTTTCCAGATATTAGGACCTCCCATGCCTCTGTGCAGGCAGGGTCTGGGTTCTGCACCCCCTCCCCACCTCTGTCGTCCCCTCCATTCTCAGGATGGTCCCCTGAGTGCTGCTCCCGTGTCCCATGAAGATCACAAAGTGCCTGAACTTTCCAATCTTTCCCTCAGACCCGCCCAAAGCCCACGTGACCCACCACCCTACCTCTGACTGGTAGGCCACCCTGAGGTGCTGGGCCCTGGGCTTCTACCCCGCGGAGATCTCACTGACCTGGCAGCGGGATGGTGAGGACCAGACCCAGGACACGGAGCTCGTGGAGACCAGGCCTGGGGGCGACGGAACCTTCCAGAAGTGGGCGGCTGTGGTGGTGCCTTCTGGGGAGGAGCAGAGATACACGTGCCATGTGCAGCATGAGGGGCTGCCTGAGCCCCTCACCCTGAGATGGGGTGAGGAGGGCAGGGGGGCGGGGCCTCTGTGGGGAGGGCAGAGCCCTGCTGGGGCCTTCAGCAGGGGCAGGGCTGAGCCCTGGGGTCAGAGCCCCTCACCTCCGCTTCCCTTCTCAGAGCCTCCTGCTCAGCCCAGAATCCCCACAGTTGGAATTGTTGCTGGATTGGTGGTGCTTGGAGTTCTGATCCTGGGAGCTGTGGTCACAGGAGCTGTGGTCGCTGTTGTGATGAGGAGGAAGCACAGCTCAGGTAGGGGAGGGGAGGGTGGGTCCGAGTCTCCTGTCCCTTGAGAAACTTCCAGCCCAAGGGAGAAGTGCACCTGCCCCATTCATAGGACACCCAGTCCACACCCATCTGCACACCCAGGCCGGGCCCTGTGTGCTAACTTGGGCTCTCTGTAAAGCACAGGGAAGATGAGGACGAATCTTTCCTGGGCTGGTGCTGGTGATGGGAGCTGAGTGCCAGCAGCCGCAGAGCAGGAGGCGGCCCCAGCTGAGGACAGGGCTCCAGGGGCGGGGTCTCCTGTCCCACAGCCACAGTTCTGGAAGCTTCTGTAGGATGAGCCAGTGCTCTGGGCTTCCTCTAGGTGGGTGCTCAGGCCCTGCCTCCTCCCTGGCCTCTCACAAGGTGTTTTCTTCTCACAGATGGGAAAGGAGGGAAATACGCTCCGGCTGCAGGTAAGTCCTGGGGATTAGGGGGGTGTAAAGGTCAGCAAGACCCTTGCCACAGTGAGAAGCCCATGGAGATGCTGCCCGCCCACCCCACGTCCCTCCCTCAGCCTCAGCCCCTGCGGGCCTCACCAAGCCCTGATTTGTTCACCCCAGGTGGCCACAGGGACCAGGGCTCTGATGATTCTCTCCTGGCTGTGAAAGGTGAGACCTGGAGGCCTGCTGGGGAGGGGGAGGGGCAGAGGGGACACCGTGGGTCTGGGGATTCCTTGAATGGGCCACGTTGGTGGTGGCTGCTCATGTCCCCGTGTGCACTGCTCATGTGAACTTGTTATCTGGATTTTTCTATAGCGTGAGAAGCGGCCTGTGTGGCACTGAATGATGCAGATTTGTGCAGCCCCCGTCTTTGTCCTCAGAGCCCCGCTGACCTTGAGCGCATGGGCAGCAGGCACAGTGTGAGGAGGGGAGCCTGGCCCGCCCTGCCCGTGTGGGCGTCTCCGTCCTGTCTCAGGTCCCGTGCACTGCGCTGCAGCTCCTTCCCCATTCAGTCTGAACACTGATTTATTTTTCCCATTCTGTCATGAGGTTTGGGTGAGTTAATTAAATGAGGAGATTCCTTAAATTTGAGAGAGGAAATAAATAGAAATAAGTAGAAGCACTAGAACCTTCCAGAACCCGTGTGCTTGCTGTGCTGAGTGTGCTGCAGGTGGGGCTGGGAGGGGCCGGGAGGCACTGAGTGAGGACAGTGCTGTATCCTGGGTGCTGAGTCCATCCGGGCGCTGTGGTCGCTCCTCACCCGGGTCCCTGCCCCATCCTTGTCTCCAGTGGAAGCTTGTGCACCCTCCCCCGCCTGTGCTCACAGGGACTCAGCCCTGGCCCCAGGAGGTCCTGTTCCTGGGACCCACAGCAGGGACGGCTTCCTACGCCCGGGCAGCCTGAGCTCAGGCTTGGGCCCAGCCACGGCCCCCATCTTTGCCGCGTTCATTTATTTTCATTTCCTTGGCTGCTCACACTGCCCTTGTTCCTGTGAGGGCCCTGGTGACTGCAGGGTGAGGGGGCGGGGCTGTGGCTGCCTCAGGCTGCAGCTGACCTGGGCTCCATTGATAAACAAGCAGCAGCAGGAAGGGGGCGGAGCTCCACTGCAGGTGCTGTGTGCTGGGGGCCCCGCCCATGACACCCGAGCTGCAGCCCTGAGGGAGGCAGAAGCTGCTGGCCCTGTGGAGCCTGCATTCCAGGGAGGAGGCAGCTGATGGGCTCTGGACAGAGCAATGGGAGAGCGCTCAGGGTAGGAGGTTAGTGCGTGGGGGAGGTGGTGCAGAGAGGGTGTGAGGGAGAGAGAAAGTGGCTGCCTTGCAGGGGTTGGGGGCAGGGAGAACCCCACTGAGACAGTGGCCTTGAAGACATTTGAGGGACATGAGGAGTCATCTGCAAAGCCATTTGGGGCAGGTCCTTAGTAGGCAGGGAAACTCCAGTGGGAATGTCCTGGGGCAGGTGTGTGTATATGTGTGTGTATCTGTGTGTCTATGTGTGTATGTGTGCGTGCATGTATGTGGGAGTGTAGTGTAGTGTCTACACTACAGGAACAAGGAGCAGGGGGTCGTGAAGGCTGGGTCAGGGGCACGACTGGCACGGAGGCCGTGTGCACACTGGCAGGGTGTTGCCCTTGCTCTAAGTGAGCTGGGAGCTGGGAGAGCTCTGAGCAGGAAGGGGCGTGGCTCAGCTGCTCCCTTACAGGACCGCGTGGCTGCTGGGGGAGGGTGGGGCACAGAGGCCAGCAAGGCTGCAGGAGGACATCAGGAGACCAGGCAGAGCCCAGGCTGGGGACGGGGCTACCGGGCTGGGGCGGGGTGGGAGGAGTGGGAGAGGAGCTTCCGGCTCCTTCTGAAGATGGACTCGCGGCGCTGCCTCGTGGACTGCACCAGGGGCTGAGAGAGGGCGGTAAGGAGTTCCTGGCAGCAGGAGGTGGGGGTTTCTCTGGAGGAGAGGGGGCGACAGTGGGAAGGGCATCTGAGGAGGGGGCGGCCCAGGCGTCCATGCAGACGCCCTGGGAGCCCAGGTGTCTGCTGGGAGTGTGGCTGACACTGTGGGGCCGGCAGCTGGGCCGCGGGATGAAGTTAGGAGAAATGTCTGGGCTGGAGAAGTAGACAGGGAGGGGCACCGTGTGCATGGGGTTTGCAGTCCTGAGCAGAGACGCAATCACCGAGGGAGGGGGCGGCTGGCCCAGGCTGGAGCCGTGGCCCTCAGTGTCGGTGATGGTAGCAAGCACACCGCAGAGCCAGCTGTGGGTCTGGGTCCATGTCCTGCACCAGGGGGCCGGGACTTGCTGGGCAGGAGCCCCCGGGACACCAGGAGGATTCAGACAGTCTGGGGGGAGCAGGTCTGTGTGTGTCCAGGATGTCCTGCCGCTGTGGTCCCCAGGCCACACTTTCAGCAAGACCTGGACTGGGACCCCCAGGCCGCGCTTCGGCCTCCCCTTCAGGATTAGAAACTGAGCAGTTCCTGAGCAGGCCTACACTGGGAGGCGGAGCCTCTGGCAGGGGCTGAGTGTAGCTGTCCCCGCCCACAGTGCTCTCCCTGATTCCCTGAGTTTCCAATGTATAGTTGGTGCACATACAAATCTGAGCCTCTCTCCAGTTGTGACTGTGCCCCTCTCCTGGGCTGTGGATGTGCTGGGTGGTCCACTGTCAACCTGCTGGAAAGTGGGAGTGAGTCGGGTTCCCAGTCAGCCCCAGGCTCCCGAGGAGGCCTCGCCCCCCAGCTGGGCTCCTGGCAGGCAGCGTGATGGGTGGGGGCAGTGCATTCTGTCAACTCCCAGTGCTTTTGCAGACGTGCCTGCACCCTAAGCCAAAGGCACTGGATTTTCCTTACCTAAAAAAAGGGTTTCTATATTTATTTGAGAGGCAGACTTGCAGACAAAGAGAGAAGTCTTCCATCCTCTGGTTCACTCCCCAGTTGGCCATAACAGCAAGAATTAGGCTGCTCCGAAGCCAGAAGCCAGAAGCTTCTTCCAGGTCTCCCACGTGGGTGCAGGGCCCAAGGACTCTGGCCAAGGTCTGCTGCTTTCCCTGTGCATTAGCAGGGGGCTGGATCAGAAGTGGAGCAGCCAGGACTCGACCCATTACCCACACGGGATGCTGGCACTATAGGCAGTGGCTTAAACCGCAATGCCACAATGTTGGCCACATAAATAATCATTTTTTAAAATTTTTTTTTGACAGGCAGAGTGGGCAGTGAGAGAGAGAGACAGAGAGAAAGGTCTTCCTTTTGCCGTTGGTTCACCCTCCAATGGCTGCCGCGGCCGGCGTGCTGCGGCCAGTGCACCGTGCTGATCCAATGGCAGGAGCCAGGTACTTATCCTGGTCTCCCATGGGGTGCAGGGCCCAAGGACCTGGGCCATCCTCCACTGCACTCCCTGGCCACAGCAGAGAGCTGGACTGGAAGAGGGGCAACCGGGACAGAATCTGGTGCCCCGACCGGGACTAGAACCCGGTGTGCCAGCGCCGCAAGGCGGAGGATTAGCCTAGTGAGCCCCAGCACCGGCCATAAATAATCATTTTAAAAGAAACATACTACTGGGGACAGCGCTGTGGCACAGCGGATTAACGCCCTGGCCTGAAGCGTCGGCGTCCCATATGAGTGCCGGTTCAAGACCTGGCAGCTCCATTTCCGATACAGCTCTCTGCTGTGGCCTAGGAAAGCAGTAGAGGATGGCCCAAGTGCTTGGGCCCTGCACATGCATGGGAGACCCAGAAGAAGTTCTGGCTCCTGGCTTCGGATTGGTGCAGCTCCAGCCATTGTGGCCAGTTGGGGGTGAACCATCGGATGGAAGACCTCTCTATTTGCGCTCACTCACTCGCTCTCTCTCTCTCTCTCTCTCTGTAACTCTGATTTTCAAATAAATAAAGAAATCTTAAAAAAAATAAAGAAACATGCTACTAAGTTATAATAACCAGGACAGAATGGTACTGGCATGAGACACAGAAACATAGACACAGAAAATAATAGGAAGCCCAGAAAAAATATCCTTCAATTTACAGCAAACTGACTTTGCACAAAGATACCAAAACACACACTGAAGAAAGGACAATTCTCCAACATGGTGAGGGGAAAACTGGATACTCACATGGCGAGTGGCCTTATGAAAAGTAGTGTGGAAGACCTTAAGAATTAAAACTAGAGTCTTTCTGAATCATTAAAAACAGAACCACAGCATGACCAGCCATCCCAGTACTGGGCACACAGCCGCAGGAAGGGAGGCCCGGAGAGAAGGAGACGTCTGCACCCCGTGTTCACTGCAGCCCTGTTCACGATAAAGAACACGAAATCAACCCTCAGGCCCAGGGCAGAGGAGACAGAGCAGGGGGTGTGTCCACACAGTGGGGTGTTGCTGAGCTGGTTAAGAGGACGAATCCTGAGGTTTGCAGCGAGGAGGATGAACCTGGGGCTCATGGTGTCACTGAATAAGCCCGGAACAGAGACAAAGCCCCCCTGAGCTCACTCACTGTGGCGTCTGAAAAGCTGAGGCCCTGGACGTGGAGAATAGAACAGGGGCTCCCCGAGCTGAGAGGGGCAGAGGGAGGGCGGGAGGAGTGCCATGCCTGTTGGGGTGCCGACTTCTTGCCATCAGTCCATCTCTCCTGGTGCAACCCTTGGAGGCGTGGAGGATGGGTCAAGCACTGGGACATCACCTAGGAGACCCAGGTTGAGGTTTGGGCTCCTGGCTTTGGCCTGGCCCAGCCCTGGCTATTGCATCTGGGGAGTGAGTCAGCAGATAGAAGATCTCTCTCCATTCATCTATCACTGTCTCTCTTTTTCTTGCTGTGTGTATCTGCCTTTCAAATAAAAAATGCAAGCTAATTAATTGAAGATAAAAATAAAATTTTTAAATGATGCAACTACTAACCCAAGAGAAATAGTTGTCAGACTGAATCAAGCAGCTGAATTAAAACAAATTCTGGCCGGCACCATGGCTCAATAGGCTAATCCTCCTCCTGCGGCGCCGGCACTCCGGTCAGGTCGCCGAATTCTGTCCCGGTTGCTCCTCTTCCAGGCCAGCTCTCTGCTGTGGCCCGGGAGTGCAGTGGAGGATGGCCCAAGTGCTTGGGCCCTGCACCCCATGGGAGATCAGGAGGAAGCACCTGGCTCCTGGCTTCAGATCAGCGTGGTGTGCCGGCTGCAGCGTGCCGGCTGTGGCGGCCATTGGAGGGTGAACCAACAGCAAAAGGAAGACCTTTCTCTCTGTCTCTCTCACTGTCCACTCTGATTGTCAAAACAAACAAACAAAAAATACTTCTGTCACCTCTTTAAGTGTTTTGGTCAATTTTTTCTTTATTATGTAAAGTAGAGGTGCTCCTGCTGTGACATAGTAGGTTAAGTGTCTGCCTGCCCTGCTGGCTTCCCATAAGTGCCTTGGTTTGTGTCTCAGCTTCTCCTCTTCCAGTCCAGCTCCCTGCTAATGGCCTGGGAAAGCAGCAGAAGATGGTCCACAAGCTTGGGCCGACAACTAAGTGGGAGACAAGAAAGGGGCTCCCGGCTTCAGATCGGCCCAGCTCTGGCTGTTGCAGTCATTTGGGGGGTGAACTAGCAGATGGAAGACCTTCCTCTCATATCTCCCTCTCTCTGTGTGTAGTTCTGCATCTCAAATAATAAATCTTAAAAAAAAAAATAAAAAGGCCAGTGCCATGGCTCACTTGGCTAATCCTCCACCTGTGGCACCAGCACCCCGGGTTCTAGTCCCAGTTGGGGCACCGGATTCTGTCCCGGCTGCTCCTCTTCCAGTCCAGATCTCTGCTGTGGCCCAGGAAGGCAGTGGATAATGGCCCAAGTGCTTGGGCCCTGCACCGGGAGGAAGCACCTGGCTCCTGGCTTCGGGTTGGTGCAGCACGCCAGCCGTAGCAGCAATTTGGGGGTTGAACCAACGGAAAAAGGAAGACTTTTCTCTCTGTCTCTCTCTCTCACTGTCTAACTCAGCCTCTCAAAAAAAAAATAATAATAATAATAAAAAAGAAAAGTAGAGAAGGCAGGATAGAGAGAGGTACAGATAGAGAATGAGAGAGACATCTCTTCCATCCTCCAGTTCATTTGCCAAATACCCACAAAGCCAGGGCTGGGTCAGGCCCCAGCAGGCGTCCAGAACTCAGTCAGGCTCCCCCCTGTCAGGGGCAGGGGCTTAGACACTGCAGCCGCCTCTGCTGCCTCCCGGGTTGAGCATCGGCAGGAAGAGAGCCAGAGCAGAGCAGGACTGGCGCCCAGGCTCTCCCTAGCAGACGCGGGCGTCCCGGGCAGCATCTTAGCTGCTGTGCTCGGTGCTGCCCCTCCCTCCATGTGAACTAAACCTCTGGGCTCGAGACGCTGCACAAGGACACAGGGCCTCCTCTGACTCTCCAGGTGTGTTTTCCCTGGAGAATTTTGCATTTCAAGATAAGCCCCGTTCTCCTGAATAATGCTGCAGAGGGGAGGGGCACCCACCACTCATCCTGGACCTGACCCAGGGTGGCCCCTTGGCCACATTCTCTCCGTGAGCACAGCCGTGTGCGTGGTCCCTGTGTCTTCCTTGCCGTGTGCCACCCTGGGCTCTGTCCTCCCCAAGAGACTAGGTTCTGCACAGAAGTGATGGCGTCCCTCTGCAGGGCTGACGGGACCTCTCATGACACCTGCTTGTGCCTTCAGAGTGATGTGAAATTTTCTGGAATCTGACAGTCTGATGGCTGAGCATGGTCTTCATCTCTCAGTAGCTGAGGTGCAGAGTCCTGCTGCATCCACGTTCACTTCCCTTAGGGTTAGGATGGCGAGTTTTTATTTTTTAAATTTTTTTTTAATTTTTTTAAATTCATTTTCAAGGCAAAGAGAGAGAGACAAAGAGAGAAAGAGAGAGACATCTTCCACTGTTTGTTCCCTTCCCAAATGCCTGCAACAGCTTGATCCAGGGTCACATGTGCATGACATGGACAAAGTCTGAGCCGTCACCTGCTGCCTTAGCAGGGGGCTGGGCCATAAGCGGGGGTGGATGAAGCCCAGGCACTGGGACACGGGATCCCCCATGCGTCACAGCGCCACCTCCTGGGCATTTTCATCCACCTGCTGGCCATCTGTGCGTCTTTCTCTGAGAACTGTCTGTTCAAGTCCTCTGTCCTTTCCTCAGTAGAGTTCCTGGCAGTGAGTCCTCTGTACTGTGGGTGTGAAGGTCTCGTTCAGTGTGTGACTGGCAAACATCTCCCAGTCTGGGGCTTGTCCCCACTCCACAGGTGTTTCCTTGGCCGAGCAGAAGCTGCTCAGCTGGACGCCGGCCATGGGTCTGTTTTCCTCCCATTTGCTTCTTTGGGGTCACATTCAGGAAGTCTGTGCCCAGCACTGTCAGAGCCGCCCTCCCCGGCTCTCCCCGGGGCGCAGAGTTCCCGGTCTCACCCTGACGTCTGTAGTGCACGCTGGGTGGCTCAGGGGTGAGGTCAGGATCCAGGCTCAGTCTCTGTGTGGATGTCTGGTTCCCCCAGCACCACTGACTGAAGAGATGGGCCTTTCCCCGTGTGTGTGTGTGTGTGTGTGTGTGTGTAAATGAAGATGTATGTGTTTACTTGAAAGTCAGAATTACAGAAGGAGTGAGGGTGAAACAGAGAGGGAATCTTCCATCTGCAGGTTCACTCCTCAAATGGCTGCAATGCCAGGACTGGGCCAGACCAGAGCCAGGAGCCAGGAGCTTCATCCTCGTCTCTCATGTGGGTGCAGGGGCACAAGGCTGAGGGCACCTTCCTCTGCTTTCCCAGGTGCATTAGCAGAGAGCTGGACCAGAAATGGAGCAACCAGTACTTGAACCAGAACCATTGTGGGGTGCCAAGGCTGCAGACAGTGGCTTAACACATGTGCCACAGTGCCAGCCCCATGTGGGCTTTTAAATAGTTTCTTTAAAAATAAATATTTTTTTAAAAAATCTGCTTTTCACAAGAACATGTTAATTTTGGAAAATATATAAAAAGGAAAAGGAACCCAGGGCACCCAGCAGAGTCTTCGGCACTGGGCGGCCATTCTGGCGCTGGCACTGCCTGCTGTGGGACCTGGGGCGGGCAGCACAGGGGAGTTCTCCTCAGAGCAGAGCCCGCGCTCCCTCAGGGCTGGGAAGGGCGGTGTCGACCCGAAGAGCGAACACTCTGCTCTTGAGAAACCACGATCTTCCCCCCTTGGCGCTCCTGGCTGCTAAGGAGGAGCCCCGGGACGCACTTGGAGAGGTTCAGGAAGGAGAGGACAGACCTGCTCCCTGCAGTAGGATGGAGAGTCCGCAGTTCTCCCGGAGTTCTCCGGAAGTGGTGAGGATGGCCAGAGGGGGCACAGCGTGAAGGAGACAGGCCCAGGAGAGCAGTGAGCGGGGTCCCAGGAGAGGGCGTCCCGGGGCCGGGAAGGCTTGATGCCATCTTAGTCAGGAACACTCAGAGTGCACATCTCACATTAAATCACAGAGCGGTGTTGCAGGTGCTGACATCCCCAGCACTGTAGTAACAATCTGCTGTGCTCTCAGGGCCCTGTGGGAATTCACTCCTTCCTCAGCCATCCCTGGGGGCCCTGGGGGCAGGCACCCTGCGCAGAGCTTGGCAAGCAGAAGCTGTGCCTGTGCTTGGAATCTGGCCTCTGAGTGTGGAGCGAGGGACCTGCAGGGAACCAGGGGCAGGTGAAGTTCATGGTGGTCTGGGCAGTGACGGGGAGAAGAGGGAGCAGCAGCCGTGAGGTGCAGGCGGAGGAGGAGGCAGACACTTTCCCAGGGGGATGGGAGGGCAGAGGCGTAGAGAGGATGGGGAATTCTCTACCCGGAGATCAGGGCCGGCGGTCCCGGCAGAGGTAGCAGCCGGCGCTGCGCCCTGCAGCAGAGTTGGCTCCCGTGGAGAGCCGGGCAGTCTCAGCGGGCGTCTCCCGTGGAGGGTGCAGCACCTCTGGGGCAGAGAGGGAGGGGCCTCCTGTGACTGGGTCTTGGCCAGGTGGCGAGCATGGAGTCAGGCACTAACTTCTCCATTTTTTGCTTTTAATGACGGTGTCCTCTACAAGACCGTCCTGTGGACTGTCCTCCCAGGGTCCCCCGACCACAGATTGTGGCAATCCTGTCCCCTGGTTCCACTGGGGGAGTGGGGCCTGGGCCCCTCCTGCCCCGGACCCAGCAGCACCGTCCTTCTGGTCCCTTCAGATTCCTGCATCCTAAATGGGGGTGGGGTGGGGCTAGGGATGGAGAATGAGACCGGCGTCATGGTGCGTCTGGTAAAGTGGCTGTAAAGCCGGCGCCTGTGAGCCAGCCCGGGTTCCAGGCCCGGCAGCTTCACTTCCGTTCAGCTCCCTGCTGTGGCCTGGGAGAGCAGTGGAAGATGACCACGTGTGGGACCTGCACCCATGTGGGGGACCTGGAAGAAGCTCCTGGCTCCTGATTCTGTCTTGCCCAGCGTGAATCGTGGTGCCCATCTGGAGGTGAAGCAGCAGATGGAAGATCTCTCTCGGCTTCTCCTCTCTCTCTGTAGCTCAGACTTCCAAATAAATAAATAAATAAATCTTAAAAAAAAAAAAAAAAGCAAACCCAGGGGCCCAGCTGATGCCGTTGTGGTGCACTCGGTTAACCTCCCTCCTTGCATGCTGGCATCCCATAAACAAACAAAATAGAAAACAAGTGGGTGGGAGGGAAGTTATGGGGGGAAGCTATTGTAATCCATAAGCTGTACTTTGGAAATTTATGTTCATTAAATAAAATAAAATATAATATAAAGAAAAAGAAAACAAGCTACATTTTTCCTTGTGTTTGTGTGGGTGAAAAGAATTCCCACATGTGAGTGTTGGCAGCTGTGCCAGGCTGGTCCTTCTTGCCTGTGTTGTTTTCCTGTTGCTTTGTTGTGTGTAGCACACTGCATGGTGTGGGGTCATCTCACTGCAGGTGCACTGTGTCTGCAGGTGGCCTTGTGGCTGCTGCTGGGACCCCGCTCCTGGCTCCTGGGCCCTGAGATCCTTGACTTCTGTCACACTCCGTGCACCCCCTCCTGTCTATCACTCGTGTAAATTCTGTAGTGTAGACGTTTCTGTGGTTTTTAAATGATTCTGTTTGATCTGTGTCTGACTAATGAATCTGGAGGGGGTGGACATGAGGTCAGGGCAGAGGAGGGCTCTGTCTCAACACTGAGACCCAAGATGAGCGAATGTCCTCCTGCCCGTGTCTGGGGCCGCAGGGTCCCAGCAGAACAGAAGGGGCTGGCACTAATGCTGGGGTGCCTGGGCCGTGGTTCTGGGCTGAGGCTGTGGGGAGCCCTAGGGAGGAGCCCTCGTGGAGGACAGGGCTGGGTGAGCTGCAGGGGACAGGAACAAGGACAGGGCTTTGGGATCCAGGTGATGAAGAGCAGGGCTCAGTGCACCTCTGGGGTGAGGGGGCGCTGGGGGATGGGGCTCAGTCAGTGAAGGGTGAAGGAACCCAGGGCACAGGGGGAGCAGCACCGGCACCTGATGTCGTGGGTTCAACCGAGTGGTCAGGGATGCGGCTACACCCCCACTCTGGTCTCAGTCCGCCCTGACTCCTGGCCCTGGCTGCACTTCCAGGACGGGGCCGCCTCAGCCCCACCCAGGTCAGCAGGGGTGGCAGAGAGCACCAGGCTCACCTGCACAATGGACTAAGCTGGGATGGGTGCTCTGCCTGCAGAAGGAGGGGGTCCAGGGCCTGCCTGGATGAGGAGAGGGTGAGGGACCCTCGTGGGGGCTCCCTGGGTCCCAGGGTGCACAGTAGGGGAGGGGGCAGAGCATTTATGCAGGCACCGTGCAGAGATGCATTTGCTGATGCGTCCTGTGCCGTGGGGTTCAGGGCTGCTGTGGTTCACACGTGTGTGCAGGTGTGGTGTGTGCAAACTGTGCACACGTGTGATGAGGCCTCCAACCCACCTGTGCTCCTCAGCTGTCATCAGCCATAAACCCTCATGTTCTTGGAATTGTTGTTGTTATTTTAATCAGACTTACCAGTGCCTATAACTGAGAGAATTATTTATTTTTCAAGATGACCCGTGAGGGGCCAGCATTGTGGCACAGTGGTTAAAAGCCCATACCTGCAACACCATCACCCCATATGGGTGCTGGCTGGTGCCCCAATTGCTCCACTTCTGATCCAGCTCCCTGGTCATGCATTTGGGAAGCAGCAGAACATGGTCAAGTGTTTGGGCCCCTGCATGCACCTGGGAGACCTGGAAGAAGCTTCTGGTTCCTGGATTCTCCCTGGCAAATCCCTGGTTGGATGCTGTGACCACCTGGGAAGTGAACCATGGATGCAAGCCTCTCTCTCTCTCTCTCTTTCTCTCCCTCTCTCGCTCTCTCTCTCTCTTTCTCTTTTCCTCCCTCTCATGTCTCCCTCTGTCTGTAACTCTGACTTCCAAATAATAAAATAAAAACTATTTCACTATTTCTCATGGAAAGCAGTATCTTTGCCTATTCTCAATTTCTGCCTTCCCAGAGGCAACTGCTTCCCACATTTTCGCTGACTTTGCACCCCGGCTCCCACGTCTGAGACGCAGTGCGGCATCAGGGCTACCTGAGGGCTCCTTTGCAGCTGCTGTGTTGGTTTTGTTCGCAGCGTGAAGCCCACTCAGCCTCCAACCTCCCGTCCTGCCCTGCGCTATTCTGTTCCTGCCCCTCTACGCTCTGCTCTAAGAAACTCCAGCCTTCGGTCGCGCTGACTGGGAGCGGGTTGACTCTGCAGCCTCAGGGGCTCTCAGGCCAGCTCTGGACTCCCAGGCAAGGCTGTGGTCTGTTGGAACAGACGCTCTAGGTAGTCCAGGCTCGGGGCCCTCAGAATGTGAAAGGGGAGGAGAAGTGCATGGGTCAGGTGACAGTGTCCGCCTCTGTTGTGGTTCCTGGTGGGGGGGGGGGGCTGTCCTAGTGCACCTGTGCTGCAGTGACAGGCGCTGCAGGAACAGGAATTTATTGGCTCCCAGTTCTGGGCCGGGAGGTCCCATTCAAGGCACTGGCAGGTTGGGGACTCTGATTCCCAGAAGGCGCCTGGAATGCTGCATCCTCTGGGGAGGAGCAATGCTTGGTCCTCAGGTACAGATGGAGTGGGGAGAGAGGAAACCCTCCCCCAGCCTGGACCCCTTATAAGGGCCCTAATGCCAGCAGGAGGACTCCACCCTCAGAATTCAAATACCTCTTAAAAGCCTCCCCTCTTAAAGCTATCATTCTGCTATAGAATTTTTTTAATTAATTTATTTGAAAGGCAGGGTAACAGAGAGAGAGGGAGAGACAGAGCTAGATCTCCCATCACTGTAAGCTCCCCAAATAGATAGAAGGCGGGACAGGTGTAAACTGGACACAGGGGCCCAGAACTCCATCTGGGTCTCCCACGTGGAGCACAGGGCCCTCCCACTTGGCATCTTCTGCTGCTTTTCCAGGCGCATTAGCTGGGGGCTGGACTGGAAGCCGAGCAGGCAGACTGTGAACCCACCCTCTGCTCTGGGAGGCCGCACCACAACCAGGAGCTGAACCCGCTGTGCAGACGCTGCCCTGGGAAAGGTTTCCTCTCTCACACAGTCCTCTGCCTCTCTCAGGTCTCAGCCACGTGAGGTTTGCAGCTGTGCGGTGTCAGGACGTCCTGCTGTGTCCCCCTCCTGCCATGGGGCAGGGTTTCCAGGACCTGCGGTGACACCGCAGAGGCGCTGCTGCCAGACCTCACCCAGCTCAGCCCAGCTCAGCAGCCCAGCCTCACTTGTGCCCTTCAGAGCCCAGAGCCTCCCCCTGAGAGGCCCTGAAGGCTGCCAGCCCCTCCTCTGCCTGTAGAGTGAGCTGTCTCTCTCCTTTACCTCCAGCCTTGTCCTCTGATTCTGATGGGCACTGCTGACGGGGATGGGATTTTCCCAGCAGAAAGAGCCTGGAGACAGCCAGAGGTCAGGGCTCCAGGCTCTCAGGGGCTTTGGAGCGATCATGCAGCCCTGGGCGGGTGTGTGGGTGCCTGGACTCCTCGGGGCCTGTGGGAGTTCTTCCAGGCCCCCGTCCTCCACCCACTCCTCCCAGGCTTTGCCGTCTCTGCCGCCTGCCCTGTGTGTTCTCCTTTGTCCCGGCAGCTGTGACTCGTGCTGGCGTCTCAGTGCTTGTACACACACGGTCATGGAGGTGACTCCAGCCCTGGGAGTGAGACAGGACAGCGGCTGCTCAGTCCCCGCCAGAGCCATCACCTGTCCCTCAACCCCAGTCCCCGGGAGCAGAGTCCACGTGGCCTCCCTGGCAGCAGGAGCTCTGCCGCCTCCCCCGGGGCTGCCTGAGGGCCGGCAGCGGGGCTGGACTGGCAGTGGCTGAGTCCATGACCCCGCGCTCCCTGCCCACCTGAGAACCTGTTTGTCCCTTAAGTGCTCCTCGGTCCTTGTAGATTTTATTTGATTTTTTACAAAGCTTAGAACAAATTGATACTGATAGCTGTTTCCGTTGGATTAGTAGTTGCTTGATTTAAAAATTTTATTTTTATCTTCAATTAATTAACTTCCATTTTTTATTTGAAAGGCAGATACACACAGCTAGAAAAAGAGAGACAGTGATAGATGAATGGAGAGAGATCTTCTATCTGCTGACTCACTCCCCAGAGGCAATAGCCAGGGCTGGGCCAGGCCAAAGCCAAGAGCCCAAACCTCAACCTGGGTCTCCTATGTGATGTCCCAGTGCTTGACCCATCCTCCACGCCTCCAAGGGTGTACACTAGCAGGAGGTGGACTGGGTGCCAAGCAGCCAGGACCCCTACACGCACTGCACTGGGGGTGCAGGTGTAACCAGTGTGACAGCTGCTGCTGCCAACAGCTGCCCTGACTTTATGTTTGATGGACACAGAGTGGTTGTACATATTACAGGGTCCAGTGTGGACTCTCAGTGCGTGGATACATGTGTAAGGATCAAATCAAAGTCATTAGCAAACGGATCACCTGATCCCCCAGCGTCTCTCTGTGTAGAGAACATTCACCAACTGCTCTCAGCCTGTGACAGACACTAGGTCCCTGTTCCCTTGGGGGCCTCCTGGGCCACAGCCCAGCAGAGCTGCTCCTCCTGCCCAGCTGTACCGGGGCCCCTCCTCCTGCCCTCCCTCTGCCCCTCTCAGCTCGGGGAGCCCCTGTTCTATTCTCCACATCCAGGGCCTCAGCTTTTCAGACGCCACAGGGAGTGAGCTCAGGGGGGCTTTGTCTCTGTTCCGGGCTTATTCAGTGACACCATGAGCCCCAGGTTCATCCTCCTGGCTGCAAACCCCAGGATTCTTCCTCTTAACCGGCTCAGCAGCGCCCCGCTGTGGACACACCCCCTGCTCTGTCTCCTCCGCCCTGGGCCTGAGGGTTGATTCCGTGTTCTTTATCGTGAACAGGGCTGCAGTGAACACGATGTGGAGACGTCTCCTTCTCTCCGGGCCTCCCTCCCTGCGGCTGTGTGCCCAGTACTGGGATGGCTGGTCATGCCGTGGCTCTGTTTTTAATGATTCAGAAAGATTCTAGTTTTGATTCTTAAGGTCTTCCACCTACTTTTCTTATTGGCCACGCCCACAAACACTGTGCCTCTTTCTCCTGAGTCTTCACCAGCAGTTGATATCTTTCATTTTTAAAAGCATTTATTTATTTATTTGAAAGGCAGAGTTACAGAGAGGCTGAGGCAGAGAGAGTCTTCCACCTGCTGGTTCACTCCCTATATGGCCACAGTGGTCAGAGCTGTTCTGATATGAAGCCAGGAGCCAGGACCTTCCTCTAGGTCTCCCACGGGGCTTCAGTGGTCCAAGCACTCGGGCCGTCTTCTGCTGCTTTGCCAGGTGCATTAGCAGGGAGCTGGATCAGGAGAGGAGCAGCCAGGTTTCTAACCGGTGTCCTAATGGGATGCTAGCACTGCAGGCAGAGGCTTAACCTTCTGTACCACAGCGCCGGCCATGTAAGGGTCTAATTTTATGCTGCATGCGAATATCCAGTTTTCCCCTCACCATGTTGAAGAATTGTCCTATCTTCAGTGTGTGTTTTGGTATCCTTGTGAAAGAAAAATCAATGGATTTTTTTCTGGGCTTCCAATTATTTTCTGTGCCCATGTGTCTGTTCTCATGCCAGCACCGTGCCATCCTGGTTATATAACTTAGTAGTGTGATCTTCAACGTGGTTACGTACGGGGCCAACGTTGTGGCGTTGCAGTTGAAGCCACCGCCTGCAGTGCTGGCATCCCGTGTGGGTTTTGGTTTGGGTCCTGGCTGCTCCACTTCTGATCCAGCTCCCTGCTAATGCACTGGGAAAGCAGCAGAGGGTGGCCAGAGTCCTTGGGCCCTGCACCCACGTGGGAGACCCAAAGAAAGTCCTGGGTCTTGGTTTCGGTTCAGCCCAACTCAGGCTGTGGCAGCCACTTATGGAGTAAACCAGCAGACAGAAGACCTTTCTCTCTCTCTCTCTCTCTCTCTCTCTCTCTCTCTCCCCCCACTCCCTGTCTGTAATTCTGCCTCTCAAATAAATACAAACCCTTTTTTAAAAAAGCAAATCCAGTGCATTAGACTTTCGGTATGGTCATGTCTGCATACAGCACTGGGAGCTGACAAAATGCACTGCCCCCCCCCCCCCATCACCCTGCCTGCCAGTCCAGAGTCCTGCTGGGGGGTGTGGCCTCCTGGGGAGCCTGGGGCTGACTGGGAACCTGACTCACTCCCACTGCCCAGCACCGAAAGAGTAGACCACCCAGCACATCCACTGCAGGAGAGGGGCGCAGACACAGCTGGAGAGAGGCTCAGAGTTGAGTGTGTGCCGCCTCCCACCTCAGAAACTCAGGAGAATCAGGGAGAGCACAGTGGGCAGGGATGGCTGCACTGTGGGCGGGGACAGCTACACTCAGTCCCTGCCAGAGGCTCCACCTCCCAGTGTGGGCCTGCTCAGGAACTTCTCAGTTACTAATTCCCAAGGGGAGGACGAGGCCCGGCCTGTCGGTCCTGGTCCAGGTCTGGCTGAGAGTGTGGCCTGGGGACTACAGCGGCAAGACACCCTGGACACACGCAGACCTGCTCCCCACAGACTGTCTGAATCCTCCCGGTGTCCCGGGGGCTCCTGCCCAGCAAGTCCTGGCCCCCAGTGCAGGACGTGGCCCCAGACCCGCGGCCAGCTCTGCCATGTGCTCACTCCGGTCACCGACGCTGCAGGGCCAGGGCTCGGGCCTGGGCCCTTCCTCTTCCCAGCCGCCCCCTCCCTTGGTGACTGCGTCTCTGCTCAGGACTGCAAACCCCATTCACAGGGTGCCCCTCCCTGTCTACTTCTCCAGCCTAGACGTTTCTCCTAACCCCATCCTGCGGCCCAGCTGCCGGCCCCACAGTGTCAGCCACACTCCCAGCAGACACCTGGGCTCCCAGGGCACCTGCATGGACGCCTTTGCCACCCCCTCCTCAGATGCCCCGCCCACTGTCGCCCCCTCTCCCAAGAGAAACCCCCTCCTCCTGCAGTCACGGCCTCCTTGACTGCCCTCTCTCAGCCCCTAGTGCAGCCCACGAGGCAGCGCCATGAGTCCATCTTCAGAAGGAGCCGGAAGCTCCTCTCCCACTCCTCCCACCCCGCCCCAGCTTGCTAGCTGCGTCCCCAGCCTGGGCTCTGCCTGGTCTCCTGACATCCTCCCTGCAGCCTTGCTGGCCTCTGCGCCACACCCTTCCCCAGCAGCCACGCGGTCCTGTAAGGGAGCAGCTGAGCCACGCCCCTTCCTGCTCAGAGCTCTCCCAGCTCCCAGCTCACTTAGAGCAAGGGCAACACCCTGCCAGTGTGCACACGGCCTCCGTGCCAGTCGTGCCCCTGACCCAGCCTTCACGACCCCCTGCTCCTTGTTCCTGTAGTGTAGACACATGTGCACACACACACACACACACACACTCCTGCCCCAGGACATTTGCACTGTAGGTTCCCTGCCTGCAAAGGACTTGCCCCAGATGGCTTTGCAGATGACTCCTCATGTCCCTCAAATGTCTCCTCAAGGCCACTGTCTCAGAAGGGCCCACGCTGCCCCTGCCCAGTAAAAAGGCCTGTTCCCAGTCCCTCACAGCCTCTCTGGGCCACCTCCCCATCAACTAACCTCCACCCTGAGTGGTCTCCTTATTGCTCCATCACAAACCTGAGCTCAGGATACCCCGGACACAGAAGCCGTCCCTGCTGCGGGTACAAGGAACAGGACCTCCTGGGGCCGGGGCTGAGTCCGGTGAGCACAGGCGGGGGCGGGGGGGGGGGCACAGCTTCCACTGGACATGAGGACGGGGCAGGGACCCGGGTGAGGAGCGACCACAGCGCCCGGATGGACTCAGCACCCAGGACACAGCACTGTCCTCACTCAGTGCCTCCCAGCCCCTCCCAGCCCCACCTGCAGCACACTCAGCAAAGCAAGCACACGAGTTCTGGATGGTTCTAGCACCTCTATTTATTTCTATTTATTTCCTCTCTCAAATTTTAGGAATCTCCTCATCCACACCAGATGACAGAATTGGAAAAATAAATCAGTGTTCAGACTGAATGGGGAAGGAGCTGCAGCGCAGTGCACGGGACCTGAGACAGGACGGAGACGCCCACACGGGCAGGGCGGGCCAGGCTCCCCTCCTCACACTGTGCCTGCTGCCCACACGTTCAAGGTGAGCCGGGCTCTGAGGACAGAGACGGGGCCTGCACGAATCTGCATCGCTCAGTCCCACACAGGCCGCTTCTCACGCTATAGAAAAATCCAGATAACAAGTTCAGATGAGCAGTGCACACGGGGACATGAGCAGCCACCACCATGGCCCATTCAAGGAATCCCCAGACCCACGGTGTCCCCTCTGCCCCTCCCCCTCCCAAGCAGCCTCCAGGTCTCACCTTTCAGGGCATGAGAGAATCATCAGAGCCCTGGTCCCTGTGGCCACCTGGGGTGAACAAATCAGGGCTTGGTGAGGCCCACAGGGGCTGAGGCTGAGGGGGGAGCGTGGGGTGGGCGGGCAGCGTCTCCATGGGTTTCTCACTGTGGCAAGGGTCTCAGTGAACCCCACCCCCACCACACCCCAGCACTTACCTGCAGCCGGAGTGTATCTCCCTCCTTTCCCATCTGTGAGAAGAAAACACCTTGTGAGAGGCCAGGGAGGAGGCAGGGCCTGAGCACCCACCTAGAGGAAGCCCAGAGCACTGGCTCATCCTACAGAAGCTTCCAGAACTGTGGCTGTGGGACAGGAGACCCCGCCCCTGGAGCCCTGTCCTCAGCTGGGGCCGCCCCCTGCTCTGGCTGCTGGCACTCAGCTCCCATCACCAGCACCAGCCCAGGAAAGATTCGTCCTTATCTTCCATGGTGCATTATGGAGAGCCCGCGTTACCACACAGGGCCTGGCCTGGGTGTGCAGATGGGTGTGGACTGCTTGTCCCATGAAGGGGGTGGGTGCACTTCTCCCTGACAGGAAGTCCCCCAGGGGACAGGAGACTCAGACCCCACCCTCCCCTCCCCTACCTGAGCTGAGCTTCCTCCTCATCATAACAGCGACACAGCTCCCAGGATCAGAAGAACTCCAAGAACTCCAGCAACAATTCCCACTATGAGCGCGGTGGGCTGAGCAGGAGGCTCTGAGAAGGGAAGCGGAGGTGAGGGGCTCTGACCCCAGGGCTCAGCCCTGCCCCTGCTGAAGGCCCCAGCAGGGCTCTGCCCTCCCCTCAGAGGCCCCGCCCCCCTGCCCTCCTCACCCCATGTCAGGATGAGGGGCTCTGGCAGCCCCTCGTGCTGCACACGGCACGTGTATCTCTGCTCCTCCCCAGAAGGCACCACCACAGCCGCCCACTTCTGGAAGGTTCCGTCGCCCCCAGGCCTGGTCTCCACGAGCTCCGTGTCCTGGGTCTGGTCCTCCCCATCCCGCTGCCAGGTCAGTGAGATCTCCGCGGGGTAGAAGCCCAGGGCCCAGCACCTCAGGGTGGCCTCCTTGTCAGAGGCGGGGTGGTGAGTCACGTGGGCTTTGGGCGGGTCTGACGGAAAGATTTGGAAAGTTCAGGCACTTTGTGATCTTCATGGGACACGGGAGCAGCACTCACGGGACCATCCTGAGAATGGAGGGGACGACGGAGGTGGGGGAGGGATGCAGAACCCAGACCCTGCCTGCACATAGCATTGGGATGATCAATTCTTTGGAAAGTTCTAGAATCCAGCGATACAACCCAGGGTTTGAGTCTTTCAAGGGGAAGGAAAGGAATTTTGGTCTAAATCGGTCCGGAAGCCTAGAGACACCTGGAGTCAGGCCTTTCCTCACAGTGCCCTGGGAGAGGTCTCGGCTGCCAGAACTCTGACGGAATCCAGGGCTCCGCTGAGGGTGACTTCTGGAATCTGTCCTTCCCTCAGACAGCCCGGGTTCCTCTACTGCCCTGAGAGAAGGGCGGGCCAAATTCTCAGGTGGATGCCTAGGACTCAGAGGTGAGGAGAGGCTGATTCCAGCAGATACTCCGGTACCTGGGGTCAAACCTCCCCACGCAGCAGCCTGAGGCCGAGAACAGGCCTGGGAGAGGTCCCGGATCACAGAACCTTGGGGGAAGCCAGGGCACAGCTGAGGTGACTTCTGGAATGTTCTGTCCCTCCCTCCTCAGACAGCCCGGGTCCCTCTACTGCCCTGAGAGAAGGGCGGGCCCAAATCAAGGAGGAGGCTTCTGCCCCCTAAGGTGAGGAGAGGCAGATTCGGGCCTGGGTCTCATTTCCTCCTCTCCTCCCCAGCCCCTGCCCCAGGGGAGGTCAGTGAGCGCGGCCCCTCCCAGCCCTGCGCACCTGCGCGCTGCAGCGTCTCCTTCCCCATCTCCAGGTGTCTGCGTAGCCACTCCACACACTCCCCCTCCAGGTAGGCCCTGTAGCGCTCAGCCACACCCGCCGCCTCCCACTTGCGCTGGGTGATCTGCGCCGCCGCGTCCGCCGCGGTCCAGGAGCGCAGGTCCTCGTTCAGGGCGATGTAGTCGGCGCCGTCGTAGGCGTACTGCCGGTACCCGTGGAAGAAGCGCCCATCCGCCCAGACCTCGCAGCCAAACATCGTCTGGAAAGTGTGAGAGTCTGGCCCCGCCCCGCGGTCAGCCCCGGCCACGGAGCTCCGCCCCCGCCCTGACCCACCCGCGGGGATTTCAGCCCAAACTGAAACCGAAACCCGTGAGTGTCCCGCGGGCTCCTCCTGGGCCGAGGGTCTCCGCGAGGCGCGCAGTCTGGAGGACCTCGGCCCCGGAGACTCGGAGCCCCCTGGGCACCATGCGGGGAGGGTCGCGAGCTGCGGTGGGGCCCGGGTCACTCACCGGCCGCGCTCTGGTTGTAGTAGCCGCGCACGGTGTTCAGGTTCACGCGGTAGGTCTGAGCGTTGTCCTTGGAGATCTGAGTCTCTCGGTCCCAGTACCCCGGGTCCACCTGCCGCATCCACGCCGCCCGCGGCTCCACCCTCGGGTTCTCGGCGTCGCTGTCGAAGCGCGAGAACTGCGTATCGTCCACGTAGCCCACGGTGATGAAGCGCGGCTCCCCCAGGCCGGGCCGGGACACGGCGGTGTAGAAATAACTCATGGAGTGCAAGCCTGCGGGCGGGAGCAGCTAAGAACTGCCCGCCCCCCGCCAGCAGCGGGACGCCCGCGTTAGGTTGGGTGGAACCGGGTGGGAGGAAGGGGGGGGGGTCGTGAGAAAAGAGGAGGCAGAGGGAGGGGGCTGGACAGCCATGGCCAAGTTGGAGGCGTCTGGGCCGGGGGATGAGGATTCACCACTCCCCCGGTGTCCTGTGTTCCCCGCCGCGCTGTCCCCACGCTCCTGCCCCACAGAGGCCGTTTCCATCCCGACCCCGCACTCACCCGCCCGGGTCTGGGTCAGGGTCAGGGCCCCCGCGAGCAGCAGGAGGAGGGTCCGAGGCGCCATTGAAACCGTCCTTGGGGCCTGAGGAGAATCTGAGGCCCTGCAGCTCCCCAGGGATTTTATAGCCGGGATCCTGCAGCGCTGATTGGCTCCTCTGGAAACCGGATGCCCAATGGGAGTGAGACCGGGGCCCGCGTCACGAGTGTACAGGCAGAAGGACCCGACCCAGGTTGTAAAGTGGAAGTGAAACTCAGGGATGCGGGTACTCCCCGCCGCTCGGCTTCCCCGGCCCAGACCCGCCCTCGGACCGAGACCCTGAGCGCCACGCCGGGACCTGGACTCAGCCCCGACCCCTGTCCTCCCGCGCTGCGTGATGTCGGCTCCCCGAGGCCGGGCAGCCTCTGACTGAGAAAACCCGGAGAGCCCCAGGCCGGCCTAGCCCCTCCCTTCCCTTCCCGGATCCCTGTCCTTGAGCTGTGCCTGCTCCTTACCTGTCCCCTGGACTCTTCTAGAGGAAAACTCACCTCCAGGGACCTTGCTGTGGGGAGTGAGGGGCCTGGGGAGGGCGGGAGGAGCGGTAGTGGTTTCGTCCTCAGTTCCCGGGGAGGGGGCCGCTGTGTGTGAGAGCCCCAGAGAGAGGCACCCGCGGAGCCCGGTCCTGTGGTTTATCAGCCACGTCTGCAGCATGCACTTTCCCACCTGAGTGATCAGGACCCTGGTCTGTGACAGAGGGCACCGTGGCCCCATCACACCTAAAAGTGTCCAGCAGTGATGCCCCCAGAGCCCCAGGTCTGCTTTCCCAGATAATGTGGCTGTGCCCTGGTGACAGTCACCTCCCCCCCACCCCCATCCCTGAGCCTGTCTGTGGGAGTGCAGCACAGCTCAGCACCGGGTCCCTCCCCATCCACCAGATGAGGTCCAGGACCCCAGGGAAGCCTGACCCTGGGCAGTCCTGAGCCCCGCACTGCACTCACCTGTGATGAAGTTTACCTGATGAATCAAGAACAGGAAGAGGTAAACCACAGCACTGATAGCGTGGAGCTGTTCCCACCACGAGCTGTGAGAAGTCCCGTGTGACTGTGGTCTCTGAGAGGTCTCGGTGCTGTGTCCCCTCCTTTGTGACAGTGTGAGGAGCCTGTGTGATGCCGTGGAGGGAGGTGGGTGACAGACACTCTGATGTAGTGCTGGGCTGTCAGGTAAGGGGGCTGACACAGACCTGTGACACCTCCAGAGCCATGTGACCCGCGGGAGGCCTGCTGAGTGACTAGTGGGGTGTAGGGGATGCAGTGGGGATGGGCTGGACCCAGACATGATTGACACCCCAGGTGAGAGGGACCAGTCAGGAGATCCCATCACTCCCTCAGGAGGGCCCAGGAGGGGGTGTGGAGGTCAGGTTAGTCTCTGCCTAGGACGCCCCATTCCACAGCAGAGGGTTGGGTCTGAGTCTGGCTACTCTGCTGTGATCCAGCTTCCTGCTCGTGCAGCCTGGGAGGCAGCAGGTGATGGCTCAGGGACTGGGCCCCTCCCAGGTCCATGGGAGACCCAGAGGGAGCTCCAGGTTCCTGGCTCCAGCGTGGCCCAACCTGGCTTTGTAGGTCTTTGAGGAGTGAACCAGAGGACAGAAGTTCTCTGTCCATCTCCCTGTCACTCTGCCTTTAAGAAATAAGTAGATAATAAAAGAACATGCAATTTAATAGTTATGAAATATTTGTTTATGGAATTTTACATTTAATAGTTTTACTCCCTGATAAAATGAAACAGTAGACACAGAAAGCTCAGTTTAAAGAATTGAGGAGGGGGGATGCTGTGCAGAGAAGCACTGAGGCACAATTTGTTCCTTAGTGTTTCAGCTAGAAGGTTCTACACATTTAGTCACCTCAAGGTTGCCACTGTTTGATACAGACAAAAAATATTCACTAGTGCTCATACATTACCTGCTATTATTTTATTTATTTATTTATTTATTTGTGAGAGTGAGGGAGACTAAGGACAGTGGCGGGGGGAGATCTCCCATGCACTGGTTCACTCCCCACGTGCTTGCAACGCCCAGGCTTTGCCAGATGGAAGTCAGGAGCCCAGAACTCAATCAAGTCCCCCACGTGGCCGGCACAGACCCAAGCACTTGAGCAACCACCCCTGCCCCCCAGGTGCTCCTCAGCAGGGACTGGGATTGGGAGTGGGGCCGTCACTCAGCCTCAAGGTCTCAGGCATCGCATGCAACAGCTTCACTGCCGCCCCAGTGCCCATTCCTCTGTGTTGTATTAAATATTATTTATTAGAGAGAGAGAGAGACTCATCCGGTTGGGCTAAAGAGGAGCAGATGAAATCCAGCCCAGGACTGCAGTGAGGGGGCAGGAGCCCAGTCCCTTGAGCCTGTGTCACTGCTCCCAGGGTCTGCATGGGCAGGAGGCTGGAGTCAGGAGCAGCAGCCTCTCAGCCCGGGCATCTGCTGTGGGGTGTGGGCGTCTCTACTGTGAGGCTAAATGCCCACCTGCTGCCCATTTGTATGAATTGTCTCCATCCAAGCCTTGCACAGATTTTATTTGGGCCCTGATGTTTGCATTTAACCTGATTCACATAACGAGGCAACTATATTTTAGACAGCCCCAAAGAATACATTAAATTCTAAATGCATGGTGCCAGCATTGTGGAGTAGCAGGTTAAGCCTCTGGCTTTGACACTGGCTTCCCTTTTGGTTGTGTGTTAGAGTCCCAGTGCTCCATTTCCTGTCATTCTCCCTGCTAATGCACCTAGGAAACCACTGGTTCAAAATCTTTACCTCTGCCTCTTTCCCTCACTTCCATCTCAGCCCTTCCCCCATCACTTCTTCCTCTCCTTGTCATCCCCACCACTCCCTCATCCTGATCTGAGGCACTAGCACTGCCTTCTCCCCACCCAGGGACCATTCTTCCCAGGGCAGCAGCCCCTGGCTATTGCGAGTCAGCTGCTTCACTCCTGCCTGTCAAGCACTCCTGAGGGAGCATTGTGGTGGCGCTGTGAGTTCAGCCCCGACCTTGTACCCCAGGGCTGCTGAGTCCAGGCTGTCCTGCTGTTGATGCCTCTTCCTGCTGATGAACCTGGGAAAGTAGTGGAAGGTGGCCCAAGAGAATATCCACCCACTGGGTCACGTCCCAGATGGCTGCTGTGTCCTGGGCTGGATCATGGAGCCCACAACTCCAACCAGGTCTCTCATGTTGTTACAGGAGCCTTTCAGGGTCACAGGTGCACTAGCAGGGAGCTGGATGACAGCAGAGCAGTCGGGGTCACACAGGTGCTCTGATAGGGAAGCCTGGATTGCAGCTGGGAGCATAACTGGCTACGCACAGTGCCCGCCCCAGCCCTGCCTTTCAAATTAGTGAATAAATAAATCTTTAAACGTCCCACTCTAATGGCTCCATCTCATTTTAAGAAACCTCTGGAATGCAAGTCCCATAAACTCAGGGGCTCAGGGCTATTTTGGGCAAAGCTGTAATCCCAGCATCTGGAGTCACACCTGCTAACAACAGGCGATGAACTGAGTTTTTGAAAGAGTGACCTGATTATGTACAAATTAAATGCATCGTGTAAAAATCCTAAAAGGACAAGTACAAAAGCCATCAGGAAGTGTGTTTTGTTTGTTTGTTTGTTTTTGACAGGCAGAGTGGACAGTGAGAGAGAGAGACAGAGAGAAAGGTCTTCCTTTGCCGTTGGTTCACCCTCCAATGGCCGCCGCAGCCGACGCGCTGCGGCCGGCGCACCGCGCTGATCCGAAGCAAGGAGCCAGGTGCTTCTCCTGGTCTCCCATGGGGTGCAGGGCCCAAGCACCTGGGCCATCCTCCACTGCACTCCGGGGCCACAGCAGAGAGCTGGCCTGGAAGAGGGGCAACCGGGACAGAATCCGGCGCCCCAACCGGAACTAGAACTCGGTGTGCCGGCGCCGCTAGGCGGAGGATTAGCCTGTTGAGCCGTGACGCCGGCCCATCAGGAAGGTTTTATTTCATGCAGTGAGTGCTCACACCAGTTCCCAAATTTGCTCTGGTGGAGACGATGCTTAGCTGGGGGACCTAGTACACCCCTGAGCCTGGGTGTCACCAGCGTCCTGTCACTGCATAACAGGTCACCACACACTGCGCAGCCTGGGACAAGGCCTCTCGTTTGCTCACAGGTCCTGGGTCAGATTCCAGGCTGCCGTGCACGGGTTCTGGGGGTGGAGACCTCCTCCAAAATCTGCCCAACCTGTGGGCAGAATTCCATGCCTTACAGTTGGAGGACAGACGTCCTGTCTCTGTGACAGCTGTCAGGTGCAGCGCAGGGCGGCTGCTTCCACCCAAGTGCCCCCAGCCTCCTTTGCACCCCTGCCCTCCATAGTCAGTGCCCACAGCAGGGGAGTCGCTCACCTGAGCCCCTCCCACCATGGTCTCTTGCTTTTGTCTTTGTCACAACTCCTTCAATTCCTTCTACTCTTAAGGCCTCTAGTGATCACATTCTGTGTTCAGGTTGACATGTGTGTGGCTTTTTAAAAAGTTTTAGCTCCTGCCTATGAGGGAAAACTTGTGGTATTTGTCTTTCTATATCTGGCTGATTTCACTCAACATGACATCCTCCAGTTTCAACCATTTTGCTACAAATGACAGGATTTCATTCTTTTTTGATGGCTGAATAGTATTCTATCTCATGCAAGTACCACATTTTCTTTACCTACTCAGCTGATGATGGACGCCTTGGTTGAGTTCAACTCTTGGCTACCGTGAGTAGTGCTGCTGTAACACAGGGGTGCAGGTTACACGTTGATGCAGTGAGTTCTTGTCTTTGGGAATAGTAGTGGGATAGCTGGATCCTATGGAAATTCCATTTCTAGTTTCTAAAGAAATCCTCACACTGTTTCCCTCCATGGCTGCACTCATTCCCATTCCCACAAACATTCTTGCCGTCATTTGTTAAAAACCAAACTAAACCAAACCAAACTATAGGGACCAGTGTTGTGGCATAGCAGGTAATTCTACCTCTTGCAGTGCTGGCATTCCATATGGGCACCAGCTCTAGTCCCAGCTGCTCTGCTTCCAATCCAATGCCCTGCTATGGCATGGGAAAGCAGTAGAAGATGGCCCAAGTCGTTGGGCCCTTGCATTGATGTGGGAGACCCAGAAGAAGTTCCTGGCTCATGGCTTCAAATTGGCCCAGCTCTAGTCATTTCAGCCATTTGGGAAGGGAACCAACAGATGGAAGACCTCTCTCATTCTCTCTGCCTCTGCCTTTCTGTGACTCTTATTAATAAATAAATAAATCTTAAAGAAAAAAAAAAGCTATCATTGTTTTTCTTGGGGAGTTTCAAGTTGAGTTTGTTAAGGATGCCAAAATTGTCAATTTGCTTACTCAAAAATTGTCTTCAAAAATATTTGTCTAATCAGATTGTCTTTCAGCTAGAAAAATGTGACCCTCACACCTCAGTCTGTACACCTGGGTTAGCACCATGGGGACAGAGTTGGGGTGATGCAGAAATGGTGACCTCCAATCCAGGATCAAAGATGTTTGTCTTCATAAAAAACAAACAAACAAACAAACAAAAAAACACGTGGGCCTCCTGTAATGGACCTCATGGCTCCTGCTGTGATTTTGGGTGAGAGGTGGTGGGAGTAATTTGGGCGCCACCCTGGCTGTGACTCTGGCCTCCTGAAGTTCTCCACTGGGCTGTGGCTTTGTTCCAACGCGAGGTGTTCTTGCTAAGGAGCCTTGCAGTGAACTTTGATAACTTCTTTCTCTTTCATTTAAAAACCAGCCCAGACTAGTGCTGTGACATAACTGCCCATGTAAGGAGGTGACCAATAGACACTTGGCCTCCCTCCACTGGACCTCTGCAGCCACCTGTGCCCTCCCGAGTCCACTGCTCCCGACCGGGCCTCTGTGCTGAGGCTGTGTCACCATGCCCTTGCCCTTCCTACAATAAGTACATACATCCATGATCCAAACGTCAGTAGTTTGGTCTGTTCTTAAACTCCTTGTGCAGTGACCCCTACTGCATGCATTCATCTGTGTCACTCACGACGTGGGAGAGTCGTTCCCGCTCTGTGAGGCTGGGGTTCAGCCATGCTGTACTGATGAAGTGTTACTCTTTTTTTTTTTTTTTTTTTTTTTGACAGGCAGAGTTAGACAGTGAGAGAGAGAGACAGAGAGAAAGGTCTTCCTTCTGTTGGTTCACTCCCCAAGTGGCTGCTACAGCTGACACTGCGCCAATCTGAAGCCAGGAGCCAGTGCTTCCTGCTGGTCTCCCGTGTGGGTGCAGGGCCCAAGGACTTGGGCCATCCTCCACTGCCTTCCCGGGCCACAGCAGAGAGCTGGACTGGAAGAGGAGCAACCGGGACAAAACCAGCGCCCCAACCAGGACTAGAACCCAATGTGCCGGCGCCACAGGCAGAGGATTAGCCAAGTGAGCTACGGAGCCGGCGCTGGCTTGAAGTGTTACACTTTATGGATGCCACAAATTCCCCACTTTCTCTTAATGTGTGTGTTGGAAACAGTTTTTCCCATAAACGTTAGTGTATTTAACCCCCAGACATGCAGGCAAGAAAGCCCCCAGATATCGGGTGTGGAATCTGGGGTGGGATGGGTGCATTTGGTGGCACAGGTCCTAGAAACACACTGGCAAGGCTACTCTGATTCCTGAAGTGTGTGGATCGGTTTCAACATTTACGACGAGAGTGAGAGCCCACATTGCTGATGTCCTAGAGAGAGAACGCCCAGCCACGGGAGGGGTTCAGGGCGCCAAGCCTCTCCCTGGCTGCAGTACCACCTGGATCCACCTTCACTCTACAAGAGCCACCATTGCTGCCTTTATCCGTGCCCTGTGGCATTGAACTGAAGCACACGGGACCAGAGGACACTTCCCATGCAGCCACATGGTAGACATCACATGGGTGGAATCTTCTAATATAAAAAAGCAAAGAAGAAAAAAGGCTGAAAGGAAGGAGGGAAAAGGAGGGATGGGGAGGAGGAGAAAAGACAAAAGAAAAAGAAAAGAGAACAGGAGCAGAATTGGAGACAGGAGCGTGGCTGACATCAAATGCAGGAAGGAAAGGATGGAGTCTGTAGACTGTTAGACACAAGTGCTTGGTTAGTTCTCCATTGTTGTGTTGCAAACCACCCAAAATGTAGTAATGAGAAAAACAGACATCCAGTGACCGAGAGAGGTCATACAGAGGCCAGCAGAGAGAAGGATTTTCACACTGGGATAAGAAGCGGGTCATCATACACACACGGAAATGACCTGTTAGTCCACGACCTCCAAGAAGCAGATGCCAAGACGGTGTGAAACTCGCCAGCATTTTCTTAGGGAACACCTGTCAGAGAAGATGGGGAGGGGGCCAGGGACCCCGGGCAGCTGCAGGCCTGGCGGTGGAAATCTGTCACCACTGTCTTCTAGAGTTCAGTGTCCCCAGAAGCATGGTCATAGCTGACACAAGAAGGGAGGGGGGCGTCGGCGCAGAGAGTAGCTGGGCAGGGGTCAGACAGGGCAGGGCAGACTGAGGGGTGACCCTGCCCAGAGAGGGTGACTATGGGCAAGGGAGTGGGCTCCCCTGAGGGCTGGGACAGGAAGTTCAGGGAGAGCAGTGGGCGTGGCCAGGTGTTGGTGTCAGCTCCGGTGGCCTCTGACAGGAACTCCCCAGCTGTGGAGCTGTGTCCATCCAGTGGGCAAAGCAGGTGAGAGGGAGGGAGGCGCTGAAACAACTCACCAGAGCATTGGGGGTGGGGAGGGGAGCTGGGTGGACATTTGGTCTAGAGGTGAGGACACCATGTTTAAGGTTTGAATTCAGCTTTGGGAGGTCCTGATCTGTGCCCTGAGCTTCCCCCGAGTGCAGGGACCCATCAGGGAGTCCCTGGCAGCCTCCACCACTGCTAGCTACTCCTGGGGGCTCTGGCTCCCCAAGCAGGGGTTTGCACCGTCCTGTTAAGTGCCGTACTGGGGCACGAATGAAGGAAGCGGGAAGAAAGCTACCCCCCGGAACCACCCGCGCCACCATGCAACCGTGCATGGGATCCTGCCACGCGTGGGACCCGGGACCGGCCTCGGCCGTCATCAGTCGCGGCGGGAGGCCGGGATCGCAGCGCCCCTTCCCGCCTTGCAGCCACGCCCACCCCAGACTCTTCCCTGAGCTGCAAGAAGACAGTAATTCAGTCCAGATCCAGACTGAAAAAGAAACAGAAACCAAGCGTGCCTGCCTTCCCCGCCCAGGAGGGTCAGCGCGCCGCCCTCCGCCCTGGGGGAGGGCTAGGTTTAGGTCCCGTGGGGGAGGGTTAGGGTTAGGGCCCGTGGAGGAGTGCTAGGGTTAAGCCAGGTCGCGCCCGCTCCGGAGCCGAGGGGCCGGGTCACAGAGTCCTAACACTCTGCGAACGTCTGCCCGCCGCGCCCGCAGTCCCGTCCCGTCCTCCCCGACGTGGCTCCGCCGCTCCCAGTCGCGGTGCGGGCGCGGGGACTGCGGGTCGCCCTCGGAGGCGGCGCTGAAGAACCAGGGCGCGAGGCCTCGAGGTGGATGGAGCCCGGCGGCTTTCAAGTTCCTGGGGGAGTGCGAGCCTGGGGGCCACCCCGGGAACCCCGGAGAGGGCAGAACTGAGACCCCGGCCCCGCTCCCTCGGGGGTCCGCACTGGCCACCCGTGTCCGCGGACGCTCTCGTTGCTGCCCCCGGGGGGCCCAAGCCTCCCCAGCTTCCTCCCGCGTGCCGGCCACCATCAGAGCATAGTCCTGGGTGCGGGGATCTGGGGAGGGGCCGAGGGAGGAGCCAGAGAAGGAAGGAGAGGGAGATAGACGCACTGGGAGGGGGGGTCCGGTGGCGACCCCCCAGGACCCGCCCCGCACCCCGGCCGGCCCGCTGCCTCGTCCCTGCGCAGCGGAGGCCGACCCCATTCTAAGTAGCCCAGATCTCCCTCATGACCTGGGTCCACCGCCCGGGGGAGGAGGGGTCAGGGTGCCCTGCTATTCTGATTATTGTGGAGCCCATGGAGGGTTCTGGAACGTTCTGGGGCTGTCCTCTCCTGACCGCAGGAACCCGACCAGGAATAGAGGAAGGGCGGCGGCTGAGAGGTGGGGAAGCCGCTGCGGAATTCTCCGGAGAGAGAAACCTTCAGGGGGCCCTGGGTGAAGCCGCGGAATATTTTGTTTTATTGCCTCTAAGCTGCACTTGCTGTGGCCACTTCCGGTACTTCTGCATTTCCTTCTCTGTGTGTGACTCTGACATGGAAAGTCGTGACCTGCCCTGCCACTGACAGCGATTGCTGATGAATTTGGACAGCTCCGCCCATTGAACACCACAGCAAAGCTGGAAAAAAACAAGTCAGGTTGAAGGTGCACATGGGCTAAGAATGCGAATGTCAAGATTGGGCCGTCCCAGGAGCAGAGGGGCAGAAACAGAATAAGGAGTGGTGGGGTTGCTTTTCTTTTCTTTCTTTCTTTCTTTCTTTTTTTTTTTAAGATTTATTTATTTATTTGAATGTCAGAGTTATGCAGAGAGAGAGGAGAGGCAGACAGAGAGAGAGGTATTCCATCCGATGGTTCACTCCCTAACTGGCCAAAATGGCCGGAGCTGTGCCAATCCGAAGCCAGGAGCCAGGAGCTTCTTCCACGTCTCCTGTGGAGGTACAGGGACCCAAGGACTCGGACCATCTTCTGCTGCTTTCCCAGGCCACAGCAGAGAGCTGGATTGGAAGTGGAGCAGCTGGGTCTTGAACCGGCGCCCATCTGGAATGCCAGCGCCTCAGGCCAGGGCATTAACCCACTGTGCCACAGCACCGGCCCCTGCTTTTTTCCTGGAGGACCCTGGCTGTTCTGGGCATGGCTGAGAGCACCACCTGCCAGAAGGGTGACAGCTCAAGGTGGCCAACAGGAGACACCAGAGCACCCTCGGGGCTTGGCATGGACCCAGAGGGCTGCCTGGGGAGAGTAAGCCAGGCTCCGTCCCTACAGGGTCCCAGCTCAACTTTTGCTCCAGTGACCTGGAAACTGGGAATGCAAAATGTGAGTTCATGGGTTGTTTCAGCACTCATTAGACCCTGTGTGGAGGGCTTCTCCAAAGCAGTAAAGGACAGAAACACCAGCAGCCTCCATCCCATTGCCTTTCAAACTACACCAGATGTCCTAGCAGGTGGAATCCTGAACCATACACTCTGAATTAATCAAAGCATAAACAAAGCGATTGGATTAAAATCCATATGCAAAAATCTTTTGTGTTTATATGAGAGGGATTACAAAGTCAGGAAAAATTAAATTAAATAATAATCATGACTTTCCATGAACTTTTTAAGGCCCCTTGAACATACAATTAACATTTAGTAAATTCAATTAAGAAATGCTATCAACATGAGCATAGTATTTCTTTTTTTAAAGATTTATTTATTTTATTTGAAAGTCAGAGTTACACAGAGAGAGAAGGAGAGGCAGAGAGAGAGAGAGAGAGAGAGGAAGAGAGAGAGAAAGTCTTTCATCCGCTAGTTCACTACAACAACAGGAGCTGCGCCGATCCAAAGCCAGGAGCCAGGAGCTTCTTCTGGATCTCCCATGTGAGTGCAGGGGCCCAAGGAGTTAGGCCATCTTCCACTGCTATCCCAGGCCATAGCAGAGAGCTGGATGGGAAGTGGAGCAGCCGAGAGTCGAACTGGCACACTGCAGGCAGCAGCTTCACCCGCTACACCACAGCACCCACCCCAGCATAGTATTTCAAGATTTCTGGAATGAATCCACCAAAATATGTACAAGTGCAAACAGCAAAGCTTTCCTGAAGGGATTTTTAATGAGGAAATAATTCGTGTTCATGAATTGTTGAGTTTTAAAATGGAAAAAAATTGTCAGTGGTTCCCAAGCTTGTTTACCAGTGTAATTTCTGTTCAAAGAAGAAATAGGGATACTTTGGGAACTTGGAAAGGTGCTCCTCAAGTAGCCAAAGGTAGCAACATACTCTTGAAATCAAAACACAAAATGTACTGGACTCACTTTACCTGATAGAGAGACATACTATGAATTTGTTAGAATGAGATAAAGTGTTCAGTAGGATGAAAAAAAAAAGAGACCAGTGCACAACACCAAGCCCAGAAGCAATGCCACAGATGAGGGTGTTTAAAATGGTCTGTGGGGCCTGCGCCATGGCATAGCAGGTAAAGCCGCTCCCTGCACTGCTGGCATCCAGTATGGGGAACGGTTTCAGTCCTGGCTGCTCCACTTTTTTTTTTTTTTTTTTTTTTTTTTTTTTTTTTTTTTTTTTTTGACAGGCAGAGTGGACAGTGAGAGAGAGAGAGACAGAGAGAAAGGTCTTCCTTTTGCCGTTGGTTCACCCTCCAATGACCGCCGCGGCCGGTGCACTGTGCTGATCCAAAGGCAGGAGCCAGGTGCTTATCCTGGTCTCCCATGGGGTTCAGGGCCCAAGGACTTGGGCCATCCTCCACTGCACTCCTGGGCCACAGCAGAGAGCTGGCCTGGAAGAGGGGCAACCGGGACAGAATCCAGCGCCCCAACCGGGAGTAGAACCCGGTGTGCTGGCGCCGCAAGGCAGAGGATTAGCCTATTGAGCCACGGCGCCAGCCCTGGCTGCTCCACTTCTGATCCAGCTCTCTGCTGTGGCCTGGGAAAGCAGTGGAAGATGGCCCAAGTCCTTGGGCCCCTGCACCTGCATGGGAGACACAGAGGAAGCTCCTGGCTCCTGGCTTTGGATCGGCCAGCTCTAGTGGTTTCATCCATCTGGGGAGTGAGCCAGCAGATGAAAGACCTCTCTCTCTCTCTCTTCCTCTGACTCTCTTCTATGTAACTCTTTCAAATAAGCAAATAAGTCTTTTAAAAAAGATTTATTTATTTGAAAGGTAGAGAGTTACAGAGAGAGAAAAGCAGAGACACGCACAGAGAGAGAGAGAGAGAGAGAGAGAGAGATATCTTCTATCTGCTGGTTCACTCCCCAAATGGCCCCAACAGTTGGGCCGGGCCAATACTCAGGGCTGGGCTGAAGCCAGGATCCAAGAGCTCCTTCCAGGTCTCCCACATGGGTGCAGGGGCGAAGCACTTGAGCCATCCTCCACGGCTTTTCCCAAGCCATTGGCATGGAGCTAGATCAGAAGTGGAGCTCTGGGACACCAGCCTGCGTCCAAATGGGATGTGGGTGTTGCAGGCAGTAGCTTAACCAACTGCACCACCTGAGGATTCAAGGGTCCAGGCCACCATTAGCAGTCCTGTCTTTTGGGTTGTTGTAATCCGTCGACCTTAATCCCTGTGCATGGTGATACTGAGACCCTCTAAAGGGCCTCTTGTATTCCAGACACGTTCTTTCCACCTGCCCTGGGAGCTCAGTCCAATTTCCCCATGGCAATCAAGACTGATGACTGCAGCCAGCACAACAAATCCTTTTTATCCTTTTTTCCCCTCCTGATTTAGAGGTTTCAGTGGCCCAAAGTACCCAGGTGACAGTTGTAATGTCCAATTCCAAGGAGTCTTTATTGCATCTCCCAGCAGAAGCACTCCCACCTTGGGAGTAAGACCTCTGAGCCGGGGGCCGGTGCTGTGGTGAAGCAGGGTAAAGCCACCAGCTGTGGCGCCGGCATCCTGTATGGGCACCAGTATGCATCCCAGCCGCTCCACTTCCCATCCAGCTCCCTGCTAATGGCCTGAGAAAGCAGTGCTTGGGCCCCTGCACCCACCATGGGAGACCTTGAAGAAGCTCCCTGTTGGGCATTGCCTAAAACCTCCATTACAATATGGTGCCTGGCAGATGTTCGAGGGGCGTGTTTGCGCCTGCTGTGGTTAAGCTACGTAAGATCGGACCACCGGCAGGGATAGGTCTGCTTTAGTTCCAGACATGTGGACAGTGCGTGATCCCTATACTTTGCTTAAGATGCCCCTGTGCGTGGTCCACCCACGCCTGCATGACCTTTTCGCTGATTGGCTCCCCTGCTGCGCACGTCTTTTTTTTTTTTTTTAAGTCTTACAAGCCTGTACACTTCCTCAATAAAGTAGTTCCTGCTTCCACAGAACTCACGGGTGCTTGCTGTGTTCTTAACCCATCAACCTTACCTTTCCCATTCTCCTTGTTGGGGAGTGCTTGTACTGCTCACTGCTGTTCAGGGGCCAGCCTCATGCTTAAGACCCGGACAGCTCCCTGCTGCTGGCTTCAGTCTGGCCCAGCCCCAGGATAGAGGCCATTTGGGGGAGTGAATCAACATAGGGAATTTTTTGTGTTGATCTGTTTCTGTCTCTCTCTCTCTCTAACTCTGACTTTCAAATACATAGATGTTAAAAACAAAACAAAAACGAATCGCTGGATCAGCAGAGCATTGGGTCACAGTGACAGGAAGCATGAATTCTGCAAGAGGGTCGCTAGGGGTACTTGTGAGTAGGGCCACTCCCGTTTTCACACTTGACCCTGAGCCCATGAACCCTGGCAGTGGGAGGAGCAGCACCATGTGATGCAGAGTGCTGTTGCAGCCCTTTGGGGAACCTTACCCCAGACACGCAAGGTGTTCCCACCTGGCTACTGCTGCACCTGTCCTCAAAAGGCCACTCCACCTCTCTACCAAAAACCAGCTGCGCCAGGATGGTGGAGACCAATGCAGAATCCCACGAGCACTGCCCAGGGCCACACTGATGTGCTGTGAAGTGTGCTGTGTGCAGAACCATGGAGGGCCCCCTGGAAGCCCACCAAGCTGACACCTTCCCAGTATCCCACAGTCCGCATGTTCCCACGTGATCTGACCTCATCACATTCTCGCTCTGCTACAGAAATTACTGTCTCCTGGCTGCCACGGTTACGCCCCTACCCCAGGACACTCGCACTGCAGTGTCCCCCTTCCTGGAAAGAAATCCCCCAGGCATCCTCACAACTGATTAGTCCACGTCCGTCAAATCTCTCCCCAAAATCACTGCCTTACTGATTGATGCCCACACTGATCACCCAAGTACAACAGCCATCAGCCCTGCGCCCAGTCCCACACCCCCATCCACCTTCCCCCCAGCAGTGCCGCCTCCTAGCATCAACTCTCCTCCTTCACTCCGCCCGAGCCCCACTAGACACATCCTCCTGACAAGTTTTGTTTTTATTTCACGCTTGTCTCCCAGGTGCAAAAAGAGTGTCATGTACCTGGCACACAACAAAGTGACCAGGATAGAGTGTGTCCTCATTCTAGAGACACCATCTCTTTTTTCAAAGCTTTTTTATTTGAAAGGCAGAGAGAGAGAGAGAGAGAGAGAGAGAGAGAGAGAGAGAGAGAATGAGCATCTTCCACCTGCTGGTTCACTCCTTAAGTGACCACAACAGCTGGAGTTGGGACCAGCCCAAAGCCAGCAGCCAGGAACTCCAGCTGAGGCTCCTAAATGGGTGGCAGGAACCTATACTGGGCCATCATCTGCTGCCTCCAGGAGGTGGGTAGGAAGCAGAGGGGCGGGGCTTGAAAGGCTACTCAGCTACCAAGTGTTGCAGGTGTCAGCTTACTGCCTGTGTCTCAGTGCCTGCCCTGGAGACACTGTTTTTATTCGTGGAGCCTCAGGCCAGATGCTGCTGGTGACAGCTAAATGCACACTGACGTCAGTGCCCCCTGTGCACTTCTCACGGTGCTGCTGTCCCTGCCCTCTCTGCCCTCCCCACACTGACCCACCTGCGCTCTGCAGCTCACGAGCTCGTCTGCTCAGAGAACAATTCAGGCATGCGGGTCCCATTTCCCACCTCTGTTAGCTGCACCCTGCTGAACAAGTCGTGGACTTAGCCTACAGCCGGCCCCACAGTGACTAAAGCAAGGGGCAGGTCGAGTGGCTGGGGGAGCAGGGACGGATGGGAGACTTACTAAGTCTCTCACATGGGAGACTTGACTGACACGAGAAACTACCAGTTCCAGAATCTGGGTCATCCTTCAAAGACTGGGGGATGATGGAAAGAACAATCTGGAAAACAGCCCCAGGAGGAGGGCAAGCCTCCGACCAACCTGACAGTTCATCTCTTGACACCACCGCCCCCTGCGTGTAAGGGCCTCCAGGAACCTCGCGGAGGGGGACAAGGACAGATAAAGTCCCTCTGCTACCATCAGAGACGGGACACCCAGAGGAGCAAGGGACCAGGACCCACACCCAGGGACAAGCAAAGGCATAAACCTCTACAAAAAAACAAAATGAAAGACATAAAGGACAGAGGCTGAAAGCTGGCCTTGACCAGAGCCCTTGATGTCCACTCCTGGGGACAGGACCAGACCCCAGCAAAGTCCCCACTGTCGCAGGTCTCTGTGGTCTCTGTTCTGGTGGGATGTGCTTCTGCTGAGGGACAAGGACAGAGGGGAGTGGAGATGACCCAGGCAAGGAATGACCATGTAAAGCCCAGGATGGACTGAGCCCGACCCACACGGTCCCGTCCAAGTTGGACTCCTCACAGCTGTTCCTGTCCTAAGCTGCAACAGACTCAGCACAGCAATCACGTGGATTCTGGAAGAGTCTCAGTGCTTCTACTTATTTCCTCGTTCAAATCAAGGAGTCCTCTTTTAAAAACTATTTTATTTACTTATTTGAGAGGGGTGTGGCTCAGCTGCTCCCTTACAGGACTGCGTGGCTGCTGAGGGAGGGTGGGGTGCAGAGGCCAGCAAGGCTGCAGGGAGGATGTCAGGGCACCCGGCAGAGCCCAGGCTGGGGACGCGGCTACTGCGCTGGGGCGGGGTGGGAGGAGTGGGAGAGGAGCTTCCGGATCCCTCTGAAGATGGACTCACGGTGCTGCCTCGTGGACGGCATCAGGGGCTGAGAGAGGCGGTCAAGGAGGCCGTGGCAGCAGGAGGAAGGGGTTTCTCTTGGGAGAGGGGGCGACAGTGGGCGGGGCATCTGAGGAGGGGCGGCCCAAGCGTCTATGCAGGTGCCCGGAGCCCAGGTGTCTGCTGGGAGTGTGGCTGACACTGTGGGGCCCGGCAGCTGGGCCGCAGGATGGAGTTAGGAGAAACGTCTGGGCTGGAGAAGTAGATAGGGAGGGGCACCATGTGGATGGGGTTTGCAGTCCTGAGTAGAGAGGCAGTCTCCGAGGGAGGGGGCGGCTGGGAAGAGAAAGGGCCCAGGCCCAGCCCTGGCCCTGCAGTGTCGGTGACCGGAGTGAGCACATGGCAGAGCCGGCCGCGGGTCTGGGTCCATGTCCTGCACTGGGGGCCTGGACTTGCTGGGCAGGAGCCCCCGGGACACCACGAGGATTCAGACAGTCTGGGGGGAGCAGGTCTGCCTGTGTGCAGGGTGTGCTGCCGCTGTGGTCCCCAGGCCACACTCTCAGCAAGACCTGGACCAGGACCCCCAGGCCGCGCCTTGGCCTCCCCTTCGGGATTAGGAACTGAGAAGTTCCTGAGCAGGCCCACACTGGGAGGCGGAGCCTCTGGCAGGGACTGAGTATAGCCTTCCCGCTCACAATGTAGCTGTCCCCGCCCACAGTGCTCTCCCTGATTCCCCTGAGTTTGTGAGGTGGGAGGCGGAGCACTCTCAACTCTGAGCCTCTCTCAGTTGTGACTGTGCCCCTCTCCTGGGCTGCGGATGTGCTGGGTGGTCCCCTCTCACCGTGCTGGGCAGTGGGAGGCTGAGACCTGAGAGAGGCAGAGGACTGTGTGAGAGAGGAAACCTTTCCCAGGGCAGCGTCTGCACAGCGGGTTCAGCTCCTGGTTGTGGTGCAGCCTCCCAGAGCAGAGGGCGGGTTCACAGTCTGCCTGCTCGGCTTCCAGTCCAGCCCCAGCTAATGCGCCTGGGAAAGCAGCAGAAGATGCCAAGGGGGAGGGCCCTGTGCTCCACGTGGGAGACCCAGATGGAGTTCTGGGCCCCTGTGTCCAGTTTACACCAGCCCAGGTTTTATAGCTATTTGGGGAGTGAACAGTGGAGGGAAGACCCTCCTCTCTCTCTCTCTCTCTCTCTCTCTGATATTAAAATAAATAAATTAATTTTAAAAAGCTATTCCAATGTGATGATTTTAAGAAGGGAGACTTTTTTTTTTTTTTTTTTTTTTTTTACAGGCAGAGTTAGACACACAGAGAGAGACAGAGAGAAAGGTCTTCCTTTTTCCATTGGTTCACCCCCTAAGTGGCTGCTATGGAAGCCAGGAGCCAGGTGCTTCCTCCTGGTCTCCCATGGGGTGCAGGGCCCAAGGACCTGGGCCATCCTCCACTGTACTCCCTGGCCACAGCAGATAGCTGGACTGGAAGAGGAGCAACTGGGACAGAATCCGGCACCCCGACCGGGACTAGAACCTGGGGTGCAGACACCGCAGGCGGAGGATTAGCCTGGTGAGCTGCTGTGCCAGAAAGAAGGGAGTCTTTTAAGAGGTATTTGAATTCTGAGGGTGGAGTCCTCCCGCTGGGATTAGGGCCCTTATTTAAGGGTCAAGGCTGTGGGAGGGTTTCCTCTCTCCCCCTTCCATCTGCACGTGAGGACCAAGCATTGCTCTCCCCAGAGGATGCAGCATTCCAGGTGCCTTCTGGGAATCAGAGTCCCCCAACCTGCCAGTGCCTTGAATGGGACCTCCCGGCCCAGAACTGGGAGCCAATAAATTCCTGTTTCTGCAGCGCCTGTCACAGCAGCACAGATGTGCTAGGACAGCCCTCCCCCACCAGGAACCACAACAGAGGCGGACACTGTCACCTGACCCATGCGCTTCTCCTGCCCTTTCACATTCTGAGGGCCCCGAGCCTGGACTACCTAGAGCGTCTGTAACAACAGATCCACAGCCTTGCCTGGGAGTCCAGAGCTGGCCTGAGAGCCCCTGAGCCTGCAGAGTCAACCCGCTCCCAGTCAGCGCGACCGAAGGCTGGAGTTTCTTAGAGCAGAGCGTAGAGGGGCAGGAACAGAATAGCGCAGGGCAGGACGGGAGGTTGGAGGCTGAGTGGGCTTCACGCTGCGAACAAAACCAACACAGCAGCTGCAAAGGAGCGCTCAGGTAGCCCTGATGCTGCACTGCGTCTCAGACGTGGGAGCCGGGGTGCAAAGTCAGCGAAAATGTTGGAAGCTGTTGATCTGGGAAGGCAGAAATTGAGAAGAGAAAAAGATACTGTTTTCCATGAGAACTGTTTTAATTTTTTATTTGAAACTCAGAGATACAAACTGAGGGCGAGATGAAAAGAGAGAGAGAGGGAGGGAGGGAGGGAATGAGGGAGGGAGGGAGAGAGAGATTCTTCCATCCGTGGTTCACTTCAGCCTGCTGATGACAGCTGAGGAGCACAGGTGGGTTGGAGGCCTCATCACACGTGTGCACAGTTCACACACACCAGGCCTGCACACATGTGTGAACCACAGCAGCCCTGAACCCCACGGGACAGGACGCATCAGCAAATGCATCTCTGCACGGTGCCTGCATAAACGCTCTGCCACCTCCCCTACTGTGCAACCGGGACCCAGGGAGACCCTGCGCGGGTCCCTCACCCTCTCCTCATCCAGGCAGGCCCTGGACCCCCTCCTGCTGCAGGCAGAGCACCCATCCCAGCTTAGTCCATTGGGCAGGTGAGCCTGGTGCTCTCTGCCACCCCTGCTGACCTGGGTGGAACTGAGGCAGCCCCATTCTGGAAGTGCAGCCAGGGCCAGGAGTCAGGGGGGACTGAGGCTGGGGTGGGGGTGTAGCTGCCTCCCTGCCCACTCGGTCTGAACCCACGACATCAGGTGCCGGTGCTGCTCCCCCTGTGCTCATTGAAACGTCTACACTGTAGAATTTGCACGTGTGATAGACGAGGGTGGGGTGGGGGAGTGCACAGAGTGTGACTGAAGTCAAGGATCTCAGGGCCCAGGAGCCAGGAGCGGGTCCCAGCAGCAGCCACAAGGCCACCTGCAGACACAGTGCACCTGCAGTGAGATGACCCCACACCATGCAGTGTGCTACACACAACAAAGCAACAGGAAAACAACACAGACAAGAAGGACCAGCCTGGCACAGCTGCAAACACTCACATGTGGGAATTCTTTTCACCCACACAAACACAAGGAAAAATGTAGCTCGTTTTCTATTTTGTTTGTTTTATAGGATGCCAGCATGCAGGAGGCAGGTTAACCCAGTGCACCACAACAGCACCAAGCTGGGCCCCTGGGTTTTTTTTTTTTTTAATTTATTCATTTATTTGGAAGTCAGAGTTACAGAGAGAGAGGAGAACCCGAGAGAGAGATCTTTCATCCCTGCTCCACCTCCAGATGGCCATCACTATCCCTGCTGGGTGAGACAGAAGTAGGAGCCAGGAGCTTCTTCCAGGTCCCCCACGTGGGTGCAGGGCTCACACGTGGTCATCTTCACTGCTCTCCCAGGCCACAGCAGGGAGCTGAGTGGAAGTGCAGCTGCCAGGCTGGAACCCGGGCTGGCTCACAGGCGTCGGCTCCACAGCCACTTTACCAGCCGCGCCACGACGCCGGTCTCATTCCCCACCCTCACCCCCATTTAGGAGGCAAGGAATCTGAAGTGACCAGAAGGACGGTGTTGCTGGGACCAGGGCAGGAGGGGCCCAGGCCCTTCCCTAGGGACTCCACTCTCCTCAGTGGAACCAGGGGACCCAGTATTGACACCTTCCTGAGCCTGAACCTGGCGTCGTGGTCTCTTGGCGCCCTCTGCTGGTCATCCAGGACACGAAGGCGCACCGGCTCTGCAGGGGGTGAGAAAATGTTCCAGGGGTGGCTTCTTATTTGCTCAGGACTTCTCCCTCCTCAGCCACTCAGGACTCAGCTCCGGCCCTTGTTGGAAGGATGACGACGCCCACGTCTGCTCACGCTCACGCCTTTTCTCAGTCCTGGCTCCTCTCCTGCAGCTCCGTCCACATGGCCACCTGCTCCTGCTGTCACCACACACAGGCAAGGGACTAGGACGGCCACAGGGAACAGGACAAGATCGGAGCGTGGAAACCCAGCCCTCTCTTCGCCTCACCCCCCATCCCCACACAGCCTCCCTCCTGTTCTCTAGGCTGGGCAGGGGGCACACACGCCCCTCCTCCTCCTGAGTCCCCAGGCACCCGCACCTGCACTGCCCAGCCCTGAGTCAGCAGCTCCCGACTGCAAAGCCCACCAGGAGGTCAGGGGCACCTCAGGCCCAGAGCAGCAGAGCTGGCAGCGCCCTGCCCTGGAGCAGCCCATGCGGAGGAGGTCGGGCCGCCGCCCTCTGCACCTGCCCGGGCTCCCAGGCTGCCGGGGTCCTCCATGCTCTGCCTGGTCCACCTGCCCCTCAAACACAACTGCACCCAAGGGCTGCTGCCTGCCCGGGGCTCCCCTGCATTCCTCCCCCCCATCCCAGCAGGGACTCACCCAGGCCACAGCCCTCAGGGGGCTTCCTCCCCGTGGGGAGTAGGGGGTTCTGAAGGCCCATGGCCTGAGACGGTTCCTGCAGCCGCCTACCTTCTGCACCCTAGGGTGTCACTGCCATGGCCACCCCTCCCACAGGGGACACTGCCACCAGACAGTGATTTTTGATCCATTTCATCAGCTTTCCAACTCTGGGGTCGGGGGAAACCCTAGGAGGACCGTCCACAGGACATCGTAACTTGTGAAGGACACCGTCATTTAAAGCAAGAAGACTGAGAAGTTAGTGCCTGACTCTATGCTCGCCACCTGGCCAAGACCCAGTCACAGGAGGCCCCCCCTCTGCCCCAGAGGTGCTGCGCCCTCCATGGGAGACACCCGCTGAGACTGCCCGGCTCTCCACGGGAGCCAACTCTGCTGCAGGGACCGCCAGCCCCGATCTGCGGGTAGAGAATTCCCCATCCTCTCTACGCCTCTGCCCTCCCATCCCCCTGGGAAAGTGTCTGCCTCCCCCTCCGCCTGCACCACACGGCTGCTGCTCCCTCTTCTCCCCGTCACTGCCCAGACCACCATGAACCCCCATCACTGCCCAGACCACCATGAACTTCACCTGCCCCTGGTTCCCTGCAGGTCCCTCGCTCCACACTCAGAGGCCAGATTCCAAGCACAGGCACAGCTTCTGCTTGCCAAGCTCTGCGCAGGGTGCCTGCCCCCAGGGCCCCCAGGGATGGCTGAGGAAGGAGTGAATTCCCACAGGGCCCTGAGAGCACAGCAGATTGCTACTACAGTGCTGGGGATGTCAGCACCTGCAACACCGCTCTGTGATTTAATGTGAGATGTGCACTCTGAGTGTTCCTGACTAAGATGGCATCAAGCCTTCCCGGCCCCAGGACGCCCTCTCCTGGGACCCCGCTCACTGCTCTCCTGGGCCTGTCTCCTTCACGCTGTGCCCCCTCTGGCCATCCTCACCACTTCCGGAGAACTCCGGGAGAACTGCGGACTCTCCATCCTACTGCAGGGAGCAGGTCTGTCCTCTCCTTCCTGAACCTCTCCAAGTGCGTCCCGGGGCTCCTCCTTAGCAGCCAGGAGCGCCAAGGGGGGAAGATCGTGGTTTCTCAAGAGCAGAGTGTTCGCTCTTCGGGTCGACACCGCCCTTCCCAGCCCTGAGGGAGCGGGGGCTCTGCTCTGAGGAGAACTCCCCTGTGCTGCCCGCCCCAGGTCCCACAGCAGGCAGTGCCAGCGCCAGAATGGCCGCCCAGTGCCGAAGACTCCGTGCTGGGTGCTCTGGGCTCCTTTTCCTTTTTATATATTTTCCAGAATAAACATGTACTGTGAGAAGCAGATTTTTTTAAAAAAATTATATATTTATAGAGAAACTATTTAAAAGCCCACATGGGGCTGGCACTGTGGCACAGTGTGTTAAGCCACCATCTGTAGCGTCAGCATCCCATAATGCTACAGGTTCGAGTCCTGGTTGTAGCACTTATGGTCCAGCTCTCTGCTAATGCACCTGGGAAAGCAGAGGAAGTTGCCCTCAGCCTTGGCCCCTGCACCCACATGAGACACCAGGATGAAGCTCCTGGCTCCTGGCTCTGGTCTGGCCCAGTCCTGGCATTGCAGACATTAAGGGAATGAACCTGCAGATGGAAGATTCCCTCTCTGTCTCACCCTCACTCCTTCTGTAATTCTGACTTTCAAATAAATACATACATCTTCATTTAAACACACACACACACACACACACACACGGGGAAAGGCCCATCTCTTCAGTCAGTGGTGCTGGGGGAACCAGACATCCACAGAGACTGAGCCTGGATCCTGACCTCACCCCTGAGCCACCCAGCGTGCACTACAGACGTCAGGGTGAGACCGGGAACTCTGAGCCCCGGGGAGAACCGGAGAGGGCAGCTCTGACAGTGCTGGGCACAGACTTCCTGAATGTGACCCCAAAGAAGCAAATGGGGGAAAACAGACCCATGGCCGGCGTCCAGCTGAGCAGCTTCTGCTCGGCCAAGGAAACACCTGTGGAGTGGGGACAAGCCCCAGACTGGGAGATGTTTGCCAGTCACACACTGAACGAGACCTTCACACCCACAGTACAGAGGACTCACTGCCAGGAACTCTACTGAGGAAAGGACAGAGGACTTGAACAGACAGTTCTCAGAGAAAGACGCACAGATGGCCAGCAGGTGGATGAAAGTGCCCAGGAGGTGACGCATGGGGGATCCCGTGTCCCAGGGCCTGGGATCCATCCACCCCTGCTTATGGCCCAGCCCCCTGCTAAGGCAGCAGGAGAGGGCTCAGACCTTGTGTCCTTGTCATCACCGTGTGACCCTGGATGACGTTCCCAGCCCCTGACTTTGGCCCTGCCCAGGCCCAGCTCTTGCAGGCATTTGGGGAGGATGGAAGATCTCTCTCTCTCTCTCTCTCTCTCTCTCTCTCTCTCTCCCTTTCTCCTTTGAAAATGGATAAAAATGAATTTAAAAAAACTTAAAAACAAAAAGCTTGCCATCCTAACACTCTGGGAAGTGAACGTGGACCCAGCAGGACTCTGCAGCTCAGCTACTGAGAGGTGAAGACCATGCTCAGCCATCAGACTGTCAGATTCCAGAAAATTCCACATCACTCTGAAGGGACAAGCAGGTGTCATGAGAGGCCCCGGCCAGCCCTGCAGAGTGAAGCCGTCACTTCTATGTAGAACACAGTGAGGGCCACCACCGTGAAATAGCAGGTAAAGCTGCCACCTGTGGCACCGGCATCCCATGTGGGCACGGGTTCTAGTCCTGGCGGCTCCTCTTCCAATCCAGCTCTCTGCTATGGCCTGGGATAGCAGTAGAAGATGGCCCAAGTCCTTCGGCCCCTGCACCCACGTTGGGAGACCTGGAAGAAGCTCCTGCCTATTGCTCAGCTGTTGCAGGCATTTGGGGAGGGAACCAACAGATGGAAGATCTCTCTCCTCGCCTCGCCTCCCCTCCCCTCCCCTCCGCTCTCCTCTCCTCCCCTCCCCTCCCCTCCCCTCTCCTCACCTCTCCTCTCCCTCTCCTTTTCATAATAAATAAAAATGTGTAATGAAACACTTGAAAGAGGTGACATAGAACTTGTTTTAATTCAGCTGCTTGATTCAGCAGCCCCCACATTAAGGACAGCGATGCCGGTGTTAGAGTCAACCGCCCGAAAAACGTCACCAAGAGACACGTCTCTTATGCAAACAGCACGGGGAAGCTTTATTGATTATCCAGCATGCTGGGGCTGTCTGATCATCATGAGCAGAGCAGCCCCGAATAACCAAAGGTTAGGGTTTATAAAGGCAAAAACCGCAAAATCGGGAGGGGGGAGAGAATACACGGTTGCTAAGCGG